>NC_084515.1:13282285-14482285 GCF_024500385.1 Phyllopteryx taeniolatus | reverse complement strand
TTATTGTCTTTTTTAAAGTTGTTTTGAGAGCCTTATTTGTAGTTGTTATATATTTCTGACATCATTTAAACCAGTTATTTTCAACCGGTGGGTCGCGGACCCATTTTGGGTGGGTTGCGGGAAGCTCGTCAAAAATTACATATTCGTATTGAGATTGTTTCGGTATAGTACCAAGTTCCCACCTGGAACATATTAGGTAAGTGACAGGGAAAGTTACTCACTTGTGCTCGAGTCACTAGTGTACTCTGCGAACAAACACAGTGCAGCTCAGCCTCTGGCTCACGGGCGTCATGGCTAGCAATATGTTATGGCGGTATGTGCAACTTCTTTGAAACGGCGTTTAAAAATATAGCATACTGTACATCTGTTTTCAGAGGCTATTTTTAAATTTAAAAAAAAAAATGCTTATAAAAGTGGGTCGCAACTTTGCAACAATGGGAAAATGCGGGTCAACAGTTGACATTTCAACAAATGTGTTAATCTATTGATTAATATCATTTACAAGACTGGTCACTAACAGTCTGTAAAGGCATAATTAGGGATATTAAAGAGCAGCAAAAAAAAAATCAAAATCAAAAAGAAGCTGGACTGGTCGGGTCACACCTCAGTGGCTCCCTGAGTCCAATTTATCATGTGAGGAAAATCTATAGAGTAAGTGAAAAGAAGGAGGGAGCGACTGGGAGGAGGCAGTGAAGGATGACTCGGCACAGACGTCCACATGAAATGAAAGTCCAATCAAAGCGGGGCCATCACTTGATCAACTATCGGACTCAAATTAGCCTTTCGCGGTGTCCACTTGCGCCGCGCGCGAAGAGGATGCATTTTGGAAAATGACGCCACCCGCCCACATCGATTGCCGAGATTAAAAAACAAACGTCTCAATCAAAATGCATCCGTTTGTTGGTTTTTTTTTTCTCTTTCTAAAAAGTTTGAGTGATGAAGGGCCGATTTTTGTTGAGGAGGGGAAATAATGATGCGCTCGCGGATGCGCGGCCCGTCACTCACCTATTCTTTTATTTAAACTTGTATGTATTACATGTTTTTAATACCTATATGTAATATATTGTATTTTTAATCTTTTTTTTGGGTGAGGGGTTCTTTTAATCTATAAACTTTCATTATTTTATTTGGTACTGATTTATTTATTATATTTTTTTAAATAAGTTGAACATTTGAAATTTCTACTGTGGTTTCAAAATCTTTTTTTTTTATTATTCTATGTTAATTTGTATTATTTTTATTTTCCTGTTGTTTTTTTTTTAAATGCTATTTTTCTGTATTAATTTTTATGGTTAAAAATGAAAAACTCACTTTGGAGACAAATGCTTTTCAATGTTTAAATAGAACACTAAAAAGGTTTATCAATGTACCACGCTAAATGCAAACATAATGTAGGGCATCATTTCCACTGCAGAGGCAGAATTTTGGGGATTGGACGTCATCACATGACTTTTTTTTTTTTTTTTTTCATTTTATTTTCCAACCCTGTCACTGCTCATAAACTCTTGTCATCAGGGATGGTCAAGTGAAGGAGATGGATGAGCCATGAATAATGTAGCGTAGCTTTTCAAGCAGCACTAATCAATGTTGCATATGATAATGGCAAAGCTGTTGTTTTTTTTTTTTTAAATAAATTTCAAGTCCACAGTGGCTTCCGTCCATCTCAAAATTGTTTTCACTTTTCGGACACATTTTTACTTAATATTAATAGGAACTGGAGCCAAGTTGGACCTATGGATGAAAAACTTTGGTGGACAAGTATGCGGCTCTCTTACGTATAATATACAAAAATATACAAGTGGGGAAGTGCCCCACTTGATCCAATAAATGGCGCTGTGGTTAGAAATTACTTTTGTTTACACGGCAGGAGGGCAATGGCTAAAACAAAAAAATATTTTGTTTTAGTTTATTATTATTAGTAGTAGTAGCAGTAGTAGTAGTAGTAGTATTATATAATCTTTTATGGTATGGTAGGTTCATTGGACACTCTAAATTGCCCGTAGGTGTGAATGTGAGTGCGAATGGTTGTTTGTTTGTTTGTGCCCTGCGATTGGCTGGCAACCGGTTCAGGGTGTACCCCGCCTCCTGCCCGATGATAGCTGGGATAGGCTCCAGCACGCCCGCGACCCTGGTGAGGAGAAGCGGCTCAGAAAATGGATGGATGGATTCATAGTAGTGGCAGTAGCAGTATTAGAATTCATACTATTAGATAATAACCTCTCATTACTTTTATTGTTAGTAGTAGTAGTCTATTATGTTTTTTTTTTTTTTTACTTCAAAGCCACTTATTGCTAGGCAGAATTTGTGGGGCTCGATCTCAAACTGCCCCAAGCTATATAGTATGAAAGTTATATATTATTATCACGACTACTTGAAGTGTTAGTAGTATTAATATTCCTCTTATTACATTTTATGGGACTTAAAAAAAAATCCACTTGAAAGCCACTTGCTGCTCGGCGGAATTTGTGCACCTCACACCGAGCTGCTTTCATAACAATAGTTTGTTGACATTTTAGTGTTTTTTTTGTTGTTGTTGTTAGCATATAAAAACGGCAGCATTAATCACCTCGGAGAAAAAAAACATGTTTTAAGTGGGTGAGGGTGGCGAGCGAGAGGGAGAATATGGTGCATAAAGGCGCAGGGTGACATACTGCCATGGCTCTGAGTCAGTCAGCGGGCAACTTGTTAGCCTCTTTGCTATTTTTTTTTTTCCTCCTCCCCACAGCTCCAGTGAGTCAGGCAAGCCACAGAGACCACATCGGTGTCAAAAGCCCACCAGCCGCCACCACTACAATTACACACACACAAAACTCTGAATGGAGGAGGTCTCCATTGTTGGACTTTCATGTGTGGCAAAGTGTACTCTCCTCAGGTCCAAAAGTCATGAAAGACTTCTGCGGCGGGCCTGACAGCCGCTTTTGACGTTCATTTACAGCCAGTCAAGGCAGGAGTCCCTGGAGTGGGGAGTGGGAAGAAGGGGGGGGCATCTGATGATTCCTGACATCTGGACAAGCAGATGTTCAGAGGACATGAATAAAACATGCTGCACGGATTGTCTAATAGAATGTGTGAGAAGTCCACAAGACGGAGACGAGAGAGAGATGCTTCATGAAATATGGATGACGTGGATGAAGGTTGGGGGTTGGAGGGGGGGCGTCAGAGTTCGGTGGGTCCTCGATTGGCTCCTTCATTAGCCCGGAGAAGGGGACATTTAATTAGGTACACCTGCAACATTAGAAAACCCTGCTTTTACCAAATGATGGCATCGAGTGTAGGAGTGAGTGGGTCAAAAATATTACGAGCAGCTCTCTTGTGTGTCATGCGGCGCAAAAACATTCATAAACATATTTTTAAATGAGCATTATCTTGTTTTACAAATCATTTTTTTATGTAAAAATTGGCGGTTGTTTTCACAAAAATATTACTTTCAATTTTAAGCAATTTTTTTCCCCCTCTTCTGGTTTACCCCCCAAAATTTGAAACTGTTTCTTATCATGTTTTTTTCCATCTTTATTAACTTGCATCAACTTCCACATAAAAAAAAATTGAAACAAATACTTTTATTCCTTGCAGATAATGTGAAAATAAGTGCTTCCTCTTTGGAAAAAAATAAAATAAAAAGAAGTTGTTTAAATGTCATTTTTTTATGGGTGATTAAAAAAAATAATTACGCCAAGATATCATTCATTTGTCTTTTCGAGATGTGAAGTAAAAATAACCGAAATAATGTGGTTGCACAAGTCTGCACACCCTCCTACAACCGGGATGTGGCCTTTTTCAGACGTAACCAGTCACATTCAAATTTATGTTAAATGGAAGACCGCAAAGACCTGCCACCATTTAAAGTGCCTCTGGTTAAAAGAACTGTGAGTGGGTTAAAAGTAACTTTTTAGTTACTGAACTAAACTATGCTAACCACCGGGAGAAAATCCAGATTTTTCGAAAAGCAAGTGGACGGCCACAGCACATAGGAATAGAAATATCAACAATAGCAATGTACTTCAAGACAACATAAGACAATATGAGTCACAGGGAAGCAGAAAGTGGCAATAAGGAAAGTTGTCAATGTAATGGATTTGGCAGGCGTACCTAATGAAGTGGCCGGGAGAGAGTCAAGGTGGCACGCGTTTAATTATGTGATGCACCTGTGGACGTGATGACAGAAGGTGTTGGAGGAGGTGGGAGACAACAGAAGGTGACACTGCTGCTCGCTAAAAGAAATATATATATATATAGAAATCATTTCAAAATAGTGTGTATATTGAGCTTCTTACCTACGGGGGTTTGGGACTTGTTTACTGCGGAAAGTCTCTTGAAAACCTGCGAAAGAGTCACTATGGATCCGAAAGGGACGCGCACTGCAGCATTTGAGGTACGAGTCTTGGAAGTGGCAAAAGTCGTCACGGATTGAATTCAACTGGTAAGTCGAGGCACCACTGCACGGGCAAGTTTATGGAATATTTGTCGAATTTTTAAGGATCAAAAAATATCATTCAAAAATACAATTATGCATTACGATTGTTTGTTGTATTCATTTTCAAAAAAGAATTTAGAATAATACATTTATAATATGTATTTTTTTAATGTACATTTTATAATTGTTCTTATATCTTGTTATTGTGGACAGTATTATTCAATAATAATTAGATAGTGTTTCAATTATTATTTTGCTCTTTTGACAGCGCTGAAATTATTAGTTATTGTTATACAGTAATATTTTTATTTTGTTATTGACACTATTTCATAAAAATGAATAAAATAAATAGTATCATTATCCTTTTGTGTCATTAGTTTTATCATAAAATAAATTTTGTAACTATCATGTTTAATATGATTATTATTGAATTCTTATTATTTCATACATTTAGGTATTTTTAACATTACCACTCATTATTTAGTAATTAATTTGTTTTGGGGATTATTTTTTTCATTATTATTGACATTATGAATTATTATTATTTCATATATTTTAGGTATTTTTAACATTACCACTCATTATTTAGTAATTAATTTGTTTTGGGGATGTTTTTTTTATTTTGTCTTGGGTCACCATATTATTAACTGCCTCATCATGTACACGTATATATGTAATATATGTTTGAGTGTAACTATATCAAAAGTTGGCCAATGTTACCTGAAACATTTCCTCCAGCGACAAAGGCAAATTGTCTGCTGAAGAGACAAATCTAGTGCTTTCCTAGCGGGAAATTATTAGAAAAAATAAAAGAAATATTCTGACTTTGATTTCAAAGAAGACACCAAGCAAAACTGTCCATGTCGCTCTGTGTTCCTTTGTCACATGCTAGCCTTTCCTAATTGTTCGTCCTTCCATTCCTCCACTTTCCCGCCTCGCTCCCTCCTTCCTTCTCTTGTTCTGCTGCGTGCCGAAAGGCCAAAGCGAAAGGCTGGACTCGACAGCGCCGCTCCGCAGGGGGGAGAACAGATTGCGTTATCACGCCGCCCACTCAAAGCTGCTCCCGTGTCCTCGGCGGAGGAGCAATCATGGTGGAGGTGGAGCAGCTTTAATTATTAGCATTATTATTATTTTTTTTATTTGTATTTTTTTCCTCCCCTCATTCAAATGGAAAATCATGGCGGTTGATTTGATTCCACTAGCTTGCTTGTATCCAGCCGGTCATTATTAGGAGGGGTTCGAATCAACACACGGTCTTGAGATCACAATGAGCCTCTTAAAAGAAAGTAAGCTATTTTGGAAGGCAAGCACTTTCGGATTGTCATAAATCAGCAATATCCCAACTTGGTTCATTAAAAGTTGTGCAACTTCCCGAATGAGTCACTCGGTCCGTCGGCAATCGGACGAATTAGACAGTCGGACGGAGCGGGAAGTCACTTCCGGTGTGCCTAACGTCGCTATGTTTTGGATCCATGCCATCATGTCGCGGCGTTTGCATTTCTGTCGTGTGTGTTAACGCCGTCGTGTTGTCATTTTTTGCATCTGTCATGGCGTTTGCAATTGTTGCGACGCGTCTCGGACACCGTCGGCAACACACCTTTGCACGCTACTGATCCCAGCCAGTCGAACTCCCCCAACAAATCTCATAATATAAAATACTAAACATTGTAAGACTTTGTGCACTCTGGAACAGGTTCTCCTTCCCTGCTACATACATTCACCGACAATGGCGCTGGACGTGCTTTTCTTTTTTTAGCATGGCTCCAGCGAGGGCGTCTCACGCGGTTGCTTCCAGTTACTAACCGAATTAAAAGATCAGGTTTTTTGCTTTCTCCGAGCCGCCCTGCGGAGTAGATGAATCACGTTGATGCGCTCACTCCAGCCGCACGAACCTGGTGGCACCGCTCTTGTCGCTGAGCTTTTGGAGTTATTCTTACATGGCTAAGGATTCATTTTAAAAAAAAAATATTATTGTTGTCATTTCTGAGTGAAGGGCAGAAATCCATTGAGAAAATGCTTTTTTTAGTTCTAATTTTATCTGCAAGCACTTTTCCTAATTTATCAGCGCAACAGTGGGCCAACGGTTATTTCCGAGATGGCCACGCCCATAAACCAAGCTTCACCACCCGAAAGCGGAGGCTCAGCGATTAATAGAAGACTCTGAAAGTCAGTACTGTAGTGCTTGACCTTGGGTGCCAGTGCGTCCGCAATTCTGCGCGAGATTGTAATTTGTCAACTTTCATGAAACGTTGCTGCTTGGACTTAGTCCACTATTGCGCTAAACTTTCTTTTTTAATCCCAGTTTGTTTCTTTTCTTTCAGAAAACCTGTCCTAGGTGATAATCTTTGATGTTCTTTTATCGCGTTTGCAAGACACAGTAAATTGGGTTGGAAATGCCCAGGATGCCCCTTTTTCAAGATAGCCAGTTTGGTCTTTTACGTCGGTCAGATGAGACGGACAGAATTGGAATGAATATTTGATATGTAAATAAGCTTTGCTCTGATTGAATCGTTGTCATTCTTAATTTGAAACAGCGTTGCTCTGATTGGTCCTTGGCGATATCACGGCATTTTGTGGCTCGTGGCGGCCAAGCGTTCATAGCGGCGTCGCGTTTGGATCCGTCGATGTGGGGTCTGACTATCATTGTGAAGTAGAATTCACCAAGCGTTCGTTGGATTGTTGGCCCACTAAAAAGGGAATTCCTGTTCAAAACTGGTCAAACGTAAAGAGCCTGCTGAAATCAAACGGGTCCGCATTAAAGCACTTCACCATCAAAGCCTTTGTGGCAATGTTGACAGAGTAAATGACGTCAAGCCTAAGGTTGACGTGGTCTACCGGGGATTGCTCGGTGGCCAAAACCCCCAAACTTTGTGTCGCAACCCGTCCCGCGCATAATGACCGCAAAGGATTATGATCAAACCGAGACGAAGAAGACAGAATGAGTCGATTGATTTTCACGGAGACGTCAATCGATGCGTTGTTTGGTTTGACGGGGTCCGAGGACGCCGTGTCACAATCCGCCAACGGTGAGATTGAGCAGCGTCGAGGGGCTTAGTGGCAAACACAATCGAGGAGTGTAAACATACTGAGAGGGCTTGCGAAGGGGGGGGGGGGGGGGGGGTGTCGGGGGTGTAGGGGGCGATCAATGGCCGCAGTCTGGGATTGATTAATTACCCCTGGAAAGAGAGTGAGGGGTGAGGGCACCAGAGAAACCTGATCAGAACAAGATTTATCACCCAATCTGCGGAGCGTTCCTCCCTTTCTCTCCACGATTTGACTTCTATTTCATCCCTGGCCTTCTCGCCTTAATATGTACACAGACCCCCGGCCCAGACCCCTCCCCCCTTCCGCCCCTTCAAAACAAGTCCCACATGAGCATCTCATTGGACCGCCTCTCAATCGCTCTTAAAATCCATCCCAAATCAAATCGCAAAGATTCTCATTCGTTTCCATGAATCCCCTTTGCCCACTTCGTTTTGTTTCACCCTGCTCATTGGGATGTTTTGTTGATCACATTTTTATCGTTTCATTGCTTTAATAATTTTTTTTTATCGTTTATATAACTGATATAACACTTTTTATTATTTTTGGTATTTAAATTCATTTGTTTTAATCCTTTATTTTTGCATAAAATGTTTATTGTTCCATTTTTTCATTTCTCTAGTACTTATCATTTGATGTTTTTTATGATGTCATCACTATCACTTGTTATCAATTTGTTTTTATTTTTTATTATGACCATTTTTATTGATTTACCTTTTTTTTAAATCATTATGTTTTATCCTTGGATCATTTTAGTTTAAAATATGATTTAGTTTTCATCATTTGCCTCTTAAACATTTTTATTTTTTTATCATTTCTCCTAATTTTGTTGTTTTACCTTGTCACCTTTTATGCCAATGCATGTATACGTGTGTGGTTTGAAATAAAAAACCAAAAACAAATACAGATTGCTAAGTGAACCCAAACATAGGATAAATAACAATCATCAAATCATGAAAGTGATACCTATCAAGAATCCTGTAACATTCACTAATTAAGATCAAGTAAAACACTGTTTATATCGCATTCTGGTGCGACAATTAATGGCTAATGCTAACAAGGCACTTCTTGGATACTTGTGTGTTGCTACTCACTTTGTCCTTGTCACAGACGAAAACGAAACCGTCTGCTTCCGGGTGTCCATCCACAAGACACGTGAACTGGAACGTTTGAATAAAAAATATACAAATGAACACAAAAGTAATAAATGAAAATCAAAGCGATGAAGTTTTTTTTTTGTTCAATCAATGAAGGACTCGGGCGGCCTTTTCTACTGGCTGATTGTGAATCATCGACATGGAGGCAAGTCCAGGTATACGCGTGCTGACACAAAACCAAACCACAGAATGAAAGAATAACAGTTAAGGGGCCACAAATAGGCAGCTGGTGGGCCAGATTTGGGCCGCAGGCCGCCTTTTGAGGGTTCAGGACATGTTGAATTCTCTCGCTCTTGCGCACACACACACACACACACACACACACACACACACAAAATCAGGCAGAAAAGGAGTGCAGAGACAATAGAAGACTGGTTGTTGTCATAACGGAGACAGCCACATGACAGCGCTGTCTCTCCCCAAGTGTCCCCATCCGTCGTCAAACCCGCTAATGATGACCTTTGGTGTCGGCGGGCGAGCCACCCCACTTAATTCGGGGGGAGGGGTGGGAGCGGGGGGCATCGCCGCCGGACCGAACGCTTTGAGGGCCTTCACGTCGAGAAAGAAGGAAGGCTGGCCGCAATTAGGATTCCTTGAGCCCTTTGTCAACTTTAATTGAAGCTGACAGCCACTGCGGACGAAGAAGAACAAGACAGTCCGAAAGGCCTTCAAACTATACGATTCGCTCTCGCCCCGTACAGTCTATCAATACACGCGCGCGTGCACGGACGCACACACTTACGGGTGAGCTGCAGTGCCATCCGTCTTTGCAAAGTGCATTCTGTGCAATAATACAGATGACGGCTTAATTAACAATACAGTTGTTGTGCTGTCTTAATAAAAGTCTTCAAACACCTGACGGCCACACGCAAATTTATTTATTTTTTTAAATTCTATAATGTTTATAAATATTATATATATTCAAAGAAATAACTGCTAGGTGATCATGCCAAAAGTAAAAATTATATAAAAAATCAACTTTTTTTTTTTTATTGTCAGCCAGCTAAAATATAAAATGTAAAATTTTTATTTGGCATTAAAAAAATAAAAAATAATGAATCTATTTTTTTTGCTTTCTCAGATAAATCTAAAAATATATTTAAAAGGTAAAAACAGTAAATTTTAATTTCCTGGCATTAAAACAAATATAAGTAAAAAAATAATTCTGGAATAATAATGAAAACAATTTTATTTTCTGCTTCGTAAGATAAATAAAAACATATATACTCATAATTGTTAAAAAAAAAAAAAAGTCCATTTTTTTACTTTCTGAAAAATGTATACTGTATATAATAATGAATCAAATAAAATGTTCTGCTTCAAAGATATTCACTTAGAATTATATTTAAAAAAAACAGTACAGTAATATAGTTCTACTTTCTGTCATCAAAAATTACACGCACGCAAAAACACTGAATCTAATTTTAGTTTCTGCTTTGAAATACATGTGTACTTCAACAACTTGTGAGTTCTTGTTGACTTCAGCAGGAATATGCCGCATGAAGAAATAATTGCAAGCACAAGCTAGCTAGCTTCTTGAACTATTCAGCAGCTAAGCCTCTCAACAATTTCTTCCTGCAGTGCCGATGACTGCACTGACGACTTGTTCCATTGAATTCATTCCAGTTAGTCACTTTCACTCCGCCATCAGTGGCATTGACGCCGCAATCAATTGGAACAATGGATGAAATGACGCCTGTGGGGCGGCTCGACAGCGATTAAGCGTCACGTAACTACCGTTCGCGCCCCCCTGCGACAGCCGACGCTTTTCGCACCTTGGTTTTGTTCAGCAGCAGGTTCGACAGTACTGAACCACAAACAGTCAGCAACACAAAGTACACAAACGGCAACTGACATTACATTAGTCATTCATTGAATAGGTTCAAATAGTTTATTTTCATGATAACATAATTATCATAAGTCATTTGTAGTATTAATGTAATTGTAATGTAATAAAATGCTAAATATCGGCCGATAAAATCGGTGTAAAGTCTACTTAAGAGAGAATACAGAATAGTTGTAATATTACAACAAAAAAAAAGTTTGTTTCAAGATTTGTTGTTATTGTATTTTTCAAGAATAAAGATGTATTGTTATGAGAACAGTCAAAATATCAGGATAAAAAGAATAATTTCTAAGAAATAAGTCTTCATACCACGGGCAGATTTCTTCAAAAACATTTTGCCCTTATAAAATTTTCTCTAATGCTGGACATTGTCTCCCTTTTGTCTGGGTTCTTTTTTTCTTCTTTTCTTCTTTCAAAACAACGTCATCACAGTCGCAGTTGATTCTTAGAGAGTCTCCCCTTCATTTGCACTTGTAGGCATATTAGTATAGCATCATTCAAGTAACATTGAAACTAATTACGTGCTGTTATTTTCCCCCGCCAGTATAGTACTTATTATGGAAAAAGAACACTAACCATATTCACTTTTGGCCCAGTTTTGCATATAATATAGGGTTGATTAATTTTTGAATAGCTTATTCCATTTTGTCAGCGCTTAGTGTGTTTCCTTTATTGTTCACAGCTAGAAGAAAATCGCCCCTTTGTCCTAAAACAATTTCTCCTTAAGTATGTTGAAACAAAAGAAAGCAAGCATAGGCTGGAGAATGACATTTATTTTGGTCGTGCAAATAAGTCTTCTTGCCTATTCTCCCAGTTACGTACGGCCAGCGGCAATGAATACTTCATGGTTTGTTTCATTAAGCAGCATTAATTGTATTTTTTTAATTAAAAAAAAAAACCCTTGGCACGAATTCTTCCATACTCACCATCCATGCTGTGCAACAATTTTGAGGCAAACATAATTTTGAGCGCCCTTGTTTGGACATCTGATAACGTCCAAGTGGAGGAAGGACGTGCGATAGAAAGAAGAGTCGACGTGAAGGCACTTAAAATAAAAAGGAGGATTGGGATTTTGCTAAAAGGTCTTGAGTGAACGCGTGTGTTTGAGAAATGGAGGGGACTTAGGAGTACTGCTTGGTGAACCTCTGGTGGAACTCCTTCACTTTGCTCAGGAGGATCTTCAGCTTGTCGGTGGGAGGCAGAATGGTCATCCTATAAAAGAACAACAACAACAACAGGTTAAAAACAGAAACAGCATGTACAACATAGAACCATTTTGATACTTTACATATTTCTCTGGGTGACTCCATTCCAGAAGGATAGCAGCAATTTAACCCCCCACAACATGACAGTAATACAGAAGACATCTAAAAAGCAGGCACGTTTTGGCTGATTGTATTACTTGTGAACAACCTTTTATACCCAATCACGACGCTCGCCTGTTTCCAATTATAACCTGTTCACCTGTGGAATGGTCCAAACAGTTGTTGTTGTTTTTTTAAGCATTACTCAACTTTTCCAGTATTTTGTTGGCCCTGTCCCAGCTTTTTGGAATGCGTTCAATTCAAAATGAGAATATTTGAAAAATAATAATAATGGTAATCAGTGTGAACATTAAATAATTTGTGTTTGTAGTGTATTCACTTGAATATCGGTTGAAAAGGATGTTTAAAAAGTTTCTCTTGAAATAAAATTTACAATTAAAACATGAAATCCAATCAAAGATATTAGAGTGAAATTTGTTTTTTTTTTAAACTGTAAAGTAAATTTTGTATTTTAACGTACAGTACTTTTTGAGTATGTTGTATTTAACGCTAAAGTACAGTACAATAAATTGCATTTAATCTTTATCTGTTTTTAAAATTCTATTCAAGTACACTTCTTTTTTTTTTTTTTAAACTTTGATGTGCAACACATTTACAACTGAATCATTTGAATATTTTTTTTATTTTACTATATTGATCTATTTATGTTTAAACTGTGCTTAATGTTAGTGGCTTACAATAATGAATGACCTTTTACGAGTCAAAACTTGTTTTCGGTGAACAAAAAGGCCGACTAAGCTACCGTATTATAATGTTGATCATTATGGAAGTACTTGGAGACCCAAGTATTTTTTTGAGGTGGTTATTGGTGTAAAAAGTTTGAGAACCACTGATCTATGAGTTTAACTCCAGAAAGTGTGTTTTGCTTATTTTTGGGGCTTTTTTTTTTTTTTTTTTTTTGTATAATTCCACCATCCAACTATCAAACTACAGCTAGGTGGCGATGTCTTCAACACGTGAATTTTGCTGTTCATCTCCTTTTTAGAGAATACCAAGTTGTGCAAAAAGTACTGAAACATTGAACTGTTGGACGAGTACATTCAAAAGTTTAGAGGTCAACTTAGGTTGACCTTTAGTGCATTTTAGGTCCATATATAGATTTGAACCGAAAGCCCAATATCCCTCATTTTTGTTGAGTGTATTTTGTATATATTTACACTGACTAGTTAATAAACATAAAGCATTGAATTCATTTAAATCTTTTTTTTTACTTTACTGTACCAACTTTTTTTATATATAGACGTCATGCTTTACGCCACATAAAGAACCAACTCAAGCATGTTATGCTACAAAAACGATCGCACAATTTTCTTTTCATTTCTCCATGAGCCGATTAATATAATTAGAATCTCAAGCCCTTGAAAAGTACGCCACTCAGAATTGAAGTCCTTTAAAAATAAATCTCTGTAACGCAACATTAAGAGTCTTTTTTTTTTTTAACATCCGTAGGAAAGCCGTCAGAGAGCAAGAGGAGCGAGTTGTTAAGCCGAGCCATGCGTCTTCAGCGGCGGAGCGTTTAAAGATTTCCGCCTACTTTGAAGGATCACCGGTAAGAGAAATGGTTCAATAGCGACGATAAAGCAGAAAGCTTCTCCTCCTAATTTTGTAGGAGCGGATACAAAAACAATCGATCCATCTGCCGCAGAGTCAATAAGCAACTCTGGCCTCAAATACATACATAGAGGAATTCACTAAGATGCCTCTCTAAAAAGTTCCGTTACGAGGACAACATAGCGAAGAACTTAACCGTTTTTTTTTTAATATGTAAGACGAGGTTCGGTTTCACGTCACAATCAATGAGTCCCGGCCCTACTTGGTGTTGACCACTCAAATAAGGATTTGCCATTATAAATATTGAACTGGTTTACCATTTACGATTGCTCACCCTGACTGTTTCCAGAGCAGATCAGGGAGGTAAAAAAATGACTCTCCACACAGCCCACACCGCAGGATAATTGCTCGGGTTCATCTTTCAGAGATATTTAAAAAATGACTTTGATGGGAAGGGAGGGAAAATGATCAAATTTGGCTCGATTATTGGTATGTGTGTACCTGGCTTTAGCACACTGCCGTTTGTGTACCTGAAGTGGTAGGTTCCGTCCTTCTGCCCGAAGCCGCTTCCAGGAACGAGGCAGATCCCCGTCTCCTCCAGCAGCCTCATGCAGTAGAACATGTCCGGTTGTTGGCCTTTTCCCTAAAAAAAAAAAAAATGTAATTAAAACAACGCAGCACATATGTCACAACAACACTCCATTGTGGGCCCCTTATTCAACATTTAAAGGGAAACATTTTCAGTTAAAATAATATTTGAACAACAATTAAAAGTCAGAGAAAGCACTACATGAAGCTCCTCAACTCACTTCAACATGGTTCCTTGGCATTAAGATGAATGTAACATGCGCGTATTTGGAATGTGGAAGAGCGCTGGAGTAACTGGAGAACACGCAAACAAGTACATGCAAAGTCCAAACAGGAAGGCCGAGATTTCAAGCCAGAACCTTTCAACGGTGAGGCACACGTGCTAACCCAAACACTGTGCTGCTGCATAAAGCCGAACAAAATTCTGTTCTTTTTTTACCAATTAGCATTGGGGCTCAACTGCGTGCCATTGTAGTTGTGATCGTGGCTGTGAGAACTCAGCGACACACCGAAAGTACTGAATGCACCGTTATTTTCAACCAAAAAATTACAAGGGTTTGGATTTAAGTGGGCCCAAATGAAAGCAAACGGACTTGTTTTTTGAAGCAGCTATGTATTGTGAAGCTCTTGAGCCTCATTCACGGTTGTCGTTCAGACTCCATATGGGGCCGCGGCGCACTTTCCTCGTCCGGGGTCACTCGAACGCTGCAGCGGCCTTCAGAGACTTCAGACGCCGACATCACGCGCTCGATTTCCACGGAACCAATAGATTTTGCTGTGAAGCGATGGGCAATGCACGAAGACGGCTAACGGATTACGCGGCCCGCTCGCTTTAACTACGTCCCACGGCGTCGCCGCTAAACAAGCCGTCGCTGGTTCGCAGCGCCGACGCCAAGCGATTGCGCCGCTCCCTGATGACGCCGAGGGAAGTTAACAAGGATCAATCGGCAGGTCGGCTGACCTTTTCATGTGTGAAGCTAATCAGATTCTCGCTCTTGGCGGACAACCGTGTCACCTTAAAGAGGCACAGCTTTGTGTTGTGAAACAGTCGAAATGTATTCACTGAAGGCGAGGGGAAAATTCTCTCAAAGGACAGCACATTAAAAGGGGCATGTTATGGAAAGTTTACTTTTTAATTGTTTGCATACAAGTTGTTGCATCTCAATCTGAATGCACAGATTGGCTAACAGCGTTAGCTTCTGTTGAGCGGCACACGATCGCTTGGTGAAGTTGGGGATGCGGTGGTGGGGCTGATTCGCATTTGGTGACGTGTCCATGTGCTTCCCCGGGGGGAAAAAGAAATAAATAACCCAAATAAGCAGTGAATCGGGCTCATAAACAACAACACATAAACGGAGGATTGTTTCCATTTTTCCTATGGCGAAGAAAAAAAACATTGCAAGTCCAAAAACTTGTTTTTACGGTAAAACACCTACCGCAGCTTCATTGACAGCCTTCTCTGGAATGCTAATACGAGGGAAGGAGTACATGGCGCCCTGCACAGGATTGCAGCTGATGCCAGGCACAGTGTTTAGCACCTCCTCCGTCAGTTTGGCCTTGTCTGCTAAGGCACTTAGGGTGGCTGTACGCTCCTGAATGGAAACAACAAAAACAAAACAACAAAAAGTGTCAAAAGAAATGTCTGGCAAAAGTCTCTTTCATGACATTTCTTTTTTTTTTACCTTGATGAATTTGTCGTAGGACGCCTCTCCGGGCTGCGGCGGGTTGACCACGAGGTCCATCAGCGCCTGTCCGGGAACGGGCGGGCACAGGCGCACCGACACCAGCTTGGTCAGCTGCGCTTTCACATCGTCGTCCATGTTGATGATCTCCATGTAGCCGCCGCGGAAGCCACACCTGGGAGGAGAACAAAAATACACGAAATGCAAAGTGAGACGCGTTGAGACTGGACCTAATCACAATCAAGACTAGAATATTGATAAAAGATCATTTGTGAATTTTTTTAATTTGACAGCAAAGAGGACGTTAAGACACCTGGAAATAGTTTTCAAACTGTGTGTGAGGTTTCAAACATGATACCTCCAAATCTAAGACTTTAAAAAGAAATTCTTAAATAATCATATTTAATAAATGATCTAATAAATAAGAGTAATTCAATAAAATAATTCTGGTCTCTGAATGGAAGCGTGGGTCTGTCTGCCGCTACAACACAATATTTATTTGAAATTTCAACAAATCTTGTTTGACATACTGACGCTTCTCTGCCGATGACTCAACAGCGCGACGTGTTTAGCTCCGCCCTGCGTATGCAGACTGGACTGTATTAGTTTACCGACAGTTGCTGAAAGAGCG
Source organism: Phyllopteryx taeniolatus (assembly GCF_024500385.1). Lineage (NCBI taxonomy): Eukaryota > Metazoa > Chordata > Actinopteri > Syngnathiformes > Syngnathidae > Phyllopteryx > Phyllopteryx taeniolatus. The sequence continues at coordinate 14,466,049 of NC_084515.1, read as the reverse complement.
ACAGCAGTGGTCGAATGTTTTGGGATCCTTTCCATTGTAAATGAGCGGGGGGGAAAAAAAACATGCAAAAGTGAACCAAAGAGACGTGCTTGGTGGAAGAGTCCTCACTTACTCTCCCATGTAACACTTGGAGGTGGAGTGGAAGGAGGCCAGTTCCACCGTGTTGGAGTACTCGGGCCCCATTTCAAACAGCACTTTCTTGAAAGAGTGGAATTGGCACCCGTCGGCGTACACGTTATCCTGGTACACCTGGCGAGAAGAGCGCGTAATGACAAGGAACGTTTGGCGAACGAGTCGGGTTCCCGAGAGGTCACCTCGTCGGCCATGAGGAACAGACGCTCCTTGGCGGCGAATCGGATGACGTCTTCGATGCACTTCCTGTTCTGGACCTGGCCTGCGGGGCAGAGGGAGTTGATGAGCCGTCGTGTGTTGCTTTGTAGCCATCTAGTGGCTCTACTCAAAGGCAGAATTCAATAATACAAGGGTTACTCAAAGTAGTTTTCAAAAACACAATATGGATATAAGTAGGAGTCTATTTGAGTCTTAGGGCTTACTAGTACCACGACGCCATTTAAACTGTGCTTGGGCCCACTTGACAGCTAATGTCTTCAAAAAAAATACACAGAGTAAAAAAAAAAAAAAAAAGAAAAAGGAGTCCACAGGACACTCGGTCAGTCAAAGGCATATGTATGTATCAAATACTGTAGCTATTCACCATAACCGCCATTTGCACAATAGCAATCAAGAGAATGACTCACAATAATCCAGTCAAAAAAAGGCTACGGCGCACTTGGTCACGCATCGGCACACGCTTGTGTTCAATATAAGCAATGTACGTGTTATGATTCATGCCATCGCTCCTCTCACCAGTTATTTATGATAACCTCCACCTTGCACAACTGAAATAAACAGAACTACCGGAAATAAAAAATATTAATCCAGCAAGACAAAAAAAGTCCACAGTATCCTCGATCCTGCACGGACAAATGCACATCTCATTATTATTTTTTTCATTCAACCTTTATTTATCTCTTTTCCAAGAGTGTCTTGGTCACACGTTGATTCATGCTATGGCTGCTCTCGTCAGTTATTCATATAACCCCCTTGCACAATAGAAATAAAGCCAAGTACCACCTGGTATTTTGGTCCATGTAGTGTATTTGGAGCCGCTTTGGTGCACTTCATTTGACGCAGCAACCAGAGAATGTGCGGATCTGACAAACTACCGAAGACAGCCTTTCTCTTGAGTGAGTTCACTCAGTTGCCACGGATACATGTCAGCTGACTGCTTACAGTTGGCTGGTGAGCTCTCGGTGTGAATAATCCAATAAGATTCATCCAAATGTGTTTATTCCCCCCCCCCCCACATAGAAATAACATTTTAAAGCAAAATTGCACACTAAAGGGGCCATTACCCGTGGGGTTCCCCGGATTGATGACGCACAGGGCTCGAGGGTTGCAGTGGCCCCGGGCCTCGTTCAGAGCCCGCTGCAGCTCGCTGATGTCCATGCTCCAGCAGGCCTCCTCGTTGAGGTAGTAGTTGATCTGCACGGCGCCCAGCTCGGCCAGCGCCGCCGAGTACAGAGGGTACTGCGGGATGGAGATCATGACGCCGGTGCGGGCCAAGCCCTCGCCGCACACCAGCAGCTTGAGCATGGTCTAAACGGGACGGGGAAAAAAAGAATAAGAACAAAATCAAGGCTTATAAGCACTTTCGTCACTTAGTGGCCTATACGCTAAGAAACACAATCTATTGCCTGACGCTGTGCCTCAATAAATTAAACTCAAATAAATAGGTGGTGCCACTAGGTGGGAGTCATTAGCAAAATTAACTCATTTGTGGTGTTCTAAATCTTGATTTGTACACATCCAATTAATTTCATGAAGCTGGTGAATTATCACAATGTACTAATTAGAGGTGCAACAATTAACCGATTAATCAACAACTAATCAACTGTCAAGTTGATCAACAATTATTTTGATAATCCATTAATCGTTTACACATTGTTTTGAGTTAAAATTGTCCAAATTCAATATTCTCACATTTCTGTTGGCCTCCATACAAGCAGACTGATTATTTTGTGTGTAATCAAAAAAAGACATTTTCAAACATCTGCTTTTAGTTTGAAAATCAATAATCAAAATTTGTCCCTATTTTCTGACGTTATGGGTCAAACCAGTAACTGAATCATCATCAATTTATGTTTCTGCACTGTCAATTTAAAATGTTGTTTTTGAATTGTAAATTAAAATGTTTTTTTATCTGATTTATCGAAAAAATAATCGACAGATTAATCGATTATTAAAATAATTGTTAGTTCCAGCCCTAGTACTTGTACAACATATTAAGTAATACAATATCAAATGTGTATTTTTACGTAAATGTATTAAAAACATTATTTTAATTAAGTGGCCAATTTTATTTGTGGTGAATTTTAGTAAAAGCAAAAAATAAAACCGGAAGAAATATCTAAAAATTAATTGTAAAAATAAATAAATAATTTTTTTAAAAAATCAACAACTTACTTTATTTCTCATTAGTGACTGGGTATACAGTATGATGTGCGATCAGCTTGAGCCCAAAATGATCGGCTAGTTTGTTTGCAATCAATAAAATTCAGCCCAAATAGTAATGACAATTCCAAACAGGCACTTTCAGGAGTCCTTTAATTTATGAACTACAGTATAGTTTGAATTTAAGAGACCAAACTCACAAGCGTGATTCATTAGTGACCTCTGGTGGTCATTGCGTGCTACTACAACTCAGCATCCACTTCAAGTGAGTGCTTGTGTATACAATGAAGTGGTGGTGTAGCTTTAAGTTTGTAGTTTAAGTTAGTTTAGGTTTTTGCCGTTTTTAGTCACCAAACTCCCCCTTTAAGTGTCCTTCTACATGTGATCAAAATAATAATCATAATTCTTTACCACAATGCCATCGCTGGCCCCCGTGGTGAGGTAAATGTTGTCCGGGTCGCAGTAGACGCCGCCGTCCCTTTGTTGGACGTAGCGGGCCACGTCCTGCCGCACAGAGTCGATGCCTTGACTGGCACTATACGAACCTGAAAAATAGAAAAATAATCAGCAAAAGCGGTTATAGTGACGTGAGAGCAGTGCCAGGTTGTAATAATTTCCATAATTAGCCCCCAAAGGTGAGCAAAACATCGGACAGTAAAAGCCTTTAAGTATGATGCCGTTTCTTGCTGAATTTTGAAGTGCTGATTGGAATTTCCCCCTCATATTTGTTGACATAGTCAAATTATTCTGCATTTTATAACATTCTCCTTTGTTGCTCAATGCATATGCAGAATTCCATGATCTATGACGAAGTTAAATTGATTTTACTTTTGAGTTAGTTATTTAGTAATTATATAATTTACCATATTACAAGGGGTGGGGAAACTTTTTCCGATCAGGATGCATTCCAGTTCTGTTTTTTTATTTTATTTTTTTTAACTAATTTTTATTAAATAAACATTCATATTTTATAGCAACGTGATATATAACATATATAGATTGTTTATTTTACAAGAAATGAAAAAATACATCAAATTACAAATTAATTAAAATGCAAATGAATTACAGTTTGACAAATTCCTGATTGATTTGTCCCAATTTTGTCCACATGGTGCATATGGAAGCCTGATTATATCATTCCAGTCCTCCATATTAACTTGCAAATAAATATGGTTGAACAAATGTTTATTATCATACATTGTGAGAATTTGTGGGTTAAATACGGTTAACATTTCTCAGAGTTTTTATTTAATTTAAGAATTGCATAGTGAGCTGGGCTCTTCCGGGCCATAAATATAAACCCCCGCGCTGTAGGTTGCCCATTCCAGAAGTGCCACTACAAGTCGCCATGACAACATAGAGCCACAAAGCGACCCCCTACCCCGAGAAGGAGGAGCACAAGGGGCCTTAACGTCCGTCATGCGTATAAAAGCTTTTTGTTTGGCGGGGATGAAATAGTGCAACACACCCATGCTGTTGCCGCCGCAGGACTGCAGGATGCGGCGTGCTCTACTTTTGGCGTCCTCTGGAAACGTGTTGTCGTTGAGCAGCTCGGGGTAGGAGCAAAGCGCCAACACCTTGAAAACGGCACACGGGGAGGAGGCGTAAAAGTCAAAGGACGTGCCAATGTCTCCCACTTCATCTTATTAAGTTGTTACGGTTGAGAAGGGAGAAGCTTACCTGTCGAAAGAAGGTGATTGGCTGCTGGCCCATGGCGTGCGCATCCCCAATGTTGGCTTTGATGACCTCCTGGAAGGGCTTCTTCCTCCCCTGCGTGACACAAACACGAACAAACGCCTTTCAAGTTGTGCAACGCAAGCTTTTTTTGTGTCTGACATTTTTGGGGTTTGGCTCACAATTTGTTGTTAAATTGCAGCGCTTGGACAGAACTCAAACTTAAATGCTAGCACATTGTGCCCAATAAAATGATGAAGGCTGAGAGCAATGCAGCTGAAGGCCTACAACTGAAAAACACGCTGTGATTCATTAGTGGCTGCTTGTTAGTTTGCCGCTTTGGCTCACATATTAACCATTTAAATGCTGTCCAACCTACCGTATGTCCTCAAATACGGCGGACTTCAAACCGCAGGTTATATAAAAAAATGTAAACATTTAAAAAAATCGAGAGCAAGCAAGAATCGGATACCTTCAGATCGGAATCGGGCCTTTTCCAAGTATGGAAAATCAGATTTTTTTTTTTATTGTTTGTTTTTTGCTGTAAATTAGCCCTCAGTATGGCTCCCAAGAAAGTGCAAAGAGTAAGCGATTGTGCAACTAAGAAGCTGAAGATTTGGGAACCTCCACTAAAAAAAAAGTGGGAGGTAGTTGGTAGTCAGGAAGAGGACCTTGCTAGGAAAGGTAGTACCTTCTAGGAGTCCAGGAACCTTTGGGGTGGGGTCTTTACATTGGATTGCAACCTGGAGTTGAGTAAATAAACCATGAGAAAATGCAGTATGTTTTATTTTCTGCGGTTTATTAGGGTGCTTACACTGTAGCACAGCACTAGATGACTGCAAAGTTGATTTAAAAACAAAAACAAAAAACACAAAACATGGGAGCATGATGCTAATGTCAGCGTCTTAGCACACTGACACATTACACACATTACACAGTTGCCTTTAAACCTCCTAAGTGATGGCTTGGGAGGCAGCGTCTCTGGCATCCATAAACATAAAGAGGTCTGCTTTTCGAGGCCGTAATGTAAAGTTTGTTTAGGCTCGCGCAGCTGTGAGCCAGGAGCGAGTTGAAAGCAACATGGACTGACACGTGTACAAACAAACGTGGCTGCACGCACTCGCATAGGAGGGCAACTTTCACATTCAAATCAAAACAGCCCGTTTGTCCCATTAAACGGAGGAAATGGGAGTCGCTTGTCGCCTCATTGGTCAGAGAGAGCGAGGAAGAAAAAAAAAAGGTCTGGGCCAATCAAGTCAGCCGGAGTGCGTCACACCCCACGGTGGATCTTTTATCACTGATAAGTCAGTTGTGAGAACTACAGTATTTACTAGACAGTGGAAAATTGGTTCACCATATTGATAGTTGATTTCCTTTATCAGTCTGAAGGACATTGAAGGAGGAATGAAATGTTTTAAAATGTGCGTAGCAGAGAGAATGATTGTAGTTGAGTGACAGCAGTGTACCTTGTGCCGTCATCAACGTCAAGTGAGCAAATGAAGACTGCAGCCGCTAAAATCCAGGCGGGTCCTCGGAATTTCATTTTTTTTTTTTTTTTTTTACTAAATGATAACAAATTTGCCTTTAACAATCAAACTGCGTCATTTGCAAATGTAGCGGCTATGATCTAAACGGCTTTGCAATTTAAATGTCCAGTCAAACTGTGACAAAGTACGTTGTAGCTCCTGTTTGCTGTTGGTAAATAGGAACAAGTCAATAAAGCATCCAAGAGATAATAAGATGAGCCTAAAAATACATATTACAAAAGTTGCAGTGGTATTAACACATTCAATTTCATTTACTTTCTGTTTGTCAGGGTCCCCGTTGAGGCAGCAAAGTGTCGGGCTTGACACTATCTATGCCTTTGAATGGTTGCCGCCACTGAACAAAGTAGCATGACAGACTAAAAACTACCAATTACTGCAGATGTAGTGGTATCAATACAAATTCTGTTTGTAAGGCAACCTGTTTAGCCAGCAAACTAGTCAGGCCGACATTATGTGCGCACTTGGCTGCTTGCTGCCACTCAACAAAAATCAGCCTAGCGACAACAAGACTAACCTAAAAACACAAATTACAAAAGCTGTAGAGGTGCTGACGTGCTTATTTGGGCGACTTTTGTGAGGCAACCCATTTAGGCAGCAATCTAGCTCGGCGGAAACTATACTGAAGATGCAGAAAAAAGGCTCTTTTTTTTTTTTTTATTAACGGTCTGCATGCCTTGGTTGTGTCAGCGCGTGGGAAGACCGACAAGAAAAGCCTTCTGTGTGTGTGTGTGTGTGTGTGTGTGTGCGTGCTAGTTGATTATCAGCCTGCATACCCATGAGGACAGCAAAACAAAGGCAGCAATGTACAAAGTGCATCTGCGCGGAGCTTTTAGTAGGACACTTTTTAACTGGTGGCTGCGAAAGTTTTATGCTAGTTAGGAAAAAAACAAAAGGACTTGCGAAGATACAAAGTATGTAATGTGCACAAATGTTTTTGGATGAGCTTTTTCGCTGTAGTCATTTTAACGGAGTAAACAATTAATCGACAACTAATCGATTAGCAAATTAATCACCAACCACTGTATTTCGATGATCAGTTAGAGATCTGAAAATTGTCTGAATCCTCGGAATGTCAGCCTCTCAACAGTAAATATTGTCAGATGTCCGTTGTACTCGATGAAAGCAGGCGGATTGTGTTTAATCAAAATAAGATATTTGCAAACGTCTGCTTTTACTTTGGAAAAGAGTACTCAATATTTCTGACTATTGTCCGACATGTAACCGACCAAATCACAACCTGAATCTTAATCAGTTTATTTTTGTGCATTTTCTGCACTGTCAAATTGAAGTCATGTCCTGTTTTTGAATAAAGGGATGAAAATGAAAAGTTTTTTTTTCACCGATTCATCGATTGATGGAAAAAAAATAATTGATTAAAATAATCGTTTGTTGCAGCCCTAAATGACAGCTTGATAGACTTGGTCGAAGCCAAGTGCCTCAATCCATTTTTCACGTCTAGTCTGTAAACAAATACAGTGCGGCTTCGCCATTGGCTAACAGTCATGGTTAGCGATACGCATTTGTCAGTTTGCCAACTCATTTGAAACGGCCTCAGGCCAATGTGAATATCAGTACACCACTAAAAATAAACAAGTGAGGTGCAAATGATATTTCCAGCTGCATTTACGAAGCCTCTGGAGGCCAATGTAATGGAAAAAAAAAGCCATTAGTGTTTTTATAGCATAAAATATGATCAGAATTCAGATAGATCAAACTGTCATTGTTGCACTTTCCTAAAAAAAAGAAAAACTATTGATGTTGCACAACTTGATTCCCTCTTCGATCCTGTTCCTTTAAAGACTAAACATCCAAATAAATACCTCTTAGTACACCAGAGGAGGATTCCTGCTGGTTCAAGTTCACAGCTGTCCCTGCACAATGGTTGGCTAACCCAACTGGGAGGCGCACATGTATATTTCCACAGCAAACTGCACTCTGTACCATTAGAGCGTTGCCACATCCAGACCAAGAGGGCAGCCTGGGGCCCAGCTCACAGCTAGCGGCAATAAAGTGGTCACACTACATCCCTCCGTCCATCCGTTTTTTATAGCGCTTGTCCTCGTCGTGGGTGAGCTGGAGCCTATCGCAGCTGACTTTTGGCGAGAGCCGGGGTACACCCTGAACTGGCCGCCGGTCACTAGTGCACCAGGGCTCTTTCACTAAACAAGTTGACACTTTTTCCACTTAACAAAGAACTTGTGAGATAAAGAGTGGCAACAGGTGCGTCGCTAGTCAAGGCTTTTACTCCACAGGGGGAAAACTGTGAGATAATGTCCAAAATCAGTAGTTGACCAGATAAAGAAATGTCACTGGAGAACCCTTGTTGGGTTAAAACCTCAATGATTAACCGACAGATGGACTTTTCCCAAGAGGATATGGGCACAAGCGTCTAAGTGATAACCCGCCGAGTTGTCATCAGAGGTATTTTTGAAGTGGCAATGACATACGCGAGAAGCTTTTAGCAGGCGCAAGTAAATATACCTCGTCCATTTCCACCCCAGTGATAACGCAAGGCTCTCGCTTGGATGACAGTTCAGGTGGCGCATGAGCAAATGGGTGTCATTCTTCACGACGACGTCACGTTATTGTAAAAGTTATGTAAGCATCTTTATGCTCTGAGGAGACTTCATTAGGCACACCAGAAACATTTTTTTAATGAGATCCAATGCAAAATAATGCATAAGAAATACTGGAGATATTTTATTTCTGACCAATTAATTGTCTTTTGTGGGGGCTGAATGTGTCCGAAAAACTCATGCAAAATATTTCAGTAGTGCTCAGAAGATTATCAGAATTGTTTACAAGCGCACGACTGATTGCTCTAGCGTAAACTGTAGCATCTCACTTGATTAGATGTATTTATTATAGCTTTACTTTTCTAATTGCTTCTACTGCATTTTGCACAATATTATTTTTATTGCCGCATTATTCGTGTTTGTATTTTCCTTCTCTCTTATTGTATCACACCAAGGAGTAGAATTTCAATTTCGCTAACGCTAACATATATTCAAATATCAAGAAGAAAGTGACTTTCGGCACAGTGAGTCACTCGCATGATTTGTGCGGCACAGTTTTCACGAGCAATGCCCAATTAATATTACTTCAAAAGCTGATTGGTACCTGCTCGGGTGGTGGGACGAATTTATTGATGTGACCCCAGAGAACTTAGTGAACATGTCAGAACAACCTAAACTGTCTGGAGCACAGGCCAACAGCACGAGTCCGATGCTCTTGCCAGTAGTCGTAGCACTGCTGTCATTGTCATCTGAGGGAGATGCACTAGAGATGAAGTGGAGAGTGACACGCGTGATGCTTTTCATCACAAAGATATGAATATTAAACTATTTGAAATTGTAAACTATGGAAATGTTAATATTCTCATCAATTACAGTAAAAAAAAAAAAAAAAAAAAAAAAAGGTTGAAATGATTCACTTATCAGGTAAAAATCAAGGAGAATTTTAAGGACTTTAGGAAATCGGATAATTTTCTCAAAGTCACACTGTAGTTGATGATAAGCCTTGGGACCCTAAACTACAATAATTGATCCATTTTTACGAATACTTCTCTGTCGGTGTCAAACAAAAGTGAGCTTGATCACGTTTTAACCGTTGAGCAGGTGTGCCTAATAATGGGAACACTGAGTGTATATTCGCAATCAATCGCGCTTCAAAAGTTTTTGGGGGGGGACACACACCAAAACACGGTAAAAGTCAAATTGAAGGATTAAAAAAAGTGACCCACCTCGGAGAGCTCTTTCTCCAGCTCCACCGCCCGCTGCACGATGGGCCCCCGCACGGCGTACTCCACCATCTTCACCGTGGGGTTCATGGTGTCGATGGTCAGCACTTTGCCCCGCGGCGAGGCTCCGTTCTCGGCCACGCTCTCCTTGGGCAGCCCGCAGCGAGCGGCGGTGAGGCCGGCCATGGCTCTGGCGGGCAGAAGAGGAGAGGTCAGTGAACGCACCGCGGGTACACCACCGCAGCCGCCGCCAGCGGCTAACGCTTCACCCCGGCTTCGAGTCAAACCGAGGCGGGCAACTTTGCCGTGTGACAGCCTCCCTATCCTGGCCGCTGCCATGTTCTCCTGATTCGGTTTTCGTTGAGTTAAGTCGAGAGAAGTTCAGCGATAAGCTGAGCAAGTCCAAGCCGCCACCGTGACCGTGAATCCCTTTTGGACTTTAATCAGGGTAAAAGTCCAAAAATTAAAAAAGTGATAAACGCGGGGGGGGGGGGAAGAAAATACAGGAGATATTCCCAAACATCCACTGTACGTGGATTATTATTATTTTTTTCTTTTGGGGGGGGGGGGGGGGATTTGGAACAGACTGTGCACACATGGCAACGCTTTCAAGCAAGGGTATCCCTCCCACTTTCTTTTGACGATATCATCCCTCCCCTTCCAACGCACCAGGCGCGGTTCTGCACAAGGTTTGGACCCTGACGTGACGGCGAGGCTGGATGCAACCCACAGAGACCGACAGATTGATAGTAAAGGAGGGTTGGGTTTTTTTTCTCGACTGCAAAATAAGCAGGGAGGAATGCTCCTCCTATTTTGGACTCTATCCCCTTTTTTTCATAGATCTGCTCGGTGCCCCGTAATGCGTTGCAGTAAAACCACATCTTTTATGTTCTTATGGCGATAAATTATGGATTGTGATAAATTTGGGTTACCAAAAGACAAATTTGTTTGGAATTTATAGACCGTGAACGCACTCCTGTTTAAACAACATTTTAAAAATTAGACCATAACACATACAGTTTAACCTAAATACATTTATAAAGCACCTTTCAAGTGAACCAACTATTAAGAATAAAAACGTTTTAGATGAATTATGATATACAGTATATCATAAAAAAAATCATACATATTAAAATTAAATAAATATGGTAATCAATTTGTTATTGAGCATAAATACAAAAAAAAGTTGCAATAAGCTGCTTGTGCACATCTTAAAACTAATACTGCACTGCTTTAATAATAACAACTCTAAACAACATAGTCTTTACGAGGGCATCGCTTGTGCGCAGCCGTCTTCAGGTCACCCGCAGGCTGATTTTCAGTCGGGTTTAGGTCTGGGCTCTGATTGGTTTTGTGTTGGTGCCACAAGGACATTATTAGATTTCATTGGCGGTATAGTCAAAATGCAGCAAGTCGCAAAATGGGAAAAAAGAATCAAAGGACATTATCGTCATATAGTTGCATTTTTATCATAATACATTTCACATAGACAGCATTTACAGTTCATATAGATCTCTCCACCACACTAAACATATTGTTAAATGAATACCTCTTTGACGGTGTCACTCAAAACCGATGCTGATTATTATCATCTGTGGATTGGATCTGTTCGGAGTTGTACGTGGTCGCCCTTTTTGAATAACACGTATGATTATTAGTTGTACTATTTTTCTTTTTATCTTAGCGATTGTCTTGTACACTCCTAGTAATGAATGAGTGACTTCAAACAGGAAGTGGCTTGTATGGTCTACACATGATTGGGTATGATGATGATGGTGATTAAAGAAATGAAATAACAGTTTATGCGGTGAAAACACAAAGCAGTTAAGGGGAGTTTGTTTAGTTGTTAATTGTTTAGTAAAGAACAATAACCCTTAAATTTAGGTACTAATTCAAATAAAAGGTGTATGTCTCGTATTTTTTTTCCACTGTAATTTTGTTGTCCATTTTCATTGATTTGTCATTAAACAATACAATCCCATTGAGAAAATACACATCTTTAGCCTCTTTTAAACACAACAAATTGTTGCTTCAGAGCTGTAACAGTGGTCTGTGAATGTATCTGTCAGATAAGAATTAATCTAGCTTGATGTGGCGGCACGGTAGATGACTGGTTAGAGCGTCTGCCTCACAGTTCTCAGGACCTTGGTTCAATCCCGGCCCCGCCTGTGTGGAGTTTGCATGTTCTCCCCGTGCCTGCGTGGGTTTTCTCCAGGCACTCCGGTTTCCTCCCACATCCCAAAAACACGCATGGTAGGTTAATTGAAGACTCTAAATTGCCCGTAGGTGTGAATGTGAGTGCGAATGGTTGTTTGTTTATATGTGCCCTGGCAACCAGTTCAGGGTGTACCCCGCCTCCTGCCCAATGATCCCGTGACCCTTGTGAGGGTAAGCGACTCAGATAATGGATGGGTAGATAGTTTGATAGTTATAAAATAGCAGTGGGACGATAGCTTTCGGCACATCAGGGCGAGAGAAGTGAGTGTCTGATGTCCACTTGTAAATTGGCCTAACAGCTGAGGCGGCATTTATTCGCCTGTTGCCTTTCAAATGGGACTCCCTGAAGCGGGACAATGGCGTCCGTGTCTCAAGTGCATGCTCGCGCAGCTGCTGCGCGTTGCTCATTGATTTTGGCGACATCAGAGCAACGGCTGCTTTCAACACACCAAAAAGAGTCTAAGTTCAACTTTACAATTTGGTCATGACTGTAAAATTCTCAGGTTAACTTACATGTTGCAACGGTGCCTTTCAAACACAGGGCAGAGATGTCTCAGAGTAAAAGAGGCTTGTTACGACTCTAGCAGGAAATTCGGGAGCTGACTTTCCGCCCCCATTATGTGTCTGTGTCGTCTATTCAGAACAGTGATACAGGGGGGAAATAAGCTGGCTAATAAAGATCGTGAATCAAGATAGGACTTTTAAGCCTTGGTGGCAGTCAGAAATAAGGTCATTAGAAATCAGTAGCAGCAGTAATACTTGAGAGAGTCTGTGCAGCGATGTTGTTCAGGGCAAATGTCGGCGCCGTCGGCAGTGCCAGGAGGAAGAGTTGATGCTGTGGCGTCTGGAGTGCGAAACTTTTACACTCGTCTGTGACCAAATAGCACTGCTGTGGCTGGTGGGAGAATCCACCAACAAAGTCCTCTGTGTTCCACTGGTGGGCGGCGCCCTCCTCCGCCGTGGCGGCCTCCGCCTCCTCCTGCTCCTGCTTGAAGTAGCGCGTCATGCAGAAAACGTAGAAGAGCTTGAGGAGCTCCCAGCAGCGAGCCGCAGAGGGCGAGGGGGGGTCGTTTTGTGGCCGGGCGCACGAGGGGGCGGGCACGCAGGAGACGGAGCGGTGGCTCTCGCGGTTGATGAGGAGGAAGGCCAGCACGTCGGGGCGTACGGTCACGGATGCGGGAAGGCAGCGTTCTCCTAAAGCGAGGCAGTCTCTCAGGGTGTCCGTCAGGGGTGACCAGAAGCGACCCACCAGGGCGCTCTCTGCGCCGTGAAGGGAGGGCAAAGGGCCACACAGCACACACACGTCGGCCCCCAGGAGCAGCTGGAAGCGGAGGAGGCGGTGGGCCACGGTGGGGCTGCCCTGAGGGAGGAACACCGGGTAGTCACAGGAGGCGGCACCGGAGTCTGAGAGGACCCGCATTAAAGCCGAGAGCAGGACTATTTCCCGCGGGGCGAGGCGCCACCACATCTCCGTGGCAGCGACGACCCGCCCGTGGACCAGGAGGCAGCCGAACTCGCTCTCAGCAGCTTTGGCGAAGCCCTGCACGGCCTCCTGGAGGAGGGTCGGCTGCGGGGGCAGAAAGCAGTCGGCGCAGTGCGTCAGGTGGCCCAGGACGCCCGGGCGACGCTCCTCCAGCAGCTCGTCGATGAGGCCGAAGCATGAGCGCAGGTCCCTCTTCAGTCGCTCCACATTCCTCGCGTTGACCAGCTCGTCCTGGCCCAGGACCATCACCATGCAGCTCCACACGTTCTCCAGGAGGCGCTGGAGATGTAGGCGCTCCCCTTTACTGCTGTCCGCAGCCTGGCCCGCCTGGTGAGCCGCGCTCACGGCGATGAGCATCAAGCTGTCCTGGAAGACTCGCCACACCACTCTCCCGCCGCCCTCCGTCTCACAACTGGACAACAGCACCCCTTGTCCTCTTCCGAACATGTGAACGCCATTCAGGGAGCCAATGATTGAGAAGGGGAGCTGTCTGGAGGCGCCCCTTGTAAATAGGGGAACGCCGCTGTTGGCTGTGAGGCACACAAGCTGTATGGACCCCTCCTGGAACATAATGATAGGGCTGGCCGATTGTTTGATTTGATCGATTACAGTAATTCCCTGCACATATGTGGTTCACTTTTCGCTAATTAAATCACTTGCTGAAAAACTTTCAGGAATGTCATAAGATGCCCCAAGATGGTGCCAAACCTCTGTCTAATAGGGAAGTAGTACATCTGTATGAAGGAACTATGTTGACGTGATACATCCCAAATGACAGACAAGCTTTGTATGTCGGGGAGGAGCTACGTTTAGGATTTCTTACATTTTTGGGGACCAGGGACTTCTTACAGGGGGGAATTTTTCCAAGGACCAAGAACATAAATGTGAACGTCAGTTTTTAACCTTTCAACCTAAATATTCCTAATCTATTACAAAGAAATCCAAATAAATGTAATTAATTTAAATACTTATCCATTTTGCCTATTTGATATGCACTGCTTCCACTAACAACATGGCTGCGTACAGAGGAGCCAGTTTACAAAAACAGTCAGTGTTGCCAGCTTTGTGATTTAGTCGCTATATTTAGTCTTTTCCGACCCCTGGAAGACAATAATACTATATTTTAATAGTCACTAAAAAAAAATTTAAAAAACAGCTAACATGAACGGAATCTTTTTTTAATTTTTGTTTTTATTGTTTTGCGAGGGACTCAGAAAGGAGCCAAGTGGAATGCAATCAGTGTACATAAAATGCACCTATTAATAAATCAAAATCTATTAAAAATGTGATTTTTTTATAAGGAAAAAAAATATATTTAAAGGCCATATCGCCCAGCCCTAGATCATGCTTATGAAAGTGATAATGGAGCTAAATAAAAACAGTCATGTCGCTTGCATGCTAGCTCGCTAATCACTGGCGGATGAGCAGTTACCATCGGCTGCTGTTAGCATTAAACTAGTTAGACATCAAACTACAACTATCATGCAGCAAAGGTGGACTTTTTTTCCTTTTTACTCCACTAGCAGGTTTTCAGCCAAGGGGAATGAACATGCTGGGTGAAGGGAAACGGGTTACCGTCGTTTCCACAGCAACGCGGTCCCATGATTCATTTCTTCGACCGGCGTCGGCAGGGAGCGTTTCATTTTGGCCAGTCCAAAAGCAGCCTTTAGCGGTACACTCGTTGTCACGCAACGGTCCCTCGCGTAAACGCTCCAGTCTCTTGAAGTCTGTGTGTGTTTTTGTTTTATCGTGTTCCTCTTTTCACATTTTTTTTTTGATATGGTGGCATCGGTCTTCTTCTACTACTAATACGTCTTCTTCTCGCTTGGTTGGTGTGTCTGCGCCATCATCTGGCGAGAGTGTGAATCTCGAATTGACATGATATACTTCATACCCATTACCGACATGAAGTCAGTAAACATAATAGAAAATAAATTCTTGATTTCTTTTTTAAATTGGTCTTCATTTTACAACCATTTGGTACGTTTATTTTTAAATCGATATAGGATCGGACGTTTATTGTAAAAAAAAACGGTGACGTCAGTAGGCTTCATTCTCGCGAGATGTGCTTAACGTAACTGCTGTCAGAGGCATTCTCGAAGACACTATCTTTAATTTACTATACTATTATTTATGGGGTCCTACAGGGTTTTATGTTGACGGAGTTATGCATTAACGCAATATAATTACACTATTTAAACATGCTACTTATGGATTGGGATAACTGACCACAATACATCTTTTAAATATCTTATATTTTCACTTCCCTCTCCCTCTTTACATAAACAAGAAAACATTTTCAACATGCGCTTCATCAGTATTGAAACCTGTTGCAATTGACACTGTATCAGAGGTAGTAATTTAACTATTATTGTTACACTTAGCTTCATTAGAAGTCCAAAATATCAATAAAAACTTATTGCTGAAAAAAATAACTGAAAAGTCAACACACATTTGGATTAACAAATAATGTTTTTATTCATTAAATACAAAAAAAGTCCAGAAGAGCGATGACTAAAATAGATTAGAAAAGGCACAATAATTAAAAATCCACACTGTGCCATGAAAAATAAAACAGCTTCCTTTCATCTTCATCTTCTACTGTGGCTGAAAATAGATGGTGGTCTTCTCTGACATGGTTCCAATGTGTAATACTCAAGAGAGCCTCCTTCCCCGTGGCAGTTTTAATCGCTTGGCATGAGGAGCAGTGTTGAGGTCGACGTTTCCCTGTAGCATCAAAATGAAGGCTTGCCTGGGAATACAAAGATTAGATTTGGGATCCGAAAGGAGAGGGTGATGTGGGCTGGGGTGCACCCTTACCAAATGAGGGCGGTGGGTTCACAAGAAGGAGCAGACCTTCTGCGGCCTGAACGGGTTGGTGCTGGACGACACGCCAGTGAGCAGGGGGTCTTGCAAGGCGTTCTGCATGCAGAACTGCTGAAGGTCCGCAGCCGCTTGGGACACCTCAGGAGCAAAATGACAAAATCAATGTCATCTTTTGAGCGTCAAAATTGGTTGTTTCGAGTAGGGGGTAATAAATAAATAAAATTGTAAAAAACTTGCACACAATACCACCAAAATAAAAAATAGTGGTACCTTGACTAAAGTTTTGAGATACGAGCCGTCAATCGGCTAATTTAAAAAATAAAACAAATAAAAAAAAAAAAAAAGTTATATATGAGGACTGTATAATGGCAGCAAACAACACATTTCACAACTAGAAACAGTTTGGCAGATAGTAAAAAATATTCACAAAAAGAGTCTGCAAGCTGTTTATTTCCACTCCGAGTTGACATTTGTCAAGCTAAATATAAAACTAAGAGAATTGCAAGTTGCGCGTTTGAAAGAACCACACAACTTTGCCTTCAGAAATGCCATGAATCATATATCTTAATGAGAAAAAAAATTATGCAATCTAAAGAAATAGATATTCACACGCCACTTTTACAAAGGCTTTAAAACAATCGCCACCAGCAATCCTATAAATCTTCATCTAACAAATAACTCAACAAATACAACTTCTTGACAACTTTTACAAACTTCGACAGGATGAAATTCTTGAAATTCTTGTTAAAAAAAAAAAAAAAAAAAAAAAAAAAAAAAAAAAAAAAAAAAAAAAAGCCCAAAATACATAACTCACAAAAGCATATACATATACACACACACATATTATATATATATAATGTGGTACTTTTACGACGAATTAGCTGGAGTCCTTTCTTTTCCAGCTAGTTTGCCCAAGTTGCATTAAAACACCAAGTATATAACTACAAAACCACGCAACCTCAAGTAGATGTTCTATATTTGAGCAGATATACCATTTTTTAAGTGAGCATTATAAGAGTTAATGGCTTAACTTCTCCTTTTGGTGGAAACAACGCCCCGCTTGACTAATGGCTAACTTATGAGAGGCTAACGCTAATGCTAGCACAACGAAGGTAACGGTCGAGACATTCTGCGCGGAAAACAGTCTAACTTGTTCGTTACCTTCACTCTGTTTATGTTCGCCTCAAAGCGTAGCTGCTGTACGACCTTTTTCATGGCCACGAGGTTGTTGGAACTCGACATTGTCGCTGTGCTTTTGGGCCAGTTAGGGGGGGGGGGACTGCGAGCTTTGCTTTCTGGCTGGGTTTTGGACGGAGGAGACGAACCGAACAACGGCGATGACGACTTCCCGTTTGGTCTGACGGATGCAGTGCGCGTTATGGACACTTGGGGGTGCTAGAAACAAACAAAGCCTACAGTACATTTGAGAAATTTGTCGACGTGGGGGTGTGAGGTATTTTGGGCTTTTGCTCTCAGCATGTGAGGGTGCAGAGCTACACTGTTTTTTGTATTTAAAGATCAACATTAACTTTTGAAAAGTGGCACTTACTTGATTGGTCAGGGAAGATTTTGACACACGGTGGTGCAGGATACTTGTGGCGGTTGGGAGAAGAAGGAGGGGAGAAAAAAAAAAAAAAAAAAAAAAAAATGCACATATCCTTTAAAATGTCTATTAGTTTATTTACACAAACCAGCAGATATTATACAATAAGTGTATTCATAATTAAATTAACTCTGATTGTACATTAACTTTGTAAACATTTAAGCAAAACAGGCTTTCAATTTAATAAAAAAAAAAAAAAAAAAAAAAAGCTATTTTCAAATCAGTACTTGGTAAAATTCTCTGACTTGATTTTAAAGTGCTTTCTTGTTCATTTGGAGGCTGATCGGTATGCATGTAAAAAAAAAAATAATAATAATAATAATTCAGTCACGTTGAAAGGAAGGAAGCATGTGGATGGAGTGTGTATTTTAAGTGCGGCTGTTCTCATCCTCCCCGAGAGAGAAGATACTCAAGTCTCCGCTGTAGACTCGATTTTTAGCCTTGACTCGAGAGTCTCTTTCGTCGTCAGTGGTGCTGCTGAGCTCTCGCCGGCGCCCTCGATTTGAACACCCGGAGGAACTGAAACGGTGTTAAAAGAATCGTTAGTTCGCATGGAAATAGTTTTGCATCCCAGCGGGCATCTTCTGGATTTTTCCTCTGCTGAGAAATGACGAGTGTACCCCGAGTCTGGAATGAGGCGGAGTGTCCGGTAAAGTTCAGAAGTGGATGGCACTGTGGCACGTTGTGCAGGCGCGGTCTCAGGAGTGGAGAACGACGTGTAGTTTGAGGATTTGGACAGCTGGCTTTTTGCAGACGATGTCCTCGTCTCTGGCTCACTTCCTACAATGCAATTATAAGCGTTAATCACGTTTTAAACTAGCATGGCAGACTTTAGCAAAAGCTTAAAAAAAAAAAACTGTACATAATATACAATTTAAATATATAAAAGCAATCCATTACATTATTTGGAACCCCCACCAGCAATTAAACATCTTCATAACATAATAAAAAAATCTTAAAAAACTAAATGAATAAATAAAAGACAGAAGAGAAACACTTACTGATCGACAAGGTACTGTAACCATCGGTCGAGGAGCATCTACTACGGTTGGCGAAGGGCGTCATGTTTAAAAACTGACTTTTCAGCCAAGAGGCACGGTCCTCCTCGAAGGCCTTTTTCTGCAAGAGGGATTCAACCACAATTTAAAATCTTGACCATATAGTTGCAGTGAGCCTTACATCAAAAGAGTGAAAGGGGAGCAATCGGCACACCTCTCGGCCGAGGCGGATGGCGGCTTCGGTGAAATACTTTCTCTCCCTCTCAAAGTTCCTCTTCTGCTCCTCAAAGAGCCTCCACTCCTCCTTGAGCCGCTCCTTCTCCTCCAGGGTGTAGCAGCCGTTGAGCAGCTCGGCCGTCTCGTCGTCGAACGACGCGTTCAGTCGTTGCTGCAAAACGCACAGTGGGACATCACACATTTATTAAAATTGACATCTGGTTTTAGCGCTGCTCATAATCCTAAGTTTTTTTTTTTTTTTAAACGAGACTGACCTGGAGAAGTTGCTGCTGCGTGTGAATGAACTCTTTGCACTGCTGCACTTCGCGCCTCATGCTCTCCATCTCATTCTCGTGGGTTTCCCTCGGGATCACCTCCTTGTTGGACTCTTGATTTTGAACTTGGAGGGGGTAAAAACATCTAAAGCCGATGATTTAAAATTACAGTGCACCCGGCGAAGTTGAACGTTACAAAAGTGGGAGAGTTTAACCCAAATTGAAAAGTCACTTCTCAAGTCTGTTTTACTTTTTACAAATATTTTATGCTGGTTTGAGCTTTGAAGCCATGAATTCTCTTAAACCTTATTTCCTATGGCGAATCCCATTTTGAATTTAGAATAACTTGGAAGTCAAGCAGCTTCACAAAACGCATTGTGTTTGACTTTCAAGTCTCTATCAGTCATTGGCAGTGCATTGCATACCTTGGTGGTCCAACTTCTCCATATGGCTCCTCAGTTTCCTCCACTGTTGCCGAATGCTGTTGGTCAGCTGCTCCCTCGCTTGGTCACATGACCGGTCCAGTATTTCCCTGCTGGAGTCGCCAGTCTTCTCCTCCCCGTCAGAATCCAACTGGGGGAAGATGAAAACAATCTCAAAAGCTGGTTACGGTCATGGCTTGAGCAGGGTAAAGTACATAAAATACTGAGATTTAATTTAATTTAAGCATTTGTCCTCTCTTCCAATCACATTCAGCAAAAAGGCCCGATTGTGAAATGTCTCTAAAAGATTATCCTGAGCGATTATCCCTGTGATGTGGGGAGTGACAAGAATGATTCCCCCGAGATTAGCTCGGAAAACAGTCGGGGCCAACAATCTTAAATGTTAAACCTGTTCAATATTTACAATGTAAATCCGTATTCATGTGGTCATCACAGAATTGGGCCAAATTGGGCAGGCTCTGCGAATGGAAAACGAAACCCAATGACAGCCAATTCTGAAGCTTCCACTGTTGCCAGACAGTCTCAAGTTATTTACCAAAATAGAAATTGACGAGGGCAAGCGTTTGGCGCCAGACCTGGCGTTACCAGATAAGCTAACAGTAAGGCTCGCTTCTTAAACTGTATTTCTTCTTTGTATTTTTCGTCAGTCTGGAAGCCCTGTGACACTGCGATGCCTCTAACAGGTCAGTCTTTATTTCCTTGCCATGTGTGGGGTCTCTCACATTATTAAAAAAAAAAATCAGTCAGGATGTTAAAAATAGGTAGGGTTATGCAGGTAACTCTTTTGAGTTGATATTTTTGGGGCCCATCTACCATCTCCTGGCTGTCGTCAGCGCCGGCCCCTCTGCACGCCGGCTGGCGCGGACTTAGCATGTGAATCATCTCCTTTTTCATCTGCTGCAGGATCTTCTTCAGCTCTGCGTTCTCCAGCATCAGCGACCGCTGGCTGGCTTCGTAATCACGCAACATGGACTTGTACATCTGCGCTTCGTGGCTGCACAAAGTAAATAAATATACATTTAGCATGACTGACTGACTCCGCTCCAGTCAAAATGTCACAAGATGGTTCCTTATGATACCTGGCTGTGACTTTGGTTGTCTTCCAGTGGCTCCTTTTACCGTCTGCTCGTCCAAGGCAATTTAGCATGTCAATGGCTAATTGGGACCCAAACAAAGTTCCAGTTAAGACTCCACTATCTTCACCTGAGCGTCGACTACAAATCATCTGATGTCGTTCAACCCTGAGTACTTACCCAGTTTTTTATCTCTTCTGTCCACAAGTAGCTGACTGAGGCGTTCCTTGAGCTTCGCCGACTCTCTCTCTTTCCTCTTGGCATCATGGCTGTACTGCGACGCGCGGCTGGCCACTATACTCTGGAGCTTCTGAACCTACAGTTAGAGCATTTGTCAGGATCACAGCGTGACCAATGAGAGCGCAGCAGGTCATCTACCTCTTCTTTCTCAGTCTTCAGGCAGCTTTGCAGAGTCTTGATTTTGAGTTGGAGCTGCCTCTCGGTCTCATGGAGACCCGATTTCTCCCGGATGGATAGTTCAAGCTGATCCTGGAGAAAAGCATGACAAATACTGTATGGCTCGACTGGTTCAAAGAATTGAGGTGGAACGTGCTTTAAATAGAGACCGAGGACCAGAGGGACCCATGCTGACACACTTACCCTAAGTCTTGAATTGCTCATCTGCATGTGGTCCAAGGTGCTGGACTTCTTGAGCTGCTCTCTTTCAAGCTCCTCCAAAGTGGCCACGGTGCGCCTGCGGATCTGCAGCAGCTCGAAGAAGGCGTTCAGAGCGGGCACCGCCCGCAGGTCGGCGCCCCCTGCTGAGCTCGCCTCCATCCATGAGGAGAGACCCAGGGAGGAGAGCTCCTGTGTGCGGAGGGAAATATTGGTCAAATCAAAACAATACACACTCACTGGCCACATTATGAGGTGTTTAATGACAGCTAATACTGTTCTTTACAAAGAAAATGTGTATTATTGGGTTTGTTTTGTAGTGGTGTACAACTGAATTACATCAGTGAATGAAGTGAGATAATTGAAGTTCTCTTTTTTTCCTGATGGCAATAGAGAAATGCTTACTCGTCTTAAAAGCAACACAATATGGAAAACTGACGTCATAAGTGCTTGCATACAAAAAGTTGGGTGTTTGAAGGTCCTGCGCACCCGTCAAACAAATTAACAACAAAGTAAATCATTTTTGTTGTATGCACATTTCTGAATGAGTCTGTGAGCAAGCAATTCAGAATATTGCTGAATGTCCTTCTGTATAACCATAACCCCTCCACAGAGTTTCTCTGCCCACACCTTAGCAGCTCAGCTGGACTACACAGTGTGAAAACGACCATGTTAAGGCCAAAGCGTAGGCAGTTTTGCATTGATTTTTTGTTTGAGTTAGCTTCTGACACTGATTTACAAGTTCTCTAATTCTCGATCCTTGGAGTATCGCATGTCACAGACGTGTTATTAAAAAACGTGGGAGCAGTTTTAATTTGTGAAAATAAAAGCGTGATATATCCCGTTACATCGCAGCTGCAGGGAATGAAATGGTTTGTAACTTTATTTAGCTACAGAGACGGGGTCAAGATATGAGCAACAGCTCCCAGTATGTGACGCAGTTCAGTTCCACAGTACACTACAACAAACAAGAACAATTCATCCAGCTCTTGCAGTCGTACCTGATTGATGTAAGAGACGCACTGCGGGACGTTGTCATCTGCGCAAAATACCGTGGCCAGATTGAATGAGTTTCTGGATGAAGGCGGCAGTGACACAAGATTGTTGGGCCTCGACGGGGACATTGTTACATGCGATATACTGGAGATCTCATAGTTTCCTGATGGAAGAAATCCCAATATGGCATTAAATCTGGAGCGCTCTCTGAACTGAAGTAGGCTGCTGCTCTAAATCCAGAGCAGAAATCTGGGTCACCCGCCAAACAAAAAAGGCAGCATTCAGAAGTGTTCAGAAGAGGAAAATTACCCATAGACGCGTCTCCTGGCATGGTTGGCCACCACTCTCCCATATCACCGACGCATGAGGACACAAGGATGCCAGGTCATGGGTTATCAGGCACAGAGGATTAGCGATCAGCCGGTGGATCACAAACTCCCGCTGGGCGCTCTGCAATAGAGCGTGAGGCTGTCAGATGGAGCGGCTATGGATAATCCAGACGGAAAGCATAGCCCACGCCGGTTTAAACGGCAGATGCGCACCAGACAGGCTGGGATTGGGGTTTAAAGTGACACCTAAAAAAAAAAAAAAAAAAAAAAAAAAAAAACAAAATGGTCATAGTCACAAAATGGCAGATAAATGGAAAATAGAGAGGTGGGGTAGTAAGAGAATCCATCCATTTTCTATAATGCTTATCCTCATTTAGGTCAAAGGTGAGCTGGAATCTACCTCAGATGAGTTTTGAGTGAGAAGGCGTGGTACACCAAAGACAGGTCGCCAGCCAATCGCAGGGCACATTTCGACAACCATGGCTCACATTCACACTCGGGGACAATTTTGTCTTCAATGACCCCAACATGCTGTTTTGGAATGTGGGACGAAGCCAAAGCACCTGGAGTAAATCCACACACGCACGGGAAGAACATGCAAACTCCACACAGGCGTGCTTGAGCCGAGATTCGAACCCAGAACCTCAAACCTGCATGGCAGATATGCTTACCACTAGAACACCGTGCTGCCAGAGTAAGAAAATATTCCTCCAATATATTTCTGTTTAGGATAGTAATATTAGGATGCATTAAAACCCAAACCAGCTATCGACTCCTGTTTTTTTTTTTTTTTTTTTACTGCATAACTTGTGCGCACATGCCGTCCAGCGCGACGCGTTGAGGTACAATGGGAAAAAAACAATTCTTATCAAGCGGTTCCCCTCCCCGACCTTGTAAAAAAATAAATAATAATAATAATAATAATAATAATCAACAACAAGCAGACCTGTTATCGCCGCGTGGTATTTACTGTGGCATTGATTTTCACAACACAAAGGGTTAAGGTTTTAAGAGCGAAGGCGAAAATATGCTCCACTTTTATCTCCGGCTTGCAGCCGGGGTACACCCAAACGCAACGCACGCCAGCCTCACCTGGCGATAAAGATGACGTCGGCCATACTTCGACTTTAGTTTGCCAAGTCACACGACACCAAACATGTAAAAAAAAAAAAAAAAACAATAAAAAATAAAAATGGCGTGTACACAGTGAAAATAACTTCAAGTATTTGAATTATGTAACGCAAAATCCTGGCATAGCTTCATAACTTCTTGTGTTCGGCGTGACAAGCCCAAGGTTAAGGCGGAGTCCCTTAAAGTAAACTAGTGAGAAAAGCGCTCGTCAATCTAAAACTAACCATAAAAATAAATATTTACACACTGACACAACTGAATGAACAACAGTCATATTTTAAACGAAAATAAAGCAAAAATGTCACACAAACAATTGTACCTACCTCTGCAGCGGCGTAAAACGGGTCAACAAGTGGGGGGAAAGTAACTCAATTTTACTTTTAAACAAAAATAACAACGGACTAAGCCGTATTTGTTCGTTAAATAATAAACGCAAAAGGCAAATATTCGTCTGAAAGGAGGGAGAACTGAGCAGGGTTAAACCGCAGTAATGTTTTTCAAGTCTCGAGACAGATCGCTCCGAGCCAAACGCTAATGCTATTGGAGGAGGTGTTGCCAGGCGACCAGTGCGCCAGCCGCTCATTGGCTAGGACGATTACGTAAGTGAGAAACGCCATCAGGTGCAACGCAATGAAAAGTATGGATACCTCGCATAGAGAGAGAGAGAGAAAAAATAAACCTCTTTAGATAAGTTAAAGCCATAATATTACAGTAAAAAAGTTCTTTTTCGAACATTGTAAGTATTAAGTATAAATAAGACTATTTAAACAAAAAGGTTGTATTGTAAATGAGTGACGTCATGATTCTTTGAGATGGCGGAAGTAACTTGGACACTGAACTCACCGCACTGCGGTGGCTTTGCGCAGTTTTTCCCATATTAGAAGTGGAATTTCTGCAAAAAATGTTTGTTCTGTGGCTATAAGCTGTTCCACTCGTCCCGGTTGAGACGTACGGATGCATCGTTTCCTGAGACATTCAGAAAGACGACATTTTCTTATAAAAACTAACTGTTTTTTTTATTTTCTGTTTTTAAGCGTGAGGTAAATTGTTACTTAACGCAAAGTAGTAGCTAGTCGCTGTCAAATATTGCTCACATTCAATTGTTATAGATTGTTTTAGCATGTTAATAATTAAATGGTACTGGACACTAAAGTTTATTCAAACCAAGTACAGCAAGTAAAGCAGTGGCGTGCAAAGGGGGGGGGGGGGGGGGGGGGGATTGGGGCATCCAAACTCCTAATGACAATTACTTTTTGAGGAGGAAAAACTTCCATTAGCACCCCCCAAATCCCCCTTGTCGACGATCGGTTTTCGACCCACCACCTCCGTTTGATGTCCATGAATATGCTTACGCCTCAATTTATGTGCCACCATTTTGTGTTTTAGATGCGCGCTTACTACGGATCGGGGCGTGTACGCCGCCGCGTCTTGAAGCGCATGACAGCATTGGAATCATGGCGATGGGAAGCAGTAGTTCCAACGGACACAAAGACACACATTGATGACAACCTCAAGGGCAAAGCACCACGAGTAGCCTGGCGGCCTATTTTAAAAAAAATAGCTCAACAGTGATATGACATCGTGATTTCCAAGGAATGTTCCAGAACGGATCATATGAAAAATGTAAAAAAAAAAATTAAAAAAAAAGTGCAGAGATTTAGTGAACTGAACATGGAAGTGAAGAAGCATTGTAGTATAGCGTGAGGGGGGAAATGACGTTCTTCATATAGACAGTGCATTTCCTTATGCACACAGTTTAATTCCAAAATAGATTGACCATGACAATGAGCAATGAGCAGTCAGATCTTCTTTCTGCATCCACAGCAACAGCAAGCCAAGAGGCTGCAGGAAAGAGGCTCCTCGTCAGTTTGGTAGCATCCGGACTCGGGCTCGTCCCTGCACTCTGCTATGAAAGCCTGGAGCTGGGACACCGGCACTTTTTCTTGCTGGTGATGCTGCAGTGGAACCAATTGGAAACCAGGTTAAGGAAAACATCACCTGTCCAGTTACTGAAGGCTTTATGATGACCAAAGTTTGTGCCTGGGACTGATTAATTTACTCTGCTAGTATTTTGAAATCAGAACAACACGGAAGTCAACCGACTTTAGAGGGTGCGCTCTGTGGCGACAAATTCTACGGCCTGACCTTGATGGTCTCGTAGGTGTCCGTGATGAGCGCGATGAAGAGGCTGAGCACCATGTAGATGAAGAGGGAGATGAAGGAGTAGAGGTAGAGGCGGCTGAACAGCCACACCATGTAGCCGTTGTCGCGCATCTTCATGAAGGTGGCGTACATGTCATCGCCATTGACCAGCGAGAAGAGGCACTCGGTCACCTTGTCCAGCGTTCGGAACTGGGAGAAGGAGTTAGCTTGATTAGTGATTTTTTTTTCCCTTTTGTTGTTTTGTGTTATACTTATTTTTTTATGCTATAAATGTCTTTTTATATAATTGTAAAAATGTTTTCATTTTTAAATATTGCACTGTAGTGATTGGTTAATTTAGTGTTTACATTTTTTAATAATTATTTTACAATTGATGTTTATGTTTAATATGCTGTATTTTTTTAAATGGTCACTGTAGTAAAAATTTGATTTTTCTTTCAATATTGACATTAATTTTTTCATGGATGTATTTTTTGTCATTTTGTTACACTGTTGTAGTCATTTATAGTGAGTCTTTTTCCACCTGTTTTAATAGTTATTTTACTATTAGCAATTCTTAAATATTTTGTAAGCATTTGATTTAAAAAAAAAATATATTTTAGTAATGAGAATTTCTAAAATAAGTAGAATGTTTTTTATGATTATTTTACTATTGACATTTTCTTTTTTCGATTTGTAGTAGTTGGGTGATTTTGTTTTATTTTGTTTTTTTGTTAACATGACTTGCGCCTAAAACTACTTTTTCTACTTTATATTATCCCACAGTGTGGACGCCGTGTTGCACTATGCTGCCTCTCATAGGTCAATGTTGGTAATACGACAGACATCTGGTTTAGGGAAGGTAGACTCGTTTTGTCAGTGCATATTTCTATGTGTGGCGTGTGCTGTGTTGGTCATCTTTAGTGCACCATTTACTAAAAGAACAGAAAAACAGTTTTTTTCCCCCTCTTCATGTGTGGGGTCTCTTGTTGGTTAAAAATCAGCATGCGTGTACCCTACATAAGTGAAGTGATGCGAGGACATACTTTGTCGTGGTATGGCCCGAGCACAATCCAGCCACAGAAACAGTAGCCGAGGTAAATCATGGCTGCACAACAGCAGAATCGGATCACGTTTGGGAAGGCTGCTCTCAAAGTCAAGATCAGGATCTGTTCCCAAAAAAACCCCCAACAAGAACAGTTTTCTCTTTTTCTTGACACGTGATTGCATTTTGCCCAAACTGCAACGCTCTTACATTGTATTTCTTGAAGAAACCGAGGTACCGAATCACGCCCACCCACACCAGCATGGTCGCAATGCCCAGCAAGATACTGCACTCGTCGTAGCTCGTCATGAACTGCAAAAAAGGACATCTCCATCAACAGAGGAAGCATTTCTGGATCAACACCTTTAGTTACATTTTTTCCTTGGTCCATGCCCCACCCATCCACAGAGTGTTTGTAAAAATCAATTTAGTGATTTCTTAGCAGTCCTGCAAACTAACAACGAAATGGCTGAAAGCGATAACACACCTTTGTCTGTATTCCGATCTTGAAAGTCGAGCCGGCGATGGTCAGAGTGTCGCTGATGATGATGAGGATGTACCAGCCGTTCACAAACTCCATGCGGTCAGACATGGTCACAATTTTGTCGTAGTAGGCGTGAAAGAATGTGTTGAACTCCTGCTGGTAATACATCAAATCGACAGAAAAATGATATGATGATGATTTAGGGGAGTAAACAACAGGTATTATGTCTATCTGGGTAAGGATTGGCACGAAAACTGTGGACTACTGAAAAATGTATATAAATCATGGCCAGTGTTTTATTTATTTACTCAGCTGCAGATAGGAAATACGGTTTGCGTCACCGTCACTCACAAACTGCAGCTGGATGCCGTTGATGACAGAACGCAAGCAGAGGACCAGGGAAGCGAAGCAGGCGAGGATGACCACGGAATCGAAGGAGAGCAGGAGGTAATCGTTTTTCCCGGCTATAAACACAAACTTTCGGGTTACCGGTAGCTGGTTAACTGTGTTGAATTTCACAGCAAAATGCATTTTTGATCTTACAAGTGCCCTCCACATTCCAATCCCTGCATTCGTTGATGGTGACGTCGTTTTCAACCGCCACCTTGATATTTCCGCTGTGAGCGTGGTTATCAAACATGATCTGTCGTAAAAAGCAAAGAGAGCGAGTCAGTGGCATTTTGTTCGATATTCTACAATGGCGTCGGTGGGAACTGACCACCACGTGGAAGACGTAACAGTCGGGAAGCTCGTGGTGCCTGACGGTCTGCAGATTGATGGTTTTCAGCGTAAAGTAAACGTTGACTGACAGCAGCCTGGACACAAAGAACACACGAGTCGGCCGGCTAATTAACACGCTTAAAGGCATACATGATCAACTCAATCACCTCCTGAAGTCTACAGAAAAGTTCAGGGGCGTCGCCAGACTGCCGTTGTCCAGTGACAGCACGGGGTAGATGGAAAAGCAATCTGAGGATGACATTATGATATGAGCAGCATTTGTTCCTCTGATAAACAACATCTTCCTCTTTTTGCGGAAGCCACACTTTAATCCACTTTGTGATTATTTTCCACTGGTGCAATGACTCAGATTCCATAAATAAAAAAGAAACATGACTGGATCCAGTATTCTATGTTATTTTTTAAAGTGAAACCAGCCTTATAGCACTCAATTCATTTTGTTTTTAACACTTATAATAGTAGCACCATCACGCAACAGATTTAAACTCGATCAATGACAAAATGTCCGTTCTTGTTGGGCACTAGGTAGTAGCCCGTGGGCCTGTAACAAAAATCTCTCGCCAGTGATGGGATATTGTGATTTCCTAGCAACGTTGTGGAAGTGATCATTTGAAAATGTAAACACTTGCAGGGATTCATTGAAATTAAGTGTTAGTCTTTTGACACTTAATTGCTGCGCCACCTCTCTACGGATACAATTTCAATGGAAAACACAATGAGTGTCTCTTTAATGACGAGTAAAATATGACATTTTTTAGAAGAAGCACTTACTGGGATTGCTATATGCTTGAATGTATTTTAACTAGCCATACAGGATACATGGCTGTAGATTGTATCGTAAAGTCTCTGTAACGTGAAAATAAGTCTTTTAAATTTAAGACAGCAGAAAGGAGTGTTGATGACAACGCTGCCAAGTTTGAATGATTGAAAAACTCGCTTCAAAACTGTGAAAAATCAAACTGTTGTTTCAAATGCTCTCTCCACATGCTGGCTGTCATGTCTGACCACCCCCCTCGCTCTCCAACCTTTCTCTGCATGATGTGCGCACACTCACGGGTGACAACGAGGCACTCTAAAGCAGCCACACTAGGGGATTATCCGAAGGGAAGATGCATTTTCAGGCTGCGGGCATTAACATTAATGCGGATGAGGGCGCACAAGTTCTAAATTAGTGGCGGAAGGACGACTCATGCTGGGACCCAAGGGCAAATTAGGCCCCATTTCAGCCACGGCCAAAATAATCAGGAAAACTGAAAAGGTAAAAAAAACAGTTTAACGCTATACTGTATATCCACAATTGAGTACTCTATCACTCTTAGTCTTTGATTGTTTTCAGCAATTTTCTTGTATAATATATTTAGAAACAAATCCCTGAGTTCACTTTACAGGGCCTTTAAAGGAAAGAAATGGACTCTTATTGTACAACCTTTTCTGATACAGCGTGTAAGAGAATTCTGTTACCTGTGTCAATGTGTGGATCGATGTAAAAGGTCTCGTTTCCAGGGTCAATGTTGCTGTTTCTGTAAAACTCTTGGCAGACCATCATAGGCGTGTACTCACCATCAGTCCTCTCGTAAGCCAGATTTCCGACTGTCAGGTTTTGGAGATTGATGTACTGCAAGGAGAGGGTAATGACAAAAAACTGAAATGTTGCCACTACACGTTCTAATTCGGTTTTGTCTAATTTACCCTATCGATGATGTAGGAGATGTGGTCGTACACGTCCGTTTTCGTGTGCAAAACGTGCCCTCCCTGATGGTGGTCCGTGTATCCTTTGAGGAAGAGGTATCGGAACGTCATCAGATTTTCCTCTTTGAAGGTGACCATCATCTCGTTGCTCAGTCCAAATGAGACCAGCTGAAAAAGAAAAAAAACCACATCCATGATTATGATGATGAAATGTTGTGTGCTTCATTATAAGCATTACGGATGCTATACCTGGGCGGTGATGAGGACGATTTTTAATATTTGAAGCATCAACTTCCACGGCTTGCGGCCCCGGGCTTTGTACTTCTGGCATGGGTTCATGAAGAAGTACTTGAGCCTGCGCCTCAGGTCCTCCACCACCCTGGGGTCCATGTTGGGTGTGCGAAGGCTCCATCTGCAGCAGCTGTTGGGCCTTCTCTCTTCCGAGCGGGAACCCAAAAGGGGCTCCGACTCCTCCATGGCACCGAGCAGTCACTGAGAAAGCTTCAATGTGCATCCAGTCAGCGAAGCGCTCCATCATTCCAATCATTCTGATCTTAATCAAACTGGTTTTCCGACATGAACTTTTACCAGCTTTTAGAAAACACCAATTTTGCTTAAACTACAGCTTTTTTCCAATTTAAATTCAAAGCACATTTTAAATAAGCTTCATAGTTTTGTGTTGCACAGCATGACAATAAATTGTTTTTAAAAGTGAATCAAAAACACTAAATCTGACTATAATGTCATTTGGAGTACTGATATTAACCATGTTGCCTTATTATACTACTAGAAGTCATGGTAAATAAATGTAACATATAATACAATAACAATGTAACAGATGTTGTATAGCATAATAATATTTTAAATAATATATTTAAAATCACACACTCTGACAGTCATCTGGATTGCTGATATTCAACAATTTGCTTAACAGAAGTGGGGTACATTCCCAATACACACTAGTAACAATAAAATAGGACTTACCAATCAAAAGTGGCTGTGCATTGATGAGGCAGCTTTCAGTACACTATAAGAAACACGACGGTGACACTCATGCGTCTGTGTCATGTTCAGATTTTCCAGTTATGGAATTTCCAAACAACATAAAAAAAATAAAATAAAAAAAAAAGCGACAAAAAAATGTATTTGTGTTTGGCCAGCTACACCAGGGGTGGGCCAACTTTTGTGCTCAAGGGCCACATTTGATTTTCAAAACGGACTGATTGGTTAGGTCAATCATGGTTTAAAAAAAAAATAATTACATTTGTATGTAAAATACACTATGTTCTTTACTTTAATAAAATAATAAGACACATATCTTATTCATAATTACAGTATTTTATTACAATTAACCCCATTTCATGAAATAAAAAATGTAAAATATATATGTAAAATGTATTTAACTCATATTTCATATAAATCAATTTACTGTTTTTAATTAGATGAATGAATATAAAAAATACATTTTCATTAACCAATTTTAGCAACAAACAGCTAAGGAGGACAAGCGTAATAAAAAGTGGATTGATGGATGAATGCCTAGAAACTGAGCATTATTATTTCATAAATTTGGGATACAGCTCTGGCATTATTATGTTTCACTGCAATGTGTCTTTTGTGTACAAACATAAATCTGCAAACGAGTACAGAGAACATATTTGTCATTTTAAAAATCAGATAATAGACATTAGTAACTTCAACGTGATTACAGTGTATACCACAGTTTCGGTATTTTTGGGGAATTACACAGGTGTCATTGAATACACAAGAGATGAAGCTATTACTTGTGCATGTCTTGGTGTACAGTGTAGTGACTGTATTATGCAGTTTATACTGTAATAAAAAGCAGCAAAACATCTAGTTAGTGGGTGTGTCATGTACCTGATTGTCCCTTTAATGCAAACATACTATTCTAGTAAAAGTTGCTCCGATGTGACGCGGGAGTGAGACATCGCGAGCGTAGGGGTTGGAAGTTGGGATCCGCTCCGCTGTTGGTGGACCCCGGTGACACCGCTTCTATGTTGGAGGGCGACTCCACCAGCTGCTCCACCTCATCCTCGGGCAGAGCGGGAGCTCCCGGGTCTCCTGGCTTGGGGAGGCTGGAGGAGGAGGCCACAGACGTCAGACCGCCGCCGTTCGGCAGCGACGGCGCGCTGGGGCGGGCGTGGACTTCCAAAGTAGAGGGGCTTCGTTGTCTGTCCGGATAGAACAGCATGGTGGAGTCGTTTGAAAATGTACCGGAGAGCTCATGGATGGTACATGGAGGGGTGAGGTTGTTCTTGGGTGAGGAAATAGAAGCTCCGGCTGCAGAAGAACAAGAGACATAAACAGGTGCAGCTCATCCATCCATCCATCCATTCTCTGAGCCGCTCATCCTCACTCGGGTCGCGGGAGTGCTGGAGCCTGTCCCAGCAATCATCGGGCAGGAGGCGGGGTACACCCTGAACTGGTTGCCAGCCAATCGCAGGGCACATAGAAACAAACAACCATTCGCACTCACATTCACACCTACGGGCAATTTAGAGTCTTCAATTAACCTACCGTGCACATTTTTGGGATGTGGGAGGAAACCAGAGTGGCCGGAGAAAACCCACACAGGCACGTGGAGAACATGCAAACTCCACACAGGCGAGGCCGGGAATTGAACCACGGTCCTCAGAACTGTGAGGCTGACGCTCTAACCAGTCGTCCACCGTGCCGCTACGGTGCAGCTCATTAAATTTGAATATTGCATATTATAAACTTAAAAGAAAAACATTTTACACTGTAGTGATGATTACAGTTTACAAATAACAGAAATACAAATAGCAAATGTAAGATTACAATATTATCTCAAACAATCAAAATGATTTTTAATATAGATCTTTGATTTTTAATATAGAAATATCAGTGGCTGCACAGGGTGGAATTTCGGGGGGTTGATAATGAGCCCCCCGCCCCAAAAAAATGCTACGTGAAATGGTTTTCTATTGGCATCGTGACATGGAGAATTGCGCCCCCTTGTGGAGTTGGCCTCTGTAGAAAAAATGCATGACGGTTGGTGTCATTCTTTGGCACTGATGGGAAATGTAGCTATTTATCGTAATCATAAAGGGGGGGTACAAAATGGGGGGGGGGGGGGCAACACAGGGCACCATTCAAGCTAGGAGCGCCACTGCTTGGCCTTGTGAAACATAGTTTGTGCTTAATGAATGTGTCACAGTGAGATGAACGAGTTATTACTTTTCCAAACACAAACATTTATTGGATCCAATTGTTGGTCTTTTTCAGCAGAGAAATGATAAAATGTTATTTCTAATAGTAACTGGATTTTCTAGTTAATATGGGCGGCACGGTGGCCGACTGGTTAGCGCATCTGCCTCCTGTTTCCTTCCACCTCCCAAAAACATGCATGGTAGGTTGATTGAAGACTCGAAATTGCCCGTAGGTGTCAATGTGCGCGTGAATGGTTGTTTGATTATATATGCCCTGCGATTGGCTGGCGACCAGTTCTGGGTGTACCCCGCCACAACAACAAAATGTGCGTCCACTTATAATTATTGTTTGTGAAGCTTTGCGATGGCAGCTTCATCACTCAATAAATTTTTAACTCAATCAGGAACAAGATGTGCATCTTGTTATGGTTCTCAGGTCATCGAATCAATTGCAACTGGACTGTTGTGTTTGTCTTAGATGTTTCACCTCTCATCCGAGCAGACTTCATCAGTTCAGGCAACAATGAACAAGGCTTAGTTAGGACGCACTAGCCAGTGTTATGAAGCCTGCTCAAGTGAGAGGCGAAACGTCTTCCAAGACAAACAGAACAGCGCGGTTGCAATCGATTCAGTGGCCCGAGAACAAAACCTGGCTGAATCATAATATTCACAAGCATCTTGTTAGGGTGTGTTGCTACTTTTCTGAGCCCAGGAATTTAATGGATCCAAACTGTCAGATTGTATCTCATCTGTGCGTTTACGTAGCACTCGCATGGGCAGGTATCTGCTACGTGTCAGAATTTCGAAGAGGCCTAATTCTGATAAGAAGAGATCTGATTCTATGCATTTTGTTCTATTTACGCTGCCATGACGCATACCCTTATTTTGCTACTTAATAGCCCCCCAAAAAACACACAAAATTGGAAATTGTGTCAAATAAACCATGTCATGTAAATTCAGCTTTCAAAACTTGGGACTTAAGATGTGGCCTCCAAACCTCTGAGAGACTCCAGCTTCTCATTCTTGGCCTTCTGCACTTCGTCTGTGATCTTGTGGATGACGAAGTTTTGCGAGCGCAGCTCCCGGATGGAGTCAACCAGAACGTCGAGACCGCGGGGGTTCTCGGTGAGGATGTCCAGTAGCCACCCCGTCCTGCTGGTCTGCGTGCTCTTGCTGTTGATCTCCTCTGCGTCGTCCCGGGTCAAGATGCGGCGGGAGCGCAGGTAGTCCAGATGGCACCGTGCCCGGATCTTCTCGCAGAGGTAGTGCCGCATGCGAGTCAGGACCTGGCAGACCATGTTGGGAGAGCTCATTCTTTTTCAAATTAGCAAAGTTAATGTCCAGTTTTCGACCCCGGTATTGGGTCCAAGAACCCTATACAGGAGAGGGATTTTTTCAAGGATCCCCTCTTCCCCATGTGCATCCCTAAATAACATGGGAAATGTTTTTTAAAAAAAAAAGAAAACATCGAGAGGAGCCAGATGAGGTGGCTTAGTGTGATGTTCTGGGGCTGCTATGCTTCTTCAGGACCTTGACAACTTGCTGTGATTGATGAAACCATGAATTCTGCTGTTAACCAGAAAATTCTGATGGAGAATGTTCAGCCATCAGTTATGACCTCAAGCTGAAGTGCACTTGGTTTCTGCAGCAGAACAACAATCCAAAACACAGCAGCAAGTCAACTTCTGAACGGCTTAAACAAAAAAAACAAAAAAAAAAAAAAGGTTTTGCGGTGGACTAGTCAAAATCCGGACTTGAATCCGATTGAAATGCTGCGGCATGGACTTAAAAAGGCCGTTCATGCTCGAACACCCTCCAATGTTGATGAAATAAAACAATTCTGCAAGGGAGAGTAGGCCAAAATATCTCCACAGAAATGCAAAAGACTCAGTGCCAGTTATTGAAAACACTTGACTTCATTTGCTGCTGCTGAGGGTGGCCCAACCTGTATTAGGTTTATTAATTACATTTTCCTACATTTTTTTCTCCTTAGTAAATAAAATCACCATTTAAAAACTGCATTTTATGTCAACTTGGGTTATCTTTGTCTGATATTTCCATTTGTTTGATGATATTATACATTGAAGTGCAGAATTTATGCAACAACAACAGCAAAAAAAAATTGAATTTAAGAAGGGGTAAAGTACTTTTTCAGGGCACTGTAATTGCAAAATGTTTTGACTATATTACTAAACTATATTTTGAGAACCTCTACCTACTACATTTGACAACCCAGTACTGTATTATTATTTTTGTTTGTGGTGGGACACACTGCAACACACAGAAAACTGTTTCCGTTGTTTTGGTTAGCTTAATTAGTTTACGGTATACACCACACAACCACGATCACACAACACCTCTATGACAGTGTTAGTCACAACTAACTAAGCTTTACTAAACTGTAAGTAATGCAGATATTAGCATGTATAGCCCTCGTATTAGCTCTATAGGTGTACCTGATGTTATGGCGTTTACATAATCTGGCCTCGGTGGGGATTGTGGCGGTTTGGTACGTTTCATGTTCAAATACAAACACGGCGGCTATTTTCACTGTCTTTTGGTTAATGCTCAGGTTTACGTAGACGTTTCGGGAGTGAGCCTGGTGTACTCACATCTCTTTTAATCTCCGCCATCTCATCTTCGTTGAGTTGAGGAACATCCATCCTCGGAAAAAAACAAACAAACAAATCCAGGTGTTCCGGTAAAAGCGAATGGTTGCTAAACTAACTTCGGCATTAAGGTATTACGCCAAAAGATTACTTTCGAGTTTTTAGTTGATATATCGTGGTAAATCTTGAGTATCCATTGATATTTTTGTGTTTCAGTATACGCCGAGGGGGAAGAAAAGGTCGTACTTCCTGATTGGTAAAACTGACGTCATCACGAGGCCAGAAATCCAACGACGACGTCACTCAAAAGTTAGATGTGCTGCAATAGCCTCAGTCGGCCACAGGATGTCGCTGTTAATAATTTTTTTTCCGCATACACTGAAAATTAGGTTAGTTCCTCGTTGGATGCCGTTATTGCACTTTATCTAACTTTAATTCAAAAGTCTACAGTAATTCTGAAGTCTATTTAACAAGTCTACACACCCCTGTTCAAATACCAGCTTTTAAAAAAATCATTTCAAAAGTTTTTTTCCCCACTAATCATGTGATCTAAAAAGTGCAATTTAATGATATAATTCTTTCTGAGGGGGTACAGGGATGTGCCTTCATAATCTGACACATCAAAATGTGCCGCATTGATAGACTCCAACCTAAAAACACTGAGTGCTGAAATAAATGAAAAAGGCTCTGCAAGCATTAGTTTGCAGGTGAGAATATTTATGCCACCAGGTTATTGTACATTTCCTTTTTTCAGTTCAAGTGTATTGGTGATCAACCAGGATAATGATAGCACACTGGTATTTCACTTAAAGCAAGTGGCAATAAGAGATTCCTTTGCACTATGACACTGATGGATAGAGCATTTTGCTTTTAACCTTTATTTATCCAGACAGAAAACAAAAAAAAAAAATGTTTTTTTAATTTGTTGATCTGATTCAAGAGACTCAAACAAAAATAAGGATACAAATAACAAATGTACAAAGGAGACCCAGACACATAGTTAAGTACACAACTAATAAGCAAATACACAACATTGTACATAATAGGTAGGGCAGAAGCATTAAGATCTGGACAGAATGTAATAAATACAATACAATGTCATGGGTGGGTAAATTGTAAGTGTGAGGGAGAAAGTGTATGTATAAAATGAAATTGTCCTCGTTAACATTGTATTTGTACAGGGGGTGGAAGAATCAGTACACACTGTCCCATTAAAACAAGTGTGTTATAGTGCATTGAAAGGTTTTGCTCTACGAAACACAAACTTTCACTTCCCTCTTATAGAGGTAAACCCCAAACCTTTTTAGAGTTAGCGCTCCCAATTGGGTTGTTACTTGTGTTTTTTATTTTTCCATCCCCCAGTAACACAAGACCGAAAATCACACCATTTCGCAAAAGTCGTTCAATAATTACACAACAATGAGCAGATTTTGTGACAATAACACAAAAATCATCCAGAAACCAAGTTAACATTGACTATGCCTATGGAGAAAATTAACAAACAAATTAACCTATCAAGTTTTTTAAAAAAAATTTTTTATGCATGTTCTGAACTCCGTTTTTTTTTAAATTCCAGGGTTGTACTGAGCTGAAAAATATTATTGCACTTCCCATAGTTGACATGATGGATGTTTTCTTCAGCCAGCAAACGAGTTGAGAATGAATCAATAGCGCCTCTGCTGGCTGCTGTAGTTCACACCATTTTGCCTCCATTAATCCATCTATTCTTAATGATCACTTTACCGATTATGTCAATCCCGAGCGTGACAATTTTGTCCTCATTATTATTCCTTTTGTAGTTTGTTGCTTTTCAACTCATGCGTTTAAAAAGCAAGCTTATGCAAAAATGATGTCATGGCATTGCTTAGCTGCATATGCAGATATGAATTATTTACACTTTCCTCCAGATGGGATGGCAATAAATAACTTTCTGCAAAGCAGGTGGTCATTTCATAAAAGTGGAAGACCAAAAAGTGGATATTTGATCTTCAAATATCATGAGGTACGAGTTTTTGAGGAAGTCTACGTAGTTCTGTATGCTCTTCTTGTGGCTCTCGCACTTGTCCAGGCTCAATTGTAGCTCGATCACGCGCGCCTCAAACTGTTTCTCCGCCTAAACGGACACAGACAACGCCTCATGGTTGAATGTTAAGTATATTAGCGGTGTGGAAGCGAGGCACTCACCGTCAACTTGCTCTGACGGAGAAGCCTCAGCTCGTTCACGGTGGTCTGAAGGGCCTCCTCTTTGGACAAAACTTGCTCCTTGACATTTTTAACCTGAAAATGTAATAATAAACTATTACTGTATTGGAATGGCTCTCAGTTCAGTATTGTACATCTTCATACATGAGCACCGCATGCACCACCGAGATTAGAAAGGCGTGGAAAAAGGTCCCGCGCCCACAGACTCCACGTTAGTTAGCATTTATCAGGCTTCTTCCTAGATAAGCGTACTGTGACTTAAGATGACAGGACTGTATCATTTTTAATTCTGGGGCAGGGGGCTCTTTTGTTGTGGAAATAAAGGTGGTTGAAAAGTCTAACAAAAGTGTGTGTGTGTGTGGGGGGGGGGGTTTGAGGAATAAAAATAAGTTTTTTCCAGTTGTTTGTGCGTTAGCAGGCTCCAGTCACGTCCTAATTATTGAGACATCAACACAATTCTCATCTTTTTTGGCTGTAAACACCACCACAATGTTTGTGAAATGAAATAAACAAAATGTGCTTCAAACTGGCGGCACGGTGGCCGACTGGTTAGAGCGTCAGCCTCACAGTTCTGAGGTGCGGGGTTCAATCCCCGTCCCCGCCTGTGTGGAGTTTGCATGTTCTCCCCGTGCCTGCGTGGGTTTTCTCCGGGCACTCCGGTTTCCTCCCACATCCCAAAAACATGCATTAATTGGAGACTCTAAATTGCCCGTAGGCATGACTGTGAGTGCGAATGGCTGTTAGTTTCTATGTGCCCTGCGATTGGCTGGCAACCAGTTCAGGGTGTACCCCGCCTCCTGCCCGATGACAGCTGGGATAGGCTCCAGCACGCCCGCGACCCTAGTGAGGAGAAGCGGCTCAGAAAATGGATGGATGGATGCTTCAAACTGCAGACTTTCCGCTTTAATTGGAGAGTATTTACATCCAAATCGTTTGGACGGTGTGGAAATTACAAGTTTGCATATACTGTATGCCTCCCAGTTTTTAAAGCGACCAAAAGTAATGAGACAAATTAGCCACCACAATAAAATAACATAAAATGCTACACTGCCGTACTTTGGTTTGTTTGAGTCTGTTTCTAACTTAGGCTCTTATTTCATCATTGACAGAGAATGATATTAAGATGACTGGACTGTACCATTCTGAATTATGGGGTAAGGAGGAACAGTTCCATTGTGACTCAAATGGCAAAAAGACAAAAAAAATGTGAGTGTCATATAAGTGTTTGTTATTTAGTCGGCTACTTCCTGGTTCAGAGGATAAGATAAGATCTTGGGGTTGTGGTGATGAACACATAATCCTCAAAAAGCCAAGTACCTGTTCTTTAAAATCCAATAAAGCGGCCGAGCATTGAGCCAGCTGCTTGTTGAGCGTTTCGGATTCGCACGCGTTTTGCTCCAGCTGGCGTTCGAGCGCTGCGCACCGCGTGGAGCGTTGTTCAAGTTGCTGGCTGCTTTGACGCAAAGTTTGCTCTTGGACCTCCAGCTTCCTTTCCAGCTCCAGCTTCTCCCGGCGCAGCTGCTCCAGCATCCTAATCAGACCATTTGGGTGTCACGGTTCGTACACGTACCTTTACCGAGGTCCAATTTGGTCTTCGGTGTTGTCTTACTTTTGCAGGGTGTCCACTTGCTCTTGCAGTTTTGAACTGGACTCTTCAGCGGACTCTCTCAGCTCTACGGCCGACCTCACCAATTTCACTTGAGTCTGCAGCTGTTATTTCAAAATGCAATGTTAAATATTTATGATCAATTATGAGCTAGATGTTTTGGGGCTTTCAAATTACATGGCCAGCCGGGTCAAATGCTCCCACATTGAATCAGATTTAGAATGACCTTTTTCACGGTTTTGTTTCTATAGCGTCAATCTAAAGACTTGACCGTAAGAAATTTATCGTGCATAACAAGATTCTCTTATCAATTTAATGATCCCTCCATATTATCTGATTGTATTTACATTGTCATTTCTAAGTAATCTGAATAGTAAAAACGTGTTAGGTTTTAGCATACAATTATTTTACAAAATTATTTTATATTTTAATAATCTATAAATATTAACACAATTTATTTAGCTGGCTTATTATTTCTCTCTTTAATGGGAAAAATAGTTACAACTTAAACTACTGGCATATTTTTGGGGATTGTGTTTTATATTATAAAAATATCAGACGTCTCTTAAAATTATTTAACAATATGATCTAATTGTATTTAGTTACATTTATTATTTGTATTTGTATCAGAATCAGAATCATCTTTATTTGCCAAGTATGTCCAAAACACACAAGGAACATAAGACATTTTTTAAATATAAAATCCAATATTCTCATGTTATATTAAATATTTGTATTATACTTATAAAACGACAATAATTTACAAGCATAAGAATTTAAAAATGCAGTCTAAATTTATTATAATGATCTGATGATGATGATGATGATTTCACTAAAAAAGACATTTTTGATGTTACATTCAATATCATATTTTATATAGATTTCAAAATACTGCATACATCTTTATTTTAATGACCTTTTAATATTGTCTAATTGTATTTTTTATTTTAAAAGGTTAAAAATTAAAAAAAGATATATTTTAGATTACATATATTATTTAAAAAAAATATATATATATATATATATACATTTACCATAATGTTGTATCATAATTTCTTATTGTAATTGTAAGTTAATTATTTTTTTTAAATATAAAACTGACTAAGCTTTTTATATTAAAATGATTATTTGTTACATATTTAATATAATATATATATTTTTTTCAAACCCTAAACTTGATTGACATTTTTCTCAAGTTCTATTGCCTCATGGTGACGTTTCCAGGGTGTCCATTTCGATC
Organism: Phyllopteryx taeniolatus; assembly: GCF_024500385.1. Classification (NCBI taxonomy): domain Eukaryota; kingdom Metazoa; phylum Chordata; class Actinopteri; order Syngnathiformes; family Syngnathidae; genus Phyllopteryx; species Phyllopteryx taeniolatus. The sequence goes on along the minus strand of NC_084515.1, from coordinate 14,425,418 downwards.
ACCCAAAACGCGGTGCCCTGCTGGCTAACCCTTCCTGCTGGCACACCTCATACTGCAGCTTCTTAATGGCCTCTGACTGCTCTGAGCACTTCCACTCGGAGGTTCGCAGATTCTCCTGGCACGCGAGCAGCTTCAGCTCGGTCTCTCTCAGCGTTTTGGGCAAATGCTGCAGCTCTTCAACGCGACCCTGCAGCTCCTTCCTCACCTGACAGAAGGTTAGACTAAAGTGTGATCAAACCTGACTGACGGGTGGCGCTCTGCACACCGCTAAGCTAACTCGAGCTATGCGGCGTGTCAGAATGAGGAAGAACATTTATCTGAAGCTCCCTGTACAAACATCTCCAAAGCAGAACAAACTTTTGCATCGATTTACTGCAGATTGGGAATGATATTAAACTATGCTGCCCGTATTACAATTGATAGTGAAGTTCAAAACTAAAATTCTTACATGCGCAAGACTTGACGCTTTCATTCATCTGAGAGACTGTTTTATTTTCTGCTGTTTTGGTTAGCAACACAGTTCAACTGGGCTCAGCAGTAAACTCAATGTCCGCATGTAAATATGAAAAAAGCAAGCGTTTATTTGAGGGAGGTGTGCATTTCTCTTAAGTGGATGACACACCTGGTGACTAATAGGGCCACGGCGTCTATTTGAAGGACGACTATTTGAGGAAATATGGTAAATCTCTCTCCATTCATCTAAAGGCAGGGTAAACCCTTGAATGGTCGCCAGCCAATCACAGGGCACATCAGAAAGCAAGAATTACCTCATCAGCTTTTGAATCTTCTCCATCTTGCATTTTCTCAAGCTCCTGTGATACATTTTTGTGCTGGAGCCTGACATTGTTCAATTCTGCTTCAAGCGCTGCAACCTGAAAGGACCACAAAGAGTTCATATTATCCTTCCATGCGTCTGATATAGCGCTTCTCCTCCAGGATTGTGGGTAAGTGGAGAGCCTATTCCAGTTGAGTGGGTTAAACCCTGGACTTGACGCTAACCAATCAAAGAGCAAACACTGTATAGACAAACCATCTAGGTTCATATTCAAACCTTTGGACAATTTAGTCTTCAATAAACCCAACATATGTTTTTGGATTGTGAGGGGAAACAGAAGCACGGCGAGGGATTCAAACCCAGATTTCCTGACTGTGACGTTACGGAGACGTGCTAACCACTCAACCACAAAGCTGACCTGGTTTTCCAGTTGCTCGACTTTGCGGTCCTTTCCACTAGACACGCTCTTCTCTTGGACCAGGGCCGCCTCACATTCAGCAAGCTGCTTCTCCAACTGGGCAAAGGACAGCTGTAACACACACACACACACACACACAACGTAGATTGTGTGACACATTTAAAGGGTACAAAGTATGGAAAATCATCTGCTTATTATTGAAAACGTGTCTGTGAGCGAGCCGAGCCGTTCTGCACTTCCGCCCCACTGTTACGTAACCTACGTTACGCTTGGTGGGTGCACACCACCAAACATACACACGGTGTAGTGCGTGAGCTGGCGCCTCTGCCAGTTGAAATTCTTTGATTGTGCGAAGCTCCGGCTGATTCCCGGCCGTCACGGTAAAGTAAGACGGACACAACATTGTCGCAGCAGTATATAATAATATGTCTAATAATACGTAATAAGAGATCAGAGCAAGATATCTGTTGATTATGATACACCTTTATGATTGGATAAGAACATATACAAGTATGCCCTGCGGGCCACATACTGAGTTCTTTAGTCCAGCCCACACAGCATTTACATGCTCAATATTCCTGTAATATCTGTTGCATTAATTTGGGGTCCCCCCCCTCCCCCCACCCTTATTTTGATTAATTCAAATGTATTTAACCATTTATCGAAAATAATTGGTGAATTTATTTAGTGCATTTAGTCATGACCATGCATCAAGCCGGAATAAGCCGAAGAAAACCCACTCAAGCATGGGGAGAACATGCAAAGTCCACACGGGAAGGCCACAGCCCGGCCGACATCCTATTTTACGCACCCATTTAAAAAAAAAAAATGTTTGTATCATCTATGAATGACCTGGAGTATCTGTCCATTTCAACTCAAAAAGCAAATGAAAGTTTGCCCAACCTCACATTCGATTGTGAAGTTGTAACCGATGAAGTGTCCAGCTGAGGTGTACCTTGAGTGCGGTGTGACTGGCGCTGTAGTGCTCCTTTTCCACTCGGAGTCTTTGGAGTTGCTGCGTCACACCGGACACGTCATGTCCAGCTGAGGTCTCGTCCACCTCCTCCACGCTCCCTTCTTGCCGCTCCTCCCTTTCCCAGCTGCCCTCGCTCGCTTTCTCCAGTCCCCCGCTTTCGCTCTCCCTGGCCTCCCGCTCCTTCACCCGTTTCTTCCCCCTCTCCTCAAATTCCTTCTCCCAATACCTCCTCTCCTTCTCCCTCTCCTCCCTTCCGTTCACCCGTTCTTTCTCCCTCTCCTCCTGCTCCTTCCTTTCTTTCATCCTCTCCTTCCATTCCTTCTCCCTTTCCTTCACCTTCTCCTCCCGTTCCTTCTGCCTCGCCTCCCAATCCATCCGTTCCCTCTCCCTCGCCCTGTCCTCCTTTTCCTTCATCCTTTCCCTCTCCTCCCACTGCCTCACCATCGTCGTCTCTCTCTCCATGTCCTTCTGCAGCTTCACTGGGATGCCGATTACTTGCCTTCAAATACAGAAATTAAAAGGAGACATATTATGTTTCTCCCTCACACACACGCAATTTACATGCCATCATCAAAATGGGTCTGGGCGCGATCTTGTCTCATGCAAACCACCAGTTTTAAGAAGAAAAAAAAAAAAAAAGCTCAGCCACATTAAGACAGCAAAAGCTTAGATTACAGTATATTTTGTCGAGGCAGGATTTCATCACCAAACCGCCGAATTACACTTACAATTAGAGTCTGTGCAGACATATTGCCAACGCAAATAGTTGCGAAGTTGTGACACAATTCTGCACATTTCGGAACGGCTCGATCACAGACTCTTTTCTTGTTAAATTACAGCTCACTAAAGATTTACCCGATTGTTTCATTTTACACTTCATGGGTCGGACGTGGGAAGGCACTGCACAAACTCAAATATTTGTATACAAAATATTTAAAAAGCAATTTTACAGAATATGTCCCCTTAACGTTATTGTGCAAAGTGTGTAAGTTTGTAAACAACCTACTTCTGCAGGAACTCCACATGAGCGGTAAGTTTGTGGTTCTCCTCGGTCAGCTGCTCCTTCTCCTGCTTCCATGTGTCTTTCTTTTCTTGGAGACTTGACAGTTGGGTGTCCTGAGCAGAGACAAAAAGTACTGCAGAGTCTTTGCGAAAAGAGAGCCAAGTGAGTCACCTGTCTGGACTCCGGTCGCACCTTATCCCTCAGCTGACTGAAACATTTGTCGAGGGCGGCCTCGAATCGCTCGGCTTTCTGCTTGTGCACCCGCGAGGCCTTCTTGAGGGCCTCCTTCTCCTGGGAGGTCTGCTCCGTCAGAGCCGCCAGGGACGCTTTCAGGTCGTCTAGCTCCGCCTTGTGTTGAGTCAGGGAACGCTCGAGGGTCTGGAATGTGGCACAAAATGACGACTTTAGCGGCCGCTTATCTTGGGGGAACAAATTCCGGGTATCTTACCCGCACTTGCACAGTCAGTCGATTGTTTTCTGCCTCCTTGTTGCGTAGCTGCCCCTGTATACGGGCGCGAGTGCCCTCTGCAGACTTGGCTATGTTAAGAGCGCTCTTGATGTTCTCCTGCGGTCATCAGGAAGGAGGAGAAATTCGACGGGAGGAAATAACAGGGTCACAGTTACCCCTTTCACCCCGATCTCTTTGTGAGGCTATAATATACAATTGCAGCCCTTTTATACTGCCTGCAAAAGTCAACACCCCTCTTTTTTCAGTGTTGTTGTTGTTCTGCATGAACAGCACCTACATGGAATAAACAAAGTCAATCCAGCAATTTTCACAGGTAGTATCAGAACCGTAACAGAAAGGAGGGGGATAACATCTGTTTGTGAGGGTTTTCTGCAATGCCAGGCAAGATGGGGGTGTAATGTTTCGCACACACATACTTCTTCTGGGAATACAATGTGTAGCTATGACAGCTCATTGAATTATTAATATGTAGTGTGTACTCGCCTGCTCCTTTTGCTGAAGATACATCAGCTCCTCTGCTCTTTTTTCCGTTACACCAAGATCGCCTTTTAGAAGCTGGAGAAGATGAATGAGAGAAAACCACAGCAGATGTTATACACAATACGGACAAAAGTAATGGGAAAAGAGACCACTACTCCGAAAGGAAATGTAGGTGTTTTCAGTCTTCTGGGAAGACTTTGAGTGTGTCATTTCATCCGACAGAACACGTTGAATGTTTGTCCACGCCAAACATCTGAGGCTATCTTGCGGACTTTGCTTGGTGCACTGCAATCAGAAAAGGGAACTTCCCCAAAGTTGCAATCTTACAATTCTTCAAAAGAGGAATCATCGAGATTAAGGTTTATGAGTTCAGCACGATGGAATAGTGGTTACTCCTGCATCCTCCCACCACCCACACTACAAAATCTTGCATGTTAGGTTCATTGAAGAGTCCAAATTGCCCGTAGGTGTGAAAAGGAGTATGAACAGTTGTCTTGTCTATCTATATGTGCCCTGTGATTGGGTTAAGGTTTATCGGTCAAATGTAGCTCTGATAGGCTGCAGCTCACCCGAGACCCTGATGAGGATAAGATGGATCAAGTTAGATACTAAGAGTCGTGTTTTCATACATTAGTTCCTATACTGTCATGACCTTTTGTCAGTTTAGTAGCATGTACTGTATGTATTTGTGTGCATTATTTAACTAACAGACCTGATTTTCACGCTCAATCTGAAGAATCTTATTCAGCAAAGCGTCAATCTTGGTGCTTGCATCAATCCGATCAGTCTGAGCAAAAGAAAGAAAGGAAAACAAAAAACCTTATACTTTCCATTAAAGGTTGACACCATAATGTATGAGTGAATGCATGACAACCGACCTCCTCGTCCAGAAGCTGGTTCAGTCTTTGTCGCACAACCTGGTTGAGTTGACGAAAGTCCTCAATCTTCTGTAGCAAGAGTCCTCTCTGCTTGGCCACGCGCTGCCTGTTGACTGCGTTAGATTTTGTATCCTTTGAAAAACCAGAAGAGGAAACGTGAAGAATTTGCAATATTCTGCTCACGACACCGGTCGAGACGTACCTTCAGGATGTCTTTGAAGGACACGAGCTGCGCGGCTGCAGAGACGATGGCGGCTTCGGCGTCCATTAGTCTCTTCACGAACGACCCAAACCCTTTATCGTTGTCTCCGGTATGTGCTGGACTACATGGACTACGTGGAGATAGAACAGTAAGAAAAGTGGGTCATTTTTGTGCCCCTTGTCATATGTCTTCTGAGTACATATGCACGTTCCTCACCAGTGGATTTCAACCTGTGGGGTTCTCTTAAGACCGGTGCTGGTCCAGATGGTCTTTGAGACTTCATGAGAGCCGTCGGGGTCTCCACAAGTCAGAGTCACACCCAGCCTGGCTGAGGAGCTGCAGCTAGGAGGCTGACTCTGCCGTTCATCCTCGGGGCACATAGCACCTGTCATGGGTGCAAGAATAATGGAGAGGCTCCTAACATTTTCAATAACACAATGGGTTATTGCGAAGCATTCTTGAGTCCATTGAAAGATATATAAATCCAAGCTATTATTATTATTATTATTATTATTAACACTGTGAGGAACGCACTCAGTTGGACGACGGCTATTTTTTTTTTAGCTTGAGTATTAGCGTGTCGTCAAGCATGTTGTCAGGGAAGCGTGCCAGCGTGGTGTAATTCCCCCCTTTATGACGCTTCATCATTTAGTTTCAATTAAATAATACACCCTACCGTACGAAGAGTAAAGCGACGGCTTCGGGTAAATTAAATGCTCACGGGCCATATGGTGTTAATAAAGACATTACTCACGGATTTGGTTTTGTTTTGCATGCGAACACTCCAAAACACCCGCCCACTTTCTCAATCTCGGTGATTTGAAGATGATTGGCTAGTTTAGGGACACATTTGTGACGTCAGGATGTTCTCTTGCCGTCGATTCGCTGCTTCGAAGACGGGGGTTGGGGAGGGGGGGAATAGGCGGTGCTCCCCGCGATCAGAACCACGGCTAGCCAATGAGCAGAGAGTGAGATGGCCATTGGCTGGGACCATAGAAACTAAACGGAAGTTTACCGTCGCGAGCTCGGCTAAAAGGAAAAGCTACGATTTACAAGTATTTTTTAAAAAACATTTAAACTACCCGACCGCTTCAAATGTAAGCTTAAATTAACATGTAGGCGTATATCTCAAAGAGACGACTGACAAGCTAACGCGCAGTCGTGGCTTTAATCGCAGTTAGCTTGACGTCTAATGGTGCTACAGCCTTATCACTACAATGTTCAAAGCTAAAATACTCCTAATTGGTCCAAATGAGGTAAGTAATTATACACACATTTAATCGTAAAGTGTTTTTAACGTAGCTGTTCCATTCAAATATATATTCAGTTATAACACGAAAAGGACAACACTGCTCCATTTATTTTTTATTTTTTATTTTATTTTTGTAAAGGCAAAAGCAACAACAAAAAGCCCGGTAAAGGTGTAATGGCCGTCTTCCATTTGTTTGATTCTAATAATATGTCATATGTCTGTTTCAGAGTGGGAAAACTGTCCTTGCAAATTTTCTCGCAGACGCAACAGAAAACGTGGGGGGCGAATACAGACCCACTCAAGCAGTCAGGTATGACACGACAATCCCCAAATGTCACTAACAATTTTTTAGTTGAAGATACACATGATTACATGATCAAATTAATACAGTTTTGTCTGATACTTCATAATTACTGTTTTTGTTGTTTGTGTTTTTTTTCTTCTTCTTTTTGCTTGCAGGATACTAGAATTTGAATCGCAACTGGATGCCAGTGCTGACGTGAAATCATGCGAGGTTGAGATCTGGGACTGTTCTGGTGACTTCAAGTGTGTTTGATAACATTTCTTTATTTCACTTTATTCCCACCATGGAGATGCATGTCACCGTCTTCATCTTCTTCCACCCAGGTTTGAGTCATGCTGGCCTGCGCTCACCAAGGACTGCAGTGGGGTGGTGATCATTTTTAATCCCGACGTTCCCAGTCACTTGAAAGAAATTGAGACCTGGCACTCGATGTTCATCTCCTCGCAGGGCTTGCTAGACAGCCAGTGTCTGCTCATCGCACATCACAAGCCCGGCAGCGCAGTTGAAGAAGGTCGACTGCCTTTAGGTAATCCCGTTTCAAGCCTTTGTGTATTATAAATGAACTACGCTTCACAAAAACGTTTTTTTTTTTTTTAATTTATTAATGTATTTCTTTTTTCAACGCAGCATCACAGCTGAGCAAACTTACACTTATTCACTCTGAAATGGAGGAAGAGCCCGAGGACCTGAGGCGAGCTTTCTGCAGATACCTGGGAAAAGTAGTAAATGCACTTTCGGAAAGCCGGGAGCAGGAGGAGATGTCCATCATCACATAGCGCCAAAACCTCTTAAATATGAGCAGGTATCTTACAGTTTTTTTCTTCTCAACATTTCACATCTGTAAATGATTCATCAGAACTCTCGGCTGGGTTAACACAACGTCAAAAAAAAAATGTAGCTGACATTGACTTCCATATACTTGTTGTTTATGTTCATTGTCGAACAAGAGTGCTTTTCAATAAATTCTCAATGTGTGGCACACACTTTAAAAAAAACAAACGGTCTTCTTGTTATAAATCCAACATTCTCTCAACTGCATGTTATCGCATGTATCCAACCTAACGAATAATTATATGTCCTGAAAAATGCTCCCACAAAGTCCACATAAGAAACCTAATAAGTACACATCCTCACAAGTACACGTCCTTGCAAGTATCCATCCAAGTAAAAAACAACTAAACCTTAAGATTTGTCCTCACAAGAACAGAACCAATGCATGTGCATAGCCTCATAAGTTAGCATCATGACAAGTTCATGTACTTGGAAGTATCCAAGTGAATAAATGTCCCTTTAACGTTTTGTCCTCACAAGAACACAACTGAGCAAGTTCATACCCTCATAAACAAACATCAAAGTACATGTACTCATAAGTACCCATCCTTACAAATAAACATCTTCATAAGGTTCCCAGGATTCTAACAAGTACTGTTCATGTTTTCACAAAGCTACATCATCACAAGGAGGCAAACTCGTAATGACCAATAGTAAAGGTCTTCCCAAGTAATTAAGCTCTCTCAAAGATATAGCCTCACAAATATGTCATCATACAAGTAAACTTAACTCACATGGATACATCCATAAAAAAAAAAAAAAAAACTCCAGAAGGATAGCTAATTACATTGTACTTGTCTTCACACATCAAACGGATATAACCTAACAAGAATTCAAACACAGGTTCTTAGTAGGCTATATCTTAAAGTGCTTCTCTTAATTATGCTTGTGAAATACCTAGCAAGGAACCGCAGGAAGCAACAACTTCAGAAGTATTCCCTCCAAAATTAATAAGGATACAACCTAACAAGTAAACAACCGACCCTACAGGTAAGTGTCTTCGCAAGTAAACAACCCGCACAAGCGCTCATCTCACGCTTGCACACAAATATTTAAACAACCGTGTTAGGATACACATAAGGATCTGGCATTCTTCCAAGTAAAAAGGTATGTATATTTATCTATATATACCCATCACAAGCACATGTCCTCTCAAATACACATCCTCCAAATAATTGTCATCACCAGGTTCTGCCATCCTTCCAAATAAAGGTTTTCAAAGGTTACGTCCGTACAAGAATACAACCTCACAAGTAAACAACACTTACTTGGTGCAAGGATATGTCTGCACCGATATAGAAAAACATTGCAAGAATACATTTTTCAAAACACTTGTTCACATAAGTAATGTCGGAATGTCAATGTGTGAATGCACAGTGGAAATAAAAAGTTTACACACCCCTTTTTCAATGCTGTTCATCCTCACAAGCACGTCCACTGAAGTATAAGGTCATACATACGCGGTACACAAATACACAACTGGACAAGGTCTTCATAAAGATACCACCTAACAAATATGTTTTCACAAGTACGCTTCCTAACAAGTCTACCAACCTTTTCCTAATGTCCGCATTAGCACACTTGTTCACAGCAACACTTAATCATAAGTAATATGTAAATCCTTTAATGTACTATTCCGCAAAAATAGACACCCTCAAATCTATATATGTAAATACACAAGTCGCACTGTGTGTGTGTGTGTGTGTGTGTGTTTATTTGGTTATTTATTGAAATCATTGTAAGTAAATGTTCTCTCAAAAACAGAACTGCACAAGCATGATATCCACAGTAGATAGGGCAATTTAGCATCCTTTAATACGTGAAATAAAGTTCTCACTTCAATAAGAGAAACACTGAGTATATATAATTGGCATGCCTTTGGACAAAACCCAGCTGCATCAGATGTTCATGCAGTGAGACAGACGAGGTGATTGAGTCATACTCTCAAATGGCCAAAGAGGATGACTAAGACGTTTTGGTGACTAAGATAGCAAATATTGGCTTTCATGGTCTAAATCTGTGAGATTCAGACGAACGTCATTCAATCTGTCCAGTAGCGCGCACACACCCACACACACACACACAAGATGGTCCAGTATTCGGCCTTGAAGGCATCATTTAGTTCAGTGCAGGAAACCTGAGGTCGACTCTTTTAACCTCGCATAGCAAATTTCAGAAATTAAAACACTGACGCATTTGGTCTAATAGTCATCTTATTCCCCCAGTCGAGTTTTTCTCTTACACTGACCTGCGAACTCTAAGCATATTTTTTATCATTCTCTTCGCCAACGTAAGACTGTCTGAAACGGACGCTGTGAAAATATCTCAAATGTGCTCTTGCATGTTTTTATCTGTACGCATACTCAAAGAGATAATAAATACTAAAAATGATTGCAATTGCATTTGCATAGCTGCATATTTATGAAAAATTGTGATTTACCACGTGATTTTACTTGTCATTGCATGATTTGAGTCTAGACATTCAACGTCTAATGTACTCTACCAAGATTTCTTTCAACTGTTCTGTTGGTTTTTTTATTGACTTTTGTAAAAACAAGATACCTAAACCTTGATTTTAAAAACTCTTGTTAAATATCTTTCGAAGGACCCCTCCACCTGTAACCCCAGTTGATGCCCGGATATCTCAACTTTGGTTTCATCTGACCTTATCGCAAGCCCTCTCCGACTCATGTAGATGTTCACTGGCAAGCTTAAGGCATGCGTGTGCCTTCCTGAACAGCCACTGCAAGATTTCATTGTAATATGGCGCAGTGTGTTGTTACCAAAGGTTTTCTTGATGGTTGACGTTCAATTTGCCTTCCAATAATTGCCAGGTTCCAGCTGTGTACTTTGAGTCGGTTCTCTTACCTTTTTCATGATCATCCTCACTCCATGAGGCAAGATCTTGCATGGAGCGCCATACTGTGAACAATCAATGGTCATTTTTTTTCCCACTTTGGAACGATGGTGCCAATAGTTGTAACATTCTCACCAAGCCTTTTCCTGATGTTTTTTGTAACCCATTCCAATCTTGTCCCTGTCGTCGTTTCGACAGCTCTCTTGTCTTATCATGATTGGAAAGTAAGACATTCTACAGTATAATAGGTGTGCTTAATATTGGAGTTGATATTTAAGTGTTCTTACCAGCCAATCTGTGAGGGCCAACATTTTGGTTGGGTTGTTATTTCACCCAATAAAATGCACAACATGTAATCAACTTTTTTTTTTTTCACGCAATTTGTATTCATATTTTATCCATAACAAAAAATAACAATAAAAATGTGAATAAATTTCTTTGCAAGTGAGCAAACTTACAATGTCATCACGGGATGAAAGGATTATTTTCCCAACTGTTTATGGTAAGAAACCCATCTGTTATCCTTCTAATTAGACAATTCACAGATTCTGTTGGGTTTGAAAGGATTTTATTGGCATGTAAAAGTCACGTATCAGTGTGTGACATGAAAGGAACATGAGAAAACGGTAATCATGTATCACATAACAGTACAATATCTCATGGTATAGCATGTTAATAAGTGTCTGGAATACAACTGCAAAAAAAATCTTTTCGTAAAACAAAACCAACCGAGGCGGATTTCCTCCATCTCGGCTCTCACAGCGAGAGTAGTGGAAGCGCTGATCACGTTTGAGTGATGGTGAGCGGGTCCGTTGCCGTTTTGAGCAGGCCTAACTCCGGTTCCTGCTGAACTGAGCCAGTGCTTGGTGAACATCCAACTGTTATCAGCTCAGTAGGCACTGGAGGTTGAGCCCAGGCAGCCGCGTGCCGCCCTGTGTTCGCCACAGGGTGGAGAAATAGCGTACATGCGAACTAACCGTTAGTGATTCCCAACTTCTGTACCACACCAGTGTGTCACAAGATATCATCAGGTGTGCTGTGGGAAATTATTCAATTTCACCTTACTGGTCTGAAATGTATCATTTATTTACTACAAACAAATGTATCTTTGTTCATTTATCCATGCCAGCAACATATAGTGACAGGCAGAACAATTAATTGCTCTTCCACTAGATGGCAGTAGGTATATAATGTTACATTTGTGGGGAAATTGAGATGGGATCATCATTATTTTCACTATACGCTGAACCCCCAGAATTTGCAGGGGATAGGGGCCGAGCCCTGTCGCGGATATCAAAAATCTGCAAGTAATTGACAACCCCCCCCCAAAAGGTTATAATTGCCTATAGATGTCACAAGATGGTGGCAAAGCACTACTTGAAACTTACCATCTCACTTCGACATAGTTCTTTTACACCAAGATGGCACAAGATGGCGCCAAAGCAACACTTTTATTGCTTTGTCCAGAGAACAAAAACAGCTAGCTCAGTTTATCAGTGAATAACAGACGATAAGTTCCCCCCCCCCCCCCCCCCCCCCCCCCCCAAGAAATCCACTAATAGAAAAACTTGCGAACGCCAAACTGCGACTATTCGGAGGGTCACAATATACTTTTTGTGATGTTTGTCTGGTGGAATACGGTGAGATTTTTCTGCCACGTTGTTCCAAAATATACACAAAACATACACCTTCTAACCAAAGCAGACAACACTTCAGCATCTTTTGACCCCCCCCCCCCCCCCCCATATACGTGCTTTATTGCCACAGAGTCATTTAAGGTGATGTTGATCTATTTTGCCTCATCGAACAGATCTCCCACTGAGGCCACGTTCATGCTGTCAAAACTGCTTGGTTTGATGTTGGTAGGGATGAAGCGGTGTGTGCTTAGTATTACCATTTCAATTTCTAATTGGTACCAGATTTAGGGTCGCAGAGAGAGTAATAGAATCAGCAAACAAATTGAGAAAAAAGGCTGAAAAGACCGACAAAAGTGGGTAGGAGAAGCTATTTTTTCCACTGTACTTATGTTGTGTTTTTTCAATTGTTTTTTATGTTTTTTTGGGGGAGGGGAGTGGACATTTTTGTGTTATTCAAATTTTTATGTAATTTTCATCCAATATTTTCTTTGGGATAATATTTGTGTATTTTATATATTGTATTTTTTATGTATTGTATTTGGGTTGTTTTTATTTTCTTATAATGTTTGTCTATTTTCTAATTATTAACATTTTGGTCAAATATTTTCCTATTAATATTTTGATATTTCTTTGTACTTTGGTGTGTTTTCATTTTTTAGCTAATATTTTTTGTCCCATCACTTTGTGATTTTGTCATTCATTCAAAATAGGCAAAATATTTTTGTAGTTAAGATTTTCTTTTTTTCTTTTTGCAATATTTTGAGCAAGATTTTCTTTTTTTTTGTGCAATATTTTGAGCATTATTGCTTTGGTTCTTGTTAATGTCGTAGTTGTGCCAAATCCATTTGCAACTAACTTCCTGACACAGTTTCTTTAGCAATATTGTGATAATAATTGACAACCGTGGTTAATTTTCTCGCTATAATTGTGTGATGAAAATGCCATTGGGCGTTTGATCACTTGCCTTTGGCTTCGATTGCCTTCAGTTGTCGGCAGTGGGCCTTTTCCCTGCTGCCTTCTTGACGTATTGGACCCCTTCTCAAATTATTTATTTTTGCATAGTTTCCCCACTTTAATGTTTAACATCGTCAAACTAATGAAGAAATCTGACAAAGATAACCAGAGTAAACATAACATTAACTGCTCGTGTGGAAAAAGTAATGCTTACGGTTCAGTTCCCATTCAGTGACGGTGTGAATGTGAGTACGAATGGTTGTCCATGTCTATCGGTGGCCTGCGACTGACTGGCGACCAGTTAAGGGTGTACCCCGCCTCTCGCCCAAAGTCAGCTGAGATAGGAGCCTGCGTACCCACAACCCTAGTGAGGATAAGCGCTTCGCAAAATGGATAGATGGATAGAAAAACATTTGAATGATTCCAAAGACTTTTGGGAGAATATGCTATGGACTGACGAGACGAAAGTCTTGTTACATCTGGTGTAACTGCAACGCAGCATTTCAAGAAAAAGAACATACCAAGAGTCAAACATGGTGGTGGTAGTGTGATTGTCTGGGGCTGCTTGTCTCCTTCAGGACCTGGACGACTTGTGTGATTGATGGAACCATGAAAATCGTGAAGGGGAATGTTTGGCCATCGGTTCATGACCTTAAGCTGAACCGCACTTGGGTTCTGTAGCAGAAGAACGGTCCAGAACACTTACCAAAAAAAAATAATAATAAAGGTTTTGGAGTGGCCTGGTCAAAGTCTGGACTTCAATCTGATTGAAATGCCGTGACATGACCTTAAAAAGGCAGTTCGTGCTCGAAAACCCTCCATTGTTGCTGAATTCAAACAATTCTGCAAGGAAAAGTGGGCCAAAATATCTCCACAAAGATGTGAAAGACTAATTGCCAGTTATTAAAAAAAACATTTGATTTCAGTTGTTGCTGCAGAGGGTGGGCCAACCAGTTATTAGGTTTAGGGGGCCATTACTTTTCCACGCAGGGCCAGGTAGCTTTGAATATATATATTTTCTTGAATGAATAAAATAACCATTTAAATGCAGCATTTTTTGTTTACTTGGGTTATCTTTGTCGGATAGTTACATTAAAGTGGGGAAACTTTGCAAAAGAAAAATAATTTGAGGAGGCGGCATCTACTTTTTTCATGGCACATTATGTTACATAAGAGTCTAATAGTAGCATTGTGGTCATGGCAGGATTCTTAAAGCCTTACATTCAAAGTAACACACACACTAGGATGCAGCTTCCGCTGTTAACCACCCAGACCGTAATTGCAACTTGTTTTCCCTCCGATGAGACATTTCCTGAATTTCCTTCCTGTGTGTGACTAAGCCTTCCCTTGCCCCCACCCCCCCTCCTCCTATCCTCTGCTATACCCGGACTTCTTTAGCCAGCAATGTCCTGAAGAAGGGTTGAAATAACAAGAAAGGGGGGAAAAATGGACACTATAGAAATCATTTTATCCAACTAATGGAGGACATGCTGTACAATGACACTTAAATTGCATTATCCCTGTATACAGTGCAAGCAAAAAAAAATCTTTAGCATGTCTATTCACCAGCCATATCATTAGGAAAAACTGCATATTAATACTAGATGATTTGTGTACTGAACTGAAGTCTACAAAACTCAGGGAGTTGACACAACCACTCTCTCCAGCACACCTTCACAAAAACTCCTAAACTTTTTTTTATGAAACATTTTAAGCCTCACACCTCCTTTAACATCACCCCACATTTGGTGCACACCTTCTCCAGTGTATGCAGGTACACCCTGAGAAAGTCAAAATAATGCCCGTTATATACTGTTAGAGCAGTCTTAAAAAAACATTTTAGACACATGCACTTAAACATCATGAGTTGGCACAAAATCATTACAAAACTAGTTGGATACATTTTGAACTGAGATTTGGCAAACCCCTGTTTCCCCACACACATCCTAATAAAATGTCCAAACAAAGTCCTTTGGGTACTTTTATAGTAGTCTCTGTGAAACCTCGGCATGCCCTTCAACATAAAAATAAAGTCTGTTTTTTTAGCCAATAAATGATGCAAACATAATCAAAATGTGACAAAATCACCAATGTAACCATCAGAAAACTAATATATATATATATATATATATATATATATTTTTTTAAACCCTCAGATTGGATTGCTTCACATTTGCAGGTATGCCTAATGAAGTGGCACCTAGGTCTCAACACGTTCACATTGCAAAGAAAACCTCTGTTATCGCTTGCTTTTCCTTTGCGATGGTTGACGACTGGGTAGCATCTAGTGCATAACTTCATAATAGTTGATCCAACGTTGACTCTTCGCAGCTGTTACAACAGCGGCGCTTCAAAACGTCGGAAAGCCTCGCAAGGAGCGGAACTTAGCCACTGTGAACACAGGCTTTTCCACTGAACTGTTCACGGAGCGAGCTAAGTCCTGCGCCTCGTCCAAACTCTTGAGGCACCCAGATGGTTTATGCTATAGTGTGGATGGAAGTCTAGAGCCAAATCCATGGATTAAGTTGTAATGTGTTCATCAGTGAGCTTGTTAAAATGCTGGTTGGGGGATTTGGATTGGATAAAGTAGGGGTGGGAAAAATATGGCCTGCATTTACTGTACTTTATCACAAGTCCTGTAATATTTGTTAGATTAATTTAGCCGTTGTTGTTTTTTAAAATGAAAATCACCTTTAAAAAAAAAAAAAAAAAAAAAAAATGTCACTATGCTATATACTATCCTTTTTTTCTATTTTGTTTCAGGTATCATTTGGACAGATATGAGGCCATCAGCATTTGACAGCTTACACTTTGCAGTTTTGTTAAGGGTATTATTTCCTTGCCCGGGGCTTGCCGATTGCAAAACTGCCGCCTGATCATTTGTTTTTCTGTCCCCGACTGCACTTCTTCAACACACAGTACAATTTATGCTAGCCATGAGTTTATCGAAACACGATTAGTACTTATTGTTTTAGCAGAGTGACAGGTGTAAAGCTTCTCAAAATGGTGCTGAGCTACAGTTGGGGACATAAAATGTTCTTTCCAGGCAATTTTGCAATGCTAGTCCAAAGTCAATTTGGCGAGCCATGGACAAGGGAGTGCAAAACATATGCTGTCAAATGCTGATGGCCTCACTTCTGCTCGAATGATACCTGAAATGAAATGGACAAAAATGAAGTCTCTATCACTTTTGGGAAATCCTGTTTGTACTTCTGTTTTAAAAAAACAAACTTTTTTTTTTTTTTAAAAGTCCTTATTCTTGAAAGAAAAGTGCAGTTTTCTTAAAATATTTCTGTATTTAATTAAATCATCGGTTAATTGATTGTAATAAAATGTGTTTTTAAGTCAGAATCAATTCTGATCTTAACATTAAAATAATAATTTTTACAAATACTTTCGCAAAGGTTTGCCCACCCCCTGAATGGGACACGTCCAACATATTATATATTTACAAAAACCTCCCTAGCTAAACATACCGTGGAACGTTTCTGGAAATGTACGAGAAAATATTAGATGCAGTATTTGCTTAAGGTGTCGTAGCTCGTGCAGAGGTACCTAATGTCATGGCAGTTGAATGTATTCTGTCTCCGTCAGGGTGCGTGCGTGCGTGCATTTTAGTTGTAACCGGTTGGAAATCCCTGGCAATGTGATTTACATTACATGAAAAACCAAATCACTCTGCCAGGAATCCCTCCGACTAAACCGGCCTCCTTCCGCAAGCTCGCTCGTGAGACGGGAACCTCCAGCCAATGTCCACACCTGAGATGAAAAAAAAAGGTGCATATGGTTAGAGAAGGTTAAAAGCGAGAGCAGAATAAGCGCAAGTGTGGCAGTTGACATCTCATCACTTCCTCCTTACTGCACACACACAAACACACCCTTTGAAATGTTGACACTTGGTTGCCCACACACACTCGGCACACCTCTGCACCTGGACAAGTGCAACTCTATGTAAACTGTGAAAGAGGACTGCACAGTATGTGAATGGCGGATCTGGTTTGCATACGCTTGGTTTATTTAAATGCTAGGCTTTGTTTGTTAAGAGCGTATGCAAAATGTAATTTTATTTTATTTTATTCATTTATTTATTATTTATTTATTTATTTTGAGTTGGCACAACCCCTTTCCTATTGATGCGCCCTTAAAAAAAACAAAAAACAAAACAAAAAAAAGTCAAAGCCCTTTGGAAACTTTTTAAGCAGACTTTACCAAACTTTATAAGCCCTGCGAACCCTTTCAACATCCCGAAAAGGTTCGCGTGCCCACTCTCCCCCACACACACACCCTTAAAAAGTACAATTAAGCCTGTTGGTTACTTTAACAGCAGTGTTTACCAAACTTTATAAGCTACACGCCTCCTTCAACATCCCGAAAGAGTTGGCGCACACCCCTTCTACCCTGCACGCACCCGGAGAGAGAAAAAAAAAAAAAAAGTCCAAACAGACCCATTTGAATAGTGTCAAAGTGTCTGTTTTCTACTAACAATACATTACTTTTTTGTACAAAATCCTACTAAATTCTTATTAGAGCAGACCCTCTCTTTGTCTTATGTTTTCCTTACTACGGTCCAAAAGGTCACAAGTCATCAGCAGCAACGCAGATCAGCAACAGGATATAAAAAGTATTTTTCTTCACTTGATCATATTTTGGTTCAGCTAATGATGATAAAATAAAGATGTGAGCATCAAAGTGGCCTCTCTCCTCCACCCTGCTTCCAGTTGTCTGCCATTTCCCCCCCCCCCCCCAGTTTCATGGAAGGTTTGGGACTCCTTCAGCTCATTGCTTTGTATTTATTAACACCACCACCCCGCCCCCAAACTCCTTCTCCACTCGTTTACAGCTCTCGTATGAGCAATTCTCCAATGCAGCAGGCAGCTGTTTTCTATGAAAACGCCATGCTGCTGCTGGCGGCAGATAAAGCGATGTAAAGGTAGCAGAGAGCCGAGTTAGGAGAGCGAGCAGCTTTAAAAAAAAGTGATAATTTGCAGTCAAAACATGACCTCAAATGAACGCGAATGGGGCTTTATATCCACTCAATGTTCGAACACCGATAGGGCTTGTAATATTGCGGTATAAATCAGGTTCTTTCAGAGTTGTTTTCCCAGCTTGGACAGGTCATGGAAGTCAATAAAACCATAAAAGAATTGACTGAAATGAGATAAGTATAAAGACAGAGCCACATTATTCGCTGACATTGTGTTTCTGGAGGAATTGCAGAGACCAAAATACCAAAAGGCAATTTTTTTAAGGCGTACCAAAGGCAAGGCATTTGGATGTAGTTGGCAGTGTAAATACACATTTTCAGAGTAAAAATTCAACTTTATTCATGAATAGTCTTTTTTTTTTGTGTGTGTGTCAAATGATAACTTTACTCTTGCAATATTTCTGCATTAAATTGTGACCCAATTCTGGCAATATTAGCTGTTAACTCAGGAATTGTTCGAATAGTCACACCTTTTTTAATGTAAAATTACACCCCATTTCCAATTTGCATAAAAGTTATTATACAAATTAAATTCAAGACTTCAATAAAATTCAGTAAAATAAATCTTTATTCACGCAAAATTGGGATGTTTTTCCGCACAAAATGACTGATTTAATCTTGCAAAACTGACTTTTTTCATAAAATCACCACCTAACGTTCATGTTAATTTTTTTTCACAGACCAACTTTTGTGGTGGGAATATTTAAACTTTTTTCCCTGAATAAATCAGGAATTTATTGGAATATTTAACTTTTTTAAAATCTTTCAACATTTTTCATAAAATTATGACCTAATCTTGTTATTATCATTTTATATCATTTTCTTCAAGACATCATTGCTATAATAAACTATAAAAGACTTTTCGCCATATCATTAGGGCCAAAATTTCATAGTATTTTTCTCATAAACTCACCACTTTGATGTTGGAATATTTCCACTTTTTTCCAGATAAAATGACAACTTAATTGTTCTAATATTATGATATTTCTCCATAAAACAATGTCCTAAGTTCTGTAACTTTTTCCCTGCAAAATCAACTGTTGTCATAATATTTTGAGTTTTTTTCCCTATGCAATTACAAATTTATTCTCGCTACAACTTTTCCGTCATGAAATTTCATTTATAATTCCTAATATTACTGTTTTGAGAAGAAAGCCACTACATTATTATTATAATACAACTTTTCCCACATAAAAATTCAGTGTAAGCATCACAATGCGTATTCATAATACTAAAAAAAAAAACATTGCAACTTTATTCCTATTCCTTTGTTTCATATTTGCCCTGATACGTCTTCATACTGGTAGAACCAGAGCTCTATGAATGGAAACGATTAGGAAACACCCTTTAGGAACCTACAAAAACATCTCTATAATGTGTGGGGGTGGGGGTGGGGGGGGGGGGACTTATTGGTCTCTATGGAAGAAATTAGGCATTGTTTTGCGTGCACTTTGTTCTCTCAAACGCCTCAGTCCTCTGTCTGGTTTATCTGGATTCACAAGTGGCTGGAAAAAAAAAACAGCCTCGGGCGGGCTGATTGTTTCTGGGCTCGGCTCTGACAGACAGCCAGAAACGGGAACTCAATGGTTCTCTGATGTCTGTGTTTGCATTTCCCTCACGCTCTTTCTGTGGTATAACGATGAGCACTAGTGCAGTCACACTGTCGTAGCGGGCACGCATCCGTACAGATTGGTCACACCTAAAGCGAAACGCAGCTTAACAATTTGGTACGGCCATTGATTTGAACCCCCCCCAGAGGTGCAATTAAATGTCTTTGAAAACATAATCACATGACAACAGTGGAGTAAAAGCTCAAGCAGTGAACAGTTTTGCTAACTGCTGGCTTGCGGCTCTCTCCAGGCTACGGCTCTTTGACGGGTTCGCAAGCCGCTATTGGCCTGGAGGGGCTCCAGTCCATCGGAGATGCGTTTGATTTTCCAAAATGAAGGCCTTAATTATACAACCCCAATTCCAATGAAGTTGGGACGTTGTGTTAAACATAAATTAAAACAGAATACAATGATTTGCAAAACATGTTCAACCTATATTTAATTGAATGCACTACAAAGACAAGATATTTAATGTTCAAACTGATAAACCTTATTGTCTTTCACAAATAATCATTAACTTAGAATTTTATGGCTGCAGCACGTTCCAAAAATGCTGGGACAGGGTCATGTTTACCACTGTGTTACATCACCTTTTCTTTTAATAATATTAAAAAAACGTTTGGGAACTGAGGGCACTAATTGTTGAAGCTTTGGAGGTGGAATTCTTTCCCAACTTGCTTGATGTACAGCTTCAGCCATTGGCACTAACACAGCCCCATACCATCACAGATGCTGGCTTTTGAACTTTGCCTCCCTAACCGTCCGGATGGTTCTTTTCCTCTTTGGCCCGGAGGACACGATGTCCACAATTTCCAAAAACAATTTGAAATGTGGAGTCGTCGGACCACAGAACACTTTTGCACTTTGCATCAGTCCATCTTAGATGAGCTCGGGCCCAGAGAAGCCGGCGGCGTTTCTGGGTGTTGTTGATAAATTGCTTTTGTTTTTCATGGTAGAGTTTCAAGTTGCACTTACGGATGTCGTGACAAACTGTATTTACTGAAATTGGTGTTCCTGAGCCCATGTGGTGATATCCTTTACACATTGATGTCGGTTTTTGGTGCAGTGCCGCCTGAGGGATCGAAGGTTACGGGAATTCAATGTTGGTTTTGCAGCCTTGCAGCTTACATGCAGTGATTTCTCCAGATTCTCTGAACCTTTTGATGATATTATGGACCCTAGATGATGAAATCCTTATATTCCTTGCAATTGTACGTTGAGGAACATTGTCCTTAAACTGTTGGACTATTTTCTCACGCACTTGTTCACAAAGAGCTGAACCTCGCCCCATCTTTGCTTGTGAATGACTGAGCAATTCAGGGAAGCTCCTTTTATACCCAATCATGGCACCCACCTGTCCCCAATTAGCCTGTTCACCTGCGGGATGTTCCAAACAGGTGTTTGATGAGCATTCTTCAACTTTCTCAGTCTTTTTTGCCACCTGTCCCAGCTTTTTTGGAACGTGTTGGAGCCATAAAATTCAAAGTTATTGATTATTTACTAAAAACAATCAAGTTTATCAGTTTGAACATTAAATATCTTGTCTTTGTTGTCTATTAAATTAAATATAGGTTGAACGTTCCCTCATTTACCACCATTCATCTTCACATTTGATAACCAACAGTAAGATTAATCAGGACTAAGACTGCAGTCAGCGATGAACGGGCCCTTGCACCTCTTTTCTATTCCAAATCCCTTAACTGATAATGAAACTTTGACACCACGCTCTGCCCACATTAGATGGCGTGGGCAAAAAAAGCTTAATCATTTAGCATTGGGTCTTTTTTGTGCGTAATGTAACGATCGACATGTCTGTCTAATTTTGTGTCCATCAGTACACAAATTATTTTCGAACTTTTCAGGGGGGCGCTACTGTGTGAGTTTGGGGTCACGTTCGGGATCACTAAAATCTAAACATTTCTACCAGGATACACCAAATTGTTAAGTTTTCCGGCATTTCGAGAGCACCTTTTTTTTTTTTTTTTTTAAATGCAAGCCATGGCACAACCCGGTAGCACCCATTTTTTTCATTCCAACGCCTCCCCATCCTGACACCGCTCCCAGATCTGATGAACTGTTACAAGTGGTGGCTTGCTCTTTGAAACGGCAATAAAAAAACAAAAAATTCGCTCTTTGGTCATGCCCGTCGTTCAACACTGCCGAGCCCAGAATTCCAGCGCGAAGTCAGGGGTGGCGGGACATTAATGAGTGGGCCTCATGACTAACAAGCAATCCGTGCTGCTCGTCAGTTCCTCTCCTCCCTCTTTGACATTTCTCTTGTGATTACCCCGTGATATAAACAGCCGACTCAACACTTTTTTGGCACCAGGCCAAGAGCGCACATGATCGGTCTGGGCCTCGCACAGTTTTTTTTTTTGTCTTGGTGTGACCTTTTGGCTATTTGTAACCGGTGCTAAAAAAAACACCCAAAAAAAGAAACGTCCCTTTTGATACCGGATCGGTCGTGCCTTTTTCGGTCCTTATGTTCAAAGATTTGGCTTCGATCCCGTGTCAACGTCTTTTTGCTTCGCACAATGACAAAGGTGACGGCATTCTCTTTACCTCTGCCAATGATGTCATTGTAATGCTTTTGCTCTCTCTCCATATTTGCTTGCGTGTCTTAGCAACTTTGTGGATAGTATGGTGCAAAGGAAGACCATCTATCCATTTTCTATACCGCTTATCCTCATCATTTAGAGCAGGGGTGTCAAACTCATTTTTTGTCGCGGGCCACATTGTCGTTACGGTTTACTTCAGAGGGCCGTTATGACTGTGAAACCATAAAAATCTTTAATCACCTCATCATTTATTTATTTTTTTTTTATTTTTTTGTCCTGTTCTGCTGGAACATTATTATTATTACACCCAACATTTATAAACTAGTTTTGGAATCAGAAATCAAGGGTAATGGGTTTTTCAACTATTGTTCATATTTGGTAACACAAAAAATGCTTGCAATATCTCAATGTTATTTGCGAAATATGACAATTTGAAATTTTGGTCCAGATTTGAACAAGAATCATGGAAGTTGACACACATGATTTGCCTTCGCGGGCCACATTAAATCATGTGGCGGGCCGGATCTGGCCCCCGGGCCTTGAGTTTGACACCGGTGATTTAGAGTCTTCAATTAAGAAAGGAAGCATGTTTTTAAAATGTGAGAGGAAGCCATCGTATCCGGAGAAACCACAAGCAAGCACAGGGATTACATGCTAACTCCACATCGGAAGGCTACAGCCCGGATTTGAACCCCCAACCTCAGAACTGTGACATGGATGTGCTCACTGCTCGAATACAGTGCCGCCAGTTTATTTTAATCTTAAAATAATGAATTTATAATGCTTTTGTTATTTACAAATTGCTTCAACTAAATTAAAAAAAGGGTCAAATGTCTAGTACATGTAAAACTTTTTGCATGTTTGTGTGTATACATACTCACATTTATGTTATTATTTACAATGAATTAATCAACCAATTACTGACTGAGATAAATAAATGAAATATGTTTTTTTATTCACCAATAATGGGACAAAACAACTAACTTAATGCCCAAAAATATTACAGGACTCTTAGTAATGTAAAAGCTTGTTGGGCCAGGAGGGAGTGGGCTGTACGTGGTCCCTGAGCCATATTTTGCTCACTGGTGCGCTACACTAATTAACAAATGTAATTTGGCAGCTTGGTGATGAAGTGCTGCCTCCAAGAGTGAAAATCGAAGCTTTTAATGTCTTTTCGGGCGCTCGCTTTTTTCCCCTCAGACTCTGGGCAGCCACTCCCACAAATCGTTGCGGCTTGCCTCATCGCAACTCCCTAGCATTGAATGTGGGCTTTGTTTTTTTGTTTTTTGTTTTTTTTCTTGTCCTATTACCTCCTTTGAACAAGAAAGAGCAAAAGGTTCTGTTTTGATCATCAGTTAGCAGAATTGTGAAGGGCTAGGAGGTGTTGCTGATAATGGATGAAGGGATTTATGGACACTTTGCTGTTACAGTCCACTTGGATTGAGGCCAAATGTGGCAGTGGCCAAACATGTCTTGAAATTTCATTCACGTGAGTCAGACATCCTTTTTTTTCCCCTCCACCCCTCGCTATCCTATGTGTGAGGTAGCAAGCCGGGATGAGGGGGTTGAAGTATTAATTTAAGTCTAGTGAATTTGCTGGACATAGTATGAGGCACACTCCAGCAGTGTGTAAGGAGATGCACTTTTGTTTAAAAAAAAATACAAATAAAAATAAGCAATTGTCACGGTTGCCACGCATCGAGAGTACTTATTTGAATGTGTGAAGCAGCAACTGTGTGAATGCGCACTACGCACAGGGCGACGTCCCGCTTTGGCACATTATTTCTGAAAGGGAAGGGCAAATAAATGCCCGCTCTACCGTTACGCCTTTGGTGTGCCAGTTTTCCTGGATTTACCGCCACCTACAGGACTGGAGTGGAACATTATCTCGCTGTATGTTTTGACTTCTCGTGCAAATGAGTCAGACAACACGCCTGCAAGTATTTGCCTTTGCAGAGGTCTACGCTCTTCTTTCATTCACAAAAGGTTGGATTTTTTATTCCATCCCTTTTCACACTTGCTATCAAAGATATTCTGTGTTTAAGATAACAACGTGGGCAGGGGTGGAAGTCAACAAGCAAATTTGCTGGCTTTCAACATTGTGTCCGAGTTGGAATTTCGCACAGTGTGTAACACCTGACACTCACGACGGACACCTTTTTGTGTTGAAAACAATTGAAAGGGTATCAACTCCAACTTAGCAACCATTTGAATTTCTTAACGTGACTTTTGGTATGAGTAATAGTTTAGTATTAGGTCTTGAATCACTTTCAGTACTACTTAATATGTTGCAATCTGTTAACCACAGTCCCGACATAAAAGGCTTTGAGGTAACAAACGGCGCACAATGAGCAAGTTTTTGGGCGGATGAACATGGCGTCGCGCGGCACAAGAAACTACGCTCAATTACCACCGTACCTACTGGTTTTTTTTTTTTCCATTTGATTGTTTTATACTTTTCCTTTAAGTGTTTTCACACAAATATCTACAGTAGTCATAATTTGAGTGATAAGCTTGGTTAGTGATAGACCACGACCTGTTCCGAACAGAGCTCACACGTAAACTCTGTGCGTACAGTAGTTCCATCTGGAATGGTTCTTTTTCTCAAAATGGACAGACATTGACAAAAGAGAACAAAAGGCCTTCAGACAGTCCACATGCTCTCATTTGCAAAAGCAGATTGAATCAATGACATGTCGTGTGCGATGAAATGGCCGATCACCCAGATGTGGTCCGAGTGACTGCGGGACATATCGAACAAAGACTGCAGTCTTAGACAAAGGCTGTTGGAAGCGCTATGTAGGAATTTGGGCCAAAAGAAGGGTGGACATCTGCTTCATGATAACCGCCATGATTAATAAGCGTCACATCTATGAAAAAAGAACAAGAAGAATCACGTCGACTATAAGCAGAATGCTGATTTCGAGGATATTTGAGTGGGAGCAAATACACAGAAACAGAAAATAACCTTCACTTGTTATCTCTTTTCGGGATGTTTTTTTTCCCTGTGGTTATTACAAATGATTGAACACCAAAGTTAACAGGCTGTTTTTTGTCAACAGTTACGCAACAACAACAGACAGTCAATTGACAGGGAGCACTTTTGTGACATAAAGACATTGAGAGTCGTGTAATGTCTCCACAGACGAACGAGAAACTAGAGAGCGCGTAACCGAGGCGACCACACAATGGAACATACGGAGATCATAATTGAATTCAGCTTCCACGGTTTCAGGCCCCTTGTGTCCAAACAAGTCCAATCGGTGCCTCCTGTTTTCACACAGCGTCAATAACGGTGAAGTAGCCTTAAAACCAGCGTGATTACAAGTCAAGTGATGGTTCGCATTTGCCTGATGGACAAAAATGGTTTGCTCGAGGTTTGGCTCCTGCAGTCAAAACGACTTCTGCAGGAACTCGTCGCTCTCGAAATTTCTCAAAGCCGCTTCCCAGCAGACGTGAACTCAAAACAGTCCTCGCAGGCCATTAACTTTCTTTAACTCTTAACACGTCACCATGGGACTATGAGCGGTTTAAATTGCCCTCAGAGGACCCAGAGTCTTGGATGACGACTGGATTAGAGAGGCAAATTATAGCTCCGTGCGCGTGGAAACCTTAACAGCAAGGAAATCTATAAATTAGTTACACGTGGATATGCCTTGATGTACAAGATGCAACCAAACGTGTGTGCATTCAAGAATTCAGTTTCAAGGGGACATATAGTGACAAATTGCCTTTTTAATTGCCTGTATACAAATGGTTGGATCTCCGGAGTGCCTTCCAACCCATCAACTGCAAAATTACACAACCAAGTCAATTTTTTTGTGACCCGCCTAGAGTTCTGAAAATGCTGTTCTGATGAACGTCTTTTTAAAACGACACACAAGTAGGAATGTTCAAAAGTAAGAGGCATATCACTCACTCACTTTTACATTAGTCCTTCGTTTGTTACAGGTTAATGGTTTACAGGGGGGTCCTCAGTTGACGACAGTACTGACATTCGAGATGAACTAGTGGACAACGGGTTTAAGGATTTGTGGTCACGCAGCACGGCAAGGCATGCTAAATTATCCCTATACTGTTTTTCATTTGATTGTTTTATATTTATGTGTTTGAAGGGGTTTCCACGCAAACATTGACTGTAATTATGACTTTGACTGTAAAAAAGCACAAGTTAGTGACTTAAACTGAGGACCACTGTTTTTTTTGTTTTGTAAATCACAGTTGTTAATTTATTCTCGGCCTCAGATTGAGATAATGAAGTCCCAGATTATTTTCAAATCACAGCGAGTAGCTACCATTGGTCTCAAAAAGTGGGCCTGTTGTGATTGTGATAAATCTTGACATCTGATCACTCAATAACAAACACTCGTTCTTAATTAAAAAGCTCTCTAGCATGACTAGGAGAAAAACCAGATACCCAACAATCACCAAGTTTACTGATTATACAATTTACCCACAAACCCATGTCATCATGACTGCTTCACACACTGGCAAAATCTCGGGATGGGGAGGGAGGGATATGAAACTCAAACCTCTAAGACGTTGATGACTATGGGCGACCTGCTTTAATGCAACCTTAGCCGAAAAAGCCGAAAGACCTTCAGCCCAGCCATGGCAATCAAAAGTTTTCCACGTAAATGAAGATGCAATTAAAAACCAGGGCGAAACACATCTCACTCAACCTCTTTTTTTTATTTTTTTTTTGAATTACCTAAATCGCATTCAGATTGAACAACATCTGCATCCTTGATTTGTCACGGGATACTGTTTTCTTTTTCATTTTTATGAAGGCCATTTAGACAAACTGCAATGATGTCTTTGAGCGTGACCGCTGTGTATTAACGCCGTCGCCTTTCAAATTCCGCCGTGACCTCTTTTGTGTTTGGTTTGAATGTTCTGCCGCTAAAAGTATCTGTCCTAACTGACAGGGCCTGCCCACTCTCTCGCTGCGCCTCAATTTTATTAGCGCCAAAGCATTTTTTACACAGCGGGAGGCAATATTGCTCCCCCCCCCCCCCCCCCACACACTTTTTTTTCCCCCAGACACGCACCCACATGACACATTAGGAATAAGCATGTGTTTTTGATTAAATAAAACAGTAGTGAAGCAATCATTCTGTTTATGACGTGATGCAATCGCATTAAGGATTTATTGTTTTGTTTTGCTCCCAGGCTCCAACTAGTGGCGTGAGATGTAATTATCATTTAAGATATGAATATAATTGTACAGCGGTTTTCTCAACTTTTCTTTTATTATAGCCTCAATTAACAACAGCGGCTTAGAAGATTCTTAAATGCAGCAAAGTGTCCACCCGACGTTAGCGCAGATGCTAATGCTGGGACAGCGCCGTCACCATGGCAACAAAAGAGACGAATCTCCCCACGATAATTGAGTGTAATGTCAGCATGACCAAATTACATCATAAAGTGTCTTTTAATACCCAAAACCACAATGCCTGAGAACGGCGTTTTTTATTTTGCACATTTCCTGCGTTTGTTCAAGAAATAAAAGCGACTCTGCTGTGTCTCAACTCGTTGGATTATTATTTTTTCTTGTCTGGTGCCTCTCACTGCAAGAACCCAGACGGCCCATTTTGTACGCATGGCCGTACGATGCGTCAAGCGGCGAGTCTATTCAATCACTTCAAAACACACGAGCCACTACAGCAGTGCAGAATTCAACCACTTAATAGATTCTCGTCAAGGGTGGTCGTCGCTTTGGTTGACCAGCTACTCTTTGTGTTACAATAAACGATGAATCTGCAGTCGCATTTGAGGAAAAAAAAGCCAGAAAAATACGAATTGAGAAGCCGTATCCTTGACTTAAATGCAACTTTACCAAGAGCGACACAAAGCGAGAGTGACAGCTTCACTGCTAATGTTAATATTTAGTCATCCATCCAAAAGTATCCATATGAACCCCATACTTTACTTATTTACCGTATATGTTTATTCTCAAACTCAGTTTTTCTCCAACTTTTTACATTGACTCCCACCTCACAATAAACTAGAAACGTGGATCTAAAGAGTTCATCAAAATATACTTAAAAAGTAGATTTCATATTGTAAGCCACTGTAACTGTGCACAGTTTGAACGTTAACCATGTGCCGAGATAAAAATGAGGACAAATTCTCAGCTATGGCTAAATTAGTCTTCAGTTAAGCTAACATGCATGTAAAGGAAAGAAAACGATGGAAAGCATCGGATGCACATGCGAACTCCACAAATAAAGGCCAGAGCCCAGATTAGGATCCAGAACCTCTCGGCTGCGTGGCACATGTGCCGACCAGTAGGTCGCCGTGCTGCCCCGGGTGGAAGACTTCTTGACTTATCCGGCCAAAATCTAAAAATACATCCAATTGAGCCAGCTTGTGTTCCGTGTTATGTGTGTATCCTGATGAAATTAACATCATTTCATCCATTTATCAATTTTCTATTCATACCAGGTGACTTTGGGCAAAACTTTGAACTGGTCGCCAGTCGATCGCAGGTCTCATACAAACAGACCAACATTGACTCCTATGAACAATTGGAGTGTTACATTCAAGGAATGTAACATGCTTGATTTGGGACATGTTGGAGGATTTGAACCCAGAATCTCTCAACTGTGAGGCAGATGTTCTAACCACTTACTATACGGCCTGTCAACTCCTAACAGGAAACCATAAAACGAAGAACTCTTCCATTCATTTTCTAAAACCAGAGATGATTTGGGATCGGGTCGGCCGGTCAATCGCAACGCGCGCACAGACAAACGACTTACACTCCCATTCGCTCGCAAATTGGAAATGTGGGAGGAATATGGTGCCGGTAGAAAACTTACACGAGCACAAGGAGACCTTTGTAAATGAATTTACAACAATACATGACTAGCGAACTAACATCAATATGAGAAAATCTATATGAGGTCTGTAAGGTCATCGGGCAGCAGTGGCAAATGGATTCATATGAGGAAAATCATATTAAAATAGATTTTCCCGGGCTCGAAGCGTACTTTCCCGGTGTCAAAAGTCAAGTTGAAATGCCAGCTCCTTTTGTTTTTATTTTTTCCACCTTTCCCCGCAAAAGCACGCGCAAACTCGACTCACCTTTCGAACTCTGGGATAGTTTCTCAAACGAGCCAGATGCACGGAGACGACGGCACGAGGACAGATCCCAAAAAGGCAACACACACACGCACACACAAACACTCATACTCGAGCAACAGAATCCTTTCCACAAGGTTCCCGGCGCACAGACGGCTCCGGGCTTTTTTTTGTGTGTGTTTTCACTCCACCCCCCCCCCCCCCCCCCCCCCCCCAGGGGTGCTCTTTAAGTCGAAGGGTGTGGACTACTGGGTCAGCTCCACATTACTAGCACAAGTTTGTCTGGTGGGGGGGGTTGGGGGGGACACACACACACACTAAAAACCACACCCATCAAGAGTGCCGAGAGGGGGGGGGAAAAAAAAAAAACAGGGCAGGAAGCTGAAGTTCTCTTTAAATAACAGCAGAGGAGCGAGCGAGGAAACTTTTCAAGGCCTCGCTCGTGTTTACTTTTCAAGATGGCGGGCTAAACATGAGATTGCCACGATAAAAGAGATTTCTGTGATGGTGTTTGTGTGTGTTACTGCCTACACACACACACACACACACGCGCACTCATGTAAACACTCCTCCGCGAGCGCACATCCGGCCCCATGCGTGTGTGTTGCGAGTGGTTGCCTCTAAGTTGATGGCTCGCAGCTGCCGCTGCCGCCGCCGCCGCCGCCGCTTTTCCTGTCTGGGTGCGTACGCGCGCTTCATGCTACGACGCGCTAATCATACAGTACGGCGACATCTGTTTGCCGTTAAACGCACACGAGCAGTACCCGAGCTAATGTGCCGTATATTTGATCTCGCTCGAGTCGGAACATAACTTCAGGCTCTTTCGGCGGTCGCTTTCATCTTCGAGGTTTTTTTTTTTTTTAAACAATGCTAAATAGCGCTCCTATTTTGGGCTCCTTGATTTTCAAGTTGAATTCAATACGTGACCAAGCTCGTAACTCAAGTTACAATTTTCCCCATTGAAATCAATTGAAATGGCATAATCTGTTCCAGCCCTCCCCACTCTATAAAACCAGAATAAAACATAAAATAGGAGAACGTAAATGAATCAACGTGTTTTATAAAATGTACCGACTGCGCATTGAGACGAGCCAAAATTCACAACAACAAGAGTTCATAAAAGCTCTGTAGTTGTTGAATGTAGTCTTCAGAAACAAATACCAAAGCTCTTCAACGTGGATCCATTTTTACATGGCGGTTTATCAGTATAATTCGTTTTAAAAGGAAGAAAATGTTTTCCAGAGTTTCTCGTCCTGACATTAGTAAACACGC
Source organism: Phyllopteryx taeniolatus (assembly GCF_024500385.1). Lineage (NCBI taxonomy): Eukaryota > Metazoa > Chordata > Actinopteri > Syngnathiformes > Syngnathidae > Phyllopteryx > Phyllopteryx taeniolatus. The sequence goes on along the minus strand of NC_084515.1, from coordinate 14,394,872 downwards.
AATCAGCATCCCACTCAAACCAAATGACCAAGCAGTCCGATGTTTGTCTATTAGTGTCTGTTTGTTAACAAATATTACGTTGCTGGGCAACAACTCTGAGCAACTAAAATCTAAGTTATCAACACGAGCATGTGAACATCTTGGCAGGAACCATGTCCGAAGAATCTCATTGAGGTTTGTTTGCCGGGAAGCATCCGAGTGTAGTCCAAGACTCTGGAAAAAGATATATTTTCACTCCTTCCACTGTTGTTTACTGCGTCCAAACGGATGCTGATGTATTGACAAAGCATTCAGCGGGAGTCATATAGTGTCGACTGTTATCACACCAAAGAAACAAGCAGTAAAAATGAAAGTCTTATGGGGTTTGGCAGGTTTCCTGTTGTACTTTATGGTCCCATAATAGCATAATGGCTTGTGCCTTCAAAGATACTGCTTTTGTACCATTGAGACGTGGCTTAAGCTTGGGAACATATGCGTACCTCGGCCCTAGAAAAGCTACAAACTGCTGCTTTAGGTCTATTATTCTTATTATTATAAGAGGCTTCTTCCCTCTTGCAATCAACTTCTTGAACAGCTAACTTACAATTCCATTACAACAAGCTGGCAATTTTTTGACTTGAGTTCGTTGTCACATTTCTGTATTATGTATTACTCGTGCACTCACTGTAGTTGTCTCGCCGTGCTGCACTATTTGCATATAGTGGCCACTCATGCCAGAGTAGCATCTGCTCCATTTGCACACTGATTGAGGAGTATCTGTAACATTTGCACAACCATTGTCCCAGATTATCGCAGTACTCGTCACTTTAAACCGCATACACTCCTTGAAGTCTCAGTGCCCTTTGCACAATGGTCATTGCACCGGACTATTGCGATATTAGCCATTCGAACTGAGGACTCTGCATCTTTTTGCACAATTGTTGTTTGTTGTTGTTTTTTGTCAATGTCTTTATGTCTCCAAAGTCTTCTGTAAATTGACTGTCTGTTGTACTAGAGCGGCTCCAACTACCGGAGACAAATTCCTTGTGTGTTTTGGACATACTTGGCAAATAAAGATGATTCTGATTCTGATTCTGATTCTGATTCTGATTATCATGACATGATATTTGCTTATAACACATATATAACATATACATAGCACATTATTTACACTTTGTTCTGATGTCAGTCATAATCCTATGTTTTTAATCACAAGATTCTGCGTGTTTGCTGGCTAGCTGACGATACGGAAAAACCTACCATAAATCTGTAATGTACACTTATAAAACAACACCTAAACGTTGTTTACACATTGTACTGATGTAAATCAGCGTTACATCTTTATTTGACGTATGTTCGGTGGCCAGCTGGCTAGTGCTAAGACATCACAACACCACAAATCTGGACTCTCAAGACATACGATTTTGAAATGTAAGCACCTAAAACATGGAGTTTACTCAATGATGTAAAACATAGTTCTGTCATATTTAAAATATATATATATATATATTATTAAGGCAACAAGCAAGGTGTCTCGCTGGGTAATGCGTAACATTGTATGATTTGTCCATCTAAAATGATACCAATAATATAGGTTGTACTTTATACTGACATAAAACTGTTTTTAACCAAATTGCATACAACTGTTTTTCTTGTTTTTATCCCTATTTTTATTTTATTTGTACTTTTTGAGCACTTTTTCAGAAAAGAACCGACTCTCACATTCATCCGTCCATTTGTCCATCCCTTCATACATCTGGCAATTCATCTGTCCAACCATCCTTTCTGTCATCCTTTCATTTCCTTAAATTCTTTTAATCGTGTAAATCTCATTGAGTTACCTTGTGTTGGAAATGCGCTACAGAAATACATTTGCTTTGCTTCATCCATCCCTCCATTCATCCAGCCAGCCATTCTTCTGTCCATCCATGCATATTCTCCTCCTTATCATATTCAGGGTCGCATGCAGCTGGAGCCCACCCCAGCTGATCATGGACAAAATGATGATGATTGGTCACCAGTTAATCATTGGGCACACTTGAGGCAGTCGGTGTGAACGGCTACACTTCCAGTAACACCTCATTTACACTCGTGTGGCCATTGATAATCTTAAAAAGACACTTTGTCCGTGTAGTTAATGAAGGTTTTATGACGGCGACAGACTCCATGTCTATTTCCGTGATTTCCTCTGGGAAAAATCGGAGGTTGACCAGGAATGGGCTGTTGGATCCGTTGTAGTGCACTGTACTGTGTGTATGTGTGTTGGAGTTCCAGTGTTGCTGCGTGCGTTCAAATGAGTCATCACGCAGTGACCCCACCCTACGTGGGCGGTGGATTTGGCCCGGCCGGGCCAGTATTTGGCCTGTCCCAGAAAGAAGGCCTCAAATAACTGGCCCCTTTGTTCCAAAATGTCACTCGTCTTCAAAAGGAAGAGGAGGCATCTCTCTCTCTCACATGCTCCCTTTCTTTCTCTGCCCTTTTTCTGTTGCGATAGCACAAATAGACAGTGTTGAGCCTTAAATGGATGAGCTTTCGTTTTATGACGTTAGCTTATTAGGCTGACTGACAGCCGTCCAGCGAAACTGCTGCTTTTCATCTCCTCTTATCTGTTATGTGTGCAAATGTCAAAGAAACATTGTTGTTCAGATAGCGTTGCATAAAAGCCAACTCTAACCCAAGCTTCATATTGTTTTAAAAGTAACCATTTTCTCGTTTGGCATAACTTTACTGCTTTTCATAACAACGTCTAATAGCTTACGCTAGTTACAATTTGGATAGGTTAGGTGAGCCGTGTAACGAAACACATAGTGAGACGTTTAGTGAGACGTGTCATGAAACGCATAGTGTGATATATGGTGTTACATGTAATGAGATACAGTGAGACACATAGCGAGACGCTATGTCGGAAGACGTACGGCGAGGCATGTTTTGAGACACATGGTGGGACGTATAGGCGGACAAACTGGACAAGAAGTACAAGAATGGCGGGACGAGATGCATCACAAACGGAGGGAGTGCATTTTTCGTATAAACATAAGTAGCTTATCAACAAAGACATGACGAGAAAAAAACAAAACATGACGCGTATGTGTTTACAAAATCCTGTCGTTTTAATATTGTGCAGCAGCAATCTATTTTTTTCTTTTTTCTTTTTTACCGGCTGCAGCAGCCTACTTTGTCATTGTGTGACAGCTGTGACGTCATGAACTAAGCGCTGCGTAGTGTCCAAAAGCTGTTATGAATGAGCTCACTATATAGTCCACTATATAGTGCAACCAACCCTACATGTGGAGTCGGGAGTAGTGAGCGAGTGAACGATCGTACAAAATGCATACACTGTATCCCCAAATTTTGTGAAAAACATACCTGAAAAGCTCGATACATTATTATTATTATTATTATTATTATTAAAGGTCACTTTAGGGCTTATACAGTACTATAAATGTGGAGTCTTAATGTGAAAGCTTATGAAAGTATTTAAACTTTCTAATGACGAAAAAACATCGGTCTATTGGTTTTAAGGTATGCACCTGTGTATTACACGCTAGCTGGTTAGCTATCCTTTGTTTTTGCTTATATGTCAATGCCCAATATGGTCAGTGCTCAAATGACTCTCTAAACACTGCCAGAAGTATGGCAATAAGTCAATAAATCACCCACAAGTCATCTGCACACCCACGTCTCGCAAAGAATGGAACCATTTTATACCGCGTGTGCCCCGAGTGCCAAGGAACATTAAGCCTTCAAAGTAGTTAATGGCGCACGAGCTGTCCGACTTTCGGTCAATGTGGTAACACTTAAAGCGCGGAGAGTTGGGTGTGCTCCGTTAGCGGAGCGAACAGCCTCGTTGATTGCGTTTTTGGGGAGGCAAATTAGCATCGTTGCCCCCAAAATGTTGAGTGTAAACATTCCGTAGGAAATGGTTGGCATTAAAGCAGTAGAGCCTGACTCAAACGGTTCATTTACATTTTGCACGGCATATCCACTGGGATCATTATTGCAGTGGTGGGCTGTGTATAGGCTGAAATCTGATTGGACAAAAACTAAAATAACAGGCATTGTTTTGATAATAATAATCAATGAAAAATTTGATTCATGTATATAGCCTTTCAGGACACCCGAGGGCGCTTGGCCGTGTTGTTGATCAGACAACAACACGAAACAAAACAAAAAGACAGGACTTTCACACAAAGGTGGCTAATGGGCCAAAGGCCAAACAAGTGGGTTTTGAGGGCTGTTTTAAATGAGTCCAGGGTCGGCCCATCTCGTATCTCAGAGTTAATATTTTATCTTGACTGTCACACAAGTGTAAAAATAAGCCAACCGCGAGTGAAACTACTTACAAAGAATGGTACGTGAACAGGAAGGGGTTTACAGCTGTTTCCATTTCTGGTTAACATCCCGCGTAGTCTTTACCATCAGTGGTACCCATCTTTGGTGACATCACATAAAAAGTCCACGACAAAAAACACATTTGTGGAGTTAATCCTTAACGCTCATTGAGTTGCAGTATCACAAGATTTAGTGAAGTCTCACATGGGGTGGCGGTTCGAACTACAAATCGGATCTTTTTTTTTTTTTTTTTTTTTCCCTCCTCCAACCACTGTATAATGCAAAGTAAAACTATTCACAAAAAAAGCCCAAGAAAAAAAGAGGTCCCACAGGATTTGACAAACACTAGCATGATGTTATGGCATGAATTTCAAGTTTTGTTTGACTTATGAGACAATTTTTCTCAAAGATTTTGGCTGAACTTTTTTTTTTTTTTGCCTGCCTCATCTAATGTGGGTGGACAATGGCATCAAAGTTTGATGATCTTTTCAAGGATTTTGCATGACAAAGGAGGTGCCAAGGGCCCATCGCTCCTGGCTGCTTTATTCCATATCATATTTCAAAGCATGCGTCTTTTGGATTTTGACAAAAGTGGTGATACATTCATAAAAACTATCAGCAAAGATGTTAAATTAAGCCGAGACAAAGTTAGGACAAGTTCAAACAACGTGCCGACGACCCTCCTACACTGTGAAATTGCACTAGTTGTCTCGAGGCACGCCCAACGCCTACAACCGTTTGATCCCTTTGAGCATCGCAGACAAGACTGTGGCGAGAACACAAAAAAACAATGAGTCACGTCGCCAGGCTCAAAAACGTACGTAATGGTGGCGGAGGAGGCGATGTTGCGGGTCATCGAATCACAAATTGCAGCCGTTTACCCTGCGCACTGTGTTTATAATAGGCCCATTGTAACTCTTGTTAAGTCGCTGAGGGATGAGGATCGGGTTACTGATGCCCAGGTGGCTAATTTTCTCAAACGCTACAAGTTTTCAACTGCGAGCAGGCAGCAGGTTTGAATTACGGGCCCGTTTATTGGCGCAGTCGCTTCGTGTTAGGGAAACGCTGTCAGCCACCGCGATCTGGATATCATCACATTTGTGAAGATAGATTTACGGTGTTTGTCTTCACAACAAGCCACCCGTCGGACTCCGACAAAGCACACCACAGCCTTTAATCATGATGCCACAGGCACTGTAATTGCTTCCTCTACCGGCGCGCATGCTGGGGCAAGATTGATGTGCGTGTTTGAGTGTTGTGTTGGATTACTTCCCTGCTCTGATAACACAGCCAAAAACAGAGGGTCAACTCTTCAAACTTTCAAAGACATGATGCACAGTAGATTTTGGGTAAATGCTACTCATTACTTATGTCACTTAGGGTTAGGGTTAGGAATGTACAGTATGTTAAGCATTCACATAGGTTTTCAAAATGTTAGTTTGGTTTAGTGGTAGGCCAAGGTGCATATTTTACGTTGGAAAAATCCTACAGCACACCACCAAACAAAAATGTCACAAAAACTATATGGACTGAAATAATGATTATCACCATCCATCCATTTTCTACATGTATGCTGGAGCCTATCCCAGCTGACTGCGGGCGAGAGGCGGGGTACACCCTGAACTGGTCACCAGCCAATCGCAGGGCACATATAAACAAACAATCATTAACACTCACATTCACACCTACGGGCAATTTAAAGTGCTCAATTACCCTACCGTGCATGTTTTTGGGATGCGGGAGTAAACTGGAGTACCCGGAGAAAACCCACGGGCAGGCACGGGGAAAACATGCAAACTCCACACAGGCCCTCGCCTGTGTGGAGTTTTGAACCAGATTTGAACCCGATTTGAACCCGGGTCCTCAGAACTGTGAGGCGGACGTGCTAACCAGGCGTCCATCATGCTGCCCAATGATTATCACATCTCAACTAAATCACAAGCTGACTCAGTGGGATATCGGTCTATTTGAAGACAAAGATGATATACTGGTAGGAATTGAAGAAACACACACACTATTATTCTTAAATAATAATTCTCTGACCAATTACAATCCCAATTCCAATGAAGTTGGGACGCTGTGTTAAACATAAATAAAAACAGAATACAATGATTTGCAAGTCATGTTCACCCTATATTTAATTGAATGCACTACAAAAACAAGATATTTAATGTTCAAACTGATAAACTTGATTGTTTTTAGCAAATAATCATTAACTTAGAATTTTATCATTGCAACACATTCCAAAAAAGATGGGACAGGGTCATGTTTACCACGGTGTTACATCACCTTTTCTTTTAACAACATTCAATAAACGTTTGGGAACTGAGGACACTCATTGTTGAAGCTTTGGAGGTGGAATTCTTTCCCATTCTTGCTTGATGTACAGCTTCAGCCGTTCAACAGTCCGGGGTCTCCGTTGTCGTATTTGACGCTTCATAATGAGCCACACATTTTCAATGGGAGACAGGTCTGGACTGCAGGCAGGCACTCTTTTACGCCAAAGCCACACTGTTGTAACACATGCAGAATGTGGTTTGGCATTGTCTTGCTGAAATAAGCAGGGGCGTCCATGAAAAAGACGTTGCTTGGATGGCAGCATATGTTTCTCCAAAACCTGTATGTACCTTTCAGCATTAATGGTGCCTTCACAGATGTGTAGGTAACCCATGCCATTGGCACTAACACAGCCCCATACCATCACAGATGCTGGCTTTTGAACTTTGCGTCCATAACAGTACGGATGGTTCTTTTCCTCTTTGGCCCGGAGGACACGACGTCCACAATTTCCAAAAACGATTTGAAATGTGGACTCGTCGGACCACAGAACACTTTTCCACTTTGCACCAGTCCATCAGTCTTAGATGAGCTCGGGCCCAGAGAAGCAGGGGGCGTTTCTGGGTGTTGTTGATAAACGGCTTTTGCTTTGCATAGTAGAGTTTCAAGTTGCACTTACGGATGTAGCGCCGAACTTTATTCACTGACATTGGTTTTCTGAAGTGTTCCTGAACCCATGTGGTGATATCCTTTACACATTGATGTCGGTTTTTGATGCAGTGCCGCCTGAGGGATCGAAGGTCACGGGCATTCAATGTTGCTTTTCGGCCTTGTCGCTTACATGCAGTGATTTCTCCAGATTTTCTGAACCTTTTGATGATGATATGGACCGTAGATGATGAAATCCCTAAATTCCTCGCAATTGTATGTTGAGGAACATTGTCCTTAAACTGTTCGACTATTTTCTCACGCACTAGTTCACAAAGAGGTGAACCTCGCCCCATCTTTGCTTGTGAATGACTGAGCAATTCAGGGAAGCTCCTTTTATACCCAATCACGGCACCCACCTGTTCCCAATTAGCCTGTTCACCTGCGGGATGTTCCAAGCAGGTGTTTGATGAGCATTCCTCAACTTTCTCAGTTTTTTTTCCCACCTGTCCCATCTTTTTTTGGAAAGTGTTGCCGCCATAAAATTCTTAAATTCATGATTACTTGCTAAAAACAATCAAGTTTATCAGTTTGAACATTAAATATCTTGTCTTTGTTGTCTATCAAATTAAATATAGGTTGAACATGATTTGCAAGTCATTGTATTCTGTTTTTATTTATGTTTAACACAACGTCCCAACTTCATTGGAATTGGGGTTGTAAGTGAAATTGGACAATTTCCAGCGGCACGTTGTTTGAGAATCACTGGGGTAGGGTAAGGAGTTTGAGTCCGGGGTAGGTGTTATGGTTAGGGGTTAGAACTCTCGGTTTGGATTAGGTTGAGGGTTGGTTTGGGTTTGCATTAAATTAAGGATTAGGGGGGGGATTATGGTTGAGGGTTAGTGTTAGGCTAAATTAGGGTTAGGTTACAGTTAGCCTTTAAGTTAGATTTACGGGTGTTGTTTGGTTAGGGTCTGCCGTGAGTTCTTCAAGGTCCAAACATTATTTTTATTTTTTGCATCTTCTGTGTCTATAAACCACTTAAAACCAATTAAACATATTCCACATTGTCGAACATGCTTAAAGTATTGTGGCCTAATAGTGTAAAAAAAACAAAAACACCCACACTCCGTGTGCATTTTACTGCTCTTTGCAGTGTTTGTGTTTTCTTTTGAATGCATTTGATTTTATCCAGCTCTTGTGTCGAATCTCTTTAGATTCTGCCGGAGTACATAATATTGCTGCGTCGTCAATGTAATGTATAAAGTAGGAGGGGAAAAAAATAAAAGCCACGAGGGCTCCCTGTGAGACTGAGCCAGTTTTGTTATCCTGTTTTGAAGCATCTGTGAGAATCATTAACACATCGAGGAGACTTTGACGCAAAGTCGGCACTGGGAAATCACTCAAGTCCCACCTGAATCCCGAATGGAACTGTACACACACTTATGCAAACACACACAGAGCAGGTTCTGTTGCGTGAGCCATGTGCTTGTGGATATCTGTTGGCATCTGGCTCTTATTTCCTTTCTCCATGTCACAGCCGCAAAGGTTTGAAGCATGAATCACAGGCCTCGGGGGCATTCGAGACACAATACACACCATCACTGGAAATGTCACAAAGCATTTTGTCCAACACGGACCCCAAAAGTTGAGCGCAACCCAACAATTTGTCCTGTAACAAACCAACTCAATTGAACAATCTGTTCCAGAGTTCATCTACCCCCTTCATAAAACCTCAACATGCACTTTTTGTCAACAAGTGTTCTTCTTTGGTTTGACCATGAGTAGCCAGCATAAAGACACAACAACCATGTTCCATTTATTAATCTTTTCCTCTTTGCCTAAATCATTACTTCTAAATAGTGAGCACATTTTAGGAAAAGTAGCGCCTTCACTAACGAGTTTAATTTGTTCCGTGACCACTCAAAACAGTAGTATCTCAAATCATCGTTCCCCAATGAAATGACTAGATACGCCATTAATCCATTCCAGCGCATAGGAAAATGAACACGCTACAGCAGCGTGTCAAACTCAAGGCCCGGGGGCCAGATGCGGCCCGGCACATCATTTTATGTGGCCCGCGAAAATAAATCATGCTCGTCAACGTCCGTGATTTTTGCTAAAATCTGTACACAAATTTTCATAATAATAAACAATAATGTTGCAATATTGCATTTTTCTGTTACCAAACCCTTCTTCGACAGTAACTTAAACAATACTTGAGCAAACTGTTATCCTTGTCTTCTGATTTCAAAACTAGTTATCCCTCAATTTGTTGTGTAATGGTAATAATATGTTTTGGTGATGATTAAACATTTATATGGTTTCACTGTTCTAACTACAATGCGGCCCCAGACAAAAAAAGCGTTTGACACCCCTGCTCTAGAGCAATGGTTCTCAATTATTGTCACCCTAGGACCTGCAATTTCTTATTGTTGCAAATTCGGGCCTTTTGTAGAAGTTAAAAGCTATATAGATTTTTTTTTTGTATAAAAATAGCCTCTGATGATGAACCAAAGTGTTGGCTTTCGTGTCAGTCGGACTCCCTGGGGGTAAGCGCTATTATCTTCTAAGTCTTTAATAATATGCAATATCTATATGAAAAAGGTTCAAATAATCTCCTTTTCCAATGCTGGCCCTTGAGGAAACCTATTTAGTCCGCATGGGAAGCATAGCTGTTCTCTAATTCCTCTGTAACCAGTTCTGGATGAGCCACCTCCTGCACCACCGGCAGCTCCCTCAGCCTTCTGCGGCCTTACAGTGACGTCCGACCTCACGTCTGCTTCATTTATTTCCCGCCCAGCGCCTCAAATCTTTAGTCGTGACACATGTTTGGATGTGAGCCGGAAGCTGCCCAGGACTGCTGGTGAAGCAATTCTCCCAGGTGAGTTAGTGAGTGGGGCTCAATGGATTGCTCTGGCTGAAGAAAACAGGCCTCTGACAGTGATGTCCCCGATGGGATGTCATTTTTATGGGTGTAAACAAAGATTGAAACATGCTGAGATGAGCGTCACTTGAATGGAGTGAAATCAATACAGCATGTTGGGAACGAGTCACGTCATTCTTGTAGGTCTCTCTGGTCTCCATAAATGGGGGGGGGGGGGGGGGCTGTTTCCCACATGGTGTTATGTTCCCTCTTGGATGTTTTCCTCGCCGTGTGCCACCAAATCAAAAACAGCACGTTTGCGGTGGACAAGGCGGCACAAAAACGAGCCACATTTGGCTGGGCAAGTTATTACAAGTGAACCTCTGAAGTTAAAAGTGGTACAATTCCGAGTTCAACCAATACTTTTTGGGGAAAAAAATGTCACAAATGATTCACAGTTAAGCCATCATCAGGCGTGCAAGACTTCAGCTCAAAGAGCATCTCAAGCACAGGTGTCAAAATGGTGGCCCGGGGGCCAGATTCGGCCCACCACATCATCGGTGTTGCGATGCAATAACCCATTAAGCAACAGATATTTGAAGACAAAAGGTGGAGCAAAACCGATGACCGATAATATAACAATATCCACAGACATATATTCTTTATCCTCTGTGAAGAATGACTCATATTACGGTGGCTTACTGAGGAGCTGAGATGTCTCCGTGGCTTTTTGTGTTTTTGAAAATAAATCCTTTTGAGACTCATCCTGCCTTGCCTCCCTTCACTGGAGTCTTACACTTTTTCCACCGTTACCACAAAACCCTGACAGTGTGTTAGCATGAAGCTAGTGGCAGAAAATGGCACTTCTTGCGCTGGCTGTCCTGTCCTGATGATATAGAACTTGTGAAATTCAACAAAGAAACTTCAGTCAACAACGTACCCATCACTTAAGCATCGAAAACACGAGGGGGACGTGTTTCCCATGCCGCATCCACCTCCCCGCATGTGCCTCTCGTGTAAAGCTGTGCAGGCCGCCAGCCGGGCCTGACTGTTTGCTCGGGAGGCTCATGGTGGCCAGATGGTGACGCTCGCACACACACACACACACCTACACTCACACACACAAGTCGCACATCCTCCAGCTACGATCTGTCTCGGTCGACGCTGTGACATGCGGCTTGCATTTCAAAGGCGGATGAACCGCCTCGAGCGAGAAACAGGAACTCGACTTTGGAGTCACCAGATATGTGTCGCAGCAGGAAAATACTGGGAAGTTCGCGTGAGCCCAAAAAAGTCAACACAAATTGCAGTTTCCTAAACAAACGCAGTTGTGAGAAAGCGCATGTGAACCCTTTGGAATTACAGTAACCCCCGGTTCATCGCAGGGGATACTTTCCAGACCTACCTCTAATAGCCGTTATTTGTATGATCTGATCTTCATTTAAGTCACAGCTAAAGATAAACATGTTTTACTGGACACAACATGTAAACATCAGGGTGGAAAAAGTATAAGCGGTTGATGAGGAATTTTGTGCCATTCCTCTTGACAAAAATGTTTCAGTTCAGCCTTATTCTTGGGATGTGTGTTGCGGGTCGCTCCCTTGAGCCACACACAGCATCTCAATCTGGTTGACGTCAGCATTTTAACTCCAGAATGCATATTTTGTTCTGTTAAAGCTATACAGTTGTTAATTAACTTCTGTACTTTGAGTAGTCGTCCTCTTGCATCACCCATTTTATGTCCAATTGACGGATAGATGGTCTTAAGTTATCCTGCAAACTGTCTTGATACACTTGGACATTGATGTTTTTATTGATGTTAACAATGCGTCCAGGCCCTCAGGTAGCAAATCAGTCCCAAACCATGATTCCCCCTCCACCATACTTCACTGTTTGCATGTGGTTATGATGGTGGTGTGCTATACCTTTTTTTCCCCCCCATTCTAACAATGCAATAGTTTGCCAGTAGCCTTGTGGAACATCCATGATTTTTGGACAGCAGTGGCTTCCTCCGTGGCATCCTCCAACGACATCCATTCTTGCTTAATGTTTTACCTATCGTTAATTTGTCAACAGATGTTTGCATGTGCCAGAGATTTTCATGTATCAGTCTTTCGCCAACATGCTAGGATTCTCCTTCACCTTATTGAGCTTTCTACGCTGTGCTGTTGGAGTCACCTTAACAGGACGGCCACTCCTAGAGAGGGAGAGTAGCAGCAGTAATATGAACTTTGCCAATTTGTAGACCATCTGTTTTACTATGGACTGATGAACATCAAGGCTTTTAGAGATAGCTCTGTGTCCCTTTCTATTTCAATTCTTAGTTGTAAGTCTTCCGAGAACCATGGAGAACTCATTACTGGTGTTTGTGTGTGTGTTTTTTTTTTAATAGGATTCTTAACCATACCCTCTAATCTTGCCACATTAGTTAAGACTCGAAGTGGGCTGGCTCCTGACTTTCATTAGCTCTTGGAGAAGTCATTAGCCTAAGAGTTCACATACTTTTCCCCACCGTGCGAACGTTAACATAATACCTCCACTAAATACATGAAATAGTTTTAATAGACTGTGTTTGCCTTGGGTTGTCACTTGGATGAAAATCAGATTACATTTTGTGGCTAATCTAGCCAGAAACCCAGGTCAATCCAACGGTGCATTCATTTCCATCTGCCTTCAACGGACAATGCGTCGTCTTGTTTCCTGCTGTTTCTAAATGCTCATAAGACTAGCCTGATGATATTGTATAATCCGCACTAATAAGATCAAATGAAAGACAAATCTGTGCTGCCGCGAGCCGCGTCGACCGCCTTTATTGCCTCGTATTCCCTCTGTCATTACTCACATTAATGAAAGCTTATGAAAGGGTTCCTTTCACCGTGCTGTTTGGTCAGCTGCATTGTACGGCAACGTGAGGGATGACATCTTTTGTGATGACTGTCCAAAAAGAAGCCGCGGGGCGGTGGTAGCTAAAAGGCGCTGGTTGATGAGAAACACGAGAAACCGCTGCGCTTGGGCGACTGTGGCGAAGCGAGCTGGCAGCCGCGTTGCCGTTCAACTGCAACCAGCTGCGAGAGCTTTGAAAACACCTCGACTACTGTTTCCTTATTCTTTCCCCTGTGTCTTGTTTACCTCCCTTCAAGGATAGACAACCAATGGCAAATCATGGCGAATCCTCGAAATGACATCCAGCTCTGACTTCATGCTCTGCTCTCGTTTGATGGCTTAGGCAAAAAAAAAAGCTTGTTGAGGGTATCTGCTTTTAATTTAGGCTCATTTGGACCAACTCCCTAGTAGCAATTTGCTCAAAATGGATGATTCAAACCAAAATGGCTGCCTTCCTGTTCAATTTCGGGCATGAGTTTTAGAGATATTTTTGCGTGTCCTGGTTTGATAGACATGTCCACCCAATTTCGTGGCGATTGATGAAACTCCTGTTGGGGGTGGGGGGTTTCTAACGTTTTAATTTGTAAGTTGGATCTTGAGCAGAAATTTTCGAATGAACGCATCCTGGAACTTTAAGGCTATGCTCCGCCCACATCCGATTGCAACTACAAAGAACTCTTCGCAATCCAGCGTCACGCATCTGCACAGGATTAGACCAAACTGAGGCTCATTTGGGCAAATTTCTTAGTAGGAAAAAAAAAGTAGGATTGTTTAAACTGGGGATGGGAGCTATTTTTCTTCTTCTAACTTTCTCAGGGTTGCTACGAAGTGAGTTTTTTTTTGGGGGGGGGGGAGGGGATCATGTTCAGAACCTGTAAAGTACATACTGTACCAAGATAGTAGTATACATATACTTGCAAAAAATGGTGTGTTTTCTGGCATTTATTTGTCAGAAGAATACTAATAAACAACGATCCCAAGAGGCCCTTCGCACCACCTGCTGTGTTTAGCCTAAGTACTAAATATGATCTCTTAACTGTACTTGATGACTTCTCCAGCGCTTGAAGGCATCACCCCCCGCCCCCATAAAAATCTTCACGAGGACCACCCTTCACTCCGTGCTTGTCAGCCTCATTGTGTTTTCCCAGGCAAACTGCGCCAGCCGCAAGCAGCCTCGTTCAAACATTCGCATCCCCACCGCAAAACCTTCCCCACACACCCTCCATCCCACCGCTCTCCTCACACACCCCCCCTCCCCGTTTTCAGCTCATTTACCTGTGAGTCATTGCTGAGGTTTGGCTCACGGATCAAGCCAGGGCTCATGGGTGGAAGCAAACCAGGCTAAAACCAAGGGTTAAGGAAGGGGGAGCCCGAATGAAAAAGTCGACTGTCTTGACTTAATTATGTGCCGTCCAGACTTTTTCAAAACATTTTTAGAAAGCGGTGAAGGAGAGATTGAGGGAAAAAAACAAAACCAAAAAAAAACACCCCATCGGGGGGTGAATCCATTAGCCGCATTGTTTTGCATCCACCCAAATTGCGGTTGGGATGCGATGGAACCAATTTAACTTTGCCTTTCCAACCAGGCTACAGGAAAGAATTCTAACACAGCCTTTTAAGCCGTGCACCGCTGACGGGGTTGCTGCACCTCCTCTCCCACACACACACAAAAAAGGTCTTGCTTACCTGCAAATTCATCTTAAGCACCGCGTCAAGCTTTCACTTTATTGTGGAACCTGTATTACATTTTCGTCTCTCGAAAGGCTGAATGAAAGAGCGAAAAGTCTAACACGCACCCACAAATGAACAACTCGGAAATTAGATCACATTCTTAAACTTGCGCATCATGATGCACCCACCCAAATTTAGATCAGAATGTGTGGTTCAAAGTCTTAACACCGCCTTTACCAAACTTTTGTTTATGTTGTGTTATGTTGATTCATGTAAATAGGAAAATTAAGTTACGACTGTGTAACAACAACAGAATTTCCAACTTACTGGTATACGTTGAGAACAAAGTTTTCCCAAAAAAATTCCATTGAACTCTTAACTTCACATAGAGAAAATTTAAAGGGGTTCCCAAAAATGACTGTTTGGTACCTAGCTTTGTTTTAAGGTCACTGTTCTGTTCCAGTTGGGTGAGGTTGCGGAAAGTGTTTATCTTTAAACTTGAGGTTTTTTTTTTACTTTTACTGAAGTAAAGGAGTTGAATAAAGACTCCTACTTTTAGCAGTCTCGCTCTTTTTTGAAATTTTTTAAAATGTGTTTCTTTTTAAACTGAGGTATTTCTACTTAAGTAGAGAGGGTAATACTGAATGCCACCCCCCAAAAAAAAAAAAAAAAATGAAAAAAATATATATAACAGTGGAGGAGCCACGCTGCAAAATCAATAGGTGACATCACAATGGTGACATCACTGTTTTCCCTGAGCAAACAACATTCCATTACAGCCTTGCCCCTGTTCTAAGTTCAATGAAGTAAACAACTGAATACTTTTTTTTGTTTTTGTTTTGCATCTGCTCCTGTGGCTTGAGAAGTTAAAATCCATTCCACATTGCAGGAAGTATTCCGTCGGCTTACGGGTGCCAACAGCAAACCCAGTGGAAATTCTGCATCAGGTTGGCATTTCCTTCACGCTGTGTGTGTGTGTGTGTGTGTGTGTGTGTGTGTGTGTGCACATTTACTTCGTGTGGCACCTGCAAGTGTTTTGCGTGAGTCTACTGTAGCCTCCTTGCTGTTCTGCTTTGTCGTCTTTGAATCCACAGTGGACACATTTTGAACTCAGTGGCTCATGCAAAGGTTATGAGCTGCTTTATTTTCAACGTATTCTCAGTGATATTAATTCATATGCTGGCGGCACGGTGACCGACTGGTTAGAGCGTCTGCCTCACAGTTCTGAGGACCGGGGTTCAATTCCCGTCCCCGCCTGTGTGGAGTTTACATGTCCCCCCCCCCCCCGTGCCTGTGTGGGGTTTTTTCCGGGCACTCCAGTTTCCTCCCACATCCCAAAAACATGCAATTGTTGGTTAATTGAAGACTCTAAATTGCCCGTAGCTGTGAATGTGAGTGCGAATGGTTGTGTGTTTGTATGTGCCCTGCGATTGGCTGGCAACCAGTTCAGGGTGTACCCCGCCTCTCGCCCGATGATAGCTGGGACAGGCTCCAGCACGCCCGCGACCCGAGTGAGGAGAAGCGGCTCAGAAAATGGACGGATGCATAATTCATGCTGTGCTGCTTCTGAATTACGTCAAATGAACAACCGGTTGAGTGACGACTAGGTGTGCGTAGGGGTGCGGCCGGCGTGACTCAGCAGCCAGCTATGTTCTTCTTCCTGCTCCTTTTCTTCTTCAAGGTGAATGAGTCACAGCTTCCCTGCCGTGTGGACATTTTGCCATCCAACTCACTGCTTCCACAGTGAGGGGGGGGGGGGGAATCCACTTATTTTGCCGTTTATTTCCCCAAATAGTGCAAATGATGCATATTCAGGGAGTTTTCATGACTCAAAAGAGTTTTTTCACTTCTCTCATTTCCGTCGATCCGTCTCAGTTGTTCCTCTCTTTAAATCTTCCTATACAAACAATATATCAGATATGTGACCTTGAAAGTCGCAGAAGCACACCATTTGGCAACGAGATTAGCGCCATCGTCATTGTCGTCATGGCAACCAAGGGGAATCAAACTTCATATCGAAACATGATTTGTGCAGCAGGCTACATTCGTTGGCTCGTCTAGCTTGTGGGCACCCTCGCAGTAAGCCTTTCCAACTAATGCGAGTACTCCGTTGCGTACTCAGGATCGGCACACTTCGACCCCTTTGACGCGCTTTACGACCGCGAAGAGCAGAATGAAACAGAATGACTAGAAATGAAGACGCTCGGCTTTCTCCTCTCATCAGTTACTAATAATCATAGCCCGCCTTGAACAATCGAAATAAACAGATTGACGACAATGAACTCAAGGAGCAAAAAAAAAAAAAAAAAAAAGTCCAAAGCATGCTCGGTCAAGGTACCGCTGTGCAGCATCCGGTCACACACAGGCACATGCGTGTGTGTAATATATATATAATATCACAAAGTGAATGTGATAACTGTGCTTGGAAGTTATTAGCACTGACACCTTGGACAGTAGAAATAAAGGACTAGAAATAATTGACACAGTCCAAAATAAATTCCATGGCATGCTTCATCACACATGGTGTATACTGTAGGTACTGTATCTAATCCAACGGTGTCATATGTTTATGGTAATCGCTCTGCTTGTCATTTATTTATGATAACTTCCAACTTGCACAATGAAAAAAAAAATCGAATTAATGCAATCACTCCTCTTGCTAGTTACTCATGATAACAGCCAGCTTGCACAATAGAAATAAACACAAATAAAGACTTTGGGCTACATTTTCAGTGCAATCGACGCAATTACGCTGATCATTTAATGGAGAATTTGTGGCGTACACGCGTTTGCATCGGTTGCTCCATTTAGGGCAGGATGCGTGTTTCAACACGTCTGCCTCGTGCTAAATGAGCCATGCACAATGCGGCATGGAGAGAAAGACAGGAAGAGGGCAAACAAAAGAGGCGCGCAAAGGTGACCCGCCGGCTCGGGAGGTTAGCGTGATCCGTGCGGAGATGACGGCGGCACCTTTTGGACTGCGATGAGGCGTAGCAGCTAGATTTGCTAGCATGGACCGCGACACAAAATAAGGAGGGAGCTTTTTTTTGACAGCTGCAAGCCACAAGAATAAGTTCATCTGTCAGGTTAATACATGACAGCAGTGATTAGCAATTGCTGGTTTGTGACCCAAAAGTGGGTCGTGAAAAATTATTATTATTATTATTTTTTTAATCACAAATTAACCTGTTTAGTTTCTTTTTCCCTTTGAAATCCTCAGCTAGTTTCGGGAATGCTATTTTTATTTTATTTTTATTATTTACTCAATTCATTTAATAATGTATTTAATATATATATTTAATATATACTGAATGGTATGTATATTTTTACATATATACAGTTATATATTTAAATGTCTACTTTTCTTTTTTTTTTACTTTTTTTTTTTATTTTATGAGACTGAAATAGTTTTTTTTTTTTTATGAAGCGAGAGCCTGCAAAAACGTAGAGAGTAAAATGATAAAAACAAAAAATATAATAAATACATAAATAAAATAAATATATAAATATATAAATATTGACGAAAGAATGGAGATAAAATAACAGTAAAATAAACACATGTATAAACTATGTCTATATATCAGTTAAGAGCTAAATTAAAAAGGTGGTTCTTGAGCCCGTTCTTCAAAACATGAACGTTCTCTGCGGCCCCGAGGTTCTCCGCCAGGCTGTTCCACAGACGGGGGGGGGGGGGGGGGGGGGGGGGGGGGCCGAATAACTCAAACGCTGCCTCACTGTGATTTCGTGTCCTTGCTCGAGGAGGACTAAAAGGCCAGAGCCGGATGATCTCAGTGTCACATCAGAATGCCGCCCACAGCTTACGTGCAGGGGCTAGTTGTACTCTGACGTAAGTACTGTAATTGCTGCATGGGAAAAAAAAAACAAACAAAGAAACTAAACAGGTTGCTTTATTGTGCTACACAAAGTTCACACCTTTGATACAACTTTGTGTGACTAAATGCATTCTTGCGCTCATTAATGCCTCCACCCTACACTTTTATAATGGTAAGCCTGTGAAGGACATCTTAACCCTGTGTGTGCGTGTGCGCACGTGTGCGTGTCGAGCACATCTGATTTGTGCCCCAACTTGTACGAGACATGGTGTCTAACGTGCCCATTAGGGATCAGATAGGCGTGATGTGTGTGTTAATAAGTTATTACAAAGTGTTAGGTTGTGCCTTTGATGTGTGATTTATGGCCATAGCTGTGTGTGCGTGCGTGCGTGTGCGTGCGTGCGTGTTTGTCAGAGACCACATTCACAATAAGACAAATCACCTCACTTATTACTCTTATTCGTCACTCTTTAAATGATGGTGCTGAAGTGATTTGCTGATAGAATATTCTTGTAACACCACCCCCCCCCCCCCCCCAAAAAAAAAAAATTGCATTTCCTTTCTACTAACTTCTTTACTTGGGATGTAATGCCACAGAAAAGGAAAAAAAAAGAAATAATAATAATGCCACACAAACAAAAAATAATGTCACAAAATGGAACACTGTTAGGACGTTATCATGTGAATACACTGAAGCGGAACCATGCTGTAAATAGCGAAATTAGTCCAACATAATTCCACCAAATATAAATTAAAAAATTGAACAAAAGTACAAGATAATGTCACACAAAAAAAAAGAGTGCACGATTACTCTGTAGCAGAACCATGAAACAAATAAATAAAGAATGGTCATCAATAATGGCCAAATAAAAACTGCATACTGCTGCTGAAGTTGCAACAAAAATTCCAACACTCCACGTGTGATAATCTGTTACATTTCTAACAGATTACAATATAATTGACCTTGAAATAATGCCACATGATATGGATACTGTTTTAAATGATCATTCGTAACACCAAGCTATGAATATGCTGTGTAATATGCCTATGGGCAGGGGGAAAAAAAACAAAAATCCCCTTTTTTTTCCCACAATCGACTGTCTCACGCACACACACACACACACACACACTTTCTAAGAAAAATACAGAGGAGAATATGCAGCCCGCGCAAGTGTGTGTTTGTGTTCACCACTTTAATTACCTGCAATCAGTCTAGCATTAAATTCAGAGTCGGCAGCCCATGCGGGTTCATCGTCACCTCCATCAATGAGCCAAACTTCTAAAACGTCACATACACACTATGTTAATCTGTTTATTTATTTTTAGACCAGCATCTTTGTAATGCCTTTCTTTCATAATAATATTTCTTAAAAAGGTCCCGTGTTGCCCTCCTGTTAGTCCTGAGGGGAGAGTACGAGGTGGCGGTGGCGACGTTAACGATGTGGTTTCCTGCGTGTGTCGTGACGTCAGGGTGGGGAGAAAGACTTCTTTGTATCCCCCCTTGCAATCCACCCGCCTCTCCGTCGCCTCCTCTGACAATGATTTTCCCCTCCCAACCCCAAACTGGCAAACACAGAACACGAGCCACATCCAATGAAACGCAATGTTAAGCAGTAGCGTGTACGCTCAAATGATGTGCGACGCTGGCCATTTTGGATTCTGTTGCTAACCAAAACAGCTGCACCTAT
The DNA here is from genome assembly GCF_024500385.1 of Phyllopteryx taeniolatus. Lineage (NCBI taxonomy): Eukaryota > Metazoa > Chordata > Actinopteri > Syngnathiformes > Syngnathidae > Phyllopteryx > Phyllopteryx taeniolatus. The sequence continues at coordinate 14,374,695 of NC_084515.1, read as the reverse complement.
CCAAAACACTCTCTCAGATGAATTAAAGTGTGGAGTCTGACTGCATTCTTTCCCTGCACAAAGATGATTATGGTATGAAGAGATGGCACTTAGCGTTGCAATAGATTTTGATGTGGTTGTTCCACACATTCGTGTTCCAAAGAGTTTATTAATTCTACCTCGTGCGCTTTTGCTACATTTCTCCATTAGCCATTTTTATTTGGCCATCAAATCAGTTCAACTTGATGTGAATACTGTACTCAATAAAAGGCCCTGACGGAAGCTTCCTCCATTTACAGTTCAGTAAATGGAGGAGGCACCCGACCCCTATGGCCCGTCGGAAGGGGGAGCCACGTTACGCTTTCGGGCTGTGCCCGGCCGGAACCCATGGGCGCAGGCCCGGCCACCCGGCGCTCGCGTTCGAGCCCCACCTCCAGATAGGGTGAGAAGCTCGGTCACTTCTTGTGCTCACGTCTTTTTAAATTTGGGCAAAAATGTACAGCTGGCTAAAACTGCTAGAGTTATATGTACAACCCCAATTCCAATGAAGTTGGGACGCTGTGTTAAACATCAGTACAAACAGGATACAATGATTTGCAAGTCATGTTCAACCTATATTTAATTGAATACACTACAAAGACAAGATATTTAATGTTCAAACTGATCAACTTGATTGATTTTAACAACATGATTTGCAAATCATTGTATTCTGTTTTTGTTGATGTTAAACACAACGTCCCAACTTCATTGGAATTGGGTTTTAAGTAAATACAAAATAATATTAAGACCATTAATCACTAGGAATGTTTTGCCATTATTTAAACTTTTTTGTCTTGCGTCGCATCCCCTTATTTCCACTGGCCTCCCGGGAGAAGGGGTGCGGTTTAGCATATTGTCCTAAACTCCACTTTAATTTGACACAAATACATTTAAAAAAAAAGCCACGAATAGATGCCTCCCCCATCTGCAGTTGAGTACATATATGCATACATTACTAAAACAAGCTGAAGCTGCTTACCTCATCACGGTGACAAAAGACGTACTGGACATTGGCCTCGTAGGGCGGGGGGCTTGGTGAGCAGTGGCTGCTTTCCGTCAGACAGGACCGCCCCCTCAAAACAGGCCCATTAAGCGCTTGCCATCGAGGCCCGATTTGCTCACATTACCACTGCGATGTAACGACACATCCAGAGGTATTTAAAGCGACATTAAGTCGTCAACGTGGCGAGGCTTGTGCCAGCAGGATTTACGTGTCGATTTCTGGCAGGCCAGTTGGCTTTGCAAGGCGACGTTTCGAGTGTTGTTTTCAAACCGCCGACGCTTCCTGTCTCTGTTGGCTCGCTTCGGGGAGTTCCGCTTGGCAGATAGCTTGTTTGGAGACCATGGCCCAATTCTTGGTAGGAAAGTGACTTTTTCGTCGTCGTTGTTCTTGTTATGTTGAATACATTGACCTTGAAATGTCACATGTGCGTAGTCTAAAGTTTGGGAAATGAGGTTCAGCTGGTCTTCCAACTTGGTGGACACGTCAGCGTTAGAGAAACACGCAGATGATTAGTTTTTGGTGGTGTGGGAGATGAATGTCCAAGTTTACCAGTAACATGGCCAAAAATCAATGAGCATACAATTCATACATACATACAGTACCTACCTACCTACAAATAGTAAGATTACTGTGTCTTTAAGCAATTTTGAGAAACCCCAGATGATGATGTGATGTCTTTGGAAGCTTCTGATAGGTTTGTTGACAACATTTGAGATATTTAGAGACACACCTGTAGTTGTATTTGAAAGAACAAGAGAAACACTCTACTTCTTCAAAATATCAGGAAGAGAATTGTGGACTTGCACAAGTCTGGTTCATCCTTGGGTGCAATTTCCAGATACCTCAAAGTGCCACGTTCATCTGTTCAAACAATTATATGAAAGTATAAACACCATGGGAATGTCCAGGCATCATACTGCTCAGAAAGGAGACGGGTTCTGTGTCCCAGAGATGAACGTGCTTTGGAACAAAAGCAGAAGAACTTGTGAAGATGCTGGCTGAAGCTGGTAAGAGTGTGTTTTTATCCACAGTCAAACGCGTTTTATACCAACATGAGCGAAAGGCCACTCTGCCTGTTTCAGCCATAATGAGTGTTTTTACGTTCGGAGGGAAAAGGGGGAAACTTGCAAGCCTGAGAACAACACTCCAACTTTGAAATACAGGGGTGGCAGCATCATGTTGTTGGGACTCGTCCACTACACCAAATAGATAGCATCATGAGGAAAGAACATTATGTGGAAATAGTGAAGCAACATCTCAAGCCGTCGGCCAGGAAGTTAAAGCTTGAGCGCAAATGGGTCTTCCAAATGGATAATGACCCGGAGCACACTGCCAGACTGGTTCCAAACATAAATCAATGTTTTGGAGCGGCCATCTCAAAGCCCTGATCTCAATACTATTGAAAACTTATGGGCAGACCTGAAAAGTCATGTGCGCAAGGCAACCTACAAACTTGACTCATTTACACCAGTTCTGCCAGGAGGAACGGGCCAAAATTCCTGTCAACTATTATGAGACGCTTGTTGAAGGACATCCAAAAGGTTTGACCCAGGTCATACAGTTTAAAGCCAATGGTGCCAAATATTAATGAAATGTATGTAAACTTTGAAGAAAGTCATGAAAACATGGTCCAAAAAAATCCTCGTATTATTCTGGCATTTAATTGACCTTAAACTGGAAAAGTTTAGTCTGATTTCATGTCAGAATCAGAATCATCTTTATTTGCCAAGTATGTCCAAAAAAACACGCAAGGAATTTGTCTCCGGTAGTTGGAGCCGCTCTAATACGACAACAGACAGTCAATTGACAGAGAACATTTTTGAGACATGAAGACATTGACAAAAAACAGTCACTGAGCAATAAAGGGTTGCTAGTTATCTGGTCATGCCGGTACATTATTATTTTTTTTGACAATTGTGCAAAAAGATGCAGAGTCCCCGAGCACTAAGATCAGTTCGAATGACTAATATTGCAATGACCATTGTGCGAAGGGCGCCGAGACTTCAAGCGAGTAGTGCGATAATCTGGGACAATGTTGATTGTGCAAATGTTGCAGATACTCCTCAATCAGTGTGCAAATGGAGCAGATGCTACTAAAAAATTGGGTGCAGGTTAGGTGTTTAAGAAGTTGATTGCAAGAGGGAAGAAACTGTTGGAATGTCTGCTAGTTCTAGTTTGCATTGATCGGTAGCGCCTACCTGACCGGGATGTGGAGGGTCCGAGAGGATTTTGCACGCTCTTGTCTTAGTTCTGGCAGCGTGCAAGTCGTCAAGGGTTGGTAGGGGGGTACCGACAATCCTTTCAGCAGTTTTGATTGTCCGTTGCAGTCGGAGTTTGTCCTTTTTTTGTAGCAGCACCAAACCAGACTGTGATGGAAGAACACAGGACTGATTCGATGAGCGCTGTGTAGAACTGCCTCAGCAGCTCCTGTGGCGGGCCGTGCTTCCTCAGAAGCCGCAGGAAGTACATCCTCTGCTGGGCCTTTTTGAGGACGGAGTTGATGTTGGTCGCCCACTTCAGGTCCTGAGAGACCGTAATTCCCAGGAACTTGAAGGTCTCGACGTTTGACACAAGGCAGCTGGATAACGTGAGAGGGAGCTGTGGCGAAGGATGCCTCCTGAAGTCCACGAGTCTTGAGCGTGTTCAACTCCAGGTTGTGTCGGCCGCACCGCAGCTCCAGCCGCTCCGCTTCCTGCCGATATGCAGACTCGTCACCGTCCTTGATGCGGCCGATGACAGTCGTGTCATCCGCAAACTTCAGGAGTTTGACAGCCGGGTGCGCCGAGGTGCAGTCGTTCGTGCAGAGAGAGAAGAGCAGCGGAAACAGTGTCAGACAGTGAGGGGAAATCAAGTGTATGTTTTTTTTAATACAGTGTATGTAAACATCTATCAAATGCCAGGTGACACGGCGGGGCGCTTTGGCGAAATTGATGGTTGCCCTGTTAACAGACAAACCCGAATTGCATCCTTACTAATGATTTAATAGCAGTTTGGTAGCTAAATGTCATGTTAAACTACCACTGATCATGAGGGAATGAAATTTTGGCTGTCTGGCGCCCTCTTTAGGAGTCTCAGTATGGTGATAATTAATGCAATAAAGAAATAAAAGTCCCTCTTGCACGGGCTTCCTATATAACTTTGTACATATTGACAAGGTACTGCAAGTAAGCTGTATTTCATTTTGGAAATAGAATGAGGCAATGTGAGACTTAATGGCATAATTAACGATCTCGTAAGTGAGCTGTTCAAATGAGCCCTGATGGCCTTGGCAGTCCTCAGAGTGGTTGATGGAAAGGTAATAACAAGCAATTCAGAATGGAAGGATCATTCATTTACAGCACGACAGTTCACTGTCAAGAGTGGAGGCTTCAAGTGGAATAGAAAATAACACCGGATTGATTTTTATTACATTTTTTTGTCATAACGATTGTTGCGGTTTCAGAGTTGATTTCCCGTGAGCATTGAAAGTAAAACGATCAATCACATAGAAAACGAGCAGGCGGATTAACTGAACCGCTGATAGAGACTCTCCTAAAGACAACGGGGAGACCTAAGGCGTAGAGACGCCTCATGTAATAGATGCTCTGTTCGCAAGCGGTGGGCAGATCGATCCAAATATCGATAGTATCGATACCAAGTCAGGATCGGTATTGGCACGATACTAGCGTGACGAGATGGATACCGTAGTTTCAGTTTCGCTCTCGTATGCGCTGCTGCGGTTTCGTCAAAAAGGCGACAGCCAGGTCGCCGGACTCGTGGCTTCTGTCTCAGCAGGCACACTTTGCTCTTGTGTTTCGATGTCGTGCCGTCACATGACTTATCCTTATTATTATAAGGTGCTGGTTTTGTTTTACATGGTTCTAATTTGTAAGTATGCACATCCAAAACGTAGGCAGCTGCACCAGATACATTTCATTCAAACACTGCACTTTTGAGTTGAAACAAAAATCTAGATTTTTAGAAATTTGGATGAAAGTGGCCGTATGGTCTTTTTTCTTTTTTCCTTTTAATTCATTTGCACTTCAGTTCTGTTGGATATATTTTAATGATTAAACATCCAACCCATGAATATTGTCGGTGTACTTAAGACACAAGCATAAAATGTGAGTCATTTCGAAGGGGTGTACCGCACAATGGAAAAGAAAACCCTCTAGCTTTTGTCCCGCAGGCTTTGCATTCATTGCAACCTCCTACGTGATAGGATTTTTTTTTTCCCAGCACAACCTCGAAACCCCAAATGAAAGTAGTTAAATGTGGTCTGTCTTTTGCTCGTCAAGGTCTCCTAAAGATGCCGCAAGATTGTTTGACCCACTCATGAATCAACAAACACGCTTGAGAAGCAAGATTGCTGAAGGGTTTTTGCACCTGTTGTAGCGTTTTCATGTAACCATCAAAATGATGGCTACAGTTTAGAAAAACTCATGAGTACTTTAAATGAAAACAATTTTCTCTTCCATCAGCACAGATATCACATTTGTAATTATTCGTTTATTAAAATTCCACAACATAACAACACCTTGACTATATACATATAGCCGCTAATATGACAAACAACCCCTTTTTAGTGGTAGTTTTAGATCAGTCATTTTTCTTCTTGTCACTTGTTGCAAAGCGGAATTGACTGATCACTGTGACCCATTGGGTCGATGGAAAGAAAATTGCAATTGTTTGAATGACACACCTTTGGGCTTTTCGCTATACATGTGTAATATTTAATACCCATAAGAAATAATGGAATGCATTACTCTATTGAACGAATATCCGTCCATCCATTTTCTACCGCTTATCCGAGGTCAGGTCGCGGGGGCAGTAGCTTTAGCAGGGTCGCCCAGACTTCCCGGATGGTGGACCAGAATTTCCTCGAAGCCCTCCGTAAGTCTTTTTCCATGGCCTCACCGAACTCCTCCCATACCCGAGTTTTTGCTTCAGCGACCACCAAAGCTGCATTCCGCTTGGCCAGCCGGTACCCATCAGCTGCCTCAGGAGTCCCACAGGCCAAAAAGGCCCGATAGGACTCCTTCTTCAGCTTGACGGCATCCCTCACCGTGAGGTCGAACGAATATCTTTGCAGAATCCTAAAGTCTTTATTACCCCTATTGTATGATGCGGAAAATGTGTGTAGGCAAGTTTTTCAGGTAAATACTAGAGCACGACCCCTGATGGGACAGTCAGAAAACAGAAAAGTCGGAGAATACAACAATGGATTCAAGAGGGTGGTACTGAGTTATAAACCTATGTCACTTCGCGGGTCTTTTATCTTGCAGTGTTGGCTAGTCTAGTGACTACTACCATGTAAAGTTATACTGTATAATGTGTTTATCTTCATCCAGCGACGCAGTAGCTCTGCCTATATTTTGGCTTTGACATGAAAGTGGTTCCGTGCAGTTTGTCCTTCGCTTGTGAGAAAAGAAAATGGCAGCTCTTAGCTCAGGTTAGCTGCCAAGGCAGGGGTAGAGAAAACTCAGTAGGGTCACAGTAGGGCAGCAGTTCAGAATGACGTGCTTACTGAGACGTTTTCAGTCACAGAAAGTTGTGTAATTTCACACTTGATGAGTGGGCAGGCACTCGAGTCCCAACTCTTTGTCCCCTTTAAGGAAAACTGCCATTAACATCTGAAAAGGTTTGGTCTGGGGTTCTTTACACTGCATCAAGACAAAGACAGAACTGCTGCTACAGCAAAGACGGTAAAAGGTTTGCAATTGTGATGCCTTTTTTGATCCATTTCCCCTTGAAGAGCACATTGGAAGCGTCACTTTGAAAGCTTGTCTTCGGACTTAGTCACACATAGGCTACCGGTTTTTAACATCTTGAATTATTTTGAAACAAGGTCAAAAATCCGCAAGGGTGTTTTTCTCGTGTGTGATGTACATGAGATAACTAACACAGCATACCACACACAGAATGATATCAACCAATAATTGCCAGTCTCTTCTCCCATACCGGATGTCTGTCAGCGCTGGCCTGTAGGAGTCTTAACTGTTACCTTATCTGGTAACTAGATTGCGGTTGCAATTTCTTCTCCTTGTTATTTGTATTATTGGGAATGACTTGTGAGACACAATAGACAAACACTTTTGTACACAACCTGTAGCTCCTGTATTTATGTTCTTAACACACCCCGCTCCAGAGGATAATCTTTCAGAGACGTCCGATGATTGAGCATACATTGACCTTAATCGGAAGAGGGAATGCTTAAATTTGGCACGATTGTCCAACTGGCGAGCAGTCAATAATTCAGTCTCTTTAAGATCTTCTTAATTTCAAAATGTCAACCGTGAAACAATCCAAAGTTGCTAAATGGGGTTCCAGATGTGCCAACACTGCCTTCTTTGGCAGGGAAACAATTGTGCAAATGATCCCAGTGTCCTTTACATTACTAACATGGTTTCATTTGGCTTTCAATTTCAAAGCTGTTGGAAAGGACCCGGTTGTTCCATTAACTCGCCCTTCTGGCATTCCCTCAGTTCGCAACATTGCTGTTGCCTTCCTCTGCCGCGACAAACTTGATCTCAGCGTTGGCCGTCCTCGAGGCCATGCTGCTGTCCCTGACCTTGTGCCTGTACAGGAAAGGGAAGGTCTTCCGGAAGGACTTCTGAAAGCTGGCGCCCATAAAGCCGTAAACGATGGGGTTGACGGAGGAGTTGGCGTAGGACATGCAGTTGGCCCACGTCTTGATCTTGTATGTGGCGTACGTGGCCCGGAAGTCAGGGTAAAAAGACTGGAAGAGGACAAAGATCTGGATGGGACCCCAGCACAGGGCAAAGAGCAGGACGATCATCACCACCATCTTGGAAACCTTGCTTCTGATGCTGATGGTTCTCTCAGACAGGAGGTTGACCTGAGGAGGACAAAGCATCAGATTTTTGGAAAACCAACAGTCATGGATGTCCTCTTATGTGCTGATACAGGGGGTCCTTGGTTTAAGACAGTCCCAACATATGGCACAGGTTAATGATAGACTAAGGCACGTTCCGATTTAAGTCCAAATTCTGATTACAGAAATGACCTCGTCATAAACCGAGGACCCTGAGAATGTTGCAACAGTGAAAGCTATTATTGCCATGCGTGACATCACAGGAGATGAAAGCGGCAAAGAACGAGAACACTACACACTACTGCGTTATCATAGCTTAGTAATAGACTACATGTACAAACATGAACAAAAACAGAATACAATGACTTGCAAATCATGTTCAACCTATATTTAATTGAATACACTACAAAGACAAGATATTTAATGTTCAAACTGGTAAACTTGATTGTTTTTAGCAAATAATCATTAACTTCGAATTTTATGGCTGCAACACGTTCCAAAAAAGCTGGCACAGGTGGCAAAAAAGACTGAGAAAGTTGAGGAATGCTCATCAAACACCCGTTTGACCCAGGTGAACAGGCTAATTGGGGACAGGTGGGTGCCATGATTGAGTATAAAAGGAGCTTCCCTGAATTGCTCAGTCATTCACAAGCAAAGATGGGGCGAGGTTCACCTCTTTGTGAACAAGTGCGTGAGAAAATAGTCGAACAGTTTAAGGACAATGTTCCTCAATGTACAATTGCAAGGAATTTAGGGATTTCATCATCTACGGTCCATAATATCATCAAAAGGTTCAGAGAATCTGGAGAAATCACTGCATGTAAGCGGCAAGGCCGAAAACCAACATTGAATGCCCGTGACCTTCGATCCCTCATGGCGGCACTGCATCAAAAACCGACATCAATGTGTAAAGGATATCACCACATGGGCTCAGGAACACTTCAGAAAACCCATGTCAGTAAATACAGTTCGGCGCTACATCCGTAAGTGCAACTTGAAACTCTACTATCCAAAGCAAAAGCGATTTATCAACAACACCCAGAAACGCCGCCGGCTTCTCTGGGCCCGAGCTCATCTAAGATGGACTGATGCAAAGTGGAAAAGTGTTCTGTGGTCCGACGAGTCCACACTTCAATTTGTTTTTGGAAATTGTGGACGTCGTGTCCTCAGGGCCGAAGAGGGAAAGAACCATCCGGACTGTTATGGACGCAAAGTTCAAAAGCCAGGATCTGTGATGGTATGGGGCTGTGTTAGTGCCAATGGCATGGGTAACTTACACATCTGTGAAGGCACCATTAATGCTGAAAGGTACATACAGGTTTTGGAGAAACATGCTGCCATCCAAGCAACGTCTTTTTCATGGACGCCCCTGCTTATTTCAGCAAGACAATGCCAAACCACATTCTGCACGCGTTACAACAGCGTGGCTTCGTAGTAAAAGAGTGCGGGTACTAGACTGGCCTGCCTGCAGTCCAGACCTGTCTCCCATTGAAAATGTGTGGCGCATTATGAAGCGTAAAATGCAACAACGGAGACCCCGGACTGTTGAACAGCTGAAGCTGTACATCAAGCAAGAATGGGAAAGAATTCCACCTACAAAGCTTCAACAATTAGTGTCCTCAGTTCCCAAACGTTTATTGAATGATGTTAAAAGAAAAGGTGATGTAACACAGTGGTAAACATGACCCTGTCCCAGCTTTTTTGGAACATGTTGCACCCATAAAATTCTAAGTTAATGATCATTTGCTAAAAACAATAAAGTTTACCATTTTGAACATTAAATATCTTGTCTTTGTAGTGTATTCAATTAAATCTAGGTTGAACATGATTTGCAAATCATTGTATTCTGTTTTTATTTATGTTTAACACAATGTCCCAACTTCATTGGGTTACATTGCTACCATTGGAATGGAACTAAACCAAGTCGTAAACCAAGGACCTCCTGTTCTGCATTCGTGACAACGTTACCGTTGCGATACATAGCCCAGAGATAACCAAGAAGAGTCCAGTTTCCTCAATTACATTTTTGTGCATTACCGTAATCTAGTTGACTGAGAATCTACACAGACATGTGCCAGAGACCAGGTCTATACCTGGTAGTTGTTGTCTCCCGGCTCCACTGTAGGTTGGCCAACCCTCTTTACCATCAGACTATAGCAAAAGGAAATGGTGAGGACGGGCAGCAAGTAGGCGGCGATGAACTGGTAAAGGATGAAGGCCCTCTCGTGAGTCTTGGATGGGAACCTCTCCATGCAGTACTGCCTCGGACCATACCAGTACCCTTCCTCGATGCGCTGGTACATGAGGATCGGTGTGGACAGGATGACAGAGCCTGAACAACCACAGAAGACAGAATGCTGTTGAGTTTTCATCGTTATCCACACAGTCTAATGCTGCAGGGTTTTAAGTCAAGGCGGACCAATCCAAATGCAGACGCTGACAATCATGGCCATCCTGGGCGTGCGGTGGCGGAGGGATTTCAGGGGGTACACCGTTATGTAACAGCGGTCACCGCTCATTGCAGTCAGAGTGATGCAGGTGGCTTGGACGGTCACCTAAAACACAGACGGCGTACTCATAGAAAATTGGCTTATCACTGGCTTAGTACACTTAAAGTTTCTGATGTAATACTTTGACTGCTTTTGAACTGGACTGCAGTCCAATAGTAAGACCTGTGGGACACATTAGGACGCCTTTGTCCCCACCCACCATTCTGCGTTGGTGCCTTCCACCTATTGTACCCCTATTTCTGACATTTAAAACAAACGCCTCCTGTAATCTCCTTTTTTGAACGGGTAATCAAATCGTAGACACTACCGTTCACACACACAGATTAACAAGTCAACTGTGGTTGCTTACCAAAATAGCAGCACCTACCCAGGTGCGTCAACAGTCTCGAAGATGAATTAAAGAGGTGATGTGGAGATGTGCGAGTTCCCTGTGTAGCATTAAAAAGATCATACGTATGTTGGAGATCTAGAGCAACAGTTTGGTTCCAGTCGATTCTGATGTAAACACACGTTGTGTGCGTCGATGAAATATTAGCTTGAGTCAAAACAGACCAAATATGGTTCATGTAAAAGTACCTTGATTTAGCTTGCAGCGTAATGACTAGAAATAAACATATACCTACTATGTAGCCATTTCTCAGCGTTACAGGCTGGTTATTCTCCAAGTTTCTTTTCAAAGTACCAATGCAATTTTGCCCAGGTTTCTACATTTACGTGCTCATTCCCAAACCAACCTGGAAACAAAGCGAGGTTGATCATTTTCTCCCCTCTGACTGCTGCCAGAGGGCCCACGATTGTAGCGCTCTTCTCAGAGACAAATAACAGACATTTGGGGCATGTCGTGAGGTTGCAAAGCTCTTGAAAGTCACGTTTTCGTGAAATATCTGGATTCAGTTGAAGGTTATCTAAGACATGCCCCGTGACATCAGCAAGTCTCAAGTCACTCCACAAGTGTGTGTGTTTTGCTTGTTCTTTGGCTTTTTTTTTTGGTTTGTGATGCTGCCACAGAAGGGGAACGGTGATGACAAAGAGGAAAAGCGCGATGATCACGATCGAGCCAGAAATGTGACTTATGACAAAGAAACTAATTAAATATCAAATACTGAAATGAAGGTTTACTAAATCAAGCACGGCGTTAAAGCTGGTGAAGCAGCACGGCGTTAATTAGTTTGACTTCAAAACGTAGACTAATTTGTGCAGACCAATCAAAAAAAGTCCAGATAAATAGTTTAAATTAAAGGTTGCAATGTAAAAAAGGGGGTGAATACTTTAGCAAGGTACTGTGTTCCACTGATGCCCTGCTCTGAAAAGTACACCCAAGCCGTAGCTGCGGGGAATCTGGGGTACAAAAATTCTCCTCTCCTCTTAAGATCTGGTGTCGTCCCAGTAATGTCCCCCTCTGCCTCTTACCTGAGAGCAGCGAGGCAGCCGCCATTAGCCTCTGAGCGGCACATACAAACAAAACGGCAGAGAGGGGTTATGGAGGTGTTCAGGAATTAGAACACTGCGCACAACACATCCCTGCAAGACCACACCCCCTTGTTATCTCCAGTCTTGTAACGGAAGAAAAACACTTTGTTTTTGTACTTACTCTAAATATCTATCTATCTATCTATCTATCTATCTATCTATAGGTGTCTATGTAGGTAGATATCGAACTATCTAAAGTAGAATTTTCAGAAAATGGATGGATGGATGTTTATAATTACAATCCCAGAACCGCAATTTTGGTTCTGGGATTATTGGTGGATGTGCTCTATGTGGTAAAGAGGAAAGCAGATTTTTACTCTCGATACATCGCCTTTTTAATCGGACATCTCTGTAGTTGTAAAAACAGGAATAAATGATACGCACACATTGCTATATTAACAGGAACGTTTTCTCGAACATTGGATGAAGTGCATCTTGTGCTTCCCTAAAAAGATTATTATTATTACGGTATTAATAGTGTATTGGCATTAAAAAACTCCCCGTCCAACCTGTAGGTTAAATTAATAATGAATATAGAGAAGCCAATATGTTAATGTTCTTTTAGTTATCAAACTCATTTTTGTCACGGGGCACATTGTGGTTATGACTTCCCTCGGAGGGCCGTTCTGACTGTGAACCCATATAAATGAATTATCATCTCATATAGTTGCAAATACACATCAAATTGATGGATAACTAGATTTGAAATCAGAAACTAATACAATCATGTTTTGCAACTACTTGTATTAATACATTTCTTTGAAAAGGCTTATTGGCAACAAAAATTGCAATTTACCACCGTTATTATAAGTGAAGACAATTTTAAATTTGGATATTCGCAAGAAACGTGAAGTCGACGCACATGATTTGCTTCCGTGGGCCACATAAAATGATGTGGCGGGGCAGATCTGGCCCGCGGGCCACCACTTTGACACCGGTGTTCTACAAGATGACTTGAACTGCTACCGAAGTTATTTTTCTGTGAAGATACATGTACCTTTACTCAAGTATCGCTTTCAGGTACTTTATACTCCCTTCACAGAGAAATGGACTCGTAGTCTTTTGAAACAGAATACATGTGTTTTGATCAACTTCATTCAAACCGCCACGGTTTGTTACTAAAAAGAAAAAGAAGAAGCAGCATCAGCAGGGCTTGATTTATAACACCACTGGAATAAATCAAAAGTATTTAATGATTTATTGGGATTGATCACATGCCTTTTGAAGTCTGTCCACATTCGGCTACATGGACATTCTCCAATGTACAGTTCAACTACATGCTACATTCATATGTGGACTGTGTGTGCATACAGTGGGTTCATTATTGTACCTATATGTTGTACAATTCAGAATTTACCAGAATTTTGGGGAAAGTTAAGTAAAAAAAAATAATAATAACAATAATAATCAGAATCTGTGCTTAACCTATTTTCTAACTTTTAAATGTAGAGCAGGTCACATTGACCCAAGAAGAACAAACGAACACAGCAGGAGGGTGGAAGCAAAACATTTTTGCACTCAAATCAGCCCCCGTTAGAGTAATTGTCACAGTTTCGAAGAGGACAATAGACATGCCATCCTTTCAACCATCACATGCCGCCAAATAGAAGGCAATTAAGCTCATGAACGATAGGCTTTTTGATGCTTAGAAGGAGAGAAGAATATAGAAAGTGTTTCATCAGACGCAGATAAGACAGACAGTCCCTTCTGCAAAAATAAATGATGAGAAATATGAAAAATGCATTAATTACTGCACTGGCTACTGCATCTCAAATTGTGCAAAAAGCTTCCCTGTTCTTTTGGGACATTAGAAAACACATAAAAGCTTGAACTCTAAATGGGTTATTAAAACCAAAAGCCTCATGGGGTTGGGACATGAAAAATGGTGTCTTCTTCTGAAGCTTTTTACAGATAATTATCCACTCCATCCTCTCAACTGTAATCAGGAAGGAGCTGGGAACTGGTTTAAATGAAGCAGCTTGTGACTAAAGTATACACCCCGCCTAAAAAAAAAAAAAAAAAATGAAAAAAAAAGGCGGGGGGGGCAATTTATTTGAGAGGGCAATCATCGGCACACCTCGGTTTGGATTCTTGTTCAACCTTTTGGACTACCTGGACATTGGAGGACACATTCATCATTTTTCCCATTTCAACGGCACAAAACAAGGTTTGATTGCGTGAGTTTGGTGTGGAAGTACTTGACCGGCAGCTACAGAGTCCTCCACAAAAAAAATGTCATGACCATCAGTGAAGTATAGTTGTTGCGGCGCTAATGCTTTAAACAGAACATGGACTCTGTGATGGATTCCGGAAAGCAAAGCGTGCACTGCCTGGCTATGTTTTGTCTGCACAATGCTAAAAGGAGGCTTTTAGTCTTTATTGCACATTGCTCTGCTAAAGCTTTGTGCGACCACATAAAAAGCAGAGAGACGCATTATATTTGACCAGAACACAAAGTCTTTGTTGTGGTTTGTTCGTAATTTGTGTCTGTGAGTCTTTTACCTGCTGCAGGAAGGCCACAAATTTGCACATGAAGTTGCCAAAGATCCAGCCGGGCAAAGGGTAGAGGGTGGCCGTGAAGGGGACGCAACACACCAGGAAGATGATGTCAGTGGCGGCCAGGTTTGCTGCATGTGGGGGTGAGATGACACAAAGCATGCGTAGTGTTACGGATTTAACGGGAATTTAGTGTTAAACATTTACATAAAGTCAGTGGCGGTCCAAGCTTGAATGGCGCCCAGTGCGAAACCCCCTTTAGCACCAACGCGGCCATGACACTTCAGCCAGTTTTGACCAACAACGAGCTAACCTTAGCGCCTCCTCTTAGATCTTAGAACAACGCAGATGTCATAGTTCCTTCACATCGATCACTTCAATGTTTATTAGGAAAAGCCTTGAAGACCCCTCATAATGTCTCCAGAAACGGCAATGATTTACAGTACATGGCATGATGCCAATGGAAAATCATTTCACACTCCATTTTTGTAATTTTATGGGAGGGTGCATTGCTAAATTCGCCCCCCCCCCCCCCCCAGAAATGCCACCCTGTGCAGCCGCACATATTACACATACCAGAAAAAGCCGCTGGATCAAACGAGTAGTTAATAGTAATGTAATAATGAAAATATACTGTATTTATTTTAAAATGATGGTTTAAGTAGTATGAATTCATTTGTGAGATTTATTAAAATTTTAAACTATGCATGTTAATTGAAAGTAATGAAAATGATCAGTGTAACTTTAATTTTTCTTTATTTTTTATTGAGCATGAGAGGGATTTATTTTAATTATGAATAACAACACATATCTTAAGTATCCTAAATTTGAAGAAATTAAGGAAAATTGCTGATGAGGATTTTGATGATGATGAATTATTACAACTTTGCATGTTATTATTTATTATTTATTATTTGATTTACATTTTAAAACGTTATTTACATTTTTGCACAACAGGGATATTTGAAAAGTATGGATGAGAAATACAATTGAAATTATTCAAAAAAAATAGGAATTAATCAAAATAAACAGTGAGAATTTCATTTACTTTATTTATAATTTGTGTGTGTGTGTGTGCATGTGTGTGTGCGTGCGTGCGCGCGCGTGTGTGTCTGTGTGTAGAGTGATGCGAGTCTTGCGTCAAATTCACTGACACCGCAGCGATACTATCCCGTCTTGGAGGTTTTTTGGTCCCACTGTCAATTTCATTTTCTATTTTCTATTTCTTTTTTTTGTTTGTTGTTGAGTCGTTTGCTGCTGTCTGAAGGCTTTTCTTTGTGTGCATTGCCAGGCTCTTCGTTCCTTTTCTTTTTTGTTTCTTTTAAGATTTGTTCCATCACAAATTGGAAGCAGCACAGTTTAACCAGTTAATGTAGGATGGACGGCTCAATTGTTAGGAGCCTAACAAAATAAATTGCACACAGAAAAACATTTTTTAAAGATTAACTTTTTTTTTAAAATTATTACAAATTATAGAAATTGATAAAATTATCATGGACAATTGTATTTCTCTTTATATTTATCTGATTTAAAAATGTTTTATTGCCATTTGTACATATTTTAAAATGTTGCACATAGGAGTATAAAATACTAATAACAAATATTTTTAATGATACTAAATAACAGGAATAAATAATACTAATTAACATCCACTGAAATTGTTTTATTATGCTAATTAATAGGAGTTAAGAAGAAATACTAGTGAGAATTGGATTTTTTTTTTTATAGTAGCTTTTTTAAAATTGTGATTAATAAACATATTTGCAAACTCATTGAACATAATATGAAAACTAATCATTCAAGTGAATAATTATTCATTCATTCATTCATCTTCCGTTCCGCTTATCCTCACTCGGGTCACGGGTGTGCTGGAGGCTATCTTCGGGCGAGAGGCGGGGTACACCCTGAACTGGTCGCCAGCCAATCGCAGAGTTAATAATTAATATGATCAAAATTACAGTCAAATGTTACTCAATTTTAATTTATCGTTATGGCCATCAATGTTTTCGTGTGCTATTTTAACTGGTAATCAAAAAAACTGCACCCAGTCCAACATTGCCAGCCATAGGTTGTAGTTATCGTGTCATATCTAACATATCGTATGGCTTCCAATGTCTTTGCTATTTCAAATTATCGCTACGTAATGAAAATATTTGCGCACACAAAAAATTCACGTAATGCTAAATAGAAATTGCTTCTCCATTTTACCGATTGTCACAGCCTTCAATGTTTTTCCGTGTGCAATTTTAACTTATCGTTATGGCCGTCAATGTTTTTCCGTAATGATAAGTTAAAATAGTTTATCTGTTTACACTTTAAACTTGTCGTTACAGCTGTGAGTGCAGAATTTGAAGTTATCTTTACGCAATAAAAATATTGCATTGACAGCCGTAACTTATCGTTCGTTGTGTAATTTGAACTGATCATTGGAGTACAGGTGTCAAATGCTATCGTCCATTAGTTGGAGAACAGCGGATCTAATCACCAAAAGTAGTCACATACTGCAGAGGTAGCGCAGATGGTGTGCCAGCTGCTAATCTAATGTTTGCAGAATATTGAATTGTTTCTCGACCATGGGCTCCGGGGTAATATAATGGTAATCAAATTCACGTCACATACAGCCTGCCAACACAGACCTCCTGCAGGGGAGGAAGGGAGATGTAAATGTAAAACCTTCATTGCATCGCCGGTGAGATCGTGGACACACAAGCTATGTTAATTAGCATTATGGGCCCCAGAAAGAGCACTCTGTAAAATGTGTATTTTCGATTTTTTTTTGTGGTTTTGCCTCTATAATTTGTGTTTTCAATGCATTTGTACTGTATGTGTAAATGTCCTATGCACAGCTGTGTGCTAAGTGGAGAGATGGAGAGCAAGACAGTTTCCTTTGCTCTCATCGACACTGTTACAATTAGTCGCTTGAATAAATAAGCGTAGCACTTTAAAACAGGTGGTGCAGCTGTGACCGATAGCGCTATGTGTTGCAGTAGACGTCAGTAAATGTATTGCCTCCATTTTGGTGCCAAGGGACTATGTTGAATTGAGTTGAGGCGCGTCATTAAGACAAAAGTAGTGCTTTGCCGACATCTTGTTGTGTCTTGGTGCCAAGGAACTGTGTTGAAGTGAGTTGAGTAGCTTCATTTAGACAAAAGCAGTGCTGTGCCAACATCTTGTGGTATTTTGGTGCCAAGGAAGTATGTTGAAGTGAGTTGAAGAGCTTCATTGAGACAAAGTAGTGCTTTGCGGACATCTTGTAGCATCTTGGTGCCAAGGAGCCCTGTTGAAGTGAGTTCAAGTGCTTCATTTAGACAAAAGTAGTGCTTTGCCGACATCTTGTGGTATCTTGGTGGCAAAGAACAGTGTTGAAGTGAGTGCAGGCGCTTCATTCAGACAAAAGTAGTGCTTGGCCAACATCTTGTAGCAGCTTGGTGCCAGTGAACTGTGTTAAAGTGAGTTGAGGAGCTTCATTAGGACAAAGGTAGTGCTTTGACACCATCTTGTGGCATCTAAATGCAATTATTAACCAATTTAGGGGAGATTTACTGTATTTTCAATGAAGTATCATTTTCTATTTACAAAAATTAAAGGCGTTATGTCGAGAATAAATATTACACTCTGCCTTCCAGAAATTAAAACTGAACACTACATGGAGAAATACTTCTTGCTCGTGTAACCTTGAGTCCATTTTTAAACCCAGCATTAGCACGCAGAGAACAGAAGCCCCGGCCTCAAATAATTTTGCCATTTGATGCCCATCCACTGAGAGTTAATTCGATTCGATGTGTCCTTGCATCCTTCCTCCTTGAGTAAGCGAGAGTTTGTGTGTGTGTGTGTGTGTGTATGCGTGTTTTCGCTCACCTATGTAAAAGTTGGTGGCCGTCCTCATCTGCCTGTGCTTGGAGATGACGTAGATGACCACAGAGTTGCCCACCAGGCCCACCAGCATGATGAGGGAGAAGAAGAGGGGTACCAGCCAGGCGTCGGTGAGGAAGGGGTGCTGCTCGCCCTCCTCCTCCGCTGCCACATCCCAACGTTGCTTCCCCCCGTCGTAGTCGCGGATCCCCCGCGAGAAGTTCGCCTCGGAGCTGTTCATCCACAAGCTCGGCTCCGTGGAGTTCCTCTCTGAGGAAAAGGAGGGGTGCATTATCGGGATTAAAAAGATGGAGAAAATTGGAGGGGGTGGGGGATGGTAATCAAAAAGCAGCGAGGAGGAGAGATGCCGAGACAGTTGCGGGACAGAAATCCCATTCAAACAGCAGAGAGGAGCTCATTTTAATAACACGCAAGCTCAACTCCATTCCGTTGGAATCACAGCTTCTTTTGTTGCTCGGTCCATTTCTGCAACTCTCGAAAGTTAGTACTTGATCAAAAGTGCGGTTGGAAAAAGAAACAAGAGAGGGGGGAAGGAATCGGGCGTCATCGCCATTGGACAGCTGCAGAGTGGGAGCATCCTCAGCCGTACTGAGGCAAAGGCGGTCCTGCTTGTGGCTTTATATATAGTGGGAGCAAAGGAGGCACACGCACACACAGAATGAGATTGAATGCACGTGTTGCAGTATTGCGGGATAAATTGCCAATGGTGGGGTCTCCTAGCAACGGTATCTCTCATTCCATCTGTGTGCAACAATTCATCCATATAGACACACTTTGTCGTAAGAGTATAACAAAAAAAACATCGTACTGACTCAGCCATACTAACAATAATTCTAAAAAATAATAACGAGAAGATGAAAAAACAATCAGAAAAACATTCACATATGCTAGGAAAGAAATATAATAGCATTGTCTTTAATGTATAAGATAACATGGCACCCAATTCAAAACGTAAAATGAAATTTCAAATAAGATGTAATTGAAAATACAAAATTGAGAAACGTAATAGAGACGTTCTCTATTTTGTGACACCCCGCTGAAGGTCACGGGCGCTTAGTTTTTGCTTAATTGCCTAATGGGCAAGCCAGCTCTGGAAATTACACACTGAAAATAAATTGAATGAATGAATTTACTTACTTAATTATGTACACTGGCTGCACATGAAAATGTGTTAAACTAACATATTATTTGGTCATTTTTTTAGGAAAAGGGGAAATTACGTCAATTTACCACATTTCTCATTGCCAGCCCACCCAGTTAAGGTGGATATTTGACTTCGATAGGTGCCAGTGGCAGTGAATTTAATCATGTGCAACTGAGAATTAAATACTTTTTTTTCAGTGTATATGCTTTTTTTTTCGTTTCAATTTTGCACTCCCAAAAATGACAAGCAGGGACTCTTGAATCGTGCAAAAGCCAACGTTCATTGTTCAAAGTGCTGGTTGCAATTTGGAATTTTGTGTATTCTTTTTTTTTTTTAATGTTAACATTGTCGAGGCACTCATTACAACTGAATTTGTTTTTATAATTAATTATGATTAATACCTGTATTAGTAAATGTATGTTTTGAAATATATCTCCTCCCAAAATGATGAACAGAGATTAGAGCAGGGAAGAGAGCAACACTATCTTTCTTTTTTATTTATCACAATGGCCACTGCTATTTAGATTAATCACTGCCAGCCTTCCCAGTTAACATGGATATTTGACTTCTAAAGCCGTCAATGGCAGTGAATGTGTTAATGGTTTTTTCAAATTATTATGTTGCTCCCCCCAAAAATGACAACAGGAACTCTTAAATAAGTACATAAAATGTTGTTGTTGTTGGGTTTTTTGTTTTTTTTTGGGGGGGGGGTGGGGGCTTTTCTATTTTTGTGTGGCTGTTATGATGTCATATAAAAAAGATAAAGAGCCATATCATGAAATTGATGACCAGATAAATACATTTAGTAGTTGCAGGTTCAGGTGCTCTTATATGTTGAACCTAGCCTATAACTGCATTGCATTCCGATTGTCACTTGATTGGGAACTGCTCAATTACAACTGATTTATGGCTAAAATGTTTTTCTCCAAACTTTTGAGATGTATTGTCGCATCTAGTCTATTGACTTGAACTCTGGTCACAGCAATTCTAGGTGTGGAAAAGTGCACACAATAGACTCAAAGTCAGTGTCGTGGGTAGGCCACATCATTTTTTTTTCAATATTGGTTACATAAACTGAGCTTTTGTTCCAATATTTCTGTGTGTGTGTCAAGTGAGAAGTGGCTATGTCAAACGTTTTTTTCAAAAGAATGATACAATGAATACATACATTGAGTGATACAATGGTCAACTTGTAATAAAAAGGCCATTTTCATTGGGAACGCTGGAGTGGCAACTACCAATTGTAGACCAGATAATTGAGGACAAAGTGGAGCCTCTTGTGGCGTTTCCACAAGCGGCTACCAATGAAGTACTTGTGCATTATTTTTTTGACAGGCGGGAACAGAGAATACTTTATTGCCTTAAATTATGTAGTTTTGGATTTGGGTTACATAAATCGAGCACAGGAACAGCTCATTCTTGTCTAGAGTAAACGTCACTTTGATGAAATGTTTTTGCTTCGCTTTGGAGTGTTTAGTATGCACATCAAATTTCAATTCTGCCTTTACAAAGATGATAATGTGTACTTGTGATGGAGGTCTGAGAGGTATTAATGTAAGAATATGATAAATGTCATCATACTGGTTGTTTCTAATATTTTCGTGACCTTATTTAGCTGCAAGAAGAAAAAATATTTTTAAGAAGTAAAATCCTGAGATAGAAGTTGTGAATCAGAATATATAGTATGACTTTCTTTTTGAGAAAATCATCTAATGACTTTATTCTTGTAACTGCAGAAATAATGACTTGAGAAACAAGTTTGTCTTTGTTTAAAAAATATGATTATTTTCATAACATTTGGACTTTTTTGCTTGAAGAAATACAACTTTATACTTGTAACATTGCGGATTTATTCTTGTAACATTAGCACTATTTTCTTAAGATTATCACTTTTTATTGAAAGACTGAGTTTATTGTTGTGACATGACAACTATGGGTGAAACATTTTGGCTTTTTTCTTGCAAAAATATGATTTAACTCTCATAATTGCATTTTACCCGTGCTAAGCTTAGTCTAGAGAACCCATTAGTATTCTGAGGATGGAGGCAGTGAACTTCAAGTTCCATCAGCAGATGACACATAGGAAGCGGCAGAGAGGGAATAAGCAGGTATATGTAGACGTGAGAAGCAATAGGATGGTAGCGGGGGTAAAAATATAAATAAATAAATAAATACATTTAAAAGGGAAACGCGCTGGCAGTGAGAGCTGAGAACACTGATGAGTTACTCGGTGTGAAAGTGGTTGACTTTTCGAGTGGACTCTTTGGCCTTTGCGTGGTGTGGGCATAACAGCTGAATACAGATGCAGGTTGAGTTTTTCATCAAAGCGTACTTTTCCTGATGCTTTTGTAGTGTCAAGGGAGAAGAAAGTCAATATTTATAAACGTCCAACCAACACTGACTGCAAGACTTTCTGCTATTTGATTTGATCAAGCCTACCGGTACATAAGTACACTCTCAATGAGTTTCTTGGCACAAAATGGTCTGAATTCACAATACAGTATCTGTCTTGGCAAACACTGTGGAGCTAAATGCTAAGAAAGAGTCAAGAGTTTTACCAGAGGGGAACGTGGAGGTGACATCCATCAAGTGAGCAGAAATGTCTCTCCAAATCGATCACAGTTTTTTTGGGTACACACTTACTGCTATTTTGTTGTAGGTTTTGTTTTTTTGGTTACATATATCATTTGTCATTTGATATTTTTGTTTACACAGTAAGTATTCATTGTGTTTCTGTCGTTTTATTGAAGCAGAATTTTTTTTTTTTTTAAAAGTGAGAAACATTACCAGTATACTGGTATATCTCCAACTGAGAATCTGATGTGATCAAAGTCAAAGTCTTCAGTTGGTCCTTTGGGCGAGTGTCCATTTGGAAAAAACAAGTCTTTGCCTGTCTCCAGCAGCTCAGCCATAGTCACTGATTTGTCAAGCGACAAGTGCCGTGTTCCACTTCCACATCTTGCTCTGATTTGGTGATACAAGCCATTCTGAAAGTGGAACCATCCCATTTCAACACGCCGTGTGACTTTGATGGCACCTTTATGTCTAACAGAGTGTGCGGTGCCTCTGTCGGCAGTAGCTTTCCGTTCATTCCCTAACCTTTCTCTGATACTTTGCATGAGGGTGTACTTAACAGTCTCAATTCCTCCCACGTTTTCGTTTGTCAGGGTTCTCCGACGACAAAATGCTCTGAGTGCAAGTCGGTCTCCCTGTCTTACGAAATACTGTCCTAACTCCTCATCTGTCATAACACATATCAGAATCAGAATCAGAATCAGAATCATCTTTATTTGCCAAGTATGTCCAAAACACACAAGGAATTTGTCTCCGGTAGTTGGAGCCGCTCTAGTACAACAGACAGTCAATTTACAGAACACTTTGGAGACATAAAGACATTGACAAAAAACAACAACAAACAACAATTGTGCAAAAAGATGCAGAGTCCTCAGTTCGAATGGCTAATATCGCAATAGTCCGGTGCAATGACCATTGTGCAAAGGGCACTGAGACTTCAAGGAGTGTATGCGGTTTAAAGTGACGAGTACTGCGATAATCTGGGACAATGGTTGTGCAAATGTTACAGATACTCCTCAATCAGTGTGCAAATGGAGCAGATGCTACTCTGGCATGAGTGGCCACTATATGCAAATAGTGCAGCACGGCGAGACAACTACAGTGAGTGCACGAGTAATACATAATACAGAAATGTGACAACGAACTCAAGTCAAAAAATTGCCAGCTTGTTGTAATGGAATTGTAAGTTAGCTGTTCAAGAAGTTGATTGCAAGAGGGAAGAAGCTGTTGGAATGTCTACTAGTTCTAGTTTGCATTGATCGGTAGCGCCTACCTGAGGGAAGGGGCTGGAAGAGCTGGTGACCAGGGTGGGGAGGGTCCGAGAGGATTTTGCACGCCCTTGTCTTAGTTCTGGCAGCGTGCAAGTCCTCAAGGGTGGGTAGGGGGGTACCGACAATCCTTTCAGCAGTTTTGATTGTCCGTTGCAGTCGGAGTTTGTCCTTATTTGTAGCAGCACCAAACCAGACTGTGATGGAAGAACACAGGACTGATTCGATGACCGCTGTGTAGAACTGTCTCAGCAGCTCCGGTGGCAGGCCATGCTTTCTCAGACGTTACTATCGATCTGTATGAAGAAAGGCAAGGACTGCAGCCCTATGGGGGTCACAAGCCAGTGCAAACTGTAGGCCGGTCCCAAGACCGGATAAATGCAGAGGTTGCGTCAGGAAGGGCATCCGGCTTAAAACTTTGCCAAACAAATAGGAGCGTTCATCCAAAGAATTCCATACCGGATCGGTCGTGGCCCGGGTTAACAACGTCCACCATCTGCGCCGTCAACCTGCAGGGCGCCGTTGGAAATTCAGCTACTGTGGGTCGAAGTCGAAGAAGAAGAAGAGGTGGAAAGCGGGTTCTTCGGCAGAAAGAGAAGATGAAAGCACAGAGCCTAGAACTGAATGTGGGGACTTTGAATGTTGGGACTATGACAGGAAAATCTCAGAAGTTGGTTGACATGATGATCAGGAGAAAGGTTGATATATTGTGTGTCCAGGAGACCAGGTGGAAAGGCAGTAAGGCTAGAATTTTAGGGGCAGGGCTTAAATTATTTTGGGAAGAGAAATGGACTCTGGGTTATTTTAAAAGAAGAGTTGGCTAAGAATGTCTTGGAGGTGAAAAGAGTATCAGATCGAGTGATGAGGCTGAAACTTGAAATCCAGGGTGTTATGTATAATGTGATTAGTGGCTATGCCCCACAGGTAGGATGTGACCTAGAGGTGAAAGAGAAATTCTGGAAGGAGCTAGACGAAGTAGTTCTGAGCATCCCAGGCAGAAAGAGAGAGAGTCGTGATTGGTGCAGATTGTAATGGACATGTTGGTGAAGGAAATAGGGGTGATGAAGAAGTGATAAGTAAGTACGGCATCCAGGAAAGGAACTTGGAGGGAGAGATGGTGGTAGACTTTGCAAAAAGGATGCAAATGGCTGTAGTGAACACTTTTCTTCCAGAAGAGGCAGGAACATAGCGTGACCTACAAGAGTGGAGGTAGAAGCACGCAGGTGGATTACATCTTGTGCAGACGATGTCATCTGAAGGAGGTTACCGACTGTAAGGTAGTGGTAGGGGAGAGTGTGGCTAGACAGCATAGGATGGTGGTGTGTAAGATGACTCTGGTGGTGGGGAGGAAGATTAGGATGACAAAGGCAGAGAGGAGATCCATGTGGTGGAAGCTGAGACAGGACGAGTGTTGTGCAGCTTTTTGGGAAGAGGGGAGACAGGTTCTCGGTGGACGGGAGGAGCTTCCAGAAGACTGGACCACGGCAGCCAAGGTGATCAGAGAGGCAGGCAGGAGAGTACTTGGTGTATCTTCTGGCAGGAAAGGAGAGAAGGAGACTTGGTGGTGGAACCTCACAGTACAGGAAATCATACAAGGAAAAAGGTTAGCTAAGAAGAAGTGGGACACTGAGAGGTCCGAGGAGAAGCGAAAGAAATACATTGAGATGCGACACAGGGCAAAGGTAGAGGTGGCATAGGCCAAACAAGAGACATATGATGACATGTATGGCAGGTTGGACACTAAAGAAGGAGAAAAGGATCTATACAGGCTGACCAGACAGAGGGATAGAGATGGGAAGGATGTGCAGCAGGTTAGGGTGATTAAGGATAGAGATGGAAATATGTTGACTGGTGCCAGCAGTGTGCTAGCTAGATGGAAAGAATACTTCGAGGAGTTGATGAATGAGGAAAATGAGAGAGAAGGAAGAGTAGAAGAGAAGGTATATTCCTTGTTTGAGGAAAGAGAGCAAGTCCTCCTCTGTTGCCATTCTCTCAGCTGACATGCGCTGGAAGCAAGTTGTAAATAAGCTACTGTACGGCTACCCGAACGCAGGAAGCTACCGCTAGCAGGTAAATAAGATACCACTCACAGGTAGACGTTTCTTATTGTAACGAGAAACTTTCTCATTGTAACGAGAAACTTTCTCATTCTAACGAGAAACTTTCTCATTGTAACGAGAAACTTTCTCATTGTAACGAGAAACGTTCTCGTTACAATGAGAAACTAAGTTTTTTATTTATTTATTTTTTCCATGTCCCTTTGGGGGCGCCGTATTCATGCAATCTACCAACTATGTAAATTTTTTTGCAATTTTTCCTCATTTTAACATGTTACTATGATTAACATGATTGTGATTAAACTAAAACAACTTTTCATCTGTCAATTATTAAGAATAAAGTATTTTTGAATAATTTATTACTAATGTAGTGTATTAATGTAGTCGCAGTATTTTAACAGTCTCATCCGCACCTATATTTCAGATGAAGCCGTTTTTGTGTGCCCAGGTTTCATTTCAAGGTTGAGCGGTTACATACATTATTGAGCAGGCAGTCACCACGCACTCGATGAAACGGTGCTGTGAGGCAAATTTTAAAACGCTATGTATGAAGTATGAGTGTTTGTCTCATTTGTAACTTTTACACAGCAGACATGAAAGACAAGGATGCTTTATAATATACAATATTTAATAGTATCCATCTATTTTCTAGACCACATATCCTGTTAAGGATCGTGGCGAGATGGAGCCTATACCAGCCAGCTGGTGATTGTACCACTAACCATCACTGATTGGTGACTTTGTATAATACTAATATAATTTAAAATAAGATTGAAATGCCGCCTTCTTGAGAATTGTCTTTGTTTCGGTTGTTGTTTGGCTTTATTAACTCTAAAGTGCTATGAGTACCGGTAACAGCTAGCATAGCATAACAGCAGCGCAGCGAACGAAAGCGCAGAAAGCCAATAAAACAATAACTGAGAATAAACAATTTTCACTCAAATCTGGGAGTTAAAATGTTCTTTTATGCCCCTTAAGTATGTTTAAAATGAACAAAAACAAACCATATTGTCCCTTTGAAAGGGGAATAGGCTCCCTCTTGTGGCTTTTTGAATAAATCTGTGTACTAGTTGACAATCTTCGTTAGTACATTTTATGCTAAACTAATGTTGCTAGCTAGTGTAGTCGGTGTAAACCATTCACCCTTGCCATTTTTTTTATTAGTTTGCCCAATGAATGTGTTCAATTTTGTGGCCGCTTGAACCAGCGGGTGTAGCCTGCCTGCTGACCATCTTGGTGTATACATTTTATTCTAAGCTAACATTGCTAGCTAGTGCGGTTGTTGTAATCCACCACCCGTAGTAAAGTCTTGCGACTTTGCCTGGTGAATATGCTCAGTTTTGTGACTATTTGAACCAGCTTGCGTATTTGCTGACCAGCTTGGCGTTTACATTTTATGCTAAGCTAACATTGCTAGCTAGCATGGGTGGTGTGTTGTAGAAAGAAAAACAATCCACAAAACGCCAAAGAAAAGATTGAAAACATGCTCACAGTTAACAGACAACAAAAGAAACCTAGCTTGTATAGCGTCGTAGTTTATATACATTTTACACTAATCTAACATAGCTAGCTATTGTGGTTATAGTGTAAACCATCAATAATAGTCTACATAGCTTTGTCAAATGTGTGGCTCTATTGCATTCAAATGATTTTAAACATCATAATCAGGATTGATGTGTTGTTATGTTCCATGTGATTTAAGAAGGTTTTTATGTTGAAAGGTGTCGCTCACACTGGGTTCATTGTGCTTGTGCCTTTTGTTATGGTAAGAAAGGGAAATAATAAACAACCGTACGTGACTTTTCAATGTAGTTGTCATCACATCAGGTTCAAATCAATCCAATGAG
Organism: Phyllopteryx taeniolatus; assembly: GCF_024500385.1. Lineage (NCBI taxonomy): Eukaryota > Metazoa > Chordata > Actinopteri > Syngnathiformes > Syngnathidae > Phyllopteryx > Phyllopteryx taeniolatus. The sequence goes on along the minus strand of NC_084515.1, from coordinate 14,347,621 downwards.
GTATACACATCATCAGGAACAAACACAAGACAGATAATCAATTGGTTTGAAGTTGATTTCTCCTACTAGTCTGTTGAAGAAAAGGGCCCTGTTAATACACAATCAACTTTCCTGCTTTTGTGTTCCTTTTAGTTGATGTTGAGGTGAAATGAATAAAGAAGAACAAAGTAGAAAGGTATGCATATCAAGACCAATACTTCTTGACAAAGAATAGTTGAATGGTTTCACATTGTTATGTGTAGGTAAGCGTTCGTGTGCTCTGTCGAGTCTTAAAGGAGGTTATGCATGATCATTTGAATACGGAATCCTTGCTTTTGGTTTGGTTCGACATCCACGCACATTGTTGTCTGCATGCTAGTGATGGGCAATTCCATAAATGTCCTTACAAATACGTGAACAGATAAAATGGAGGCTAGTATCGCGAATACCGATACTAAAAAAGTAAAGGGAGATTAACAATAGACATTTCAATCCTAAAAAAAATGTGTGATAACTACTTCTCTCCTAGATTCTCCAGGTCATGGTAATCCACAAAGGTTGAAACAAGGCACTTGGACTTTTTTTGGTTTGTTTTATGTAAAAGAAGCCATCTATGTTCAACTAGAAAAGCCGTCTCTAAACAGAGGAGGAGGATAAAGACATCACCTATCGTCTGCCTATAACAATGTCCTGACATTTTCCCCCCCAAAAGATCACGTCATTCAATGGAAAGAGTGGCCCCAATGAGCTGTTTTGCCACAAGACGAGTGAACAACTGATTGGTATGCAAGATGGACGTTTCACTAACCGCACCGGGCAATAACAACAACACCCTATCGTTGACCACCCCCAGGGGTGACCCCCCCCCCCCACGTGGGATAAATAGAGAGAGGCACCACACCTAAAATTTAGAACTGAAGAAGTAATTTGGTTTCAGATGCCTTGATTCAACCTTTGCGGACTTGCTACAGTTGACTCCACAAGGTTATCTGAAATTGCGGTTGATATTGTGGGCCGGATACTGAAAATGGACCATTTTCATTCATTTTGGCCCAGCTCTAATTGAAATTTGCAACACCCATGACTTTACAGCCACCTGGAAGGTGACCCACCATTTCCATGTATTTATTTCTTTTTGTCTGAATACGTCTCCTTATGAAAAATTCATTTCAAAAATATGTTTTTATATTCAAGGTTGTGCTTGGTCCAAAAACCCAAAACAAATTATCCACCCTGTCAGTGGTGGTATACGTAAGCTTGTCATGTGAACACAAATCTTCAGTCTAACCAAGTGACTCAATGTACAGTACATTTTCAAACGAGTTCATTTGAACATCACATCACAGTGATCCACTTGCGGACAGTGACGTACAAATGAGCAGCCCTAATTCACGACAGGCATTGTCATGTTCATATACCCACACACACAAAAAAAAAAAAACTTTGACATATGAGCCTTACATCTATCTGAAATATTACGCAATAGCCTGGCAAATACAGCAGAGAATAACGTGGCGATGGTGTGCGTGGTAACACTCGTTAATGGGGCTTGATGAAGTTAAATGGAAACATCGGCTTGCCCTCCCTTGCCTGTGTTGTTAGTCTTAAAAGGGTTACGGCGTCACAGCAAGAGGGGACATTTGTATTTATGCTGTGTTCCTTTTGGTAATGGAAACGTTTGAATGCGGCATGCTTTGTATTCATGATCAAAAGCATGTGTCACTCACATGGACTTTTGCAGGTTTTAAAATGCCGTTTTGCTTTTTATTTTATTGTTTTACATTGAATGGGTACACATTGTACAGTTAAGGTCAAATCTAGGGTAGGATTGGGGGCTGGGGTTGGGTTAACTTTTATGCTAAGGATCAACGTTAGGGTTTAGGGTTAGGTAAAAGGATGAATGCACACGTGCGTTCCCCTACCCCAGTCTTCCTATAAATAGAAGAAAAAAAAACAAGAAATAGTAAAACAGGACACACATTTTTACGCTTTTTCCTTGGAACAATTAAATAATTGTTTCCATGAAGGAAGCACAAGGGCCCAGATTACTCCTGATTGTTTTATGTGTTACAATTTAACACAATGCTTTTAGGCAACCTATAATTACCAAACAATACGATGACCTCAGAAGTTTGTTTCCCATGATGAGGTCAGCATGCTTTGTTTCCATGGAAATGTTTCTCCCTGGCACAGAGGGCATGAGGATGCATGCAGACCAGCAACCTCGAGTACTGCTGTGCTTACAGTCTATATATATATATATATATATATATCTATATATATTAAAACACACTGCATACGTGTAAACAGACAACCTTAGGCAGGCCCCGTTGTGAGAAATGTAGCTTGAATAAGTACATATGAATAGCCAGTGACATTAATGAAGTCACACAAGATGGACAATTATCAAGTTTAACTCATTCACTGCCAGCCTTCCCAGTGAACATGGATATTTGACTTCTAAAGTCGTCAATGGCAGTGAATGTGTTAAACCTAGTTTCTGTCAGACATGCTAATCAGCTAAGAAAGAAAGCATTTGTTTTCTGTCCAGCATCAAGTCTCTGTAGGGTTGAATAGTACTTCTTGCTGCGTAAGCAGCTTCACAGTCCCTAGTGGAATGTGAGTGAATACTAATAACGTAAATGACAACTGGATTTGATTGATTAATAGCTCATACTCGAGCATGACCAGACAACGAGATTAATTTTTGAGCCCCTATTCAAGTCCGCAGGCTCCGAACCTCTTGAGAATCAAGTCGTGTTTCGGACTATTAATAACAGGGGGTGAACATTAGCAATGTGATTTATGATTCAATCATAGCAAGGAAGCTAGGTAGCAATACATGGCTTCTAAAAACAACGTGTGATGAACATTAGCATGTCTGGCTAATGGTAGAAATTCAGTGTTTCTTCCATAACATATGTTACCATAAAATGCATTTGTCATTTTAAAGTGAAGCTAGTGTAAAACTTTTTGCTGCATCAGCTAAAAAAATAGCTAGCATTACCATTGGGTGGCTAATTAGTGAGTAGTAATTGAACATTTCGTCCGTATCTTCACAACAATTTTCCAACTACTGTATTAAATGTATTAGTTTTAAAAGAAGTACAACTTACAGTACGTATGTTGCCATTGTTTGTCATGTATAGTTGAAGCTGGTGTAAAAATCCTCACAAAATTGACGCTTCAGCGAGCAAAACAGTAGAAATTGGTATATCTGGCTAATTAACGTGTCGCACAGTTGTCAAAAACAAGGCCTGGGGGCCACATCTGGCCCACCACTTCATTTGATGTGGCCCGCGAAAGCACATTTAATTTTCATCACCTTCTATGTTTCTTGCTAAAATCCAGACCAAAATGTCAAGTCATCATATGTCATAAATAATAAAGCTGAGGTACTGCAAGCATTATATCTGTTACCAAACCCGCTTTTACAGTAACTTGAACAAATAGTTGAACAAACTTTTATCCTTCTGATTTCAAAATTGTTATCCATCAATTTGTGGTGTATATGTAATACTATGATGAGTCATAACAGCCCTCCCAGGTAAACTGTACCATCAATTTGGGCCGCAAAAAAAAAAAGAGTTTAATACCCTTGGTGTAGCATTTGAGTATTTATTCTATAGTTCACAACAATTAGTCAACTCACTGCCTTAAATGTGTTCGATTGCAAAGAAATAGACATTATGTCGCTGTAAAATGCATTTGTTTATTTGAAAGCAATGAGGTGTAAAAATCCATTTGTGTGAGCGTTAGTTGTGCTACATCGTTCAGTTCACTCAGCATTTCTTCATGTCTCGAAAACCATTTGCTAACTAATTGTATTAAAAATGTTGATTTGGGAAGAAAAAGACCTAGATTATGACAACATTTATTTGTTTTTCATTTTAAAACAACAGTGGTGTAATGACCCACTTATGTGACCGCCAAGATACATTTATATGGCCAAAAGCATGTCTGGCTCATTAGTGCGCAGTATTTGAGCATTTCATGCATATGCACAAACTAACGAACTGATTTAAATGTATTCGTTTGCTAGGAATTAGACTTAATGTTCCCATCAAATTGACAGCAGCTTATCCAATCACTAATTATATTTGAATTAAGTGTCATACGCGGCACGGTGGACGACTGGTTAGAGCGTCAGCCTCACAGTTCTGAGGTGCGGGGTTCAATCCCCGTCCCCGCCTGTGTGGAGTTTGCATGTTCTCCCCGTGCCTGCGTGGGTTTTCTCCGGGCACTCCGGTTTCCTCCCACATCCCAAAAACATGCATTAATCGGAGACTCTAAATTGCCCGTAGGCATGACTGTGAGTGCGAATGGTTGTTAGTTTCTATGTGCCCTGCGATTGGCTGGCAACCAGTTCAGGGTGTACCCCGCCTCCTGCCCGATGACAGCTGGGATAGGCTCCAGCACGCCCGCGACCCTAGTGAGGAGAAGCGGCTCAGAAAATGGATGGATGGATGGATTAAGTGTCATACCTTGAGGCCTGGTCGAAACAAGGCCATCGGATTACGTTATTATTTATTTGAAGGCTCTTTTAATGTTATATTATTGTATTCTTGGGCTTGAAAATGTAATCAACTTGTTTATACTGAGTTTGATGTCATGTCATACTACTTGATTTAAGTAATGTGAAGCTTATTAACCTCTATAGAGGCAATAAAAGCTATTTAGAAGCAGTAGAGCGATCGCCTTCCTAGTCCCGATGTTTCCTTTTGAAGCCTAACCAACAACCATTCTCTGCAACAATTCAACTATTTGCGTTTTCAGTGACATGCTAATCCCATGCTCCTTCTAAGGCGCCATGTTAGTGGAAAAGTAACTAGCATTGGCGACAGGCTGTTAGCCAGCCAGCTCGACAGCAAGCAGCAGCATGATGGAATATTCGAGGGCAGGAGATTGGAGAGACTGATTTGAGAGATGAGTAAACTGAGTTGCCACGCTTGGTCACTTACAAAAATAAGATCTTGTAAGTCAAGGTACCACTGTAATAGCTCCGTGTTCAATTAACCAAGCCCAGATGTCACACCGAATAAGTACATTTTGAGATATATTGTTGTGCTCCTAAGTTTACATACCCTGGCAGAATTTGTGAAATATTGACAGTTTTGGGAGGAAAATATAATAGCTCATGTTTTCTTTAAAGAATGGTACACGTCCTAGATATTCTGTCATGGTATGTAAATTTATGAGTCCAACTTTATAGATTTTTTTTGGGTGAAATTTTTCTCATGCAAAATATGTGCCTTGGCTCAATAAAGGGAGGGAAAAACACTCAGAAAATACACTAGTCTCGGCTTTCTTGACAACAGGGACATCTGGTGTCCTTTCCACACATTGCAAGGAGAGGTCGTACTCCGGTTTGGAACGCAGCCTTCCGGAACCCGGTCGTTTTGAGTGCTTAGTTGTACTAAACTGCACTTTTTTTTATTATATATATATATTTTTTTACTTGTATTTACTCCATTTGTAAAGTTTGTTATAATAACAGTGATTAAAGAGGAATGATTAATAGACGTAACGTGATAAACAATGGTGTGAAGATGTCGAGGAGAGGAATCGAAATGGGACGCGCTGCTCTGTGGTCACGTGCTCGTCAAGCTGGATCAGCTGACTGTGGCGAGCTTCTGCTTTCACGCTCTTCCTCGGTGTTTCTTCCTCCCACGGCAGCCGATAGCGCTGTCTAAAGCCAAATATTTTTTAAGAATATCTTTTTTTTTTTTTAATATAGTGTCTTATTTGTTGTCTGCAAGGGAGCTTAAGGTTCGTTCGCTTCTTTCCTTTGGCACACCGAAGCCGAATCGATGCTGCTAGAGTGGATGATGGACGGACACGCCATTCTTTACACGGGGGTCACTTTGGCCTTCTGGAGCACCATACTCGTCGTCGGTAAGATTTTCACCTTTTAAAGAGTTCGTTGTGAATTAAAATGTGTGAGCCAGCACGAAATCGAACAATATCAGCCAGTAAAATACTTTTATTAGGTTGGTTTGCAGCTGTAATGTGTTAACGTGAGACGGCTGTGGTTAGGATCAGGCTAAATGCTGGGAGCCGGGAAGCACTGCGGCAGCTTTCGCGATGGATGCCCATCGTCAAAGGCATTTATTTATTAATTCGTCATCATTATTAATAAACTGCGGTTTGGAGGACATTAATTTGAAAATGCAGCGGGGTATTGGTTAGCTTGTCAACAGCGATCCGCTCGCGGTTTAGCGCCTATCCAACATAGCCAGTGGATCTGTGTTCATTCTGTGTTTTGGTAGTGGAGGAATTGTTGTATTTGGTGATATTATGGTTAAACTAATCTAAATAATAGTATTTTAAAACAAACATGCTACGGATATAGCGGATTTGGTCCCATAGCGGAAGCGCAGCAGTTGTCGTGACACAGTGAGCTATCGCACCTCAGTAGGACATCTTTGCACACACACGCGACTTTAGACTACAGTGCAAAAATGTCTCATAAAAAAATACTGCATTTTTGCTAAATATTTCCTTTGTTTCCAGGTATATGCTACACTATATTCGATTTAGGATTCCGCTTTGACGTGGCATGGTGAGTACTCCTTTTTCTTTTTCCATTTCTGAACTCGTTTCTTTCCTAGTTCCTGAAACTGAAATGAATAATTTTTTTGCAGGTTCCTTACAGAAACGTCGCCTTTCATGTGGGCTAATCTGGGCATCGGCTTGGCCATCTCGCTGTCTGTAGTGGGAGCAGCTTGGTGAGTAGTAACTGCATGACGAGTGACACTTAATTCATTTATTTTTTGGTCATCGTTTCCTCTTTTGAGAAAATCCTCTAAGGGTGTGGAAGCGGAACATCTTGGATTGTCTCATAAAGGAAGATGTTTAGGTGCTTATTGCTTGTATGTTTTGTTTCCCAGGGGAATCTACATCACTGGCTCAAGCATCATTGGTGGCGGTGTCAAGGCTCCTCGCATTAAAACCAAAAATTTAGTCAGGTAGGCTCATTGAGGAACTATTTCTCCTCTCATAATAATTTTTTTTGTGGGTATGTGTAACCGGTGACACTTTTCTACTCACCCTTGACCTCTAATGTTAGCTAGTTAATGGGTCACAGAAGTGTAAGTTGTATTTAATTGTGAATATCTAATTTATGTTTTTTTTTTTTTTTTTTTTTTTTTTTTTTTTACATTTCAGTTGCATTTGGTAATTTTAAATGTATTCTTTCTTTTTTTTGTTTACATTTTGAGCAAATTATTCTTGGAATGCATTTCTTTTAATTAACTGCTTAATAAAGCAATTCATTCTAAATATAATAAATTTAACAGCATTGTTAATCATTTTAATTTTTTTGATCGGCTTATACTTCATTTAAATCAACCCTTTATGAATTTATTTATATCTACTTAACCTTTCTGATGAATTCTTCTAGCATCATTTTCTGCGAAGCTGTTGCGATCTATGGCATCATCATGGCTATTGTCATCAGTAACATGGCCGAGGTAAACATCCGATTCCATCCATTTTCTTCAACATGACATAATACAAAATATGTATTATTCTGATTATAATATGATATTCTGAAATGTCTGAATACGATTTGTATTATTTTTGCAGAACTTCAGCGGAACAACTCCTGAGACCATTGGGGCAAAAAACTATCAAGCTGGTAAGAACATACAGGAGAACGACTGACAAAATGGTGGCTAACGAATGTGAAGTTACTCACAGGAAGTACAATACAAATAGCAAGACAAAGGCTCTATTTGCATATTTTTCGGAAACATATTTTGACATGTACACACTCAGTAGCCGCATTAAACGTGACAAGTGAAAGGCAGCTAGTCAACAGCCATTATAATCAAAGCAGTTACAAAACAGGAAGTAGCAACCTATCAAAATAATATCATAATAATATAGTAACAATAATAATTACACTACAAAAGGTAATAGAATATCCAAATCAAAGTCCTTTGTTCACAAAGTTGCTTCTGGCTGAGAGTCCTGTCAAGCCAACGGGAATGCGGGTAAAAATATGTTGTGTTTGCGCGCGAGCAGGCTACTCCATGTTCGGTGCGGGCCTGACTGTGGGCTTCTCCAACCTCTTCTGCGGCATCTGCGTGGGAATCGTGGGCAGCGGGGCGGCGCTGGCCGACGCCCAGAACGCCAGCCTCTTCGTCAAGATCCTCATCGTGGAGATCTTCGGCAGCGCCATCGGCCTCTTCGGCGTCATTGTGGCCATCCTGCAGGTGAGCGATGCGACTGACAAATGGAACTGAATTGAATTTCTTGCCCGAAAAAGGTCAAATTTGAATCATTTTGACATTTGAGCAGTAAAAATATGCATGCCATTCTTTTCACCCTGAAATTTGATGACTTTTCCTAAAGTAGTCCAAAATTCTCAAAAATGTGGATATTTCAAAATGTCATTCGTTTGTAAAGATTTGGTTGCGTACACTGAGGTTGTTCCGGGTCAAATTTGACCCATGTCTCCGCTGCTTCATTAGATTTCACATTTACCAGTGTGTTAAATGTAGAACCATTGTGTGAATCTTGAAACTGCGCATGCCATGCTTTTTTTTTTTTTCTCTTCTTTGTTATTTTTAAAAAATGGAACAGAGCGCTTCCACCAGGTTCCCTTTCCTTTGATCATCATGGGGGAATCTTGAAACAGTGCAGGAGGCCAAGTCGTGTATGTGTGTATATGCGGTGTGGCATCTGCAGATTAACCTGTTGGTGGATTTTTTTAATTTTTATTTTTTTCAGGCTATTAATACATTTTGAAAAGCTCTGTTGTTCATGATTTGATGATTTGAGGCAATTAATATAAGGAATTTCTTGGTCCGACTATGTATGCCACTATGCAAGCGTTAATAACGCCAGTCTGTTTCTCCTCCCCTGAAGACGTCGAAAGTAAAGATGGGCGACTAGAAGAGGACAAGAGGAAGTTGACAACACCGCTGGAAAAACACGATGTGTAAATAATACACCGTAAATTATTTAAATGTTCGGTTTGCCGCGTATTGTTTGTCATTTCAAGAACAGCTGTTTCTTCACACTATGAATGATGGTTGAAAATGACACTATAAAGTATTTGAACATATTTGTGTTGTGTGTGTGTGTGTGTGTGTTGCTCTTCACGTGACGCATGAGGTTGTTTATTTAGCCTTTGTTCATTCTGGTTGCCTGGTTTGTCAGACCTGCTTACTCAGTAGCGCCGCCTGGAACGTGAGAGTATTGCACCCAGTACCAGTTTTACCTATCGGCGAGTGATTTGGGGCGGGGGGGGGGGACATTTCTGTCATGCCATGACACAATGCAAAGAAAAGTCTTAAAGACCCATGCCTGAAATTGAACAGTAAGTCAGACATTTTGGGCAAATTCCAGGGTGATCTCCTATGAGGGAATTCCCCCAAATGAGCCCCGATCAGAAACGGGGATCCTAGACAGATGGCTGACGCGAAATACGAAGCCTTTTTGGCTGTAGCTAATGAATTGTCATTTTGGGAGCCTCAACATGCCCGAAACTCAACGTTTTGCAAGTGCGTGCATCCTGTTGAGAATATTTCAGTGTCACCAATAGGCATGAAATTGGGGAGACATGTCTAACATGAACAGGATGCATTAACAAGTCTCAAGGACCCATGCTCAAAATTGAACCATTTTGGTTGGAAATAGCCATTTTGGCCAAATATCAAAGCTATAGTACCGATGAGCTTGTAAAAAAATAATGTAAACTACTTTCATTCCCCCCCCCCCTTATGAATGTGCTTTTTTTTTGCACTGTTATTGTCTTCATCTTTTATAATTCTAGTATTCCATATCCTCGTCACAGCTTCGAGTAAAAATGAAGTTATGTCAGTTTGACAAACCAGGCTAACCTATGAATCCCCCTCTTGTAATTATTACCCTGAAGTTGTGAAAGACTATTAACATGCATTTAATTGTGATAATTGTTACAAATGTGATTGATGCCAGCCCTCCCACCGACGTAATCAATCCTGAAGGAAGGCCTGTACCAAACTCCAAATTCGTCGGTGTGTGAAATTATGTTGACGTGATGGTGAAAAGAAAGTAAATGTCCAATAAATAAAAAAATAAAAAAAACAGTTAATTGTGTCCTCATAAATGTCTGTGGACGTAAAATAAAAACTATCCAACCACAATGTGTCTGTCACCTGTTTCCGAGACCCCAGCCAAATGTTGCAGTGTTCCCCTGCATCCTCTAGATGGCGCAACTGTAACATGTTTGTTCTGATCTAGACGCAACTGAACGCTATCAAGACCCAATTTTTCGCCCAATATTTTTTATTTTGCATGATTATCAAAACCTCAAACGGTGAAAACATCTCATAGCTTATATGCACATCCTTGTGATATACTACCATTCGTTAATTTAAACTGCTGTTTTGATAGTAAAATCAAGTGTGAGGGTGTGCAGGGGGCGTTTTACATTAAAGAAATGGAAAGGCGTGGAACCAGTTCTTTAAAATAGTTTAATTTAGCTAATTTAACCTGCTAGCTAGATAGCTAATTAGTTAAAACTAGTTAGCAATATCTAGTTATCCATCTAATTTTTATTTTTAAGATTAAAAATAAAATCCCCCCCAAAATTACAGTAACAAGTATCCAGCAAGTTCAAATATATTTTATTTGCATATTTTGAAACCTACTATATTGAAAACGTTTTTTTTTTTTTTAAAGAGGTGCCACTTTAAATCAAACAAACATTTTTAGATTAATATATTCTGCATTTATCTAAGAGAAAAATTCGATTACAATAACAATCTCCACCTAGGTACCTATCTGTAATTAATATAAGAAGTCTACACACCCCTGTTCAAATGCCAGTCGTTTTGTTGTTGTAAAAAAGACCAAGATAAATTATTTCAAAACTTTTTGGCAATAATTTTTCAATAAATGTGACCTGTAACCTGTTCAAGTCAATTGGAGAAATCAAATTTTTTTACAAAGGGGAAGTAAAAAATACACAACTGCGATAATTTGGTTGCATAAGTGTGCACACCCTCATGAATGAAGTCATGGCTGTGTTCAGAATTATCCAGTCACATTCAAACTTATGTTAAGGGGAATCGTCACACACCTGTCACCATTTAAAGCGCTACTGATTAACCACAAATGAAGTTTAGTTGTGTTCTAAAAAAAAAATTGATATATTTTTTAATTTGTTCATTTTCATAGTTATTGAATTTAAATCCACCAACTATTTAAAATGTAATATTTTTTAAATCGTATTTTGACAACGTATTAACATTAAAAGATTAGTTACGAATAAAATGATGACAAATGTTGTCTTAGTGTACTTTTTCCATTGTATGTTAAGGCATTTTATAAGTAAAAGAAACACTGTCGCTTCTTAATAGCCAGGGTGCGAGGGTATTAAATAAATAAATAAATAAATACAAAACAAATATGAATGCATACATAAAAAGCAAAAAAGACAAGAGGCGATTTTAATTATTTCACCCCCCCCCCCCCCCCACCCTGTCTCCTCCGGCTTCCGTAGTAAGTGAAAGCGGAGCAGAGGGACCTGCCGGAGAGAGGAAGAGGAGCATCCCTCCATCCTCCCTTCGTTTCCCTCGCTTTCTTTTTTGTTGTTGCCTTGTCAAAAAAACAACAACAACAAAATGACAGCTAAACCATGAGGACGTGGCCCCTCTACTCGCCTCCTTTTCGCTTGGACGACGTCGACGCGGCGGATACGGTTGACGCTAGCTAAACAGCACGGTGCTTTTTTTAAAAAAAATTTATTTGTATAATTAATTAATTTAATTTTACCACATTTTTTTCCTTCACCGGCGACTATATTGTGTGGCAAGTTGACTTGTCGAACTAATAATTCTAATAGAAAAATATGTCTATATATGTCAACATGACGTACTGCAAAGAAGACACAAAGATGCAGCAAGTATTCGCTTGACAAAATCAAGGTAAGCAGCCCTGCGTTCCCCCTTGTTCCCTCCCTACATTTGATTTTGCTCCATTTTGCATCTTTTTTTTGGGGTGGGTGGGCTACTAATTCTTTTGTTGTTACCACCACAGCCATCCCGAACACTACCTCTCTTCCACCCGCCATGCTAGCCTCCCTCCCCTGCAGAATCACAGCTGCCTCCCAGCTCTTAAAAAGTACACTGCAGCTCCCATCATTTTTGCATAATGCAAAAATGTACTTTAATAGAAACACGTGTGAGGGGGACTGTATCATGACATGTCCAGGGGTCTGTTTTGTGGGAGTCCAGCCAGCTTCTTTCTGTTAGTGATGATGATGATGATGATGATGGTGGTGGTGGTGGGGGGGTAACAAGGATGTGGAGGTCTTCCTCACGATGAAGCTTAACCCAACCAGGCAGTTCCACACAGTCTGGGGAGAGAGGATGCTAATCCAATCCGACACATCTCTCATTTCTGACACGGTATCTCTTCAGAGGGGGACCGGAGCGGTGCTGTAAGTCACTGAACTACTGGATGCACTCATAATAATAATAATAATAATAGTAATAATAATAATAAGTAGCACAGTTGAAATAGTACACGGTAGACTTCTAAGTTTTTGTTTATATTAGGGAAACAAAGTGCTGTAGTTTGCACCCATAGGAAGTGATGTACTCGTGAAGCCATGGCAAAACACATTCTACCTCGACTCTGGATTATTTCTCGTCATTTTGTTTTTTTCCATTGTGCAAGTGAATGTGAGTGCGACTGGTTGTTTGTTTGTATGTGCCCTGCGATTGGCTGGCAACCATTTCAGGGTGTACCCCGCCTCCTGCCCAATGGTAGCTGGGATAGGCTCCCGCGACCCTAGTGAGGAGAAGCGGCTCAGAAAATGAATGAATGGATGGATGGAAGGTGCCGGATTGATTGGGACGTACATTTTGCCCAAGCTATTTTTTGACTCTGTGGATTATTTGTAGACCATTTGTTTATTGTATTGTGTGATGTGGTGGTTATCATGAATAATGGGCAAAATGAGCAATTGCAGTAGTTATTTGGGATTCAAATTGCACACGTAACTATGCTTGCCATGTGCTTTTTGACACTGTGGATTATTTGTAGTCTTTGTTTATTTCCATTGTGCAAGGTGGTGTTATCCTGAATAATTAATGAGAAGAGTGATTGCATAAGTCATACGTATGTGCCCTTGTCGTGTGTGACCAAGGGTGGCGTGGAGTTTTTCTTTTTAATTTGTGGATTACTTTGAGTCGTTCTGTATGTTTCCATTGTGCAAACTTGCATTTATCATTAATAAATCAAATTACATGTACTGTGCTTTGCATGGATACATTGTGCCCATACGGAACCTAGTGATCTGTGGGACTTTTTTTTTTTCTTTTTTTTTTACACTGGATTATTTCTAGTTGTTCTGTTTATTTCTGTTGTTCAAGGTGATGTTATCATGAATAACTGGTGATAGGAGTTCAGCCATTAATAATACTACATGTGCATTGCACGTACCCATGCAGTCCCCGTACTTTACAATTTTTTTTTTTTACTTTGTGCATGAATTTGAGATGTTATATTTATTTCCACCATTTATTTCTATTGTGCAAGTTAGTGGTGATCACGACTGGCAAAAGGAGCCATTGCATTAATTGTACAAGAAGTACACTGTGCATGTGCTTGAGTTTGCAGCGTTTTTATTTCACTCTGTAGATTAGTTCTAGTTGTTACCCATGCATGACTAAGTGTAATGTGGGCGATTTTTGTAGTTGTGTTGTTGTTTTCCAACCATCTATGTTCTATAGCATTCACACCTACGGAAGAGTTAGTCTTCAATGAATCTGACATGCATGTTTTTGGAAATTGGGAGGAAGTCGGAAAACCCAGAGAAGTCAAAATTCGAATCCCGAACCTCAGAACTTTCATTCACTGCCATTGACGGCTGTTGAATTCAAATATCCATGTTAACATGGAGGACTGGCAGTGAATGAGTTAAGGCTAAGATACTAACAACTACACCACCGTTCTTCCTTTTTGTTGTAATGTATTTATTTCCAACCAAGCCTGCTTTTTTTTACTTTGTAGATTGCTTGTGTAAAATTATAATTACTACCTAGTAACTACGAATGTACCGTTATGGCTATGAATGTTTTATGGTTCCAATTTAACATTCTGACTAAGTGTCGAACAGTCTCTTAAGAGACTAAAATAAAGTAAAAGTACTTACCCTTTGAAGGATTAGTAGTAATTGGCCATTGAGATGTGTTGCATTGCAGTATAGATCGTCAGGACGTGACTTTATGGTGTCAGTTGCGCTGCGATGTGAGCTGCGACGGTTTGGCCTATGAACCTCGACGCTCTCGTGCGTGGCGAGGCGAGGCAGTATCGGCGCTCATCTACCGCAACGCCTGCGCTATCACCCATCAGACAGCGGAGAGGCGCTCGTGGCGTCGGGTGGGTTTAATTACAGACGGAAGGTCACATCTTCAGCGCTCTGAAACATTGATGCCTGATAGACGAAGTTGATTGGAGTCAAAGCGTGTCTCTCGGGGAGCTGATATAAAGAAGAACACACGATTAGCTGAGTGCGTGCGGTACAGTGGAAATGATTCAATGGCCATTTTTTATCTGCATAAACATGGGCTGTACTGGACCACACACTGCTCTTTAAGCCTTCCTTCTAATATTCAAACCTGTATTTCTGTAGCTTTCCCGACTTTGATTTATTTCTCTTTCTGTTTATTTATTTTCTGCAAGGTGGCAGTTATCATGAATAACTGTTGAGAGGAGTGATTGCATTAAACAAGATGTACATTGCGTGGATGCTTTTTTTACTTTATGGATTATTTCTGGTTGTTGTTTGTTTCTATTGTGTCAGGTGGTGGTCATGAAGAATGATCATGAATAACCAGTGACAGGAGTGATGGCATTAGTGATATAACATACACGTTGCACATGTGCATGTGCCTGCACATGCCTTGGGGCTTATTTCGAGTTGTTCTGTTTATTTCTATTTTCAGTTCCGGCAATAACCGTTAGGAACTACAAAGCTGTAATCTAAAATCAAATTTGAGCAGTTAACTTGTCACTGTTTAGAAGTCAGGCAGCGTTCCCGCTATACAGTACATTTCCATTTTTACCCTTCCTTGCATTTACTATTCATCAAAACATCACTTGGGTTGTTTTTACACTTGAGTGGCTAAATAGCCTTTCAAACATGGGCTGTTCAGTGCAGAGCATGAAGGACAAAGGTTGATCAAATGGACAACCAGGGAACGCATAATTGGACGGCGGTGGCCTTAAGCCTGAAAGACGGAAGTATTAAATGGAGCCGGAGCCAGTGTTCGTCTTCCCCCACTCCTCCGAACCGCCATCCTCCTCTCGTTCCGCCAAAGCACTTCATTTACTCCCTTGCGCCGCTGCCAAATGAGCAGCTAGATCAGAGGCGTTTTTGGGAGAGAGCAGTAGTGTATCAATACAGCATTAGATATTGATAGTCGTATGGAGGTTGAATTCTGATCCGAACGACTTCTTTGGAATTTGAGACTTCCGTAAATCTAGGGAGACAAATCTCGGGAGACTTCTCTGTCAATCTTGGAAAGCAAGTCAATGAAGTTCTGACTGTGGAAGCATATTTTTCCCGAAATGTTACGTAGGGCTGTCACTATCGAATCTCTTTAGAATCGATTATCCTATAGATATTTCATTGAGTGCTTGAGTGATCATTCCATTTTAGGTAAAAACCGCTAGCTATTATTCAGCTCACTCAAACATCATGTTATATGTACATTACACATCAGTTTCTTAAAAATCACTTGCAGATGCAACTCTGTCGTTTCTTGGCAATGCTTTTCCACTGGCCCAACAGTGTGTCCGTCTGCAACAAATATCCTTGTGGTAAACATGGACAGTGGACAAATGGTTCTGGGCGGTGCAAATTGGTTCCAGACAGCGCAAATAATCATTCATTAATACTTTTTATTGGCTCGAGGCAGAAGATTTTGTGTCGACCAAATTTATGTGGTGTTTTTTTGTTTGTTTGTTTGTTTTGTTTTTCCACAGCCCTAATATTATGGTTGATGGTCTGATTTGTTTGACTTCAGGGGCATTTGAGACTGCAACCAATCTTGTGAGACTTCGGCAAATCATGTTAAGACTCCAGAAAATCTTGTAAAAAAAAAATCTTGGAAGGTTCTATCCATGAAGTTTTGTGCAATTTTAGAGATATATGTTTTCCCAAAATTTTCAGATGAGTGCGTTTTTGACAACATGGAGTCATTTGTGACGCCAGCAAATTTTGTAAGACTTCAGCAAATCTCAAATGACTTCTGCAAATCTTGTGAGACTTAAACAACTTTTGTGAGTCTTCAGCAAATCTCGAAAGGTTCTATGCATGAAGTTCTGTCTGATTAAAGATGCTTACTTTTCCCAAAATGTTCGGTTCCAACTCCGATTTGTTTGTATGACTTTGGGAGTATTAGAGATTTCAGCAAATCTTGTGAGACCTGGAAAAATCTCGTGAGACTTCTGCAAATTTTGACAGGTCCTATCCATAAAGTTCTGTGCGACGATCGCAAATACTTCCCCCAAGATTTTCAGCTGAACACCAATTTGTACGACTTCAGGGATATTCTAAACTACTGCAAATCTCGTGAGACTTCTACAGATCTTGGAAGGCTCTATCAGTTACATTTTTGCAAAACATTTCAATGAGCTCTGATTTTGCGACTAAGCTGTCGCGACTTAAGCAAATCTCCTATGACATCTTGGGAGGATCTATCAGTGATGCCATCAGTTCTTGTGAAACTTCAGCCATTCTTGGAATAATCTGTCAATGTTGTTCTGTGCGACTTTAAAGGCGTATTTATCTCAAAAGTTACATTTGAACTCGCGGCTCATGTTGTGAGTTGATGCACAACAATGTGCAGAGTGAAGAGCAGCTGTCGGACGTCTTTTCAAGAGCCCCGACCTCCTTCAGACTGCAAGACTGCTGAGAGGCAATTTGAGTGTTGTGCTCAGAGAGCCCTGTTGTGTTTTGTTCTCTCTTGAGTCCTGTTTCCCCCTCCATTCAAATTGTTTCATGTCTTCTCTTCTTCTTTTTGTTTTGTTTTGTTTTGACTTTGTAGTTATAGTAAAACATCCAGCACAGGCTTGGGCCAATTAAATGCCCCACAGGCAATAAGACTGGTGATTTTTTTTATTTACTTATATTTTGCTCTTTATTGTCATTCTGACCTGTGAAGATAATTAATTTGATGCTTTATGATGAAGAAAAAACATTTTACTTTACTCTAAATTTTAGGGATGCACCGAAAATTTTCGTTGTTCGTCCGAAACAAAACGGCCGAAACAGGATGCTGTCGATATATGTGCTGAACAAAAGTATTAGTAAAGAGAGCATTTGGCATCATGAAGTGCTTTAATGCTAATTCTTTCAATTAAGGTGCGCTCTCCACGTTTTAGCGTTTTCAACAGGAACGAGGAATTTCAAAGTGAACTCATCTTTACAGTGTATACAGTACAGGAGGGTGGGCGATGAATTTTCCAAACGGACCAAATGAGAAACTGGAATGCTTGTCGAGGGTCGCTCCAACATGCTAACCTCAGCTGCATATTGTCTAGATATGTTTTTTTAACATCAAAATTGACGGATAACACTAGCTAACACTAACAATTCGACTTAACTTTAAGCTACTAACTATGGTTCTTGCCCTCAAAATTCCAACAGACTTTAGTCACTTTAGTGACATCAGATGTCATTTGCGTTGCAATGGCATTCTGATGGGGCTTTTGTTTCATTTTAATGTCACTTTTAAGTCATTCAAATCCATAACCCAGAGAGGGAGCTGCAAGTGGTAGAGGGCGGGGGGGGGGGGCTCCCAACTCGAAAGTTGTGGGTACGTTCCTGAGCCGCTGTGACTATGTCGACGTGTCCTTGAGTTGCTCCTGATGCCGTGTCGTCGAGACTTGTGTGAAAGTGCTTTGTGTTATCTTGAAAGTAGAAAAGTGCGACACAAGTGAAAGCCCATTTTAACCCTCATTTTGTTGCAAATTTTCTCATGCCGTTTTGTTACTCTGGTTGGAAACCAGAAAAAGTGTTTGGTTTTCAAGTCCTGTTAGGTCATAAAAGTTAATTGGCTGCCGTGTGAATAATTCTTTTAATTCGCAGCACACGCGCTGCATTCATTTGTCTTGGCGCGCGAGAAGATTACAGAGGAGGAGATCGGATGTTGGAGACGCTTTCGTCCGCTTTCTCCTTGTGGTTTCACGTCCTTAACTAGCTGCTGCTCCTCGCTCCCTTCCTTCTTCCTCCAGGTGGACACTTGATTAGGTACCCCTGCTCAGTGCAACGGCTGCATCCAACATTCTACTTTGACAAAGATAATAATGCTCCATTTTGATTGTGATATTAATTTAACAATTGTATAAAAACATAGGATTATTATTATTTTTTCCATATTTTTGTATTTCTTTTATACGACACTAATTTAACTAGATGTTTTTACGTTTTACACGTTTCTATATTGTGGGAATATCCCATGTTTATTATTTTGTAATTAATATTTGTAATTGTTGTCGTAAAATATTATTATTATTATTATAGGAACATTACAACAGCTTTCCCATGGGCTGGAAAAAGGAGTTCAGAAGATTCACAGAGATTCTCCAATCCCATCCATCCATCCATCCATTTTCTGAGCCGCTTGTCCTCACTAGGGTCGCGGGCGTGCCGGAGCCTATCCCAGCTGTCATCGGGCAGGAGGCGGGGTACACCCTGAACTGGTTGCCAGCCAATCGCAGGGCACATCGAAACAAACAACCATTCGCACTCACAGTCATGCCTACGGGCAATTTAGAGTCTCCAATTAATGCATGTTTTTGGGATGTGGGAGGAAACCGGAGTGCCCGGAGAAAACCCACGCAGGCACGGGGAGAACATGCAAACTCCACACAGGCGGGGACGGGGATTGAACCCCGCACCTCAGAACTGTGAGGCTGACGCTCTAACCAGTCGGCCACCGTGCCGCTATTCTCCAATCCCATTAAAGAAAAAAAACACTGCATATAAACAATATTACTTGATAATATTATATTTCCCCTACAGTCAATTAAGTAAATGTAGTTAATGTCCATTTCACAGTTAGTCGGTCTCCTTCGCTTACTTTTGGTGTCTGCTGTTGTCGTTGACATTTTGTCAAGTGCACGTGAGGGATACGGGGATGCGCACGGTAAACCGGGGAGCCCCGACTTCTCCTTGCTTTAATGAACAGCGAAAGGTCAAGGCCGTGCCGAGCGCGGCCGAGCGTGGCCGAGCATCTGATTCATGTCGTCTCGACGACAGCGTGTCTTACACTCGCTCACTCGCTCGGGAAGTAAAAAGAATGGCGGCGTTTCATCCACATCGTAATGCATGCATAAGTCACGCGCTGGGGGTGACGGCGGTTACATAACGGAGGGCTCGTTTGGCTTGATGGGATTAGCGCAAAAAGCCGCAAACGAAATCAAAACCGCAGGAAACGATAACTTCAGTCCCAAAAGATGCCCAACATGTTGAAAACAATCCGATTGGCTGGTGACCAGTCAAGGGTGTACCCCGCTTTTCTCAAATCATGTGCGTCTACTTCATGTTCTTCAGGACCAACATTTTAAATTGTCTTCACTTTTAATAACTGAGAAATTGCAAGCATTTTAAAATAAGAAAGTTAGGAGTGACACCAGGCAGGCGGATGCTTTTAGCATTTGGACCATTTTCAACTGTACAAAAAACAAGCCGATGCACAAAAACTGGGAAAAAAAACTGGCATATTGGTTTTATGACCAACAAATGACTTGATTCTTTCGCAACGTGA
Source organism: Phyllopteryx taeniolatus (assembly GCF_024500385.1). Lineage (NCBI taxonomy): Eukaryota > Metazoa > Chordata > Actinopteri > Syngnathiformes > Syngnathidae > Phyllopteryx > Phyllopteryx taeniolatus. Next base: position 14,327,864 of record NC_084515.1, on the reverse strand, counting down.
CCCAATTGCTTCAGAATTACATTTCCACCCCTCTCCCCCCCCTCCAATCCCTTCCATACTCCCCCCTCCTCACACAATTACTGTCATGATTTTGTTCTCACGACAGGCATGTAATCCTCGGGGATGGGCATTCAAAGAAAGTCTCATACAAATGAAACAATATCCTGGCGTATTCTGGTCAAATTGTGAATTTTGGCGTCTCGAACAGGACCCCCTCAATCCCTAAAAACACACTCAGTAGCGACCCCTGGAAGCTTACATGAAAAAGTCTCAAGGACCCATGACTGAAATTAAACAGGAAGTCGTCCACTCAGTTGAGGGTGACCAGTCCAGGGCGTAGTCCACAGTTTGCCCGAAGTCAGTTTGGACCGTGAACATGATCAGTGGTATAGAAAATAATGTAGATGGATAATTTACTTTAAATACTTTTGTACAGATAGCTGGTGATACTAGTTCTGTGGTTTGCCACCTCAATTATCTGCAATGTGGTGTTCTATAAAAAAAAGTAAACAAAAAAAAAATGTCCGGGTGTTTTAGCGACCGAACATCTGAGCTAGCAACCGTCCATTGCTTCCATATGTCCCACCGTGCTGTGCCGAGGGCTTTGGGGGAGATGAACTCGCCTCCAGCAAGATGTGCTCCGGACGATCAGGTGTTGCTTGGCTGATGCATTTTTGATAAAGAAAGACTCAAGGCGAGGGGGGGGGGGGGGGGGTGATAGACAGCGCCTGAGAGAGGAGGGATCTGCATGTGGAAAATGTTTTCTTTATCCAGTTTTTTAATATATATATATATATATAATAACGTCTCCTCAAGCTCAGTCATAAGCCATAAACCTGAAAACGTTTTTTTTGAAATCCGCAATGTCCCCGCTCGGATGAGACAAAATCTCATCTTCCGCATGAGATGAGGACATACAATAAGCCCGAAGGCTCTGCTGAAAACATCTGTGAAACACACACAGAGTAGCGACTTACTGGCCACAACATTAGGTACACTGGCACGGTTGAATGACGACTAATCAAGATGATAATGCAATTGTTTTTATTCAACAGTCTGTTTAGAATTGTAGGTTTTTTTTTGGGAATTTGGAAGGAACCCGGAGTACCTGGACAAAACTCATGCAACAACAGGGGGAACATGCAAACTCCACACTGGAAGGTGTGGAGATTCGAAGTCGGAACCTGTAACTGCGAGGCAGACAGGCTAATCAACCAAGCACTGTGCGGCCAGTAAAAAACATTGAAAACAACAATTACAAAAAAAAACATAATCTGCACTTTGTGATAAAAGCTATCCACACAAAATGTCTGTTCGCATGTATGCAAAAGAAAAACTACAAAAAAATGCAAGGATTTACAGTGAGGTTTTTTAAAACCCGTTTTGAAGGAGCGACCTTGTCTCGTGCAAAGTAACTTTACTGCGGGGCCAACACTGACAACATTTTATGACGATTGCGAACAAGGAACAACTAGCGTGAAGAAAACAGCCAACACCCGTAACGTAAAAGGCCTTTAACATAGTTGAAGTTTAGTGGATTAAAAAAATCTTTGTTTCTTGATTTTCTTGAACGTGTTGCGCCTCACCAAAGTGCTGACCAAGCGGAAGGGCACTTACTCATGTTGCACTTTGCTAGTTTTTGCATCGACTATGGAGATCAGCAAAAAAAAAAAAAAAAAGGTCACCATAACCTCATCAGTATTGACTTTATTGTGAAATGCGCCACTATTGAGGCAAACAGTCTCAATGTACGAGGCTACGTTTTGTCTCTTTCGAGATAAAATCCTCGACTTTGGCTCCCAGCATATGTTGGACCAACATTATGAAATATGTACCGCCACAAATGAGCAGTCTGTCCACTGCTACATCTGTAGCCCAATTAAAATTTCAAGATACAGATGTTTTACAGGTGCTGGCAGTTTTATGTTGGCCCCGCAGTGGAAGCGGGCTCTGGTCTCCTGGTAACAGTTCAGAATGTGGGAGACATTGCTTTATTGCAGAAGGAAGCATATTTGGTCCATTTGCTTGGTTTATACAGATAGTGCTTTTTTTTTTCCTGTCAAGGTTGCGCTCATACCGTGTCGCGTGTTCGGGTTGTTTTGTTGACCTACGACTACGGATTTGTTAAGAAAACCTTGGGTTTTCTTTCAGAATCAATACCTTCTATGGCACGATATACTACAAAATACTCAAATGTGGGTCCTCAGATGACATTTCTCTGGAAGTAATGTGATTTGTCTTGAAATGAGTTTATATCATGTTTTACAAATGAGTACATGCCAATGAATGTCCAGCAAAACAAACATTTTATATATAAAAAAAAAATTAAAAAAAATGGAAAAAGCAGAATTTTCTCATTTTTGCGGAGCACTGTACATGTACAGTGTAATAAATAATCTGTACATTCCTGGTAGTTTACGTTGCGGTTAGGGAAGCTGTAACACAAGGCATTTTAGTTCTTAAATGAAATTAGTAGGACAACCGAAGTGATACACACCTTCACTTCTCTTTGCTCTGGACCCTGTTTTAAAAAAGTAAGGGGCAGTGTCTTTTTTTATGAAGCATGTTATGTATTAGCTCTAGAATTGTCCAACCATTGATTTAATGAGTAATTAGAAGTGTCACTGTACAGGTCAGTGTGTACGCATACGTGCGTGGCTTAATCATTGAGATTATATAGATATGCTACTGGCAGGATCATCCAGGTAGCCTCCGGGACCTCCGGGTCGTAGGAGGTCAGGGTCAGGCGGGCGACGGGTTGCGCGGTGTCGTGACGGGAGCGCAGCTGGTTCAGCCGGAGCCGAATTGGCTCGAAAATGTCGCTTGCCGGATGACCCGCAGCCGCATTTAGTTCATTATTCATTTTGCAGAGTGTAATTTGCAGTCGGCTCAAAGGGTTGTCATCCGTGTTTACCCTAATTTATCTCGGTATATGTCAGCCTGGTGAAGTGGTGTCGGTGTAGTGGCATCGGAGCATTTTTGTGAGTAGAGGCATGAGTACAAACTCACAGTATCAGCCATGTATTTCCAGTTTAAAGTTATTCAGATAAAAAAGGAAACTCAGATTAAAAAATATATCGTATCGCATCATAAATAGTAATAATAATATTGGGTTGGGTTGCGGTTTTTCTATGACGAGTTCCAGTTTCATTCTTATTATAATCGTTCTTTGTGTTATTGGATGATATGTATGTATTAAACAAAAAATGTCTTTAAAGGATACCAATTGCGCATTTTTTTTTCTAAACTTAAAACAGTTGCCGGATGTCCTCATAACATGCCCGTGACATGCTTTTGTCAAAATGCCCCAAATATCAGGAATTACAGCACACGTTACAGTATTTTTTCTAGCCTTGTTGAACGACTGTTTAAGTGGTGCCGTGTCAAAGAACAGCTTTCGTTGCCATGACAACCAGGCTCTGCAATAGCGGGGTTGCCGCGAGGCGAGCGGCTATTGCCAATGTGAAGAAAAACGTGAGTGCCCACAAAGACAGTAACGGTTTCATTTTCATCCTTGGAGGCAGCGCTTCATCACCGAGCCGCCGCATTACCATTGTCAATTTGAGCAGCTAATCCGTGTAAGTGGCGCATGCAGCGGACACATCGCAATGCACAACTTGCACAACACGCCTTCGTGTCGACATCTTCGCCAAATATTTAGGTATGAGCTTGCTATCCGAAGCTAGCGCTAATCTATGCTAATGCTGCAGCTCTGCTTACCTTTTGCCTTTGACATGATAGCCAAAAGGTAAATTGACATACCATGTGAAAAAATCCCATTACATAACTAATTAGTAAGACGTGTCGTTCCAGCTCTTTATCTTATTTCTTTATTTTTTTTTGCACTGGTGATCACATTCGCGTGCGTGCGTGTGCGCGTACGCGTGTTTTGGCTTGGGATAAAATATCGCAGCTGCGCGTGAGGCATCTATTACATTTACGTGACAGGAGCAGAAATGATGAGAGAACTGCGTGAAACATTTCCCTTCCGACGCTCCTTCAACTTGAATTAAACTCTCCAATTTAAAGCCTCGACCCGAGCGACTGCACTCCACTGATTTTATTCGCACACGCATACACACCTACACACGCACACAGATTTCCAGAGTATATACAGTATACGTGCCCCATCTCTAAATTATTTTCGCCTTCCGAGTTCTGCTGCGACACATCTCTTCCTCGACATGACATTGCACTTAAGTTTTAGAGGATACAAGCCGTCGAGCGAGTCGCCGCCGTAATTGTGTCAGCGGCAACGTCACAACGGAGCCCGGCCGAGTTATTTAAATGTAAATTCCGCGGCTGCGTAAAAGGCGATAAAGTTAAACACTCGAGAGCCCATCTTTATTCCTACATGTATTCGTAACTGTGCAGTTAAAAAAAAAACAAAAAAACAAAAAAAAAACACAAAGCTTCATATTTGCTTCTTCAACTTAAATTTCTTTTTTGACATTAAAATTCAACACTTTGGGAGCATAATGTGGCGAATGCACTTAATTTGGTAGATATAACAAGGTCCAATACAACTGCTGTATCACAAAATCAGCGATAATTATGCTCACTTTAGATTGACGCTGGTAGAAAGGTGTTCATTTAATAATGTCTTTATAATTGTAGTGTTTGTACAGCTGCCCGGAATCATGCTGAGGACTCTTCCGAATATTTTAGCATAATTGCCTCAGTGGTTTTGGCGTATTTGGGGAAAACAAACTCAACAAACGACAACTTTGCAGGTTACTATGACATGGATGACTGAGAATCTACCCAAAACCAAACATTTTTTTTCTTTGCAGATTTTTCATTGGTATGTTGACAATAAGTTCAAAATGACAAAGACAATTATGCTATATTGGGCTAACAATATTTTAATTCTCTCAAGTGGCTAAACAAGGTAACCGAACGGTCGAAGCAATTTGATTTCCAATGTAAATGCGTTTTGCATTCGGCTACTGGATGCCTTCTGCCTCAAGGTTCATTTCCATATGGATGTATATGGTAATACCTTGGAGTTTCATTAAAAAGTCTACGCAGTGGAGAAAAAAGACCTTTTATTCCGAGAAATGGACCCTTTGGATAATTTGACTCACAGGCAGTCCATTATAAGATCCTTTACTCTACTTTTAAACCCACATTACTTTCAGTCACTCTAAATTTGACAGAGTACATTTCCTGCACCGCTTTCAAACAATATACTGTAGCGTTACTATCGCATTATGAAGTTATTGTGTGAATGCTTTGAATCGTCAAAAAATTGTTAGTGATGGACGGGCACCATATTTCCTCAAAGGTGAAGTTAAAGAACAAAATGTGAGTGTTAGGAGGTGAATTATGATATATATTTTTTGGGGGGTTGGGGGGGTTCCAAGGTTATGGCAAGACATGCAAACGTCACACAGGAAGGCTTGAAAAGATTCGAACTCAGAACCTCAGAACTGCAAGGCGGATGTTCGAACAACTATGAAATGTATGAATCTATAAATAGGACTGACTGAATGTCTACTCTCAATTTTAGATGACTCTCAAGATGAAAACAAGAGTACAAAAAGTACAAGTAACTCGAGAATTCACTCCTTGTAATTCTCCGCTGACCTTTTAGTGGGTTTAATAACAGGTTTATAATGCAGCTCATGTAAGGAATAAACCGAAATGGCAACAAATATAAGGTGCTGGGGGGGGGGAACAACAGCACATCAGTGATAGGTTTTCTATCTGCAATAGTATCTTCTGAGTCATTCCACCTTATCTGCGAGATCTTATTATTATGCTTTCTTTGCCACTTGCATGGCTGGCCACGTTTTACGCAATGAGGATTCAACTTTGTTTGGGCGAAACATTAAATTCTCCTCCTGCACAGTCTACTAGCGCTGTATATTGATAAAGATAATATTGCAAATTTTGACAGTGGTCGTTTAACATTGTTTTTTTTTATTTTTTTTACTGTGGTTATGAAACCGCAGCGCATCCACCTCTGAGAGCTGGTTTCTCGTGTTTGTAGGGCAAAGTCAAGGTGTTTTTAAAGTTTAATTTTCAACCTTCCATAATTGTGGAAAATACTACAAATTGTAATTGTTTTGAACACATTGTACAATATTGAAATAAGAGCCAAGGGAGATTTAAAGGAACATAAATTCTTTTTATTCTTTTTTTGTTTTGACATTATAGAGTTTGATATAATATTTCAAGGAACATAAAATCCAATGGATAATTAAAGGAACCTAAATGTTTTGTATTATTATATATTTATAATATATTCTTTTTTCATCATCATTATAGTTATGGAATTTTATTCATATAAATTATTTAAAAAAGCATAAAAGGTGAGGGAGAGGTAAAGGAACAAATTACAATTATAATAATTATTGAATTATTATTATTTATTTATTGCTATTTACATTAAATTCCATGATTCTTTTAATTATTTAAAGGAACATAAAGGCTTTGGGAGGATTAATGGAACTCAAATTATTATGTATTTCAGATACTGTATATTTATGCATTATATTTAATAGATTTAAAGGAGCTTAAATATTTGGATTTATTTTTGTTCTTTATGTGCCAATAATAATTCTTATATTATTTATAAATTATCTGAAGGAACATATATTGAGAGGAGAATTAAAGGTAATAAGTAAGTAAGTCATTTTACATTTTACAAGAGAAATATTTCGTCAAATTTGTGAAGGAGTTAGTTTACGCTGTAATGCAGTTAATAAAAAATTCAAGCACTTGACTGACTTAAAAAAGAATTGCAAGCCCCGTGGGATAATTAGTCTTGTTTTTATATTTTCTCCGTCTTTTTTTGTATTCAGCTTGAATCACAGTTTTTTTGCATTGGATCTCAATTAGATTGCGTAAGTGTACCTAATGTGTGTTGCATCTCTAGTAGCACTTCTCTGCAATGAATGATGACACACGCACGGACCGCTTCATCACTAGGACCTCTGAAGAAGTTGTTTTCACTGTAGTACATTTAATGGTCTCATTTCTCCACCATGTTTTTAATGAAGAAGTTTCTCCTGCTGAGAGACAAACAAGTCAGCAGTGTGGAATTTGGAAAATCAGACAAGCTCATTTTTTACCTTACACGGACGGCTTCCAGTCCTCAAAAACAACAATAACTGCGGGGATACCATTGTTCTCATCCTCTTTTTGTCGAGGAGGAATCAGTTCCACTGACCTTTTTGTGTCTGTAAGTAGAATAGCTAAAAGAGTAATGAATGGGAAGTGAAGACGGGCTTTGTGTGGCAAATTAGATTTTAGATGTGGAGGAGGACGGTTGGGGAAAGGTTTTTCACTTTTATAATTGCTTTTACCAATACCATAGCACTGATTTTAATTAGGTCCATGTATTTAAATGACAAAACGGATCCGATTTATAACAGGATTGGCCGCTTAAATGAAAATAATATATTTCTAAGCTTTATTTCAATTATTTTGATACAGAACACGGTAAATAGCAGGACACATACAGGTAGCAGAATGTCCCCAAAAACTGAACTTGGAACTTAGAAGGAACAACCAATTTAGTTTTGGTGAGGATCCGGATAAAGGATACAGGAATCTATTTTGATCCTGCTCAGGGTCACGGGGAGCTGTTGCCTATCCCAGCTGACTTTTGGCAAAAGGTGGACTGTTCGCCAGTCAGTCACAGGGCACGTATAAGACACTGCCACTGAGTGAGAACTGAGCTGAATCTTTATTTCGGTAACATGGGAAATATTGCCACACACCCTTAGCTCTGGACGCTGAGGTACAGTATTATGCTCCACAATCTCAATTTTGCTGCAGTGGTCCGTTTTCATCCTGCTTTTCCAAGTAAATACAGGAGGTCCTCATGTTAATTGTCTCAGTCTGACTGATGTGCATTAACAAGTGAGATTCTATTCTAGTTTAATTCGACTTCATGGCATTTTTTTCTCTCCCCGTTTAGGTGCCTGAGACTACCATCCATCCATCTACCATCTACATCGCCAAGATCCCAGACAGCATCAGTCACCAACGGGATGACTTGTTGGCGGGATTTTGTGACAATGTTTTCGATTATCTGAATGGCCACCAGCTGCCGGAAGAGCATGAACACATATCACATTGCCTTATATCTGAGCTCATCATCGTTGGCCGAGCGCTCTCTGGGTTAAGGTCTGTCTGGGATCAATGCCGATCAAGTTGTTTTAGATCCGCGGTCATGCAGGGAGGCGTCAGTTTGCCACCAAACTGGCAGCTCTTGGCTTTCATTGGAGCCCCTCTGTCGACCCCAGAGATCCCATGACCAATGCAAATACGTAAGTGTTAGTGGTGAACTGGATGTACTTTAGAATTCTATCCAGTACATTGGGATATCGATCACGGCGCCATCGCGATGAGCGCATGATTGCAGCCGCGCCACGCCATCCTCGTCGTGGCCGGTGGTCGCCCCCCACTCGTCGTCCTCGGCCATGACCCGGCTGATGTTGGGCCGAACTCTGGAGCGCATCTGCAAGGGCGTCCTGTTGCTCTGCCTGCTCCACTTCCTCATCATGATGATCCTCTACTTCGACGTCTACTCGCAGCGCTTCGACATCTTCAGCCGCTTCAACAACGGACGCAACGGCTCCCGGAACAACGCCAGTGGACATCATTTTTACTTCTACAACATATCCAGGGCCAACGCCACCGTGGCTAGCTACCTGGCCACAGGTGAGCAGGCGGGGCCCACCGCACAGCCCCGTGCCAATCGGACGCCTTCGCCCAAGCCCCTGCCGCCGTGTCCTGAGAACCCCCCCGGCCTCGGTGAGTCCACCTCTCCAAGAATTCCCTACACCTTGTCAGCTGACCAAGCATTGTTTGCAGTTTCTTAATTGTACTCCAAAAGGTCTTTTTTTTTTTTTCGTTTTTGGAAAATATATTGTCAATATCAACTACAATAGGAGTCAACAGTAATTCCAAATTGCATGGAGTTCCAAACTCATCCGCAATAGGTGAAAATCTGCAATATAGAGACCATATAAAAAAAGAAAAACAGCTGGTTTTACCCCTCCCACACACTTTAACCACATTTAATCTTTTTGAAAATAATATTTACAACCCAAAAAATGTGCAATGTGGAATTTGCCCAAAATGGTGGCTTCAAATAAGTATGGCCCACTTCATGTTCAATTTTGGGCATGGGTGCTAAAAAAACCTTTTCGTGTGTCCTGTTATGACAGACATGTCCAACCATTTTAGTGTCAGCGGCAAATTTTTTGTAGCTTTCCAGGGGGCGCTACTGAGTGAAATTTGAGGAGGTTCACCAGGATCCATGTGCTTATAAAAAATGGAAGTGTTCTGGCAGGGATTTATCATTTCCACTTGTGAAGAGTTGATTAGAGTTATGAACAGCCAAGTGGAGACACCTTAATTTCTTCTCCCTTTTAAGCTGCAAGGTCCTTTTGTTCCCTTTTTTTTTTTAGATTTTGGAAATACATAAGCCCTTCCAGTCTTTTTCCAATTAGCAAGTGTAGTTTTTCTGGCCGGCCCGCAACATAAACTGGATTTGATATCAAGCGTAGTGCTGTTTCGTACTCGCAGCGAGACATCACAGCAGCATAAAAAATACGCTTGCCAAAAATAGTGTTTTCATTGATGATAGCAACATGAGCAGCATGTGGAATCAAAAAATGTTTGATTATGTTTACTCTGGATTTAGCTGGTTTTCTTTCATACTTGACATTGGTATCAAAAGACGCCAGGGGTGTGTTTTCTGTGAGCAGCGCGGATAGGGTTCTTTTCTTTTTTGTAAGCGGCGCGCATCAGACAACCGGCGGGGGGCCGTGAAAGGCATGGCTTACCTCGCCAGACATCACCTGCTGCTCTTTTCTTTTGCCGCCACGTCCGCATCCGGCAAGCGTGTTCCTACAGCCCGCCGCGTTGATGCAGACGTTTGCGCAGTAAACATATATTTCTGCAAACATGTGACTCAAGGTTCAATACATTGATTGTGACACTGTAATCAAGATACTTTTGCATTCTCGAACCCTCGGTGCACTACTGGTTACAGTTCTCCACCACGGACTAATCGTTCTTTTTCAAAACAAGAGTCATATTGGTTTTGAAGGACGATTGTCTTCAGGTAAGTTCATACTAGTGATCACTCATAACTGCCGCTGTGAGTGAGAGGAACAGGTTCCTTGTCACCTAGCCTATTATCATACGATTCGGGCAAGAACCCTGATGATTTTGAAATCGTCGTCAATATCCTCTGGCTCTGGTCAAAGTCGTACAGTGTGTTTAACATGTCACAATGTTTATTTTTCATTTTAGAATGTTATTTAGAATGTATTGTTTTGTTTCATTGAGTTCCGACCAAGAAATTTGAATGGACAAGACTCATTCCACAAGTGATGTTATACAGTAGAAGAGCATTCAGACTTTTAACTTCACATATCACTGCGCCTCACAGGTGTTTTAACCCATTAATTTGGCCGAGATCAACGGTCAGTGGTTCGCTAACGTTAGTGCCCGGGTTACGCCAAACGATTCTATCAGCTTCAGTGGATGGATGCCAATAAGCACGCCAAAAAATGAAAAAGGCATGTCAGTTACAGTTCCTTGTGTTTGGAATGAACACAGCTAATCCGTGCGTTCCATCTACTTTCGACACAACCGGCATTTTGCAGTTTTTTATTGGGCATTAAGGTAAAAAATAGCAGCTGTTGTTCAGCTTTTTCGATGGCGTGGAAGATGGGCAACTTGGAGCGTAGACTAGCTCCTGTAGCTACTTAGCACTGCCAGTTGATTGTGCGAAAAAAACTTGATGATTTAATGTTTTCTGATAATGTTGATATAAATATGCAGAAAGCTAGTTGGCCCTGATTGTGAGGTTTGTTGAATGGTTGGCGAAACACGCTAAATAAGTCATATCCCTGTTAAATTTGTCAAGCTACAGTGTGTCATTCAGGCTTATTTTGTTATTGTTTGGATGACCAAGCTTAATAAATAACCTATACATTGATAGTGCCTTTTGAAGGTAGTTTATTTAATTTTAAGTTGGTTAAATAGAGAAAAAAGAAATGTATCTGATATGATTAAGACACAAGTAGCCAATTAAAACCAACAAAAACATGACTTAATTGCATAAGAATGTCAAGTCGTAGCTCCATAATAAACATCTATTTTAAAAGAAAAAATATATTTAAAAAAATCTTGGACTATTGTTAAGCAAATGGAAAACATGTTTTGCATGTTGCTCTTTTTAAAAAATCTGATAATACGCGTGCACTTTGCTTTCTTGCAAACTATACTATAGGTGTTAATGAGCTTCAGAATCCTCTTTGCTTTCTCAACTAATTGCTCGTGCGCTTCGCGACCCGTGCTGAGAAGGATAAGCCGTCAGCTGAAGAGGGCTCGGCACTCCCTAACTGTTTGGGCTGCCAGGGACTCGAGATATGTTGGTATTCATGGCAGGCCCAGGTGTGCTCTTGCAGCTCATCTCGGTCTTCGTACTGTGTGAGATGATGAGAGAGAGGGTTTGTTTTTTTGGAAGGATGGTGGAAAAGTCATAGACGGTGGGAGAGAAGAGGAAGGAAGTGCAGGTGGAGAGGTGAGGGGGTGGGCTGGTTGGGACTCAGGGGGCCATACACACACACTGCACACACACATTCAGGCACACACACACACTACATAATGGGTGGATGCAAGCCACTCATGGAAGCAGCACCTGTCAGCTGGTGTTCTCCTGCAGCCAAGTGTGTGTGTTTCTGCCTCTGTGTGTGTGTGTCTGTGTGTAAACGTGTGTTTTCTGCGTGGTGGGTGCAAGTGAGCATGAGTGTGCAAATCAGCTTTTGAAACTTTGGCAATAAAGTCTTGTGAATGAACAAGTGGGAAAAATACAGACGTTTGCGCCATATTTCCAGGTGTTTGTTTCCTACATGGGGTGACTCATTTTTGAATAATAACACACAATATTGTAAGTATTTCAGGAAAAGCAGAGTTTAAAGCAACATAGAAATGACTATTATTATGGATGGAAATTAGGTATCCGCCGGTAGCACCTTTTTTGAAACCATGTATGAGTACAAGAACATTTGCATACAAGCCTATACTGTGTACGGATACTTTATAAGGCCATTACGTCTCACAGTTGTGATGAAAATGTGTTTTATTGTAACCAAATAATGTTCAAAAACACAAAGCTTTCTTAAAAATTGCACAAATTTGAGTGAAATTTAGAGTAACGTCTTGTCATTACTGACATTACAACATCCAACTGCATGTTTTTCTAACAGTCTTTCCACACATTTCACCTGTAATGTGGCTTGTAACACAAAGCATTTCAGTTAGAGTATGTGGTGTCTCCGTCTGAACACTAGGGAGCGCTATGTAAAATGAGTAACTAAATAAGAGGCAAAGAAGAAATAAGAGACAAAGAAATAATGTGGAGTCTGGTAGATATAAACAAGTAGGAATATAGATGCCATCTTACCTCTGTGTGTTACGTACAAAATAAAGCGATTGAAATACAAAACTGGTTCTTGAGAAGTTATAAAATGAAATTGTGAAAGAACAACTGAAGTGATGCTTTATTGTTAAAGTATCCCAACACGACTGACATGACTCCTGCCCAGAAGGTATATCATGCTGGTGAAGTGGTATTAGTGTGTAGTATTGGTGCCCTTTTATTAATACTGTACAGACGTACAGTATCGGCATTGATACCGATACCAGTATCGGTGCATCCCTAATGGAAATGGCACACACAATATTATGCACCGACCGCCCCACCACATCTAATCCCATTTAGACATCACACTTAAATTGACCTGTGAGACTGCTTTCATGCCAGTATGTGCTGCTGTTTTGATTAGTAAAAGTGTTCAAATACACTCCGCAATTAGCTCTTGAAAGAAATCCTTTTTATTTTTACAATTAAATAAGCAGTTCCCAGCTGTCTTAATAAAGCTCTTTAATTTACTTCATGTAAACAAGTGTCTATTCGGTAGTTGCAGTTTATCTGTTTTTTTTTTCTTTCTTGGTGGGAAAATAATCTGTTATATATATATATATATATATATATATATATATATATATATATATATATATATATATATATATATTAAGCGGGTGACGAAAGTGGTGAGTATTTTGGACAAGGTATTGGAGGGTTTTTAAGGAATCACTGTAATTAAGAGTTATGTCCTTTGATTAATACGTTTGGACACACTTTCATTCATCTGAGATACTGTATACAAGCCTCAGTGGATGCTGCTGTTTTTGCTAGCGTAGAGTAAATATGCGCTCAGATATCAGCTCTGCACTGCAGCTTTGCTTAGCTTTTGGCTTTGACATGATAATGCGTCTCTGAAGCCCGAATGTCATTCGAAAGTGGCAGATATTTGCCTAGCTGTCAAATCATGGACAGAGAAACTTAGTGTGCGGGCAATATTATGTAAATTTGCTTTCTTTGTATCATTCCTTATCAATCTCAATTATGCACACAGACGCACACATACAAATGTCAAACCTAATTAGCTTATCTGTCTCCGAGTGTATTGGAAGAACAGCATAATCTTGAGCCTCCTTATCAAATGACACGTTAAGTTTGATGCTGTCGTTATCAAAACACAAATTTCATTGTAACGTTACAAATGCTTATATAAGCTCTTTTCAAACCCATAAAGTTGAGATTCTAGTTAACCCTCACTATATCTCCTTCCTGCACCTCCTGTAGCCTTTCCTCTCCCAGCATGCCTCTGTGCAGCGAGCGGCACTGTGCTTTAAAAAGCTGCCAGGCGAGGGTTCCTCCGTTGCCCCCCCACCCCCACCCCCACCCCCCCTGTCGTGCTGCCTTATATCCTGCTGTCACCCAGCCAATTAACTTTTTAAATTAGTGCTAAAAAAAAAAAAAAAAAAGGTAGCCTTTAGCCGCCTTTTCATCGTTAAGAGTAGCAACCCTTTTGTCGTGTCGGCTCATGGAGCTGCCCGCCGAGGTTTTACTTTTATACAGAGCACCCACGCGCTGTCTGCTCCACTTGCTTGTTAAGTTAGAACATCTACGTGGGTTAAGGCCCAGTTCGCACCGGTGTTAAAGGATGCCATTGCGCTTTAGAAACGGCTTGGCAATGAACAAAGTGTAAGGGCAGCTCATTAGGAATTAAGGGTGGGGCAAGTCCAGATCTTTAACAGCTAACATTAGCTGCTAGCAAGTTAGCCCCTCATGCACACAAAATCAAATTGTCATCAAAGGTAGAGTTTCTCAGAAAAACTCATTAGCGCTCCTCCTCAAAGCTGGAACTCTGGGTTTAGCTTGTTTGTTGACTTTTAGGACTCTTATTGAAGAGACATTGAAGTCCAGGCTGCAAAATGCTCACGTTACCTGCTCAAGCTAGCCGCTAGCTAGTAGCCATTTTTACCAGACCGTAACAGCACTTCGATGTGCTATCTAGCTACTCATCAACAAGCTAGCTCCTACATGGCGTCACTTGTTACCAACGGTAGTTATTTGTTAAGGTTGAAAAATGTCATGGGACATTGAAATCCAGGGCTATACTGAGACCTCAGCAAATCTCATAAAAACTCATCATATTTTTTCTGTTTTAGCTTTTTCTTTCTTCTTCTTCTTTAGCTTTATTGTAACACTTCTTGAAGAGAAGTTCAGGCCGTTAACTACTCATGTTAGCTGCTAATGCTATCCTCAAGCTATATCTTCGTGTTCATCAAGAAATAACATGAGCTGCTTTTGGCCACTCAAACAAGGCATTTTAAGCCCCACATTGTGGAAACAACCCATCACTTGAAGCAGTAAAAAGGCCTCTTCTTGATGCCGTAATTGCTGCCATAAATTTGCCAGAAAACAATCTTCTCCTTCTCTCTGTGGTGCTGCGCTATAATTTTTCTACCCAAAGGAGAGTTAGCATGAATTATTTCTTCTCTTTCTATTTCTGTTGCAAACTTCCTTGCTTTGCCCAATCCTAATAGAACAGTGACTGTGTGTATGCTCCAGCTTGTTGTGTGCTACCACCGCCGGGCATCACGGTGAAAAGTGATTACCATGTCTTCCTCACAGTTCTGAGGTTCTGGGTTTGAATCTCTGATCCGCCGTGTTTGTGGGTTTGCTTCGGGTACTGTAGTTTCCTCCCACATTCCAAAAGCAAGCAGGTTCATCAAAAGGTAAATTGTCCATACGAGGTAGTGTGAATGGGAGTGATAAATGCTGCACACCAATTGACAATTTAGCCACATTGCAGTTATGGCTTTCCTCCCATTATGACTGTGAAAACTGTATAAATGTATAGTCAGCTCTGTATGAGTATACAGCGATTGTTCAAGTTTTGTATTGTTCATGTTATGTAAGAATGGATTTGTTTAAAAAAAAAGCGTGTAATATCTGTTAAGATAATAATCATTCATTCATTCATTCATTCATTTTCTGATCCGCTTCTCCTCACTAGGGTCGCGGGCGTGCTGGAGCCTATCCCAGCTGTCATCGGGCAGGAGGCGGGGTACACCCTGAACTGGTTGATAATATAATAACAAAAAATATAATGGCTGGTTGAATGAGTTTTTGGGTTAAGAAATGTGGTCACAGCTGCTCTAAAACATCACCGGGTTAACACAGCACATGTAAGATTATCTGCGATTGTGGTTTACGTGTATTGGCTCACGCTGGTCATGTACGACAATAAAATTAACGCATCAGCCCGCCAGCATGCGAAAGCCTTAAGTTGTCGCCAACAAATGAACCAAAACAATGTCATTATTCACGCCAGGGCTCCGTTCGCAGTGTTTACGTGGGCCGTCACGCCTGGCGGATTAGCATTGTGAGCGATAGGATGTGGATTAGTTAAAAGGATTATCAGTGGCTATACAAATAAAAACGCAGTTTGTGTTTATTTGATATTTTGAAGACAACCGCTGGCTGTTGTCCGCGGCGTCTTTATCTGCCGCGAATGAAATTAGCAACCGTCTCAGGAACCAGTCATGGACTCGCGTCATTTCAGGCGCAATGAGGAGAGGCGAGGCGCGGCGTCAAATATCATCTTTCTAATGTGCTCTAAATATGCACTCCGGGGAAATTAGTTCGAGAGTGATTAGCAGATTGCCGTCTTTTATATGGAGGATTTAATCTTTTACAATTCATTTTACGAACACATTTGTGAGGTTTCCACACGTTTCTTTAATTGTGAGTTGAAAAAGTCACAGTGGATTTTGACGCTCCTCAGTCGGAGAAACTACAGTGAAACCTTAAAGACATTATACATGCATGTCATTCAACCCCTACTTTGTATTGGCACTGAACTGATACCCTTCTGAGTAAGCATTTTCTTTTAAAAGCCAAAGAAAAAACAAGTAAAAGTAAAAAATACCTGCATTGTTTTCTGATTTTATAAAGTCCTCCATTTATTAATTTTGAGGGCATTTCCATCCTTAAAACTGAACACGTGTTCATCATGGTGAAAATATAGGACTTGTAGGGAGGGGTTCACTGGAATTACACCCCAAAGCTTAGCTAGTTAAGTTGGCGCCCACCGGCATATTTAAAGAATTCAGCCCCTGAAGCCAGTTTCAATTGGCAACACGAAATTTGGTAGGCATGTCAATCATGTGTTGACCCACAAAAAGTCTCAAAAAGCCATGCACGAAAAGATGTAGGAAGTCTGCCGTTTTGGTTTGAGGCGGTCACTTTAGTGTTATTTTGGTCATTTGCTAGGGTCCTTCAAACACGGCCTCCGTTTTGGTTTTGTGTGATTGCTACCGAATTAAAACCACATGCGCTAGACACTAAATTGCAATTGTAAATTTATGTGGGCGGGCCATGGTAGCGACGTTTGATGATTTGCTGTCAAACACGAAACTAGTAACTCCACAATTCCCACTGTACTAATCAAAGAATTTGATTAATTTTCGCTGTATTTGATGTGTTGGATGAATTGATTCACTTTTGGGTTTGCTCTGAACTCAGTTTGGTTGATTATTGTAAACCGTTTTTTTTTTTTTTTAAACCCCAATAGTTTTGATTTGCTTTCAAGGTGTGATGTGTTGCTTTAAATTAACATTTAATCAAGACGGATCCAAATTACTTTAGGCTGGCCTAAATTAAGATTGTTCGGCCTTGGTGGAGGTCACCTCTCAATTTAAGTGCCAATCTAGTTAATGTGGAATTTGGACTGCAAATGAACAATAGATTGTACAAGAGCTCAAGAGTAGCACACAATAGTAGCAGGCATGGACTTCTTTTTCTCTCACATACACACACACGCACACAGTGCACCATGAAAAATCAATATGTAGCGAACAACTCAACTTGCTCCCCCTGAGCTACTGCAGGCTGCCAGTTTGTGTCTTCGAGGTATGCCCCACTGATCATATAAGTTAAATATTGATGCACTCTGTCGGTTTTTCTGGACCTAAAAAGTAATAACCTGTCTCAAGTCAGTTAAAGAGTACAGTAAGTTTAAAAGAAAAACACATTTTTTTTAATGAAGTCCACATTTTTATATAGTTTGATGAAACCCAATACAGGCGGGACGGTGGACGACTGGTTAGAGCGACTCCCTCACAGTGCTGAGGACCCGGGTTCAATCCCCGGCCCCGCCTGTGAGGAGTTTGCATGTTCTCCCCGTGCCTGCGTGGGTTTTCTACGGGCACTCTAGTTTCCTCCCACATCCCAAAAACATGCATGGTACACCGTCTGTAGGTGTGCATGTGAGTGCGAATGGTTGGTTCTTTGTATGTGCCCTGCGATTGGCTGGCAACCAGTTCAGGGTATACCCCGCCTCCTGCCCGATGATAGCTGGGATAGGCTCCAGCACGCCCGCGACCCGAGTGAGGAGAAGCGGCTCAGAAAATTGATGGATGGATGGATGGATGGATGAAACCCAATACAGCTTGCAATGTTTTTTTTTTTTGTAAACTAAAAACATAAAATACTTGATTACTGCTTTTCAGTGAAAATCTTTGGTGATTGGCAAGGAGAAATCATATGCTTCAAATTTGCTTCATAATGGGGAAAAGGTCTAGGTTAAATAATTGTTTTTCTTTTCTATATTTAACTGGATATGTAATTTACCTTAAGTTTAAGAAACTAAACTTTGTAAGAAATTAAAACTGCAAAGAACAAAACGCCCGCGGACTATGTTTCTCTTGGTGCATCCGCAAAATGATCATCAAGTTTGGATGCCATGCTCTGCCCACATTAGATGCTGGAGGCAAAAAAAAGTTTTGTAATTTTACGTCTCCCATCTGTCTAGGTCGATACTTGGTTTCGACTGGAGTTCACTTGAGCAAATTCCCTTGTACTTCAAAGTATGCCAAACCCCTGAAATTTTCCCTGAAATGGCTACTTCAAACTAAAATGTCTGACTTCCTGTTCAGTTTCAGACGTCGGTCCTTGAGACTTTTACGTGTGTCCTCTTATGATAGACATGTCCACTGAGTTTTGATTGGTGAAGCTAGTGTCAGGGGCTAATATTTCTCTAACTTTATGGGGCACGTTACAGGCCTGCTGAGTCCCCCCGCCGATCACAGTCGCTTGACAGTCCCTTTATATGTCATTGAGTCTCAAATTAGCTCGCTGGGCGATGTTGAGAGTCGTGCTCCGCGTTTGGTCACTGGTGATGGTTAAGGGGTCAGATGAGGCCGGGATGCTTGATTTAGAAGCCACAAAGCCCAAAAGAGCTTCTCCAAGCCTTTGAGTCACGGCAAGTTTAAGCTTCTATTGGCTTTTATATTAAGTGTGTGATTTTGAAGCAAACCGGATGATTTTTGAGTGTTTCGACCTTACTGAAAAGTCCAACAAATCCCCTTCATTAATCTCCTGTACATCATCTGGATGTGTCGCTTCATCAGGGAAGTAGTATAATGTAAAAGTGTAGTTGGTTTAGTCCAATACATCTTAGTCGATTTTTTCCCCTCTTTCAGCCAGTTACTGAGAACAAACTAGGCTTGCTTATCCTAGAACTGTTGAACTTAGTTTTTCTTCCCATACCTGTATATTGTGTTTACATTATCCATCTGTCTGTCCATCCGGCGATCCATCCATCCTATATTGCTTATCCTCATAAGGGTCCCAGGTGAGTTGGATCCTATCCCAGCTGACTTTGGGCGAGAGGTGGCATACACCCTGAACTCAATCGCAAGGCGTTTATATAACAGCTGCTCAGCAAAGCGACGGTCCTGAGGTGGCCTCTGCTGGTGGGAAACTGCACAGCTTCAGCGGCCGACGTAGCAGTTAGCGCAGTCCGGATGGTTCTTTTCCTCTTTGGCCCGGAGGACACGACGTCCACAATTTCCAAAAACTAATTTGAAATGTGGACTCGTGGGACCACAGAACACTTTTCCACTTTTCATCAGTCCATCTCGATGAGCTCGGCCGAGCCCAGAGAAGCCAGCGGCGTTGTTGATAAATGGCTTTTGCTTTGCATAGTAGAGTTTCAAGTTGCACTTACGGATGTAGCGCCAAACTGTATTGACTGACATTGGTTTTCTGACGTGTTCCTGAACCCATGTGGTGATATCCTTTACACATTGATGTCCGTTTTTGATGCAGTGCCGCCTGAGGAATCGAAGGTCACGGGCATTCAATGTTGGTTTTCGGCCTTGCCGCTTACATGGAGTGATTTCTCCAGATTCTCTGAACCTTTTGATGATATTATGGACCGTAGATGATGAAATCCCTAAATTCCTTGCAATTGTACGTTGAGGAACATTGTCCTTAAACTGTTCGACTATTTTCTCACGCACTTGTTCACAAAGAGATGAAAGCTCCTTTTATAGCCAATCATGGCACCCACCTGTTCCCAATTAGCCTGTTCACCTGTGGGATGTTCCAAACAGGTGTTTGATGAGCATTCCTCAACTTTCTCAGTCTTTTTTGCCACCTGTCCCAGCTTTTTTGGAACGTGTTGCAGCCACAAAATTCCAAGTTAATGATTATTTGCTAAAAACAATCAAGTTTATCAGTTTGAACATTAAATATCTTGTCTTTGTAGTGTATTCAATTAAATATAGGTTGAACTTGATTTGCAAATCATTGTATTCTGTTTTTATTTATGTTTAACACAACATCCCAACTTCATTGGAATTGGGGTTGTAAATAAATGCTTGCTTATGAAAAAAAATAATATCTCCACAATTTTGAGTAATACCAGCATCTGCTCTGTAAAAAGACCTCCCAAACCCCCCAAATTACTGCTTTTAACCATGATTGCAAGTTAACTTGCTAATAATGTAATCATTTTTCTTCTAACATAATCAGTAAATGTAGTGCAGGCATAAGCGACAGAAACCCTGTGGTAACACCAGCCAGCCAATTCTGGTAAATTATGATATAATTGTTCATTAAAACGGGTATATAATGTAGGATTTTGGCCATGACAGATGCAGAATCATTAGGAAAAAATGGTCATTGTGTTGCCCATTTAGGGTGGAAAAAGCCAACTGGCTGGGGTGTTACCACCTCAGAAGTGCTCAGCATGGAAAATACCGAAGTATACCAACCAAAGCTCCCCCCGCCCCCACCCAAAAAAAATAACAAACCCCAAAAAACCTCACTACAGATTCTCATTACAAACTACACCCACCAGTGGAGCAGGAGGCTGTAAGTCATCTCACATCCTACCTGGCCGCCTGCAGTTATTGGAGCTATTAAATATCCCAAAATAACCTCATGTGAAAGAGCATCTGTACTAAGTGGCATTCCCACTAACGATAAAAACGGTGTCATATTGTGGTTTGCTTTTTTGGGCCGGCTTGCTGTCCTGTTTGCAAGTAACTGATGAAAGATGCCAGATATAAGTCGATCCGCGAATTTGCTTGCATGCGACGTGTCAGAGGCAGAACACACGTGGGTAGCGGGAAACCCTGACCAGAGTGTAAAGACCCGGTACTCACTGCCTGTGCCCCTTTTGGTTTTTAATTGTCACTGTCCCGGACTTTGTACAGTTTCAAACAACCCTTCCTTCAGTCGAGCTGTAATTTATTCGCCTGAGCCTTTCAGACAGAGCTCATCGAAGCAGGACAATGCACTGTCCAAAGTCCAAGTTGACGTTTAGCACGACAGCGACAATTGCTTTCGACACAGAGGGGTGTGTGCAGCGAGTCGACCTGCGAATTTGCCGGCATACGACATAGTATCAGATGGGTAACAGAAGTGGGTAGTGGCAAGCCGCGACCAGAGTGTGAAATTCAACACCCAAGACTCACTGCCCACGCCACTTTTGTGTTAAAAGAAATTCTCTCCATCCCACTGATGTTGCCATGCATCAAATTTCTGAACGCACAATTAGTACCGATGTAGGTTGACCTGCAAATCTGCAGCCTTCCGACGTAGTGTTCGTGGCGGGAAGCCACAACCACAGTAAGAAGTTTAACGCCTGGGACTGACTGCCCAGACCTCTTTGTCTCAGAAGCTATTGTCGCTGTGCCAGATGTCACCACACGTGAAATTATCCAAATGCGTGAAGCCGCAACGTCTTTGTGAACGAGCACCGTGCGTCGTTGAGTTCTGTTTGAAAGAGACAGGCAAATAAATGCTGTTACGCCTCTGATGTGCCAATTCGCCAGGAAGGTGGTGTGAAAGGGGCTAATAATAGTCCCCATTGTGCTATTTATTCAGGTCCTGCTCTTACAGTTATTCCCATATGATGATTTTTTTCTTTTTTCTTTTTCTCCGTTGTTGTATGGCGTAGGAGGGAAGCTTAAGTGGTTTGTCACCTCTTCCTACAGCTCCTATTGTGACAGATGAGTTTGCTTCACGCCGCCATTCCATCGCTCAATCAGCGTGACGAACAGCATAGTTTAAAAAAAACAAAAGTGTTTTAACGAGAAAGATGAAACTTTCCATTCATCTCAATGGCTGCTGTCTGTGATCCACTCTGGTGAATTACCTGTATTTAGGTCAGGCCATTATTTCTCCCTCTCTTCCTCTCTCTCCGCCACCCACCAATATGAAGCGTGCGTACGCTTTAGGCACGGATTGGGTCCATGCCACGAGGGAGACAACTCCCTGGAAACCAGCCTCGCTGATCGGTCGCAGCGATTGGTAACGGTAGGAGGCAAGTTTGCGACGGGAGCCGGTTGATTACTGTTTGGTTCCAGTCCAGCTTGTTGTTGGACTGGAACCAAACAGTGACGCCCTGTATGGTGGCTTATATATCGGTATATTGGTATATATATATATTAAGCGGCGTACACACATACGACCATCGAGCCAAATTTCATGGATGGATTTCACAGATGTCTCTGAAAGATAATACTGAGCAATTATCCTGTAGTGGCGGGTGTGTTAAAGAGTGATTTCTCATCCCTGATCTGCTCTGAAAACGGTCGGAGCTAACAATCATAAATGTTAAACTTGTTTAACAATGTTAAACTTGTTTAACATATACCATGGCAAATCCTGATGTGGACACAAACAGAGGAGCAAATGGTTGTGTTGACTGTTTGTATAACGTGTCTTACAAGTCATTCACCACAATAAAAATGACAATGCCACCCCAGTGTAGGTACCAGTCACGCTAACAGTTAACCTAGCTTTTTCTATTTCTTGTAGTTACCAAACATGCTAACAGTTAGACTTGCCTCTATTTCTTTTTCTACTACTACTCTTTATTTCTTTATATTTATTGACATTCATCTTTATTTAAATTTTTTTTGCCATTTGTAGTATTTTTGTATTCATTTTAGAGTATTACCCCCACTTTTCTTAACTATTTGTCAAAGTTATTTCACTGTTTAAATATTTCTGTTAATAATGTGGTCATTTTTTTTAAATAGCATTGTATTAATTTATAGTTAGGTGATTTAGCTGAAGCGTAGTTTCCACATTTCTTTTTTTTAACAATTCACATTTATTCAATTTTTTTTAAGATCAGTGTATTAAATTGTAGTTGTTAAGTGATTTTCTCTTCACTTTTACTGTTATTGTGTTAATTTTGAATGATTATGAGATTTTCTTCCCCCCGTTTTCCACATCTAGCTTCTATTTCTACTACTACTACTACTACCATAATTTCTCGTGTATAATACGCACCCCCAAAGTTGACCTCAAAATTCTGGAAAACCATTCTACCTATGTGTAATTAGTTTTTTCAATGCATGATTTTGCTTCTAGCCATGTTATCAAAAGATGAACTATTATCTGTATTTTGTTAGTTCTTTTAAAATAATTATTCTGCAGTTAAGCACTTAACACATTTTTTTTTATTTACTTGCTCTTATTTTGAAATTCACAGCCCTACTTTTATTGAGTAAATTAGGAAACACACAGTTGTCCTCATATGTTTGATTACCCAGGCAGAATTTGTAAAATGGGTTCAACTCTTTAAAGAAAATTTTTATTTCAATGGGATTAAAATTCAACGGTCAAGCAGTTCAGAAAAGCATTATCATTAAACAAAACATAAGCATAAATAAATTAATGATTGTTGTTGTTCAGTCATCAGTCAAATTGAAAAAAAACAAAAAAAACATTTCACAAATTCTGCTAGGGTGTGTAAACTTATGACATATAAGCTGTACATATATGCAGTCATACGTATGTACCTTTGTCATATTGGAATGAAAGTGTAGGCTACATTTTTTTTATAACCACTAGGTGGCGGTGGCATTTTGGAATGAAAGTGTACAGCTTTTTCATAACCACTAGATGGCAGCATACATTTATAAAATGTGAACATTTTTTTCCATTTGCCTCTATACCCATGTATAATGTGCACTATTGACTTTTGACAATTTTTTGGGGGGGAAATGCGCATTATACACGAGAAATTACGGCAATACTAATACTTCCACCCCAACTACTACTACTTTTTCATTTTCTTTTTTTGTTATATTTTCCAGTACTTTGGATGCCTTATGGCACCATGCTAAAGCTCACCAGTCAGTCTTGGCACTGCAAGAGACAACATGGTTATGTGTGATGTTCTGTGTCAGTCATTCAGAAGACACCACACATTATAACAGCAGTAAGCACACCCAAAGTGAATTAGAAAAAAAAATATTGATATTTTTTTAATGGGTTAAGATGTAAAAAAAAATCACCTCTGTGTACATTGCATGACACAGCAGCAAGTTCTCGACCTCTTTGTTTTGATGCTAGTTCATTTTTAGGGTTGAAAACCATCTGTTTTGGAATGGACTCGCTGGGCGTGGATGCAGGGTCTGCCTCCCAGCGCTTTGGACCGAGACGTGACCATCTGCGTGTTGTTCCCGTGCTACCACTCTTTTGTTTCTCCTTTAAGTTATTCTTCACGCTTGAAAATGCAACAAAAATTGTACCGTTTTAAACTTTTATGGCTTTTAACTTTTATGTACGGTCTTTTCCCTGCTTGTAGACAATTTGTGTGGAGGGGAAACAACATGAAATCAGTGGAGCATATTTAATCTATTATAATGTGTGTGTCTGTGTCTGTGTTTGTGTGTTAGTTGTTCAATTTAAAATCCTCAAGGCGCAAAGCTACCCATTAATCACAGCCAGCGTGTTTATTTAAAATAATCACAAGCCCAGATTTTTGCGATGGTAGCCTGCACAAACGATCCTCCCCACTACGTTTGATATCGTAATTAAATGTGAGCACTAGAGGAAGAAGACGAATGGAGGCAGCCAGGTTGTTTTATGTTGCTGCTGTGTAGAACAAAAAAGAACAATATGAACACGAGAAACTCACAGTCAGTTATCATTATTGTCCCGCGGTGAGCTAATGCTGCTTCTGTTCGCATGCACTTAATTGCGGTAGCTTATAAGTGGGACTCCATCCATCCATTCAACCAACCTTGTGTTCACCCATCTATCTTATCGATCAATCAAACTATCATCCATCTTTGCATCATCATCTGTCTACCTGCTGTCATCCATCTGTCCATCCATCCATCAGCTCTACCATGCATGTTTACCAGGTCTCACAGATCTCCAGCTAGGCTTTCGTTAGCTGTTGTTTTGTGTGGCTCAGCAGTAAATCAGTGATGTCACTTTCATGCAAACATCTCACTTCATATTTTTTACGAGATGCTGAAGTAGCATTCATCCCTCTCCTGTCTTCCCACCGGTCCCGCAAAAACGTCCATACGTGCTATTTTTAAGACTGTCTTTTTTTTTTTTTTTTTTTTTTTTTTTACAATACATGTCAGCTGCCTCCTTTCAAGACAAGCTGTTCTCCCAGAGCCTTCATGACAAACCACAAAGTTGTCACTATGAGGTGTTTACAGTACGTAGACATAGTGATGTATTTCGGGCATTTACATTTTAGCCTTGTCAGCAAATGCGATGCATCACATTTAGATTTTCCTGTTTCCGTGCTGCCACGTGACATGTTTTATTCAGTAGACTTAGTTTTTCTCTTCTGAGAATCCAAGCTGAATGACCAAATATACAGACCGCATGCTCGGTCGTGCACGTGCACATAAAGCGGTGCCTTACGATACGAGTTTAATTCTTTCCGTGGCCACGCTCGTAACTTAAAACACTCGTATCGCAATTCAGCTTTCCCCTTTGAAATGAATTGAAATGCCATTAATCTGTTCCAGCGTCTATAATATTCAACTTTATAGAACCATACATTAAATCAGACATTAAATGTAAAGAATGAAACAGTTTTTGACACATTTTGTTGCTTCAATTCAATGGACATTGTGCTACTCCGAGGATTTGATAATACAGACATACAGATATATTGCACATGGAGATGCTCTTAGCCCCTCAGTACAGCAGTAATATTAGTCACGGGATAAAGAATATATGCCTGTTATTATATTACCCATCTGTTGAAATATCCGTTACTTCAAAGGTTACAACACCAATGCTATTCGTTAGCTCTTTTATGGTGATTCCCATTATGTGTTAGCATAAGCTAAATGGATTTATCTAATGCAAAGATATGTCTGACATGAAACTTCAATTGGGAGTGGCAATAAACAGCTTGAAGCTTTTTTTGAAGAATTGTTGACTATCTGCCAAAGTGCTGCTTGTTGTGAAGTGAGTTCAGTGCGCTGCCACCGCAGCGCTTTTATCTTTGCGTTTTTGTTTGCAAGTCGAAGCAAAAAAAACGGCCAGACGACAACTCTTATCTCGAAAACTCCGGAAATCAGGTCGCTCGTATCTTTAAGGCACCACTGTATCTATAACAACAGATTTCTTGTCTAAGATTTTATAGCTGCTTTAGGAGAATTTTGATGTGCTGAATTCAAATATAATATTGGCTTTGCTCAATCAGGTCAACTTTTTGAACGATGGCCACATTTTTGTTTACGTGTAGAGGTATTTTCACTTTAGAGGTTCATATTAATGGAGGTTCAGGCCCTGAATTTTGAATAATGAAGACATAACATTCAATTTACAGGTACTCACCTACTACTACTACTATCAATTTACAGTAAGCAAAATTTGTCACGTTTCATTAATAAACTGGTAAAAACATGGACAACTTACAAAGAAATTTTTTGGTAGCCCCATGTAATTAATATAATTAATGCAATGTCTTTTCTCGCCAGTTATTCATGACAACTGCCCGTGCACAATAGTAATAAGTGGCAATGTGTGAAAACGCCCTAAAAGTCCAGTTTCTCTGCAGATGCCAGACATTTCTGATTTCCTAGTTTCCTGGAACACCAGCATACTCTAAGACAGGAGCAGCAGCAGATGACTTTTGGATCAATACTGATGATCTCTTTCTCTCCGGTTGCCTCCCTTTTCTTCTCCTCGCTGATCTAAACTTTGCCTCGTGTCTTGCTCGAAGTCCTCCCTCAGCGATCTATTTTTCAACCTTTCAAACCGTCCATACCCCCCCTTCTGAGACCTTTAGAGCAGCGGTGGCGTAGAAATAAATGGCCGCGGTGTCGTTCGAGTCAGATAGACTCGACTTGTCGGGAGCTTTCAACCCAGCGGGGAGGCAAAAGTGCCGTTTGTTACATCAGTTTAATCAGCTCCCAGTGGAACTTTTGTGTGTATGTGTGGGTGTGAGGGTGTACTCGTGTGTGCGTGCGTTGAGAAACCTTCAGCTAACTTCCAGATTGTGTTCACCACTGGACTCTGATGGCATAAACGCAATAAAAAGTGGGGAAGTGTGGAGTGATAACATTTGTCGCCCCTGCTTTGCATGCTAATTAGCTTGTTAGCTGGGTAGCTATTTGCAAGACAGTCCGCCCTCATTGCAACGACCCACTTGAACTCCGTTTCGCTGCATGGTACCGTTCGGTCAGAAAGAACTATTAAGTGTTTGCATCTCAATTATCATCAATTAATCGCATCTTTGTTATTAATATATATTTCAAGCACTAGCAGCATGTCCTTAAGAGATCTTGGGTGTTCCAAGCCATTTGAATGGTCTTACGTCAAATTTCCCAGAGGATATTCTTTTTTTTTAAAGTGTTAAGAATTGTCCTCTTTGTTGCTTAAATTTGCCTAAAATGGCAAAGTTACACATAAACCGACGTGTTCTTAATCACAAAAAAGGCCATTTTTTTGGATCCCATATTAATCTAATACCATCTTTGTTAACATTTCAATATACCGTATTTTCACGACCATAAGGCGCACTTAAAAGTCTTAAATTTTAAGCTGAGTTTCCGCGGAAACAAACTGCGGTCAAGCCGGCCTCCACTCGTAAAGTAGCAGTCAAGCCAGCCGCCCCTAATTTTGCTCATACGAGGCATTACGGTAATAAGTCGCCAACTCGCGGCGAAAGCCACCTTCAAAATAAAAGCCTCCCAATAATACGAACGTCAATGGTCTTCGGTTAAGGAATGCAACCAGCAAGGTTAATTTGAATCTTGAGATGGATTAAAAAATGCAGTTTATATGATATGAAAAATAAATGGTAACTGGACTGCACTTATATAGCGCTTTATCTACACCATCACAGTGCCCAAAGCGCTTTACGAAGCCTCACATTCACACACACATTCATAAACCAATGGGCGACTGCTGCCATGCAAGGCACTGCCAGACCCACTGGGAGAAAATAAGTGCAGTCCATTTACCATTTATTTTTCATAAGATATCAAATAAACTATGCGGCATGTTAATTTGTACAACTTCAGTCTTTTCTCATTGAATTCAACATGACTATACTGCATTATAAACTGATTAAAATTCAGTGGTAATCCCAAAACACCACAAGTTTTGTTTTGTTTTGTTTAAAAATAAATAAATCATAAATCAACCAAGCGACAGCTCGTAACTTGAAAAACACGTAAGTTGGAGCACTCCAAAGTGTGTTGTGTGTTGTTTTGCCACTGGTGTTGGATAAAAGTGTGTATGTAAGAAAATGTGTCTTAACTTCATTAGGCTTTTCTGCTGGGCAGCGGTGTGCAGTGGGGTATGTGTCCCCCGACTCCTTTCTGCTGACATTCCACACTTTCTCATAGAAACTCATTCAAATTCAGTTTTCTGCAAGGGTGCGCAGCTACTAAAATGATAACCCATATTATGGCCCTATATTAATGATCAAATACCCCTCGTGTAAAGTGTGTTTTGTTGAAATTATTTTAGTTTATTCCCAATAAAACATTATGTAAACATAGTGGTCGTTAAAGGCTACAAAAAGTAATATATGACATATTAATATTATATTTCCTTGTTGCTACACAGCAACAGTGTAAAAATATGATCACCCACAGCAGACTAGGTGCAATTACTCTTTGTCCACTGTCATCATCAGCAGTATTATAATTAATCCACATTAATTATTTCCCCAAAGACTTTAGTCATCCTCATTATGGAGGAGCCACTTTATTTCCAGCAGAGATCTCGTCATGTTGTGATTATCTGTGCATGATCTCGTATGTAAAGCAGTTTTTTGTCTGTTTGTTTGTTTGTTTGTTTGTTTTTCATACATCACACACATTATGCTCTCATTTGTTCAATATGGATTGTTGTGGTTTATGTACCATTTAAAAGCTCATTTTCAATACAGGCAATCTGTGTGTGTGTGGTTGTGTAATTGAATTAATGGGAACTTGTTATGAAAGCTCTCAAGGACTGTTTGCATTCCCCTGATTGTGTGTCCTGCCTTTGTTTACCTTTTGTTGACAGACGTTTTAGAATTTTTAATGCGCGACAGCTGCGGTGGATTCAAATGGGGGCGTCAGTTTCAATGCTTGCAGGTCTTTAATCGTCCATTTAATTTAATTTCAAGGCGATATTATGTTTTGTTTTTAAATGAATTAAATGTCTCTGATTTTCACCAAACAAGTACAGCAAGAATTACAGCACTTTTTTCTAACCTTGCTGAAATCAGCCTATTTTAATGAAAATGAGTTGCTGCCCACCCACATTTCTCGATGACTCGTGGCAAAGCTACTTTTGAAGCCGAGTCTAAAATAGTGCAATCGACATACATCCCCTGCCTATTTGCTTTTTTTTTTTTTTTTTTTTTTAAACCAGTCCCCCATTATTGCCGCTTTAATTTGAACAGATTAATGGCACTTACATTAATTTGCAGGTTAAAAAGATGATTTGAGATACAAGTGTACTGCGTTACGAGCGTGGTCACGGAACAAATGAAACTAATTTTCCAAAGTGCCACTGTATAAACATTTTTGGGGAATTCTCTATTCCTCTCAGGTTTTTGCTCTTTGTGTTAGGGCTCGGTCCCTATCCCCCTAAAGAGAGATAAACTAGAATGGAGATGGCATCCCAATACCTTTGTCCATATAGTGTGTATTTATTTCTAAACGTTCCTTCCTGTGAATCACTCCGCACCCAAATGATGCGATCCACCGTTGCCACGCGGGTGGAAGCGAGCCTCGCCATCTCATATTGGAACCCATTAGCCTCTGTGCTTTATACCCCACCAGGAAGGTCACTTAGCGCTCGCTGCGTCCTTTATGCAGCGCTAATTACTTCCTCACCGGGAGGCCCGTTCAAGAACGTTACTTGCTGAATATATCACTTCATATGAAATGTTCAGCCTCCCCTTTCATTCAGCCTCCCCTTTCATTCCCCTTATCCTGGTTGGCAAAACTCTCAAAACCCGGTTGGTTAATTCATTTCATTTTGGACCACAGCTATTATAAAGCATCTTTGTTCAGATGTCATTAAAAATCAATAGGGTTCTTGAATAAATCATTAATGGAACATGTAACCTAAGCTTCATGCCAGCTTGGATTAGAGTTAGTTTTGAAGTCTGAGCATTAATACTCGTCGGATAGCCACTCTGGATATGTATGTGGAAATGAATCAATGAGTTTCGTCTGAGGGAGGCGTTTAGTTGTCTTAAGTGGATTTCACAAGTGACTAATTGAGACATATAGCGGAACAGCGACGATTTGTATATATGTGGTAAAGCAAGGCATTTATTTGCGGACGGCGTTTATTGGATGGAGATGTTTATTGGTCTTAAGTAGACGATGGATCTGACTAATTGCTGCACATCTTCTCTTAGTGCTCGCTGTTGATATGGGAGCACAAAGTATTTAGCTTTAATCTCATTACATTGTTTCGGTGTACCCAATGGTCTGGCTTGCTGGATGGATGTGCTGGTGAGCTTTTCCTCAAGTGGACGTATCCCAGCCTCCTTTGATAGTGACAGGACAGACGACACCTGCATGGGTGGAAAAAAAGCAGGAATAAAAGAGGAAAGTGAGATTAAAGCAAAGCGAGATGAAGACAGCCGACATTGACCGTGCTCCTTGATGTGTACGCTGGGGGGAAATAAATAAAATAAAAAAAAATAATCCCCTCGGACAGCCTCCCCCCGAGAGTTCCGATGTCAGCCGCGGTAGAGCGAGGCCTACGTGCTTGATGTGTGGAAAGCTCTCGGAAAAGAGTGCTTTCGCTCTTTTTCACACCAGCAACCTGCAGGGGTCGGCTGTTTTTTTGTTTTTATTTGAAAGTGATGAAATGCTTTCTGTTTTGTGCCCTTAACAACCACTTGCGTGCATTTTCGCACTACCTCCCACACTGGAGTTTTGAATGTTGACTTGATAGATGCACCTCCACAATTCAACATGAAATATTCATATTGGAAACATCCAAATTGTTGGTGTTAAAATGCTTTCAAATGTTCTCCGTACGTGTGTTGTACTATTTTTTGGGGTGCCGTCACAGAACCAGTGCTAGTTATGGCGATGAAGGTCAGCGGTACCCACATCTTTGTCCTGGCTGCTCAGTACAAAATGGCTCAAGCGACAATAAGATCAAACATTTTTGAAAAGACTGAGGGGGAAAAAAGACAGGAAATTATATTATATTTAGGCTTTACACAATCAGAATTTTTGGGGCCGGTCACCGATCAACAAGTTTAAAAAAAACGATAACCGATCAAAAGATAACACACTGTGTCTTTTTAAATGACTTCCTTTACTGCATATACTAGTGTACTATATACTGAGTATCTTCAAAAGTCAGGTCATGCATTCTAATCAGTCAGGTCAAACCAACATTACAACATGACCGAAATACTGGGTGCTAACTTACTGTAATTAAATAAATGTATTGTAATCAAATTACTTCACTCACTCACACCGAAACTTTAGAGCATGATTACACAGAACGCTGGCATAGTTACGTACAACCGTTAGTGCTAGCACTAGCTTGCTAGGCTACAGAACATTTTCTTGGCTGCTGCTTGTTCCCTTACTGGCTATGAGCAGTATAGTTGGGGACATTGTATTGTGTGTGTGTGCATGTGTGTGTGCATGCATGCGTGTGTGCACCAGCCATCACATTACAGTGCCAATTGGACAGGGGCAGTCAGAACACGCACACACACACACAGACACACACACAAGCACGCACACCAGCCGGGATGAGGCTTTGCTGTGCCCGCTGTGGCTTGATGACTTGGAATCGTTTCATTCCACACTAATAATAAACTGATGATAATCCAGAATTGATTGCACATAATCATGTTTGTTTTTTTTCTCTAAACTAGAACATCTGCTTTTCTTATTGTACAACGAAAAAAAGACAGTGTTGGCACAGCACTGAGTACATGATCAGAAATGTATCTATAGCAACACATTGGACCCAAATGTTTGTATTGGTAGTGTAGTGGTACATACTGCTGCCTTTTGTGAAGAATGGCGCAGGGTTCGGTTCCTGGCCAGTGCCCCGTTACACAGCCACAGCCGCTGCCATTCCCAAACCCAACTAAAAGAACATTTATAATATTGAAATAAACCCAAATATTATAGAATGGAAAACTGTCTTTATCTGTAATTACTTTCGTTTTGTCAACACCTAGTAAGAAAGACTGGCTAACCTTAAAGGTAGATATTGTATATAATCAAGCTCTTGCAGGAATTTAGGATTTGTGCTTCCCTTTTATGCTAATTCCGTCTTTAAGCCGTACCGCCTATAAGTGTTTAATTTGATTCAGTAGCGTAATTCTCAGGTCATCATAAGATGATAAAGAAATGTGTCCAAGGGCCATATGTAGTATACAGTACAGATGAGTCCGTATGGTAGCTAACATTAGTAAAATAGCTAACGGTTATTAGCTGGTAAATTGTTGATAAACTGTGGATGTGCGGTTCTAACACGTTACTAGCGTAATGTTACAACATCACTACTTCCTAGTATAGCATTGACAACATATATGATAGATACTTACGCTTCCTTAAGGTGATCGAAAATTTAATCTTGCATTCTTGTCGCCAATTCTGCTCAGTGTGACACAAACAAAATTACATCCGGGGGCATTAGCTGTCACTCAAAATGAATTAGCCAATGAGGACGCATTCCTCATAAAGCCCGCCCACCTGAAAGGTTTGTGCTGAAAAGAAAACGCAAAAAGTCAGGCAGCGCAAACGCGAATATTGTCATCGCAAGCAAAAAATATTTTCATGACAAGTCATAATTTTTTTTTGTGCTTGAGTTAGATTATATCTCTCAATGTCTTATTTTTTGGGGGTTGGCAATTCAAGAAGTTTTGTTTGATAGTCTTGTTTTTTTCTTCGCGATTTAAAACGTTTTGTGTGATTCTTTTGGGCACAAATCTGATTCCATAGATTTACAGCTGTCACGAAAATAGAGCTCTATGACTCAGAAGGTGCTGTGTGTGTGTAAAAAAACAACCCCCCCCCCCCAAAAAAAAATCAGTACAATGCTTTACTGTACATATTATTCTTCCTCTTGTTTCTGGGGGGGAAGTAATCCTTATTCTGTGGAATGTTGTGATATTCTGTGATGAATGAAGTGTCTTGATTGTCCTCAATTCCTTTCTTATTTTGTCAATTTTGGTTTCTGGTCATCCACACAACAGCTGTTGTTTTGGAGGCGCACATTATCCGCCTTATTTGATGTGTGGCAACAAAGCAAATTGAAACAATTACCATCAACTTCTTTTTCTTCTTGGGAGCGTTGCCATGGCGTACGGCTGCCATGGTTGCGTTGGTCGTGCCTCTTCATGAGCTTGTGTATCTCAAAGTACCAGATCTTCCTCACTCCCTCCCTCGTTCCTTCACGTCCTTCGCGCCCACCCCCACTTCTTCTTGCCATCCTTACACGCTTTCTCCATCCGTTTGATGTCCTCCGCCGTCGCAGTGAACATATTGTTCACATGGATTCACGCCATTAGGAGCTTTTAGACTCTCTTTTGTTTGTTAAACCAAGCACCGACAAAATGAACCAAAGTATTACTTTTTGCTTTTTTAGGCTGCTTTGATGACTAAAAATGAACACATTGCAAGGCTAATGGCTGCGTACTGGGCGTTCCATATAATTTCCAAATGTTCTTTTTTTCCTGTTCTTCTGTTTGTGACGTCACTCCAAAAGTGTGATGATCACCACAGAGAATGGAACTAGAACTTCGACGTAAAAAAGACGTACATGCGTCTCTGTCCTGGCTGCTCAGTACAATATGCCCCAAGCAATAAGAAGATGCAAAAATGCAAATGGAGACAACAACAACAACAACAAGACTTACAAAGTACGATTAGATCCAAAAGTATTTGGCTACAGCTTTCATGCCTGTAATGGAATTGAAATAAAACAATCACAGCCATTGCAGCTTCCCGCATTCAGATAAATCAGATAATTTGTACGCTACACAACGCACAAGGAGTTAACGCTCTTATCAGTGGTTATTGGATGTCGCCCTCTTTGTCCTTTGCTGTTTTGTGGGCAGTGAAAGCACTACCACGCTTAACCCTTTATCTCTTATTGCAGCTCTTGCACACACGCGTACGCACGCGTACACACACACACAAACACACACACTAGAGTGTCGTGACTGAGCGAACACGCACAGGAGATTCTTGGATGCCGATAATCCTCACATTTAGTAAAAGCGTACACGCACACACATACACGTTCACAAATACACACACATATACACAAGTCCCCATCCACGAGTGATTTGGAGAGAATAGAAGGCCGTGAAAGCCGTGTAGGAACAATCGAAGAGGCGAGACTGTAAAAAGCTGAAAAGAAAGGAACTACGGTACTGCATATTAAATAAATAATATCTGCAACAAGATAATGACTGAGCCTAATCATTAAATGATTAATCTATTGTATTTGTGTTGGATTATAGTTTTGAAAGTAGTGTTTTATTTTGATTACATTCATTATTATGTATTTTGCCAGTATAATACTTAATATATAGTGTTTTACTTCACATTTTCATTTTGTTGTTCTTTATTTTACTTTAAAATTTATTTTATTGTATTATGTTTTTAGCGATTAACATACTACTTATAATAAATTGTCCTTTTTTTTATGTAAGTTGATACATAACAAATTTTGTATGAAATTGTGCTTGTAACAGGTATGTTCATATATGGTTTTAAATAGTAATAAAAATAAAATGTATTTAAAAGTTTAATTTTAGCTTAACTAAATATGAATTGTTTATACTTGAAATGTAATATTTTAGTTAGAGATTAAATTCTGTTGTAATGCTTTTTATTTTAAATTAAAAATATATTTTTATAATTTTTTTACTGATAAACATATTACCAAATAAGTAAATTTTCATTTCATTTTATCTCAGTACTAATTGTTTAACTCAAGCCAACTAATACTTGAAATCTATATATATATTTTTCATTTTAAAATATTTATTTGAATTAATAAATACTACTGCATTAATACATAATATAGGTGTGTCTTTTGTTATTTCTTTTAAAATAATAAACATATTACAAAATGCATCAATTATATTGTATGTTATAATCTTGGAAAATGATGTAATAATTTAATTATGTGATATTTTAATACTTGATCGTTGTGAAAGTACTTTTGTTTTTTGTGTGAGATACGCTACAACATTATTCTGGCAACATTACCATAGAGTTATGGTTTGAAAAAAGACTCAATTCTTGTATTATTATAACATTATTCCTGCAAAATAGGATTTTATTGTCGCCAGTAAACAACTTTATTATTATCAAATTAATACTGACATTTCTACATTTTCCTCAAAATGGTATGAACTTTTTTTCCTCATAATATTGTGCCTTCATTCTTCCCTAAAACACTTTACATAGACCAAATTAATACTTAATAGTCTATATCATATAAGAATACTTTTCCTTAGAGTATAATACTTTGATTCGTACATTTTCTTATTTTGATCATAACTTAAAAAATGGATGTACCCTCCTGATTTTGAACGCTATCTGACTGTTGTAATGGTAGATGTCCTTACATAATATTATGTCCTCATGTGAATAAAGTGTCACTCTTAATATTCGCCGTGCAATTTTCAGTGCAGTCCAGTAGCGCATGTGTGAGATTTTCACTTGAACCAAAGCGCGTTGATCCTCCCTGGAGAGGCACGACACTGTGTCCTCGCCGCGTCCTCGTCTTGCTTGCACGCCATCTGACTGTGGAGATGGCACGGCAAGCTGCTCGTTAATCAGCTGCGGAGGCAGCCCGGAGTGTCTGCGCCTGCTGTCTATTCAAAGTGACGAGCCAAACGCTGCCGGGCCTTCTCGGGGATTTTGACGGGAATAGTCTAGAGAAGTCAGAGTCATTTTTGCCACGGGCCACATAGTAGTTAGGGTTTCTCGCCGAGGGCTGTTGTGACTGTGAAACCATATATACTGTACTTTTAATGTGTACTCGCCTCATATTATCACAAATTAACAAATTGATGGATAACTAGTTTTAAAATCAAAAGCTGATGAAAACTGGTCATCTCGTTGTCATTTTATTTTAAAAGGGGAACGGGTAATTAAATAAAAAAAATAAAAATGCTTGCAAATCTCAATGTTGTTAAAGGTGAGACAAATGTGCAATTTGGGTATTTTAGCAAGAAACATGAAGTTGATGCACATAATTTGCTTTCGCGGGCCAGATCTGGCCCACTCCACTTTGCTGCAGCTCTGTTTTCTTCCTGCGCTCAGTGTCCACTCAAAGTAATTTGTCTCCTTAAAGAAGTCAATACAGGAGACTATTATCCTATTAGCTCTGGATGCTGCAGCGCTATACTCCACAGTCTCCACTTAGCTGCCGTGCTCCCTTTTCTTGTTCCTCCCAGTCTCGTCTCCCCTGAAATCTGTCTCCTTAGAGACACAAGACGTTAGCTTCATTGCCCTGATTCTCTGCCATGTGTACTGTATTATACTCCACGGTCTCTGTTTAGCTCCAGGTCTCGTTTTCTTTTCTAAAAATCTCTCTCCTTAGAGACAGGAGAGGTCAGCTCCCTTAGCTTGCTGTTCTGCCTTAGGCGCCGCATGCTTCGGTATTCTCCTCCACAGTCTCCACTTTGCTGCAGCGTTCCTTTTTTTCCTGCACTCTTTGCTCTCTTTGAATAAAATGTCTTTCTTTGCGAAACAAATACAGGAGACATTAGCTTACCCTTGTTGCTGTGCCTTTGCGGCGGACGCTGCAGTAATATACTCCACAATCTCCACTTAGCTGCAACACTCCATATTCTTGCGGCCCTCATTCTCCCTTTGGATAAAATGTGTCCACTTAAAGAATTAAGTAAAGAAGAGTTTAGCTTACCTAGTCTTGTTTGCTTCCTTACTTCCTTTGACCTTTTTTTCTTGGCCACTTTTGAGTTATTATCATCTAAAATCAATAGGGTTCTTGTCACAACATATAGTAATAATGGACGGCTTGATAATTGCCACCAGTAGTGCATGCCTGGGTGTTTTTCTTTTGAAGATTTTCAGGGATATCACGCTCACTAATGACAGGAAGAAGGTGGTGAGTGAAGAGGGCAGCAGGGACTCTTTACATCGAGAGCGCGTAACCCGGTTAGAGTCGATCACTCTTAAGGTCGTTCCGGCGTGTTGATTGGACGAGGCCTCTCAACGCAAACTCGTCAATGTTAAGTGGATTATTAACTGGCGCGCACAAGTGTGTCACAGTTTTAATACACAAATACACAAATGCAGGACACGAGAAAAAGGAAAATCTCCTCGTTACTGGCTTTATCTTATTGTCTTTCAAGTTTCCTGAAATGCTTCGTTTCATTTTTGCATATGCACGACTGTTGTTTTGATTTTCACTGCCACCATTGTGTATTTGCCGCTTCATTATTATTGGTTTTTTTTATCGTTAGTTGACTTAAGCCAATAAGGGAAAGCTTCATAATACACCAGTGTACAATAATAAAGTAATTGTGCTATGATACACGTAAAAAAAAGCAATTGGTATCATCAGGCAACAAGGATTTTTGTCATTTGCCAATTTCTGTTCATTATTTAATCTCTATTTAATTATTTAATTTTTATTGCATAATTCTTTTAATAAAGATGATGTATGTCTTTAGTCAATATTTAAAACATATGTCGTAAAATCCACATATCTTTCGATTGTTCTAAAATATTTCACAATAACTTACAATATCAACCTTTAAAATAATGATCATTCATTTATCACATACAGTATTCCCATCTCTTTTACTATTTTCAAAGCATAACTTATGAATCGTATGTATTAAATACTTGAACAATAATAATATTGTAATCAGATTCATTAAACTTATTTATCCCTGCGGGGCAACTAAAATAAACAATATGATGTAATACAATATGTATTGCAATATTTAAACAACAATAATTTACAGTAAAATTAAAATAAGAGTGAAGTAATGATCTAATTATTTTACATTACATTTTTACATTTTACATTTTACAATTAGGTAGTATTTAATAATACTGTACAATATAAATTCCTATTAATATTAGTTAACCCTATTTTAGCAACAACAGGTTGCAATATTATTTAATCATAATTCAAAAAATAATTGTATAAATGCAGAGAGATTAAACACCATTAAATGAATTACATTGTCCATTAGAAGAAAAA
Organism: Phyllopteryx taeniolatus; assembly: GCF_024500385.1. Classification (NCBI taxonomy): domain Eukaryota; kingdom Metazoa; phylum Chordata; class Actinopteri; order Syngnathiformes; family Syngnathidae; genus Phyllopteryx; species Phyllopteryx taeniolatus. The sequence goes on along the minus strand of NC_084515.1, from coordinate 14,289,706 downwards.
AAAAATAATGATTATTGTTGGATTCAAACTTAAGCAAAGACCAATTCTCATTAGCGCCGACATCATGTGCTTTGATGCACATTGCATCGCCTCGAAGCCTTCACTCAGCAACCAATCGGATCGCTCTGATTCCCTCTGGTGCTCATACCAGCTAGAGGGCATATTTGGGATTTGCGCTGATATGCTGGGATGTATTATCTAACTCCAGGCTGTGCTCTACAATGAATAATTTCGATCTGAACGCTCAGCACTAGATTAAAATATGTAAAGTAACATATGGTGTTGCTTCATAATCCTGTAATGAACTAACTCTACTCATGCTGACTTCAAAGAGGATTTTCTAGGAATGTGTCTTCTAAAGGCAGCCATTATTCGTGCGTAGATGCTTTGATACGCAACGAGTGTTACTTTGAAGATTTCAAATCTCGCTCGTTTATCCGCCGCCCTATTTGTTGTTCCCATTATTTAGCCTCGCTCCCTTCTTTCCTCTCCCTCTCTGTCTCGCTCTCCGTCCGCAGTGGGCCGCCTGTTGATCGAGTTCAGCTCCCAGATGACGATGGAGCGCGTGCAGCGAGAGAACCCCAACGTGACGGAGGGAGGCCGCTACACGCCACCCGACTGTCGGCCTCGATGGAAGGTGTGTGTTTTTAAAACTCTGGCTTTTCCTTACATAATATGAAGGTCAAGTTTCAGATTTGGCAGCAATAAAGATCCCGTGAATATACAACCCCAATTCCAATGAAGTTGGGACGCTGTGTTAAACAGAAATAAAAACAGAATACAATGATTTGCAAATCAGGTTCAACCTATATTTAATTGAATACACGACAAAGACAAGATATTTAATGTTCAAACTGAGAAACTTTATTGTTTTTATTAACTTTTATTAAATTGTATGGCTGCAACATGTTCCAAAAAAGCTGGGTCAGGGTCATGTTTACCACTGTGTTATATCATCTTTTCTTTTAACAACCTTTAATAAACGTTTGGGAACTGAGGTCACTAATTGATGAAGCTTTGTTATTTCCCATTCTTGCTTGATGTACAGCTTCAGCTGTTCAACAGTCCGGAGTCTCCGTTGTCGTATTTTACGCTTCGTAATCCGCCACACATTTTCAATGGGAGACAGGTCTGGACTGCAGGCAGGCCAGTCTAGTACCCACACTGTTTTACTACGAAGCCACGCTGTTGTAACACGTGCAGAATGTGGTTTGGCATTGTCTTGCTGAAATAAGCAGTGGCGTTCAAAAAAAGATGTTGCTTGGATGGCAGCATATGTTTCTCCAAAACCTGTATGTACCTTTCAGCATTAATGGTGCCTTCACAGATGTGTAAGTTACCCATGCCATTGGCACTAACAAGCCCCATACCATCACAGATGCAGGCTTTTGAACTTTGCGTCCCTAACGGTCTTAATGGTTCTTTTCCTCTTTGGCCCGGAGGACACGATGTCCACAATTTCCAAAAGCAATTTGAAATGTGGACTCGTCGGACCACAGAACACTTTCCCATCATAGATGAGCTCAGGCCCAGAGAAGCCGGGGGCGTTTCTGGGTGTTGTTGATAAATGGCTTTTGCTTTGCATAGTAGAGTTTCAAGTTGCACTTACAGATTTAGCACCGAACTGTAATTACTGACATTTGTTTTCTGAAGTGTTCCTGAGCCCATGTGGTGATATCCTTTACACATTGATGTCGGTTTTTAATGCAGTGCCGCCTGAGAGATCGAAGGTCACGGCATTCAATGTTGGTTTTCGGCCTTGCCGCTTACATGATTTCTCCAGATTCTCTGAACCTTTTGATGATATTATGGACCGTAGATGATGAAATCCCTAAATTCCTTGCAATTGAACGTAGAGGAACATTGTCCTTAAACTGTTTGACTATTTTCGCACGCACTTGTTCACAAAGAGGTGAACCTCGCCCCATCTTTGCTTCTGAATGACTGAGCAATTCAGAGACGCTCCTTTTATACCCAATCATGGCACCCACCTGTTCCCAATTAGCCTGTTCACCTGTGGGATGTTCCAAACAGGTGTTTAATGAGCATTCCTCAACTTTCTCAGTCTTTTTTGCCACCTGTCCCAGCTTTTTTGGAACATGTTGCAGCCATAAAACTTTCATAAATTTAATAAAGTTTATCAGTTTGAACATTAAATATCTTGTCTTTGTAGTGTATTCAATTAAATATAGGTTGAACATGATTTGCAAATCATCGTATTCTGTTTTTATTTATGTTTAACACAATGTCTCAACTTCATTGGAATTGGGGTTGTACATCTTTTACCCTGAAATTTGTTCACTTAACTTAAAGTAACCCAAAATACACAAAAAAATAAAATACTTTATTTTGTACATGGCTACACCATTTTACTGAAGCCGTTGTATGTCTAATAAAATTGAGTTTTGATTGACCAGTGTACAGTATTTTAAATCTAGATAATTGCAAAATTAAAGGACTGTTGTTAATGAGAATCTAAGATGGTTGTCCAGAGAGTCTCATCTGAAGTCACGTATCTCCCGCAACTTACTTTAAACATGGATGCACACATCATTGTGGACCAACCACTGGATCGTCGGTAAAGACACCTTCTCCAAGACATGTAAGATCATCTTTCGCAAGGAGCTCGTTTTCACTCATCTTTTTAAAGGTTCCGTATTTTGGCTATTCAGACCTCCATAGAATAACTCTCTAACATGGACTCATACAAAAGTATAAAAGTGTTAATTTCATTTAAAAAAAAACTTGGTTTTGTCATACAAGTGTCCAGAAAAGGCCCCTCTGATAGGTACTTCTGTTTGACCCAGTTTTGTATCCGCTTTGTCCATATTTGGCTAAGACTGCCACCTTTCCTCTGATTGGCTGCCTCCGCGTAGAAGACCCACTTGTGAGTGCACACGTTTTTGTTGACAGCACTGGCTCGGGTGCGGAGAAATAGGCGAAGATCTTCGCGAGTTGACGTTGATAAGCTCAAGAAATTCGAATGACCTGATTTTAGGTCCCTCGGCATAAGGATTTGAATTCCTATTTTTTCTACTGAGGCACCATTGAGACAATATTACATCTTAAATACTAGAAAAAATTGGTTTGCCATAATATGTCCCCTTTGATTCACCTGAGAGACTGTTTACATGCCTCAGTAGGTGCTGTTGTTTTGGTTAGCAACAGAGTTCAAATGTTCAGTAGTTAACTCTTTCACATTCCGGGGAAATTGAGTACACTTTTAAGGTACTATGTGTCTATGATGTCTAATGTACAGTGGCCGACAGGGGCAAATGCGCTGCAAACGGCCATATGCTGCATAGCAGAAATGATGCATGATGAAAAACACACAAGCACATAAAAGAACTGCAAAAAGAAAAATGCTGCAAGATCAAAATGCTGCAATTACATGAAAAAAACAGCAAAAGACAAAAGCGACAAAAGTTCACGCCACACAACGGAAGTTATGCCTTATTGTTTTCGTCCCGTGTTTAAGGTGGCCATCATCATCCCGTTCCGTCACCGGGAAAACCACCTAAAGTACTGGCTTCACTACCTCCACCCCATCCTGAGACGGCAGAGGATCGACTACGGCATCTACATCATCAATCAGGTAGGGACCACAACATCCCTAAAGGCTGACCTCTCCCCTGACTTCTTTGTTACACAGTGAGGCTATTTCCACTCCCCGTTCCTCTTCATCACTCCCCCTGTGGAACAAACCTTTTTGTTCCACCTGCCCTGACAACACGCTGATATTTTCCTATCTGGTAAAATCTATGGTACTTTTTTATTGTTTTTGTTACACCTGAAAGTTTAAACAATTGATTGTGAGTACTGGAAAAAAGCTGAAACTGATATGACCTCAAAATGCCTTGGCCTTCTTGCGTCAATTACACTTGTACCCAAGTGTTTTCAAATACAGTGATCCCTCGTTGTTCGCGGTTAATGGAGACCAGAACGCCCCGCGAAAGGTGAAAAACCGCGAAGTAGGATTTGCCCTAGGAATTTTCGTGTATGTGTATCTGGGTACCATAAAATATGTTTAAAATATGTAAACAGTATTTATACCGTTATACATATTTGAGACAAAAGATCACAACAGTACACATATTTACTTAAATATTGAATTCTTAAACCTTATACTGTAATTAACATTTATTATACAGTAATTAACATTCATCAACATTGCCTTCTGAGAGAGGCGAAGAGGCTTGTGTTGGTGGCGCAGGAGAGGCTCTCACTTGACTCGTAGAGGCTTTAGGTTCACTCGGAGACTCTTCTGCTGGAGGCACTGACGGTGGAGAAAAACATGGTGATGGGTAGTTGATGTCTTTGTTTTTTCTTTTGCTTCAAAATTCCCCTGTACAAGGACATAACCCCGTCAACACGATTGCTAAACTCGACAGCTCGAACCATATTGTCGTCAATGTCTTGCAATGCAAATCGTTGCATTGCCCTTGCCATGTCGCGCAATTGTTGCGGGTTCTCCAAGGTAAGGCCGCGCTTTTGAGTTTCTTCTTCGTCTTCCTCTTCGTTTTCTTCCTCACTTGCAGACTTTGTCATCTCAAGGAGGTCTTCAACTGTCAGTGGGTCCGAGTGGCAATCGATAAGGGCGCTGCCGTCTTCTTCCTTCATGTCGGCAAATCCTTCATCCCTTATGATGCGGGCCAGCCTCACCGCCTTCTCCACCGCTGAGTGATGAACTTCCGTCAGGAGTGAAGCCTGGATAGTCGTTCGGCTATAATTTCTTCCAGCTTGAATTTATGGCCTTACTTTTCATGTCCTTTAATGCTTGCTGGATATTAGGCAATGTCGTAACTACGCCAGTATGCTTTCAAGGTGAATTCTTCCTTGTCGTCATCAGGCAAGCTTTGTCCTTTGTTCTGATCGTATTAGTGTCCAAACTCACTGTCCTTTCCCTGCAATCAGCAATCCACAATGCCAATGCAGCTTCCATTTTCACAATTCTCTTATTACGCGGACTTACCCCACGTTTCGCTTCCTTATTGAAGGTTATTGAAGCAGTTTTGCGGATGTTTGCTTCCTCTTTCTTGATGTACCGCACTGTCGATTCATTCACGCCATAATGGCCCTCTTTGATCATATCTAAAAGTTTCACTTTTTCGCTGATGGTCATCATCTTCTTCTTCCTCTTGGGCGCCCCGGAGGAAGCTTTCGCAGGGGCACAGCGCTTAGGCGGCATTGTAAGGGCTTAACTAATCCAAAAATGTTATCGCTTCAACAAAAAAAGTTAGCGCGAACACAACACTAAGATACAGTATGCGAGACAGTCAACAGCGTGGACGAGACTGGCGAGACACAACAAGGGAAGATGCTGGGTGAGACTGCGATGATGCGCAGCCAATCAGCTCACCGGATAAATCCACCCGTGCTCTCATTGGTCGATATCGCGCCGGGAACCAATCACGCGCCTTGTATGAGTGCCTGTGGCATGTACAGTACAGTGCAGTACAGTACAGGCATGTACTAAGCCTCTGAGTCAACTCATCTCTTTGTTTGGTATGCAGGGAAACCTTGTCTCTCGTGCATCAACATGAAACAACGCATCTTTCCGCAATATGGCTGCTGATATGATATGGCTGTATTTTTTCATTTTTATTTTTTGATGAATTTTTTTCGGGGGATGAATATTTTGGGAAAAACCCGCGAAGCACTGAAGCCACGAAACGTGAAGCGCGAAGTGGCGAGGGAACACTGTATTCCTAATAATAATAGATACTAATACTAAAATGTCAATAAATTACATTTGCAATTTTAAGAGATTTTATTGTGGCATTTATTTTAAATTGTAGCATTATAAATTTCTTGTTAATTTATTAACTAAAGATTGCATCTGATAATCTTCGATGTTTTATGTCTATTAACAATAAGAAACGACGTGAACCTCATCAAATTAGATTACATAAGTATAAAATACATAATAAAATATTGAATTTAAATCATGTATTCCACGGATTATTACTTGTTTAATTTGGAGTTCTTATTAATATCACTGTTATTCATTTTATTTAAAGGATGTTTTATATTATTGACTTAATAATAATCTAATTTAAATTGATTATTTTTTACATGCGGCACAGTGGACGACTGGTTAGAGCGTCTGCCTCACAGTTCTGAGGGGTTCAATCCCCGGCCCCACCTGTGTGGAGTTTGCACGTTCTCCCCGTGCCTGCGTGAGTTTATTCTAGGCACTCCAGTTTCCTCCCACTTCCCAAAAACATGCGACAACTCTAAATTGCCCGTAGGTATGAATGTGAGTGCGAATGGTTGTTTGTTTGTATGTGCCCTGCGATTGGCTGGCAACCGGTTCAGGGTGTACCCCGCCTCCTGCCCGATGATAGCTGGGATAGGCTCCAGCACGCCCGCGACCCTAGTGAGGCGAAGCGGCTCAGAAAATGGATGGATGGATGTTTTTTACATTAATCAGTTATTTATAATTAGTTAATTATGTTAGTACTACTAAATAAGTATATAATATATTGAATGATTATCCATCCATCCATCCATTTTCTGAGCCGCTTCTCCTCACTAGGGTCGCGGGCGTGCTGGAGCCTATCCCAGCTGTCATCGGGCAGGAGGCGGGGTACACCCTGAACTGGTTGTTGAATGATTATATAGTTTCCAAAATATAATCATATAAAACATACAATATCAACAATACTAATAATAATAATAATGCGCTTTAATAATAGATACGACATGTTTCTGAGCCAAGATGGCAGAGGTAACTTTAGGTAACGATATCTCCTGTGTCCGCGCGCTCCTCGCTGAGACGTGGCGCTGCGCCTTTAATCACTTCCCCTGCGGAACAGACCTTTTTGGTTCCGCTTGCCCCGCTGTGTTTGCTCTCGATACGCTGCTGTTCTCTTTCTCCGGAAGCTTTAGATGTGCCACTTCTATCCCGGCAGGGTTTATTGTCTCTTTTTGCCAAAAGATCTGAAACACGTGAACTTTACAATAAAGCATTGTGTTTTATTTGTGTGGAAATTGTGGTAAAGTAACACTAGTAGGCATTGCAGAAGCACGGCCGTGCCTTGTAACCCGGCTGACTGCACCAGAGTTTGTTTGTTTGGCAGTCATCTTTCATTGTGTGAACTGGAGAGGAGCCCAGAAGCGAAGGGATACAGGTCAAAGAGAGCCAAGCTACGTAAAATAAGCCCTTTTATTTGATCCGGCCTCTTTACAGTATGCATTGATTTGGCCATCTAATCTGTACAACTGGATGGTGACTCTGTATGGTAAATTTATCTGGACTGAATTTGGACAGTCTTCGACTTGGGCATCATGATTGAGCTTGAAGGACAGCAGCAATACATTCTGCTAAAAGAAAATAGGAAAAGACGGCCATATTTGATGGTGTTGAATGAAGGAGTCTTGGAATTAGGCCACTCTTCAAATTGGCAATGTAGGGTAGTAGCAATAAATCTTGCGAAGTATGACAAAATAAGGCTGCATTTTAAGTAGGCTTCCAATTGGGAAAGTATTCAAATTGGGCGTTATGGTTGACCCCGGAAGATAGTCATAATACGTCCTGCTAATAAACAGGAAAAGAAGACCACATTTGAAGGAGGCCTCCAATTAGGGCTGAGTTCATATTGGGTGGCATGGTTAATCTAAAACCAAAGAATAGTAGCAATTTGAAACACAACACAAATAAACGAGGTAAGAAGGCTGCATTTGAAAGACGCTTCCAATCTCGACAGTCTCGAAGTTGAAACTGCATTTGAAGCACAACCTATAGTTCATTTGATTAGGAGAATTGTACAAATGACGCAAAATGTTAACATTTGTAGTTGGTGAATCCACTTATCATTTTCAAATCCATCTGCTGTAGTTTATCTGGTGTTAGCATGCTTTTCATTCAAATGTTAATAAAAGCAAAGTCTGGTAAATTATCCAAGTAATTACTTTTCTTATCTACTTGCTACTCACTACCACACACACAAAGAGATAATAAAATGTTTAATAAATGTTTGGCAAGAGAATCGGCGCGGTTGTGCAGTTGACCGTAGAACAGTATATGGATCTTCCTCGGATCTATGGATCTTTGAGTCGGGGCTCCAAAAGGAATAACTTGACACACCAGTGAAAAGATATTTGAGGCATTCCTAATTACCGAAAATATTTGAAAGCGTGAGAAAAATCATTTAGTTACACAGACTCGAAGGTGAACCAAAATACAAAGTGCAATGGAAGCTCTAAAGTGGGGTTAAGTCCACCTCTAAAGTCTGACAAAACTTTGGAGTTTGAACCACCTTCACGCATGACCTTAGAGTACCTCACGAGAGCTCAGTTCTGAAAGTAACAAGTAGGGGGGCTAGTGCATACAGCAGAGTGTACAGTACCAGTGCTGCCACGTATGTTGCTAGCACTACCCACAAATAGCTGTCTAGGGCATTGTTAGCTGAGAGACACTGGAGAGTATATCAGTGCCATTGCTAATGTTAGCTGCTAATCCTAGCCACAGGTTGATTGGCTAGCATCCTTTGCTGCTTAGTGGAGGATTTCTGTGAAAGTGTGAGACCGGCTAGGGTGTCGAAGGCCAATACTATTGTTAGCTGCTAACCTTCAAAACCTTTCAATAAATAAAGTGTGCTGCTTCATTGATATTTTCTTCATATAATGCAGCATGCGTCCCTTCCATTCCATTCCTATTTGCACCAATCCACAACTGTGAAATGAAAAAAGGCACACAAAAGGATGTGTTATAATAACGTCAGCAGTGTTTGAGATTACCAACGGGGATCATTTTGCAAAACACACTGTGCCGAGCAGGGGAAAAATACTGTTAGTCGTAATTGCTTGAGAAAAAAAGGCCATTTATTGCCGTTCCCTCCTGAAGGCTTCGAGGTGTGATTCCAAAGCAAAGTAGGGATAAGCGGGCCGTCATGTGACCTTCATTTACACCAGTTTATTAGAAAAGTGCCATCTCCTCAGACACAACCCTTTGTGTCAGCATACAGTGGGTGTGTCTGTGTTGAGCCATTACCATTTATTGAACATAATATTTCAGTGCCACTGCTATTGTTAGCTGATAGCGCTAGCAGCAGATTGACTGGTTAGCTTTTTGTTAGCTGTAGATGGCCTATATCAGTGCCGACACTAACGTTAGCTGACAGCTCTAGCCACAGGGTGACTGGATCACACTTTCTTAGCTGTGAGGCAGAGTATTTACTGTAGTCCCTCTGCTATTGTTATCTGCTAGCACTAGCCGCAGTTTGATTGGTTAGTTTGTTGTTAGCTGTGAGATGGAGTACTTCAGTGCCACTAGCAGCTACCTTTATAAGGTAATCCTATCTACAAGTAGACTGGTTAGTTAGTGCGTCGTAGGGTGCTCTCGGAAATTCAATCTGACGCCCTAACTCAGCTCTGAGAGTGCAGCGTTCTGAGAGGCAAGACGTGCGCTCCCTGTCTTTGAATTGACAAACGACCACCTTGCTTGAACGGCTTCCGTGATTGTCCTGCCTGACGCTCTGATGGTCTCTCTCCCCAGTCAGAGCGGCCAGAGTGTGCTCCAGCACGCGCAGAGTGTGGAGCTCTGAATAGCCCAACAGCACATTCCAACAATGCTCTTGAGTTTACGGGACATTAACTGCTAGCATTGCCACAGGTTGACTGGCTAGCACAGCATTAGCTGTGAGACGGACTCTTTCAGTTCCACTGCCCTTATTAGGTGCTAATACTAGCCAAAGGTAGACTGGCTCACGTGCCATTAGCTGTGAGACAAAGTATTTCAGTGCAACCGCTAACATTAGCTGCTCACTGTCGCTACAAGTTAACTGACTAGTGCGTTGTTAACTGTGAAGCAGAGTATTTCAGTGCCACAGCTATCAGTAGCTGCTAGCTCTAGCCGCAGATAGACCAGCTTCAAAAGCTTAGTCTACATGCACCGCAGCAAAGTTGGAGGTATTGCTTTTCCAAACAAGGACGGCGCTGATGGACTTTGACGTGTTCAATAATGCAGCGATGTAATCTGATAAGATCATCCTTGACCTTGAGCTTGTTTTATCTATCGCAGTCGTCTGCAATAACTTTTGAGCAACAAGATATCCGCACCGATATAAAAGCCCATCTTTTTAAATATCGTCTTTGAGAATGATTCATATCGATTCGGCAGGTGTACTTTATATCTCTTGAAATAATGCCACAAAGAAAATGGAAAGTGAAGAATTGTGTGGAAGGTAAGAGGATAACTAAACTGGCTGTGTAACAGATGCCTCTCTGTCTCTTCTTCCCATATTTATTTAAAGCATTTGTGCAGCCGGATATAAAATATTGTTATTGATACTTAAGTGTCTGCCTTTATTTATTTATGCATGCTATTTGGAGATTTATATGAATGATTTGATGTTCACCAGAGGCTTTGAAAGTACTGGGGATCCTTGGTTTAAGACAGACCCTGAAATATGAGATTTCAAGGTTATGAATTACGGTACCGCAAATTGTTAGCACGTCTACGTATTTCAAAGGTTATGAATTACGGCTCACACTATCTTGTATGGAGTTTAAATTCTCCCCGTGCTTGTGTCGGTTTTCTTCGGGGTGCTCCGGCTTCCTTCCACATTTCAAAAACAGACTTGTAATGGTTCATTAAAGACTCCAAAATGTCCAAAGGTGTTAGTGTGAATGCCTGTTTGTGTATATGTGCTCTGCAATTGGCTGGTGACCAGTCCCAGCCGCTCACTCAAAAGTCAGCTGGCTCCTAGAGGACAAGCGCTATAGAAAATGGATGGATGTTTACAACACAACAGTGGAGTGAGGCATGCGGTTGGTGAATCAGTCTCACAGTCAAAGGTTCTAGGTATGAATCTTGGCTTATAATCGAGTCTTACAACATTTCTCAAGCAGGAATTTAATAAATCTAAGTACAAGCTTGGTTGTAAGCACTTTCATTGGGAAGAAATGATTTGTTGAATGGCTTTCTTTCTGAAAACAAGCAATTAGTTCTTACAAAACATAATTTATGTCGTGCTGTTTCACAAATACTATGTTTTGGCCTTGGGCAAACGATTCAGCGACCACTGCCGTCACAACTGTAAAGCTCTTCGAGCGCCTAAATTAATCATGTCCATACGCTGTGGAGCTTTCATTGAATTAATAACAATGCGTGGTGAAGAGGTTGGAAAAAGAAGCATTGACTGTAGTTTTGTATGCTGAATGTCTGTACGTTTTAGATTAATGCTGTCTGTGGTAATCAACACACGAGACCTATGTCACCCTGCCTTGCTGACCATAGGTTTTTTTTTTTTTTTTTGTTTAGTTTTGTTTTGCCTGAAAGCCATTTAAGAAGAAAATGTGCCTATATGACACAAATGCTCTTAGAGGGGTTATTTGAATTTGCAGCTAATCGGCTGTTGAAACAACATGCAGATACAATATGTGAGAGTTGCTTTGTGGGCATAAAAGGTATGTGAGATGGAGTAGGTATCAATGTACTACTGCTAATATTAGCTGTGAGACTTGAGTATTTCAGGCCCACCGCAAACATTAGCTGCTAGCAATAGCTGCAAGTAGAAAGGCTAGTGTGTAGTATTTCAGGGCCACCGCCGTGGTTAGCTGCTACCCCTAGTCGCGGGTAGACAGGCTGGCATGTTGTTAGATGTAAGATGAAGTATTTCAATGCCACTGCTGATGTTAGCCAGTAATGCTAGCCGACTGTTGAGTGTTGTGTTAGTTGTAACAGATGGAATATGTCAGTACCACTGCTAATGTTAGCTGGTAAAATTAGCGGAAAGTCAACTGGGTAGCACGGAATGAATTGCGGGACTGAGTATTTCAGGGCCACCACTAACATTAACTGCTACCGCTAGTCACAAGTGAATGGGCTAGCATCTCCTTATCTGTGAGACGTTGTATTTCAGGGTCAACACTGTTGTAAGATTGTAAACCAAGCCGCAGGTAGACTGGCTAGCGCCTAATTAGCTGTGAGACAGAGTATGTCAGGGCCACTTCTATCATTAGCAGTAGACTGAAAACTTTTAGGTCTGACATCAAAAGAGGACTATTAGACAACAGCGCAACAGTTCAACTTTTATTTCCAGGATATGTACATCTGAATCTTACACAGAACGTAACAAGATTGTACCTTTTGTTTGAACCATATATTTTTCAAGTCAACAAAAGTCTGTAGTGTTGTGTTTTGTTGTCCAGGTGTGTCCTATTACTTTGAAGCAAGTAGCGCCATTTCAGATTTGGGGTTTGCCTGTGAAGACTACATTAAAAGAGGTGTAACCAGCAGGAAAACCAGAGAGTTGTCTATGGGTGAAAAACAAGCAATTGTGAAGAACTTTTAACAGCCTCACTGTTCCAATAATTTGGGAAGCGAGTGTATGAGAGATGGTCTACTTTGGGTTGCAGAATGATGTACGTCTCTTGTGATGTTTTCTGGCAAGTTCCGTCTTTGATTCTGTTTTCCCACACCTGCAGCTCAACCTTCTGGTCTTTTCCCTGTGTTGGCATCCCGCCGCATTTCTTCCAACAGCTCGAGTTCAAGCCCAGACTTTGCTCATTTGACTGAACTTTCCCCCTGCGGGACCATTCCCTTCGTCTCCATCGCAGTTGTGGCTGTTTAATGCCAAACCTGGCAGCTGTTTCGGTTTTGGTTCGGCTGGCTTCGGGCTGCTCCTCAAGGCCAGTTCAGTACTAATGGGGGTCCACTGCTGGGCTTCAGCTTTGACATTAAACAATCCGACTGGCTTGATTAGATTAGTGATGGAGAAGCTGTCTTAGGGGAGGACTGTATTTCCGGCCTTGTGGCATTTAGACCATCACATGACACTATATAAAAGCACAGCAGTCATGACTTTTAAAATAACCTTCTTAGATTGAAAGGAGTGACTTCAATCCATTGCTGGAAAGTAGGGGGAAAAAATGGCCCCAATAATCATTTTACTGATCGACACAAAAGATATTTTGATTTAAAGCAGTCATTTTGACCAATTCCTACTAAGGAATTTGCCCAAATGAACTGGAAGCAGGTATCCTGGACAAATGGGCAATACTATATTACCATATTATACTATATTATATTATCTAATGTGGGCATGATATGGCGTCATCAGGACGATCATTTGAAGGATTCGCTATTGAAAAGGATGTGCGAGGTCCTGTTAATCGCTGCTTGCAGCTTTAATTCACTTTACACGCAAAAATGCATTTTATTTTTTTCGCATGTAATTCGGCAATAATTGCTTTGCACAATTTAACAGTTTTGCTCCCGTGCTCCTCCTACAGGTGTGAAATTGAATTACCATGACGTCAAGTGGAATATGTTGAACTAACTTGCCATATTTAACCTAGAGGCTGATGAACAAGAGCATCCAGGCCGTCGGCCTATGTTACAAAAATGTGACAAAATGCCAATTACACTTACTCCTCATTGTCAGTATCATCTCAAAACTGTTAATTTTAAGGGGAATTTATTTAGAGTTGCTTTAATTCATATTGTGATTAAGGTAGAATTATTTATTCATCACTGATGCCAGTGCTCATCATCACTGTTGGTTTATAGTGTATTGTCAGTTTATTTTGGCTCTACAAAGGAAGAATGGCGTCTTTGCATGCAGTTTGTAATCTACCGTCACAGCAGCTCATCCTTCATAATTATATGTAGCCTCAATAAAGTGTGGGATTGTCATAATAGGAATCACCATCACCACTGTGACCGCCTCTCCGTTGGAACATTATGTTCCACATCTGCTGCGTTTTCAGCGAGAGGCTGATTGTATAAAGCGCTCCAGCTTTGCTATGCGTGCTGGTACGTCATGTCAACGTCATCTATAGACGAGATCCCGCAGAGAGCGTTTGCAACACAAAGGCAGATGATATTTTGTCATCTTCAATGACTATTTCAAAAAAATCCTTGCTGGTTTTATCATCTATTAATCATACAAGGCATTTTTTAAACACAAAAGAGTGCACAAACAAAAGTGATATACTATAAAGCATATCAGGTAGATGACCATATTTATGATACCGTAAATGTAAATTATATAACACAAGAGTTCCAATTCCAAAACTGTTAACTGTCTTTTGGATGACATTGAATCTAACTGAAAATTAATTCATATCATTGAAAATGAAGAAAAAGATCTTTATCATTTAAATTATTTATTATTTGTTTATTTTCTTTAACAATAATTCATATTCATTGAATTTTTTATTTTTTGTGTAAGAAAATGTTCAACTTATTTTGTAATTTATTTATACTTTATTTGCTTTTGCTACTTTTGTTGTTTTAAAATGTTTATTTTTTTTACTATGATTTATTTATTTCGTTTTCAATTTGTATCCTTTTGAGTTTATTTTTTTAGTATGTTTTTAAGATTAACAGTTCCAGATTTTTTTAAACTTATTTTATTAATGTTTTATTTGAATTTATTTTCAGTTATGATTATTAGAATGACTTGAAATATGAGGGGGGGGGGGGGGGGGGATGGTCCAATATGGTCATTGTAATCTCAGCAGTCAGTATACAACCCCCCCCAAAAAAAAAAAAACTTTAGTAGCTTGTTATCTACACTGCACTGGCATTAATGTAAAACTTAATCATCCCGCGTGCATGCTTCATATCGCCTGCCATATTTCCACTAAACGGCGTCCTCCAGCTTGCCTCCGTTTACGAGCCCTGTGGCCTTCCCTCGTCGATGTAACGGCACCTCATTCGCCAATAAAGGGATTCAGCTGAAGACAGTAAATGTGCATGTGGGATAATGTTGAGCCTTTCGACCCTTCGTTTCTGGCGTACTCGAGTGACGTTGACGTCCCGATTGTTCACCGCGGCTCGCTAGTCGCCAGTCCACTCTGGGACTGCGGATGAAATTTTAATTAGCGCCTCTGATTGGGATTCATGGCGCATTTTGCTGCGAGCATGTTCGCCAAAACTTTTACAACTCCCAGGCTTTCCACACAACATAGTCATGGCCAAATACTCCTCGGACGGCGACTGTGATTATGTCCTCATATTCTTCTGTTAGCCCCCATGGTAGGATAATTAAATGGGTACTTCCCACTTCCCACTTCATGATTGGAATCAGGTGGGAATGACTGACAAAATACCCCAAGGATCAAGAGTTAAGACTTCTTTATACTCGCGTGGACAGCGACCGCGCTGACGTGACTGGGGCTATCCTGCACGCAGTTTGCCTTTATACTCGAGCTCAACCCACGTGCGCTGTTTTGAAAGTGTTCTGCAGTTCTCCTCCAAGTCGGGGGTGTCGCTACAGCTGGTATTGGCTAGGACGCCACAGGGTGGAGTTTCCTCTGCATTTTGTGGCCATTTGCGGTAGCCGTTTTTACTTTCCTTTCCGTAACAATCAATCAATCAAAGCATTTTCCCTCGTAGAGAAGTACGTTATACACTACACTGTGTGTATGTGGTGCATGGACACACCACAAAACACAAATTTCAGTAAGTAAATATACCGTTACTCTAAGAACTGTTAAAAAAGTACTACAATAATCACAGATTTCTGCGACATAGCATTAGATGCATTTCACACACACACAAAATCACATTAGAATGACTTTTAATCACACAAAAAGCAAATTATATTCAATGTATGTTTATGAATGAATTAGATTTTACATCTTGATCGTATTAATCAGATTGTATGAATTTTAACGCTAACAACTGAAGCTGGAAAACGTAGTAACAATTATTTATGGATTAAGCACAAGTGACACTTACAGTATGCTGTACAGTGGTTCACAGCTCACAGCATATTATAGCAATCCCCAGATACAGTATACCGTGCAAATAATTCCCACTCTGGGCCAGGAAGGAACGTACGAGATGATGACACCAGAGTGATCTTCTAAGGATGCCAGGACATGGTTGCTTTTCAGTCCAATGCATCCTTTATCTCTCAGCATTGCCAGTTATTTCTTGGAAAAGAACATTTTGCAACTGTACCCAGTCCCACCCTGCACACACACACACACACACACAGAAAGGCAATATCTCAAAGTGACGGCGAGATTGGAGAAGGCTCCAGCATTAAGGCATGAGGCAGATGGTGTCCCATATTGGTCGTGATGGGAAATGAGGAGGGATGATTCACCTCGCTGTATTGAGCTGCAGCAGGTCTGAGAGACACACTGCGTGAAGACCCAGACGGTGTGTGTATGTGTTTGTGTGTGTCTGGACATAATGAGGAGATGGGAGCAGGAGGAAGTCAATTCTGTCAACTTCAAGAGGAAAGAAAAGGCAGAAAAAAAGTTATCGAAGAAGTCTGTGAAGTTTGAACGACATTATGTGCTATAGTGAGCATGTGGATACAGTTCATGCATGTATTGTGTAGCACCCAATCATAAAGGAAGGTTCGTGTCATGGCTGCCATAACTGAACAGCATTGGTTATTAATCGTTTTTATGTTTGCCAGTTGTTAATACACCTGAAGCTCTGAAAGTTAGTTATATTTTTAAGGCTAAAATGTCATTGGGGCCCAAGCACCAGTCAGTGCAAAGGTCCTCCTGGAATCGCTATTTAATATTATTCTTTCAAGAAATAATTACTGGTAGTCTTTTTGGGGGCCTCAACATGCTGGAAATGAGTATCCTGGTGAAAATGGATGCATTCTGGGAGTCCCAAACACAATGCAATGTTTGGGACATGTGTTTCTATTTTAATAATTAGTAAATGGTTATTTTTGTCGTTAATTTTTAAATAATTGTATTTTTTATACATACGTGTTTAGAGGTTGCCTGGTTGCGGCACGGCAGGTTGAAAGCCCGCAGCCACAGCGACCATCTGCTTGTGTCGTCTCCCATCATGCCTCCTGAGTGTCTGATGTCAGGTGGCAGCTCCCCGAGTATACAGTCTACTAGAATATTTCTGTTTGTCTTTCTGCATGAGTCGGCTGTTTCTCTTTGACTGACACATGGCGGTCAAGCTTCATCCCCACCACCGTAGGGCAACGCCAACCTTCCCTGTCATGTCTTTTTGCAGCAATGTTTGTCAGCACTCATCATAGTTCCGTCCTCCGCCTTTAGTCCCATCCGTCACATTTTTGTTCATTCGCTTTCTGACACCCTTCTGAGTGATTTACGTTTCTCATTCCTGCTCGCTGGCGTTATACAGTAAAACATGTTTCTTTTGTGAAATATTGCTTCGTTTTTAATACCATTTGGTTTCCGTTAGACTTATTTGAATTGCGATTTTAAACATTTTTTGGGGCATAAATGACATATTTTCACTATTTGCGGTAGGGCTCAGTCCCAATCCCCCGCAAATAGCTCCATTTTACTGTAATAAAATCCAACCAGATTGGATGTGATTCATTTTCTGCTTCTTTTATTTCCACACGGACGGGTCACTCCGCAGCAATAAAACAAAGCTTGCTACCTGTCATATTGGATGGCCGCCATCCTGTCCTTATTTACTTACAACAAACGACTGGCCCTGCTTCGCGTTGACGTTGCTGTGGTCCTTGCACAAAACCACCGCCAGCCGCTGGCATTTTCGCTTGCGCTGTGCGATCGTGTGCATCGCTACGAAAGTCATTACCACAAAATAGTTAATTTTGGCCTCGTGCCAGCGGTGCCACTGCGAGAGATTGAAGACTGCTAGCTTTTGAATTAGACGCGTGCGTTTGTGTGTGGTTGGCCACAGTATCTAATCAAGCTTTGATGAGCCTGCTGCTTCCCAAGCGATGCAGGGCTGGAGGAGCTTATATGGAGAGCGCATTGGCCAGTTTCTTTTTTTTTTTTGACCGGGGTTCAATCCCCGGCCCCACCTGTGTGGAGTTTGCATGTTCTCCAACTACCGAAGACAAATTCCTACTGTGTTTTTTTGGACATACTTGGCAAATAAAGATGATTCTGATTCTGATTCTGATATACAGGGTGCTTGCTGTATGTATGCCACATGCCCAACTATATACTCAGTCAGTCATGCATAAATAAGTGCAATACCTCATTCTGCCAGTATAAAATATTTACGTGACAGTTTGAAATACTACCATAGTGTTATAGTATGTCTTGCGTTTGTTTTGTTTATGACAAACACAAAATCAGTTGTTTTTAAACTTCTTGTCAATAGAATATATATTTAAGTGCTCAAACTAATTTAAGACTGGATACACGTTACCTTAAGCTGGTATGCGTAAACGGTAAAGTGTATGTAATTCAGGCGCTAATACTATTATAAACTATTCACAAATTCTTTGGAGCATAAACCTGCGGGATGTGGCTATGCACCATACAGCTAGTGTAACTGTAGGATGTAGCTTTGTACCATGCAGCTCTATGTAATGTAATGTAATGTGCATTGTAGCATCACATTACTGACATACTATATACTGTAGTTCATACCACTAGCTTGCTAATTAAACTATCTGCCATTAGCCTAAAGCTATGCTAAAGGATGTGAGGCTCATTCTCATTTGATTCATAATAAAATATTATATTGTAATTTAGTCTTACAGCTTTGCATCCAATGTACACACACATGGAACCACACACAAACATACACGTACACGTGCTGAGTGTGTAAAACGTCGAGTGCAGCAGCTTAGCAGAGGTCAATATACACATAATAATAAATACAGACCAGTAGCGCACTAAATATGGCCGCGCAGCCATGCTCAACCTTTACCTTTCACCATAATTGCTTGGCACAACGCTGTGACGGCGCGGCGTCATAGTTTTTCCACATGGGAACAGAGATCCGTTATTCACTAGACGCATAACAGTGTCAGCGCAGATGCAGACTGATTAGTTACACCCGCGCGTAAATAACGGCAGCGACATGGTAACTCCTCCAGCTGTGAGGATTATATACTGATTAACCCGGTTGCTAATTAAACTGATCATACGCAGTAATCAAACAGATACATCAACATCATCTGTCTCAATAGCTTTGCAATGGGACATAAAGTAGCATACAGCAATGGATTATAGCTATGTAGTATGGCGCTATGTAACATATAGCTGTTAAGCAAATAGTAGTCTGTTACTATGTCGAATATAGCTGTCTACCTATGGAGATTACAGCCATGTGGCGTATTGCAAAGTCACAAATACCTAGGCAGGTGTAAAGAAATGTAACCAATAGCCATTTAGCATGTGGCTATGTAGAATGCAAACAAGTATATAGTATTTACCTGTGTACCGTAAAGCAATGTAGCATAGCCTTTAGCTTTGTAGCATAGCTGTGTAGTGTATGGTCATCTAGAACATATCGGTACAGCTATGAAGTGTCTGGCAGAGTAGCATTTTTCTGTGTTGCGTGAAGCAATATACAGTAGTATATAGCTATGTAGCATATAGCAAAATAGTATAGCATTGTAGTGTGAAGCTATGTTGTATATATTAATAAACATGTAGCTTTTTAGCATATAGCTGTGTGGCCATGTAGAATGTAGATATGTGTCATATAGGAAAGTGGCAAATAGATCTGTAGCGTGGAAACAATGTAACATAACCATGTAGTGTGTGACTATGTAGCATATAGCTCTGTAGCGTGTGGCTATATAGAATATAGCTTCCTAGGAATGTAGTATATGGCGATGTAGTGTGTGGAAAAGTAGCATATGTAGCAATGTAGCATATAGCCTTCTGGCTATATAGGCTCTTTTGTACCTATGTAGCATTTAGCAAAATTGCTAATATGTAGCGTGAAGCAATGGAGCATATAATAATGTAGCATAGTTTGTAATGTGTGGAAATGTAGCATGTAGCTATGTAGCATCTGGCTATGCGAGTTCTAGCTTTGTAGCAATGCAGAATATAGCTATGTAGTGAGTAGCAAATGAGTTAGCATGACGCAATCTAGCATATAGCTATGTAGCATGTGATTAGGTAGCATATACAGTAGCTATGAACGTGACTGAAGAATATACTGTTGGTCTGTTGTAAAGTAACAAATAGCTATAAAGCGTAAAGAAATGTGGCATAATGCTCTGTAGCGTGTGACTATGTAGATATAGCTATAGCATGTAAGAAAGTGGCAAATAGCTTTGTCACTTTGCAAAATATAAGGAACGGGTATGAACTTAATGGTTGGCGTTTCTGTCCATTTGCAGTTGGGTGAGGACACGTTCAACCGCGCCAAGCTGCTGAATGTAGGCTACGTGGAGGCGCTGAAGGATGGCGACTACAACTGCTTCATTTTCAGCGACGTGGACCTGATCCCCATGGACGACCGCAACCTCTACCACTGTTACGAGCAGCCCCGACACTTCGCCATTGCCATGGACAAGTTCGGCTTCAGGTGAGAAAACTCTTCTTTCTTCTTTCTCCGTGGTTGTAGTACATACATTGATGTAAAACTGCACTATACATATGAAACCAGTTGGGTACTTGCTCACAGCATTGTGTGGTCTGCTACAGGCTACCCTACGCGGGCTACTTCGGGGGCGTGTCAGGCCTCAGTAAAAAACAGTTCTTAAAGATCAATGGCTTCCCCAATGAGTACTGGGGCTGGGGAGGGGAGGACGACGACATCTACAACAGGTGAGCTTCATGGAGTGGCAAAAAGATGCTTCGGCTAGCTATGCTATGCTAAGCTATACTGTAATATAATGGTGCCTTATTTTTTTTCCATGACTACGCTCAAATCTCAAATCATCTTTCCCCATTGAAATACATGAAAATGCAATTTATCCATTACAGCCTCCCAAAACAAATCAACAAAAATGTTTGTAATGTTTTTAATGACAAAAATAGCACTCTATAATATTGCACTACTATTGTAACATAATAATGACATAATTGAATAAAATATAAAGAATTAAACACTTTTTGCCGCTTTTTTTTTTTTGGCTTCAATTCCATGGACATTGTGCTACTCCTTCTGGTGTGCAAGCCTTCGCCACCTGGGGGCAGTATAATGCAGACATGGGGATATACATGAAGAGAGTCACAGCTCCTCAGTAAGATGCAGTAATATTAGACTTTCTTTGCAGAAGATAAAGAATATGTCTGTAAGTATTGTTATATTATTCGTCAGCATATGGTGCTTCCCAGTTTGTGTATGAATATTTGTTGCTTACAGGGTTATAACACCATGACTGATGCTATTTGTTACCTCGTCTTTGCCTTTTTTAATTGTTTGTTAGTATTAAGCTAGCGGACAAGTCTAAGGCAACGTTTTGTGGTTGCCTCTGTTGTGATGAATTGTTCACGATGCCAAACTGCTCCTTGTTGCAAAGTGACCTGAGTTTAATTCACTGCTACCATTCAGGACGCGTATCTTAAATTTTTGCCGACAAGTAGAAGCAACCGAAAAGAAAATCGACCGAACGACGGCGCGTATCTCGGAAAACTGGTTTGTCGGTGCTGATGTGCCCCTGCCACCAATATTACAGAACACTCAAGGAGTTGTTAACTTTAAGATACCTTGGTGAGTCAATATAATCTACTGTTGTAAACTAAACAAAAATCATGCCACAAAACTCTTAACCATGATGTTAGTTAGCATGATGCTAATATAAAATGATATATCGTTGTTGCTCTACCAATATTATATAACACTCAGTTTTCAGCCACAATAGTAAATATAATCAGTAGTCAGTGGTAAACTGACTAACATTGACTCCACAACTGTCTGTACAGTGACATTAGCACAGATGCTAACCCAACACGAGGTGTCCACCAATTTTATAGAGCACTAAAGTAGCATGACAATCACAGCGATGCTATTCCAGTTATGGCAAGTCAGTGTACCATTCATATTTTGTAGTTATTTCTTGGGAAAGTTATTACATATGGTAGCTTTATGGAAGCTCAACCTTGGGTCCATTTGAAATTGTTTGAGCGTCTGCCGGACACGTAAAAAGCTCAATTTACCCAATACAGTCGGCGAGACGGCACATCATTGGCGTAACTGTGCCTTTTATCGCTGTTTCACCACTTCAGCAACAGGGATGAAAAAAAAAAGAACCAGGATGTGCTTGTCACTATCCCGTCTCTTGGTCCTATTTTTCTCCCCAAAGTAAGGCTCTTAGATTCGGGCTAGGTTTGTCATTTGCATTTGGAGCGACATTAAAAAGGCAATAACTCTTAACTTGCTTTAAGCTGCCGCGTGTGAAAGTTATAGGTGGCCTCGCATTAAGGCTAGCACACACACACACGCACACACACAGACACACACTCCCTCGCCTTGTCATGGCTGGCTGCTTTAAAAGCCTTTCTAAAAGCAGTCATAAGGAATATGTCCTTCAAAGCTCATTTTGGACAAGCTCCTGCATTCAGACACTTTTAATAGAAAATCTGGTGTGTTTTAGTACACTTTGATCCGGTTCACCCATTTGATGCCGACCATTTTGTCCCAGCATCTGCTGCGTGGATTGAAATGTGACTTATGTAGGGCTCGCAGGTTTTTACTGAACCTATAACCTTGTACAACTCAATTGAAAATAAATAAATAAATAAATAAATAAATAAATAAATAAATGGCGCGGTGGAGGACTGGTTAGAGCGTCTGCCTCACAGTTCTGAGGACGGGGGTTCACCCGCCTGTGTGGAGTTTGCATGTTCTTCCCGTGCCTGCGTGGGTTTTCTCCAGCCACTCCGGTTTCCTGCCACATCCCAAAAACATGCATGGTCGGTTAATTGACGACTCTAAATTGCCCGTAGGTGTGAATGTGAGTGCGAATGGTTGTTTGTTTGTATGTGCCCTGCTTATTGGCTGGCAACCAGTTCAGGGTGTACCCCGCTTCCTGCCCGATGATAGGTGGGATAGGCTCCAGCACGCCCGCGACCCTAGTGAGGAGAAGCGGCTCAGAAAATGGACGGATAAATAAAAGGGAAAAAGGTTGACTGTTTTTCCTTTTTTTTTTTTTTTTGCTAAATACTTTTGATACGTTTTTCTGTTAATATTTTGCTGTTGTTTTTATTTTTGCATGTTTAACCATCACTTTATGCTTGTTCCTTTGGTACCCCAAAAATGTTAACAGGTCAGCGCGACTCGCTGCATTCTTATCTTGAACCCTCCTGATACTTTACAGGTTCAATTGACTGTTGAAGAAATATATGACAATAATACTTGTGTACGCCTGTCTTAATTGAGTTATGATCTTTATTTAATATAATATAATATTTGAATTTGTTCAACCCCCCCCCCCCCCGCCCATTACACATTTTGGCACAAGAGACTAAACTAAAAGGGTTGAGAGGGATTTTTCAATGCAGACAAAAAAGAAAAAAACAAGTTTCACAAAAGATTACTGAATACTACTTGTATTCAATTTTGTCAATTCGTAGGGTCGAAACTTTTGCCAACTCCTTGAAGGGAATTCATCCAAATGAGCCCAAATCGGATACGAGATAGATGTGTCAGGATAGACTGCGAAGGATTTTAGCCCACGGCATAGAATGGGCCAATTTTGGGCCAATTCCGAGAGACTTACTTTGACCATCTTCTTCAAGGAAATTGAGCTAAGTGACCCCAAATCAGAATTAGGCATACGAGAGAGACGGCTCATCATAGATTGCAATAGTGTAGGTCCGCCCTGCGACAGGAAATTTAAATCACATATAGTCGTCCTGCTATCTGAATGTAGCACCCATGGGCTCCAAACCAAATGTCACGTGGACTCACGGGCAACAGCTAGCACAGCTTGCCCCCCAGACGCACACCCCACCCCCGTACCCTTGCCAGATTGAAGGGCGGCTCGACAGCAATGCTTTCCATTTTCCAGCATTTCCTCATTCACTTTGAATAGGCAACAGTTGCCTCAAGTAAAGGCAGAAGGTGACATCATAATGTTTGTATGTGAATGGACACATTTACAATGTGTGCGCATGTGAAGGGACAAATTTGTTCCATCGTGTTTGTAATTGGAAGGAAGTTTACATTTTTGCAATGCTCATGAATGTGAATAGAGAGAGAGAGAGAGATGTTTACAATTTGTGTATGCTAAGGGTGTTTGAAACAGTTTTAAGCCGTGGACAAGTGATCCATTATGCCGGAGAAGTTACAGCCTTCCGTGACGATGAATATTCTGCAGAAGACGTGAGCCATTAACGCTAACGAAATGTCGAATTTCACAACAGCAGTTCAACTTTACATTATTAAAGAAGAACTGCTGGTTATGTGGAGGTGCAAATGTTCATACTCTGTGTTTCTACACAACACCATACTGATAAGTCTGATTTTATTTATTGAAATTATTTATTTATTTTTGTTAATTAAAAAACGTAAAACAAAGGTTGTAGGAACGTAGCCGCTATAAAGAGAGCGAACCTGTTGCAAGGAGCCCACAAGGGTAGGGGGAGTGGGGTAGAGTGAGATAAAGAGAGAGAGAGAGAATTTAAAGGCACAACATGCCAATGCACTACAGTGTGTGTGTGTGTGTGTGTGTGTGTGTGTGTGTGTGTGTGTGTGAGAGAGACTTGGTTTGATTACACTTCATAAAACCAATTAATAGCTTACAATTCTCTTGTTATGTCTGTTATGTTTTTATGACTATTTTACAATATATTGCTACTTTTCTTGATTCAAAATTTTTTTTAAATGTGGTGTTTTGGGGGGACTGCAAAGGATTAATTGCATTTCCTTTCACTTTAATGGGGAAATGTGTGGTCACAGAACGAATAAAAACTCGTTTGTCAAGGCACCACTGTAAGTATTTGCATGATGTGTGTATGCAAATGAACAGACGTGTTTAGATTAAGTCATAATCTGAACTATTTTGTTTATTTTTTGACAGGCTCACACTTAAACGTACAAATTGCGATTCTGAATGAGCATGAAAAGAAGAGTGATGAATTCAAGTGTTAAGTGTCTGGCTGAAGTGGTTACAATAGGAATGTGTTCAGGTCACTTCACATTTTGGCACCAAAAAAAAAAAGACTTTCAGCAAAAGCATCGTTAGCTACATTATTCACGCTGAAATAAGAGCAATTTGTCTGTTGGACAATTTGTCTGTTTTAGAGCGGACTGTCCCGCATGTGCCGACTGGTTAGCACATCTGCCTCACAGTTCTGGGGACCGGGGTTCAAATCCCGGCCCCGCCTGTGTGGAATTTTGCATGTTCTCCCCGTGCCTGGGTGGGTTTTCTCCGATTTCCTCCCACATCCCAAAAACATGCGTGGTAGGTTGATTGAAGACTCTAAATTGCCCATAGATGTGAATGTGAGTGTGAATGGGTGTTTGTTTTTATGTGCCCTGCAATTGACTGGCGACGGGTTCTAGGTGTACCCCGCCTCCTGCCCGAAGATAGCTGGGATAGGCTCCAGCAGCCCGCGACACAAGCGTGGATAAGCGGTATAGAAAATGGATGGATGGATGGATGTCCCGCATGTGTCCACATGCTCGAACCACTTTCCAGACTGCTCCAATAATCATCTGAAATTCAGACTGCACGAGCGCATTTGATTGGATTCGTGGGGAGTTCCTCCAGCTCCCGTCTCCTGTTTCCCACCAGCCGAGTTAATTGCATGAACGCAGTAGAGTGGAGAACTGGATGAGGCCGAATCCAATAACTTGTGCTTCTTATTGAGTCTTATTGCCATCTAATGCGTGCTGCCGGTGTGTGTGTGTGTGTTGCAGGATCACTCTGAACGGGATGAAGGTGTCCAGGCCGGACGTGCGCATCGGCCGCTACAGAATGATTAAACACGAGAGAGACAGACACAACGAGCCCAACCCTCAAAGGTAACGTTTTCATGACCAATGATAATTTTGCCATTACATAATAAAGCATTTGTTTTCTGAATGTTTTTATGGCACAATATAGCGTTTTTTTTTTTTGCAAAATACAGAATTTCCATGGCAAAATAATAGTGATTGTATTCCGAAATACAGCATCTAAATGGCAATATATTGTTTTATTACAAAAGAAATTAGCATGTTCATGGTAAATTATAGTGTTTTATTGCAAAATGTTGCTTTTGTGGCAAAATATGGCATTTCCATTTAAAGTAATGGCCTTTTTATTGCAAAATGTTGTCTGCCAAAATAGTGTTTACAGGGCAACATACTTTTTTTTACTGCAAACTATAGTGTGTAGTAATTTTTGATTATGTAATAGCGTTGTTGCTTAACAGTGTTTTTGTAGCAAAATACAGTATTTTCAAAGAAGCAAGAGTGCGTGTGAAGACACATCCTATTTAGGTCCAAATCCCCCTTCTCTGAAGATCCTCCAAGAGCAAAACATTATGTGATGTAAAAAAAAAATTTTTTAAAAGACAAAATGAAGTCAGTTCCAACTAAAGACACTATCTTCTGCCCCTTGCTCAGAAATAAATGCATGAACCTCCAAATAAATAGCGTCCCTGTTGGTGGTGGCGGCGTCTTTGTGCAAGCGTTGTGCCTCACGGAGGCGGGGCAGGAGTGGCGGGAATCGAGCGCGAAGCACAGTGGCGTCGGGCCCGTCTGGTGGCTCGTTTATTGATTTGGATGAAGGCGAGCAGACGAGGCGCTCCCATTTGGATCCGTGTGTGTTTTTGGCAGGCAATTACAGATGACGCGTGCACTTACAATTATGATGGATGACGTGTGATACGCACCTGCTTGTTTTAGACGTCATCCCATTCACTCCACAGATTGTTTTCAAGATCTTGCGTTTGGATTTCTGGCGTCTCATTTCGTTTCATTTTATGTGCCGTGACACGATCTCATCCATGAAGGTGGACGTTTAGCCTGCAATAACAAATGTAATACGTTTACTGATGCCGTACAATTTGAGTAAGTGTGAAAAATATGCCTCGAAAGGATTCATTCTGTATGTCCATGTGTAAGACGGTGATTCATTAAAGGTTTCTGAATCAATCAATCAATCAATCAATTCAGGGCTTTTGTTTTGCCTTTTTTGTCTGTTTGTTTTTCAAATAGAGGAACCGTGTTGAAGGTCAGGTAGAGTGTTTTTACGTTTTACAGTGGTTTCAAAAGATGTACCTTGTGAAATGTTATTTGACTAGGAAATTATATAATTTTTTAGAACACCCTATTTCCTGCGGAAGGCACTTATATGTAATCCACATATAGTACATCATTCCCAAATCTCCTTGCTGAAGAAAGTCACAGCCTTGTTAAGACATCCTAGCCAATCACCCAGAACTCCATCCAAACATGGCATTTAAAATGGTTACAAAATGAGTCTTCACGTATTTGTGAGGCCACGGCAAACAATCCCACTCACGTTCACACTTAAGGACAATTTAGTCTTCAGTTAACCTAAGCAACATGTTTTGGGAATGTGGGAGGAAGCTGGAGTTACCTGCGGAAAACCCACACAAGCACAGCTATAACATGCAAACATGCACACGGGATTTGAATGTGTTAACCACTCAATCACCGTACCACCCACTTTGAGTTGCGCACCATAGTCTTTTTTTTTTTTCTTTTTCTTTCTTCAGTAAACCGAGCTAAAGTGGTTTCTGTAGTACTTTCTCTCCTCCTCAGATGAGATGTTCAATAAGGCATGATATTGAAAAGCAATGTATACAGCATGTCTCAGACACATGAGCAGGCGATTTTGGACACTACAGTATGCAGATCATTTAAAAAAAGACGGCGAGGGAAGCAGAGTCTACCTGCGTGCTGCTCATCATTGTCTTTTTAACAACTGCTCTTTTAATACCATTCATTTGCATGACAGAAACATAATACGCCTTTATCGGCCACAAAAATGTACTTAATACACCTTTATCTGACATTCCTTAATACGACATAATTGAACACGGCAACTTTTCTAAGTTCGCTATTGTTGGACAGAGAAACTTTTCTTAATATGCCTTTATCAGGACACTGAAACTTTCCTTCATAAGCCTTGATAGTACACCCAAACATTCCTTCATATACCTTTATCATACACAGAAACTTTTCTTACTATGCCTTTATGGGACACAGAAGCGTTCCTTCATAGGCCTTCATCCGAATGAACCTGTGTGCTCTCTGAGTTAGGCACCTTTTTTTTTCCAGTATGGAAATAGTGTTATTTGGAACTATCAATAAGGTGTGATATTAAAACCATCGTACACAGTATATGTCAGAAACTGGAGCAGGTTGGTTTTGGACATTATACAAACACACTTATACAGATTTAAACAGGTGAAGACTGAAGTACAGTAGATCCTAACTTTCGAGCCCTCATGAAGCTCGTCAAGATATGTGATGCCTTCATTGGTTGAGCTTGGCATGCGACTTGGTTTGAGGGTGTGCGAAGGGGGGGAGGCGTTGGGGTGCTCTTGAGAGAGAATAAACATTGATAATCCTCATTCAAACAGTTTAATGTGAGGCGCTATACTCCCACTGATTAATGTGCCTCCGAGGGCTCATCCCGCCATATTGGGCCTCATTCATCACGCCGGCAAATAAGTCATTTATACAGGAGGAGGTTTTATGCTTGTCTGTAAAGCACGTTAAAAGGCGCACGCCAAAAGTGCAACCTTACCCCCGCCCTCCAGAGCTCTATCACCGGAAAGCTATTTTTGTCCTATTTATTAAAAACATCTATTTTCCTTGCACACACCTTTCACACTTTATAATATGACGGTGAGCAGCAAGGCCACACCATAAAAGTTATTTTATTACAACACAAAAGTCCACGTTTTTCCACCTGCAACCCTAATGAGGACAAGCGCTATAGAAAATGGATAATCAATTGAATATTTTCATTGAACGCTTGAACACTTTCATCCGAAAAACGACAACGGCTGTCATGCAAATGTCGCGACACTTCAGTGCATCTAAAGGATTAACTACCCAAGTTTGTTTGGGCTTTTGTGTGTGTGTGTCTTTTTTTAATCGATGCCACCGCAGAAGGGTATCTAGGGGTATGGAATTGACTGTGACGTACAAAAGCAGTTAACATAGGTTGTTTCATTGTGTACTCCATTAGAATACAAGAACTGGATTCTATTGGATTGCAGTGGACAAATGAGTTGGTCTACCTCACGCTTTATTTATTCAGTAGCTCCTCAATGTACGGCCATGTCTCGCCGCATGAATCATTCAGCATCGCGACCGCCGCCACTGAAACACACGCTGCCACTTATAGAAAAAGAGACTCCCGTTGGTCTTTCAGCAGGACGGTACTTGTGTCTTAAAGATTTAGCGCTCAGCTTTGACGTCAGGGCGTCCCGTTTTATGGCTGAGGTTGTATTTTTGGACGGTTCGGGCTGTACGTCCGCAGACAGGATATTATTACCTTTAGATACTATGAAGTAAAATCAGGCATGAATAATATCAAGTGATATGGGACAAACTAAATGATGCATACTTCTATGGACTGTTAGGAATGTGGCTGGTGATGTGTGGGCCTCTAAAATCTCTATGAATATTCCCTTGGTCATCCAAACCTCACTTAGGAGGAAATTGTACAGAAAAAATAAAAGTTTGTGACTATAATGGGACCGTTTGACTATATTCTATCCATGCTTCATCATTTGGGCTGTAGGTGAACTGGTGGTTAGTACGTCTGTCTCACATCTCTGACGTTCAGGGTTCGAAACCTGGCCCCACATTCCAAAAACATGCATGTTAAGTTCGTTGGAGATCAAATTGTCCATAGGTGTGAAATTGCTTCTTCGTCCATATGTGCCCTGTGCATAACGATGAGATGCCGGGCCACGGCAGGTGAAAAAGAAGGCACATTCATCACCTGCAAACACACACACACACACACACACGAATATCCATATAAATTACTCACACAGGCATTTTCAATATTCCATTCATACGTTATCTGCCGCCACGTTTGTTTCTGGATTTTAAAATGTCTTCCCCCCCTCACTGGAGTCAATTAGGTCGATTTAGGAGAAGTGGTACAGAAAATGGATGGATAGTGAGACGACGGCGCTATTAGCTCAGTTACGCTGCATCAGGCTAATGAGCAGACGTCGTTAAAGTGCATTTCTAAACCACTGCTACCACAATCATAAATCTATTGTTAAAATATACCGCTCTGACAGGGCCAATCAAACATTGCGATGCAGCTTTTGTTAGGGATCTCATGAGATTGTGTTGTACCTAATGATATGTCCAACGTGTTTCGGCGCCGAGATCTCGGAAGTACATCAAATTAGAATAAGCTTCTATCGGAGTTGATTCGCGGCATGCAAATTGAGGGCATCTAATATTCTCTATATGTACGCCGGGGGATTAGTCTATGGCTTTTTAATCTACATGCTCAATGATGGATTGATCCCAAGATTTCATTATTTTTTTAATATCAGCATATCTTCCTACACCCATCTGTCACTTTTTCCCCCTGTAAATATAATTTTATCTCTGGATTCATCCGTCCTTCATTTTTCTTGTCTGTCATGTGGGCCTCATTCGGCTGTAACCCCCCCCCCCCCCCACCCTGTCGAGATGGAAGTGTCAATCCTCTCCCATAATTCTATTTTTATCTCGCTGTGTCTCGCTGTTCAAGGAAAAGATTGCCGATTCGTGGGTCTCCCTGCTGTCCGACAATCAGTTTGGCAGTTTGTGTGTAATCCTGGCAACCAACACGCACAAAAACGGTGCTGAAAACAAGTGGAAAAAATTGCTTGTGTAGTTTTTGTGTAGTCATGGTGACCTAGCAATTAAAAATTAATTTTTTTTTTTAAAGGCAATAAAGCATGTTTAATGGTTAGTTTTTGCGAAATCCAGATAATTAAAACAAATAAAAACCAAGCAATACGTTATTGGAAATCGTTTCAGTAGTTTTTGTAATAGCCTGATAAAAAGCCAACAAACAAAACTATGAAAAGTTAATGGCAAATCACTTTAATAGTTTTTTTGCAAAATACTGATAACAAGCCTACAAAAACAAGTTAGTGGGAAATCAGTAAAGTAGTTATTGCTCTTGATATCATATATATAGTTAAGATATATATATATATAAGATATGTAGTTAATGCATAATCGCGATAAGAAGCCAACAAAAATGATACAAAGTTAGTGTATACTGGTTTAGTAGTTCTTGTTCAGTCATTGGAACAAAAACTGCAAGTTTTGAGTGGAAAGATTTTCCGTAATGGTGATCAACACAAGTAATGGAAAAAATATATATGTATAAATTAAAAACGTTTAAAGGATTATTGCTGTTATTGTATAATCCTGCAAACACAAACAACAAAGCATGTTCAATGTAAATTTCTGTTTCTGGAAGTTTCTGTAATTGTGTAATTTTTTTCAAGCATATATATATATATATATATATATATATATATATATATGCATACAGTACATACCGCTAATCGGTGGATAAATAGCTAATCTTCATACACTACGGCACATGTGTCAAACTCAAGGCGCGGGGGCCAGATCTGGCCTCCACATCATTTGATGTGGCCCACGAAAGCAAATCATTTGCGTCTACTTCGCTTCTTGCTGAAATCTGTTCCAAAAATTGCAAACTTTCTTTACTTCTAATAATGTTGAGAGATTGCAAGCATTTTTTTAAGATAAATTGAACAATATTTGAACGGAGACACTCAAACATTTACATGGTTTTACAGACAGGTGGCATTTAAATCCATTTCAGTTGAGTACATTTTGTTACGAACTTGAACAAAAAGTCTTACAATTGAGCCGCAAGTTTCTTCTTCTGTTTGTCCAGGTTCAATAAAATCCAGAACACCAAGAACACCATGAAGAAGGACGGCATCAGTTCGCTCACCTACAGAGTGGTGCAGATCAAAAGGTACCCGCTGTACACCAACATCTCGGTAGAGATCGGCAAACCGCCTCCCCGGCCTTTCAAGGGATAGAGAGAAGGTAGGTTTGGGCAATTGGGATGGAGGGCCAAAAGACGTCACAAGCACATCATGGTGAGGAATTTTTTTCTAACTTGCTCATATAAGCCTCTGGACAACTTTGGATTGAGGGAATTGTTAAAAGCAGGAATTTGGACCAAAATGGAAGATACCCACTGGAACAGAGGCATGGAGAAGTGGCCCAACCCTCCAGGCTAAACATTCCAAAAATGGCAAAAAGCAGTCAAGTGAATAACGGGAGGGTCACAATGTGCAGTTTTGAGACCTCAACGTCAAATGACGGGGTAGCATAGATTCACGAGGACACCTCCGGGATGGGGAGTGACACGTCAAGAACATGACGGCCGCCATTTCCCGCATGATGAGCGTGCGTGTCACGCGACTTGATCTCGCTCACATATGTACATGATCCTGCGCAGGTAGGAAATACTCTCAAATCAATGCCTCTGGCATTAACGAATGAATGTATCGTGCCTGCATCTCCCACACGGGGACAACGCTGGGACAGATTTTTTTAAGGTTTGTTAAGACTGAACGGTATTGGAGCAACTTGTTCAACATGAATATGTATGTTGAGTCTGTGGTGTTGGAAAACATCGCAAAAGATGAACCCTTTTGTTTTGATAACATTAATAATAGATAAGGCAGATGCACTTGTATTATAATTAGGATTTGATTTGACGTGATGTGAGGCACAACAGGGTCATAATCGTTTCTCATGTTCCTCTAAAATTGGATTTTAATGCCTGCGGTTGCACACCGACACAGAATCGTTACATTTAATTGAATTTTCATTGTATTTTGCCATCTTCTCACTCTGACTTATTGGCTTCATGCATTGGATTTAATTAGATTGAATTTGATTTGATTTTTCCACTGACTGACCTATTGGCTTCATGCATTTAATTCAATTTGTGTAGTTTTTAAATGACTCATTAGCCTTCACTTGTCTTTATCTCCTCCCTCTGACTTGCTGGCTTATTCAAAATCAAAAAGTAACAGTAAGATTGTGTTATCGTTAGCTATATGTTATGAATATTCATACCTTGTGATATGAATATTCATGTATTGTGATATCAGAAACAATGAGCCTTATCTTTTTATTTATTTCTTTTTGGTTTTATTTCGTTACATTATAAACATGGCACTGCCCATCGTCATTTCCCACATTAAGTATTTCAAAGTGTTTTTTTTCCTGTTTTTTTTGGTTTGTTTGTTGCTGTTTTGACACTGCTACACAGTTGTCGCCTACATATATACATATATACACCGAGCTGATGCCTTCAGTAGTTATTTTCTATTGATTAAATGACATGTTTTAAATAATGAACTGTAAACCAAAACATTTTCTTTCTCATTTGTTGCTTCGTCTTTGGTGAGCCTTGAAGAGAGAGACAAAAAAAAAAGTTCCCATCTGTTTGCTTACTCTTCTCTTGGCCTCCAGGTTTTTTTTTTTTGGTTTGTTTTTTTCCAAGGTGAGATGAGGCCTCTCTTGAGCGCACGCATGCAGTCGCACATTATCGCTGTCTTCCCTTCTTACAGTTTTTGTGTGTGTGTGTGTGCATTTGATCACCTTTAATTGCCTTTGCACAGTCCCATTGACCTTTTCTGCCCTTCCTCCTGCAAATCGACACTGCGAAAGCTTCCACGCACGGCTGCCACGTGTTCGCTTGGGGGGACTGGTTTGAATTAACTCGATCATTTATATCATTTCTAGAGAAACAAATATATATAAAGAAAATAAAAGACATCTCTATATGTTTTGGGGTGTAAAGGTGCAGCAAAAGCTTTGGTTATCCCTAACCTTAGTGTCCCCGTTCACTTCGTTAGTAAGGGAACAGGAAACTGGTCTGTGATGCAAAAAAGGTTTGGTACCGCTGTACTGTGCTTTTAAAAAAAAAAAAAAAAAATGTCAATGACATCGATCATCACCGACTTCCATCAAAAACAAAAAGTCTTTAGTCGTTCAACCAACAATAGTCACAACCTTGTTTCCCATCCCTTCATTTCCATTTTGTCCTCAGTCGCAGGACACATTTAGAAACACCTATGGACAATTTAGAATCTTTGATTAAACGTAGCCAGATTACCCGGAGAACACCCGCACAAGCAAAGCATGCCAACGCCGCACAGGACCGAGCCGAGATTTGAACCGCGAACCTCAGAACTGTGAGGCAAAACGTGCTCGTCTACCATGCAACCAACCTTGTTTCCCAGTAAATGTTAGTTCTGCTTCATGTTGAGTAATTTATAGTTACTTGATGAAAAGAGCATGAATTTACTCAACATTTTTTTAAATTAGCATTTTCTCACATGAATTTAAGTACAGATATGTATTCACATGGACGGAGTACACGTAAAAAGTCATCCGAAAAATACTGAATTAAAGAACATGGACCTAAAATGGACTTAAGTACTTAATTAATTCCCACCACTGATAAGGAGTAGGGTATATTTTTTTCATAGCCATGCAAACGATAAATACATGTTATAAAATGGATGATACTAATTGCAGCGCGTTTTTTTGTATGAAATCTCAGACCTCAGCAGGCTTACGGCATGACATCAGTCAGACCTAATTTGATTCGATGGGAGAAAAAAGGGCAGACGAGAGCAGCCCCCAGTGTGCGTTTTCACCACGGCGGGTTTTCGGAACGCTATTCATTTCCTTTCCGTTCAGCCGCCGCGTGCAAGAAGTGCTCCATGTTTGCTAATGGACTACATGAGTGCTCGCTGATGTTTGAAGCTGTACTCGTGGTCAAGCACACTTCAGGTGCTTACATGTTTTCTTTTCCTCAGTACAGGCGGACTTCCCGTGTGCGGAACTTTCAGGGCCGTAAGGTGTTTTTAAGACAAATACACAAATAGCTTCTGTAAACCCAAGCGCCACTTTGTTTTTGTTTTTTGGTACATCGAATGTTGAAAATGTTATCTTATATAGAATGCATTATGTCATATCAAAACTAATTTTTTTATACAATCAATAAATCTGTTGGTTAAAGATTGAAGAGTCCGTCATTTGTTGTTGTTCTTTCCCTCTAAAGCAACCCAGTACAACTGGATCTTTCAATCAGAACTATTATTTTTGCATATCAGACGGAAAATATTGTTTTTATGCACATGTAGACCTATTATCACGTGAAAGCTGCACACACAATGTAATGATGTCGCTAAAGGTGTGAAATGTCATCATTGTGAGGTAGGATTTAAAAAAACAACAATGTACTGTACGTACCTTTATTTTTTTTATTAATCTCAATATTTCACGATTGACCTCGTTTTATTTTGATTTTGACAAACTGATTATTTTCCACTTTTGTTTACTCTTTTTTAAAATAACTGTTAAACTATTTATTTATTATCTATATTACATGAATGTATATATTAAATATATTCAGTCAAATTTAATATTTATATTAGTCATATATATTTACAATTCAACGTTTTCAGATTAAGTTGAGTCATTTAGTGGTATTTTGTTTGGTTTTTCAATTACTACCTGTTTTTCATAATTCATGCATTTAATGTATTTAAATTTATTGTATTTTAAATCTTTGGCATTTTGCAATTATTGTAATGATTGCAATTTTTTTCACTTTTGGTAACATTTGTTATGACTGTTTTACTATTAGCATTTTTCTATTTTATTTATTTATTATAAATTACATTTTTAGCAATTAGTACTTGGTACAAAAGTCGTGTTGTTTTACTCTTAATATTCTACTTTTTTATTTGGCGTTACTTAAATTATTTAATCTTAATTTATTATTTACTTAATTATTTCCTTTTTTCAACTTTTTCTTACTCTATATTCATTTTTTTTCCCATTCTTGGTAATGCTTGATAATTAAGTGGAACTAGGACTATTTTTGCAATTATTTTACCATTGTCGTCTTATTTTGTTTTATAACATTTTGATTTCGTAGATTTTAATTTTATATATATATTTTTAAAAAAAATTTTTAAGTCATTCAGTGCTCCAACACAATATTATGTTAACATCCGAATGTGGATTGTTCGGCCTTGGAAGAGGTTCGCACTCGTGTCATGGAAAATATTTTGTAGCATTCATTCCAGTATCGCACTGTAGGAGCCTTTCAGTCAGTCCAATCAATTCATCTTGAGGTCACCACACGCACTAAGGACGGCTTAAAACTGATATTTATTGCTTTGCTAGACAATTAGCTAAATCGAAATTGCATCACAGCGGCGACCTGTGACAGGTCAATTACGCGTCCTTATCGTCCCATCGTCGTTTCAATGCTACGCTACACTTTCCATCCATCCATTCATTCATTTTCTGAGCTGCTTATCCTCACTAGGGTCGCGGCAGCGCTGGAGCCTATCCCAGCTGTCATCGGGCAGGAGGCGGGGTACGCCCTAAACTGGTCGCCAGCCAATCGCAGGGCACATTCGCACTCACATTCACACCTAAGGACAATTTAGTCTTCAATTAACCTACCATGCATGTGCTTGGGATGTGGGAAGAAATCGGAGTGCCCGGAGAAAACCCACGCAGGCACGGGGAGAACATGCAAACTCCACACAGGTGAGGCTGGGGATTGAACCCCGGTCCTCAGAACTGTGAGGCAGACGCTCTAACCAGTCGTGCACCGTGCCGCCGCTACACTTTCCATGTAAACTTAATTAAACTCCTTTAACAATTAAGGGAATACATTATTTTTTTGTGAGTGGTACAGTCCACCCCCACTGATGATAATGGTCTCGTCTGTCTGGTCACACTCTAGGAAGTAGACGGGCCTGCTAACTAACAAACAGGATGGTGTTTTATGAACTTGCGCTATTCAGTGCTTTTCTAGTTCAATTTGGCATCAATGCCAGTATTGAAGATATGCAGGATATTGGGCTTTTGGGTGAAAATTTTAAATGAAATTAAAACGTTCTAGAACCTTTACAGGGCTTATTTTGACCTCTAAACTGTCTAACTATTAAGTGTTGAACAAAATTTTGCGCACACACACACACACAAAAGTCTTTGGTGTTATGGTGAAGATGGATGACGTGTGAGATCAGTTTTGTGTCTGGGACTGCTCGGGCGTGCAGTTCTTGAGGCGGGAGCATGTGGCCAGGCGATTGCCCTCCCAGTAGCCGGCGTCCTGGCCGTCGTGGCAACGGCACTTGGTGCAGGGGTCCACCCAGACGGGATCGCCGGCGGGAATCACCCAGCTACGGGACGAGTCCACATAGCAGTTTGGACCTGGAGCGAGTAAAATGGTCAATTAATCATGCGTGACTTCATTGGCTTAGACTCAAGCGGGGCCAATGTGAGCCTTTTCCCACCTTATCATCGACAAAGGTCCAATTGTAGGATTTATTTATTTTATTTAATTTTTTTTACACTTAACTATTTTTAACAATTGTTTTACTCTTGAAATTTATTTTTACATACATTTTGAAATCTGTTCTTTTTCAAAAAATATATCCATATTGTATTGTATTTTAATGATTAAGTGATTTGTTTTCACGTGTGTTCCGTTTTTTAAATGATTATTACACTACTGAAATTAAATTTTTAAGGGATATTAAAATGCTTGCAATTTGTTTCCAACATTGTATTTGTAGTGACAATGTGATTTGTCATTTTTCGTAACTTATTAGTCAATTTTTATTTATTTGTTAATATTGTATTATTTTGTAATTATTAGGTGATTTTTTTTTCACTTTTAAAAATAGTTATTTTAGTCTTGTGTAACAATTTTACAATTGGCATTTTTTTAAACATCTTTTTTAATGTTTTTTTTAAATATTGTAGTCGTAATTAAGTGACTTTCACGTTAACTATTTTCAATGATTATTTTATAATTTACATTTATTTTTTATACAGTATGATAATGGATTTGTATGTTTTAAGTGTTTTTTTTATTTTTTTTATAGTTCTTACCCTTGATATTTCCTTCATATATTTTTGCAAACAAGCTGTATTTTTTTTAAATCTGGTAATAGTGGTGATTGATTTTTATTATTTATTATTATTTCACAAAATATATTAATTGGTAGTGATTAAGCTTTTTTGTCATTTTTTATTTTTTAAAATTATTTAAATCTTGACATTTATTTGCATTACTTAATATTGTATTAATTTGTAGTGAAAAAGTGATTTTTTTGGGAGGTGGGGGGTGTTTTGACTCCCTTGTGGCACCACGCTGCCTCTCACAGGTTAATGTCGGTACTGCGACATGGTCCTTTTAACACAACTCTCTTGATAATCTCAAATCCAGAACAGTAAACTCACACATGCCGATTTTTTTCCACGTCATGTGTGTGTGTTCTCGCTCACAAAAAAAATGCTCAAGATGTTAAAAATCAATATGTGAGTCCCCGGCTTGAATGTGACTCTGTATTGTTCAGAACTGGCGCAAACTCACCCTCCTGGCACTCGGGGCAGCACTTGCCAGGCTGGTACACGGGGTTGACGCAAGGTGGGGGCGCGCAGTCGGCCACCAGACAGCGGGCGATGCCGTCCCTGTCGCACGTGCACTGCTCGCATTCGGTTGGCTAGAAAACACACAAACATACACACCCATGAATCAATATAGGCTTCACTCAACAGACACTTCATTAGGTACGCCTGATCAGTTTTCAATGCTGCGTCTGCGTCGTAGTGGCTGTTTCTAATCGTCTCAATAAAAGTCGCCAATAAAGTCAAGTTAATAACTGAGCATTCTTCTATATTCGAAAATGCAATTGTTTGAAATTTATTTTTTACATACAGCTCTATATACCTATATATATATATATATATATATATATATATAAAATGGGTTAAAGGGTTATTGTGAGTGTAATACACCAACTTGCCACGAGGTAGCGCAACTACACTTGTGCATGAGGAAAAATCCAGATGTCAGGTGTGATACGTTGTGGCCGTTGATACATTTTCGATAGTTTTTTGAAATCACTGTTACGCAGAAACATACTCGTTTAGGTGTGTGTACTGAAGTGCCTTGTACCTTCAGTAGGGGGCGCCACTGACGGTAGGTGCTGAGAATGTGCGAGATCAAAATGAGCCAAAATATCTCCCATCAGTTAAATTTACATACATATACATATATATATATATATATATGTATATATATATTCTACCTTAATCAGGTTGTAAGTGAATGTGTAGTACAAGTACAATTGTGCACTATTACATTGGAATGCATTTAATTATCATTTCTAATTACTGTATTTTACATTTGACTTTTTTAAATGTTTTTTTAATTATTTGGTATGTCTAGTTAGTGAGTGTTTATTTTTCAATTTTAACTATTTTTAATGAATATTTAACTCTTGTAATGCCTTTTCATAGCAAAAAATAATAATAATTGTCATCATTATTTCACAGCAATCGTGATTTGTTTTATTTTGTTTACCAATTCACATTTTGTTCAATATATTTTTTTTTTATGTTTTGTAATGTCTTAATATATGGTGTTATTAATATTATTTTACAACTGCGTTATTTTCCTAATATAGTTTTTTAATGTGGTATTAATTAGTTTGTAGTGATTGTCATGTTTTATATTTGTAATTTTGGGTAATTTGTTACGTCCGTTACATTGAAATCTCGATACCCATGCTGTATATTGTTCTATCTACTCAGATACTACTTTTCAGCCTGTCAATTTTGACATTTAACATTTTAAATAGATATAACATTAAAGTCACTTATGACTTTTCCATCATGAGCTCCACCGGGGACTTAATTACCTGAAAGTTGTGCCCCAGTTCGTAGACCACCCCCCGGTACTCGCAGCCGATTCTCTCGCAGCGGGGGCAGCAGTCGCTGGGGTAGTGGCTCACATGGATGCAGCCCGGCGGCAGGCTGGTGCACTCGGTGCGGGCACAGGCCGAGCCCTCGGCGGTGCACTCGCACTGGGTACAGTGGTCCGAGTCCAGGAAGTACCACTCC
This sequence comes from Phyllopteryx taeniolatus, assembly GCF_024500385.1. NCBI lineage: Eukaryota > Metazoa > Chordata > Actinopteri > Syngnathiformes > Syngnathidae > Phyllopteryx > Phyllopteryx taeniolatus. Next base: position 14,250,129 of record NC_084515.1, on the reverse strand, counting down.
CCCAAGTAGTAGACGCTCCCGTTGGCCTCGCAGGTGCTCTCCGGCGGCTGCGGCGGCTGCTGCAGTTGGCCGGCCACCGAGAAGCCGAAGGCGGCCTGGGTGCTAAGGAGCACCGCCAATAGGAGCCGACTCGACAACATGGTTGCCAAACACAACTCAGTGTGGTGAATGCGGTCCAGGAAGGTTCGGTGGATGGATTTTTTATTTTTTTTTCTGCTTGGAATATTTGTCACATTGTCGCAAAAACCTGTTTAGTGTGTTCCAGCTCTTTGCTCCACTCCAGACTGTCTGCTTTGCTGTCTGTCTGGAGTTCTGCTGGAAAAGTGGGTGGAGGCATCGGGGGAGAATTCGACGTTATCCTCCCCCAAGTGCCCCATTAGTGTCACATTAATCGGCGTCTACGGTACATTTGGGAACACTTTGAACACGTTTTGACACCCTCGTCTGTCACACTACTACTTTTTAGTGACGTAATTAAAGTGACGACAGCGCCTGACGTTGAAGTAAAAGTTGTACTTCTTGTCCAAATATGGACGTTACATGAAATCACCTGAATCGAGATCTCGCGAGACCACCCACCTCCACCTTAGCAACTGACATGTTAGCCTTGGATACCACCCGAGTCGTGCTAAACGCAGATTGACGGTGAGTGTCTTTCACGACTTCTTCATACTATGTGGAAATGTAAACACACAATATGCTTTCCAGAGCGTTGAAATAGTATTAATTTGATTGTTAGTTCATTTGTGACGTCACTTACGTCAAGTTTGTGTAAAGTAGCTAGCCTGAATGCTACCTGTCAGCCATGTAAACTAACTTGAACTTGTATCTCGAAATTAGGGCAACCATATAACACTTACTTACTAATTAAAACCAAATGTGTTATTTGCTAGAGTCCATGTACAAAAGCAAGGTGTCATCTCCAGTGCTGAATTAAGGTGGTGGTGGTAAATTGTCAGTGGAGAACCCCCCACCCTCAAAAAAGTACCCTGAAATTGACATAATGAGCTTGCCCAGATAATCACTTTTATCCCATCAGCTGCCTTTTAAATATTAGTGTGGAGGTTTTCCCATCCACATGACAATTAGATTAAAAATATTATTTTTCCAAATGTCATTTAGGATCCTTGCATTAGTTAACTCTAAGTGCTATATTGGGAGTTGATTAGCTGCATAGTGTGCTAGTGGTTAGCATGTATGCCTCACAGGTTCTTGGGCTTGAATCTCAGCTATGAGCTTCCTGTGTGGCATTTGCATGCGCTCCCGTGCGCCCACATCCCCAAAAACATTCATGCTAGGTTCATTGAAGACTAAATTGTTCGTGAGAGTCAGATTTGATAGGCTTCAGCTTTATCGTCACCCTACTGTAAGTGAGCAAGCTATAGAAAAAGGATGGATGAGATGTACAAAGGGCAAGGTATCATCTCCGAAGCTGAATCTTAGTATTTCTTAACTTTGTGTCTATTCCTCAGCCACAGACTGCCACCCATATGCAGTCTAGCAGCGGGAACCAGACTGGGTGCCCTGCTCCGTCTCTGTGGAGCCTGATTGTTGAGCACGTGCCGCGGTCCGAGATGCCCAAGATTCACGCCACGCTGGGCCGCTCGCTGGTCGACACATACACGGAGCTACACGCAGAGGTGAGGGGAATTATTTTGGAGGAAAATGATATTTTGAATCCAAAGTCACCAGGCACCTTGTTTAACTACATGATCAGATTTAAATACAATATTTTCTCTTATAGTCGCTGGGGTGCTTTATTCTTACTAATTCTTTTTTTATTTTTTTATTATTATTTTGTTCCACAAATAAGGATATTTACTTACAATAATACAGTGGAACCTCCAAGGTTGAACACAATCTGGCTAATTTACGTCCTGATGCCCCACAACAATTCCTTCCCATAGGAAGTAATGTCAAGTGAATTCACCAGTCATGAAATCTCTATCCTCTATTTATTATGTAACGTGTTAACATTCCTAACTACCATACAAGTGTAAAGAGATGTTAACCACTGTATAATCCCACTTCTGACATAAGGTTTTATGCACCATACAATGACAGTAAAGGCTTTTTATGCTGTTCTAATGACACAAAGTAAAACTACTAACCATTTGAAGCTGCTTGACGGTGAAGGAAGAGGAAACATTTAGCGACATTTAGTATCTGCTCGGTCAAATTCATGTGTTTGTTACAATTAATTGAGTGAATTGTACGGTGAGCAAATGGTTTGCACGTCCGCCTCACAGTACTTAGGTTGAGGGTTCAAATCCGTCTCCGCCTTTCTGCGCTGTCTCCATGTTCTCCCCGTGCTTGAGTGTTTTTTTTTTGTTTGTTTTTTCGGTCACTATGGCTTCCTCCCGTATTCCGTAAACAAGCAAGTTAGGTTGACTGAAGACTTAACTTGTCCTTAGGTGTAAGTGTGCTTCTCCGATTGGCTGGCCGCCTCTCGCCCAAAGTCAGCTGGGATAGGCTCCTGTTCACCTGCAACACTAGTGAGAATAAGCAGCACAAGGAATTAATGGATGGATGGTTTCTACTGACCAACCAGAGCCTTGTCCATGTCAGCATAAATTCTGTTTTACCTCTATGGTTTAAAAAGCCAAATTATTCACCCCCCTTTGAGAGTAGATGTCTGTTTTTTAGTAAGATTCCTTCTCGGAGTGAATCAACTTTATCTCACCTCAGCTGTCCTGGCAGTTAAAGGAAAAGCTTCGTTGAGCTGCGCATCGTCAGCAAGTACAACTCCCAGACTGCCTAATAAAAGCCAAACTCGGTGAAAAGTGGCACCGCCGTCCAAATGTAAGCTAGCCAGACATCAATATTTACACAAGGGGCTGCTGAACTCTCCCTCAGCTCGGCTTATTGACCCCGCTCAAGACCGATTTGGCGTACTGATGACAAGTCCTGATTGCGGGATCGAGGTCACTTAGGAGGGTGGATCAAAGAAAACGATGGGGTTTTGAGGAGCCAAGAATAAAAAAAAAATGGCAAAATTAGGGGTGGGGAACCTACGAAAGCATTTGAGCTGGCCTGCCATGAAACTCTGAAAACAAATCACACATCCCGGGCGTGGGAGGAGTACGGTGAGGCCATGGAGAACAACTTCCGGGCGGCTTCGAGGAAATTCTGGTCCACCATCCAGCGTCTCAGGAGAGGAAAGCAGTGCACCATCAACACTGTGTATAGTGGGGATGGGGCGCTGCTGACCTCGACTCGGGACGTTGTGAATCGGTGGGGGGGAGAATACTTCGAAGACCGGGACTCACATTCACGTACAGTTTGTGTTTTTTTTGTTTTTTTTTTGACACCTCAGGTGGGGACATACTGAAAAAGTCACACATTGGCGAGGCATAACCACACACACACACACACACACACACACACACACAATCAAAAGCATATTAGGTCCGCAATTATTTAATCAATTTTAATGGCCTTTCACATGCAAAAGACGATAATTGGCAACGATTAAACGCCTGGAGAACGGAAATCAAATTAGAATGATGCAGAGTGAATCAGTTCATATGCAAATCATACACGCTTGCACGCACACACATACAGAAAGACACTCGGGGTCGGCATAACCGCGTTAAAGAGGCTAATCCTCCACTGTTGATAAGACTGTTTGCTACATGAATTCTTTAACTTAGATATGGATGTCGGGGGGAAAAGCGTGCGTGTGTGTGTGTGTGTGTATGCCGCACAGAAAATGTGAGGTGATGTTGGCTCAGGAAATTTGGCTTCACACTGAAGGTCGAACACTATCTGCTCCAGAATGCCACAAAAAACGTTCCGAAACTATATATTTTGGGTACGAATAGGGCAGCATAGTGGTTAGCATGTCTGCCTCACACTTCTAAGATTTGGGATTCAAATCTCAAGTTTGCATTGTGCTTTTCTCTGGTTACTGCGCCTTCCTGCCACATTCCTAAAACATTCACGTTAGCTTCACCGAAGACGCTAAAATGAGACATGAATGTAAAGGGTTGTTTGCGTATGCCCTTTGATTGACTGGCAGCCGGCCCAGAACGTACCCCGCCTCTCGCCCCGATTCAGCCGGGGTAGACTCCAGCTCACCTGCAACTATAATGAGGCAGGCGAGCAGTAGAAAGAAAAAAAGGATTGATGGATTCTTTGTCCCTCACTATTTCTCCTGGAGCCTTGTAATGAATCCCATGCCTGCGTTCACCAATATGAAAGGTACAAGGCGGCGCCTCCATCCCCCCTCCACCCCCTCGCGTCAAGGTCTACATTGTCTATCGTGGTTAGATTAGCCTCGGCGAGGCCACTCTCTCGCTCCTTTCAGATCTCCCGACAGCGAACAAAAATAAACCCCTCTATGTATTCACAAACCCGGTGCAATAATTTGGGTTTTGGCAGCGCTCCCCCCTAAAATAGCTCCTGCATGAGATCAACTGTTTTACTGCAGAAAGGAAGGACGGAAGGAGAGAGAGAGGGGCAGCAAAATCCACTCGTCAGCCTCTGAGCCATGAAGCCTTTCACATAAACAGTGCAGACGACAGCCGACGGCCCACAGAGGAGGCCCCGCTAGCTGGCCTTGTGTAGATTTGTGTGTTGTGTCACACACACACGTATAAAAAACATTTTTTAAACGTGTTTTCAGCTCTTCCTGACCATATATATTCCTTCGAAGAAGAAGTTTTTACTGAAAGGGGTCCGACATGATTGACAAGCAGCAGGTGTGTAGGTGTTAATGGTAGCCAGACACATCTGCACATATTTTCTTCACCCTTTTTATATTTTCCCCTTAGTATTTGTCTCCAAAGCACACTTCAAGAGTTTTCGTTGTAGTTTCCCGTTTCAAGAAGACTCGAGTGTAGGAATTGTGTGCCAAGCAGGGTTCACACATCGATAATCAGGCCGAATTTGAGCATTTTTGGCCCCTTCCGATCAAAGTCAGCAGAGGCTCGATTTGCGGACGTCTCCGAGAGATGATCGTGACCGATTATCTTGTGGTGTGGGTGTGCGTTAAGAGGGATTTTCTTGGCTGATCTGCTCAAAAAACATTCAGGCCGTTAAACCTGGTCAATATTTGCAATCGCAAAACGGTGAGCCGAGCTTATCGTTGTGTGTGGTGTTCTAACTTGGTCGTCTTGAGTACACAACACACTATAAGAGGAGTAAGATTTATTTATTTATTTATTTATTTATTTTTACACAAATGAAAATGGAAGAAAGTATGGGGTTGTTGTGGCCATTTTGAAGCTGTGGTTTTCTTTTTGATTTTTTTGGTTTTTTTAGGTGCATGCATTCACAAGAAGATTTATGAGGGCTTCTGCCACAGCAAACTCACCCAAGCATGTCTTTATGGAGGCTGTTGTGTGCACTGACAGCATTCAAGGGCTGCCCACAAGCTGTTCCTCCAAATCGGGAAACGTACAATTGTACATCCCTCCATTTCCTTTACCACTTATCTTCACATTTGTAGATTCTGATGGATTAATTCATTAAGAGCCGCGTCTCATTACCTTTGTCCGTAGAGTGCGACAGTCATCATCGTCATCCCTTAAAATTCAAACAAAACCAGCTAATTATCTGTGAATGCATTTCAGTCAGTTGATGGGCTCCATTTTATCTCACACGAGTGACTAATTAGCCTACCGTTGCTTCACAAATGTAAATATTGTCTTGTTTCAGCGAAAGGAATCCATCAGCTGACTACAATGCCGAGAGTATCGAATGCATAAGATTTGCGCTCATTGATGGGTGTCACCGTCCCGCCCTTTTCTCACAGGCAGTCATGTGGCACAAGATATGGCAGGACAGCCTGCGGGCGGGGGCCCCGCTCTCCCGATCGAGGGGCCCCCTGGCCGACCCGCCGGTGATCAAGGAGCTGGTGAGGGCCGAGGTCAGGATGCTGCTGGAGAGTCTCCAGGAGAAATTCTTCAGGGAGGGAAGGTCGGTGCATGTTGCCACGCACGAGCTCCCTCTTGCTTCTCCCAAAGATGTTTGAAAAATCCCAATTATTTATTTATTTTTATTTTTTCTCATTTGCTATGCGGTGACCCTTCACCTCTGCACATTTGTCTGTAGAACAGAACTAAAACGATTCGCTGAAAAATGCATCTAATCGCAGCAGCGTGACGGATGATTCTAGTAGCGGTCCTGGTGGAGTTAATTAACACTGTAGCAAGCATGGTGGTAAACCTCTCAAGATGATGCAGAGAAAGAAAGCTTGTTGCGACTTTCGGGCTGTCCTGTCGGGGGTCACTGCAGCGAATCACTCGCCCCTCAATGTTTCACAGTAGATATAGTTCCTTTGTATGCTTCCTTTTTTGCGTCGGCCAACAAAAGAGTTTGAGGAGTGACTTGCCAAAAAAAAAGCTCCGGTCCAGAAGATGTTCTCCATTTGTAGCTTGTCAATATTTAGTTTGGCCAATTTCATTCTCGCTAGTAGTTATTTCAGTGTCCACTGTGGATTTGACAACAATTTTGTCCAAATGCATGTTGCCCCTGGTTGGGAAAAAAAGTTATATCTTAGGAAGGTTGACAGATAGCAACACTGTTCTCAAGTAAAAGTGGACAGAAAGTGAAGGCCCGTCATCCTCTTCATGGGGCTGTTTACTTGTAAATTGTCTTCTCCCCACGTCTTGCTTTGTCCCAACAGCTGGGCTCTCCCGTCCTCCACGCACGTTTTCCCTCCAACAAAGACATCCATAAAACACTATACTTTGCTCCTTTGTCAGTTACAAATGAGACGGAAAGTGCAGGAACAAAGGTTTCGTTGCAATTCAGTAAGTCACTTAAAGGGAAATGCTGCATTTCACGGCCGAAGGAAGCAAACATTGAGCTGGATTTTTAGAGGGCCTCTCACCACCTTGTTAAGTTGTTAAATAGAATATATGTGGATGCACTAAGTGGCCAGCTAAAGACACGCCTTAAAAAAATGGGGTCCCGTTCTGATAAGCAAAGAAACATTGAGTAATCCGGCTGTTTAATGCATCCTTTTAAGTGCTCTCAGTGACATCCTTGGTACTCTGGGGCTGTTTTGTTTTTCCTTCGTCTTTTTACGGAGGAAAGTTATCAGTGTTATACAAATGTAAGGAGCGGTTATAAAACATCCTAATTGATGTTTGCTATTTAATTTCTCACGCCAATGTCAGGGCATCAACAGGCAACCAGTGCTTGGCAATCAAATGGCTTTTATTGGGAAAACATAGAAGCAAGTCATAAACCTGCTGTCTCTCTGTGTGTGTGTGTGTGTGTGTGTGTGTGTCTTTGGCAGTGTGTGTAAGTAATTCTCCCGGCAACTAAGTTGTTGCCACCGGGAATGTTGCCTTGTGCAACCTCCGAGAATAGCCCAACGTAATGTTCCCTCCGTTCTTTTTTTTCTCGTTTTGTGACTATTTCTTGCGGACTCTTTAGGGTGTAAAGAGTACGAGTACGGCTATCGTTACCGTAACGACCAGGGGTGGAGCTCGGTGGTTGCGTCAAAGTGAGCCGCCACTACTAGTCCAGAATGTGAAGAAATAAAGTAAACGCCCACAAAGACATTAAAAGCATGGAATGTGTTTTTTTTACTCGTGGAGGCGGCGCTTCATCAAGATGCCAATTTTTACCTTGTCAATTAGTGAAGCAGATCCGTGCATGTGGTGCATGCGGCGGACACATTGCCAAGCTCAAATACCCCACCGCCCCCGTTCGACAACCTTGCAAAAACGTGTAAAACCCATGCCACGCCAGTAGTTGGCGATGATGCTTTGTAAAGAAACACTGTGCGCTTCGACTTTGGTAAGACTCCACTGAATACATGTATATGAAGTATTTTAATCACGTACGTTATTACAGCAATGAATTACGCTATTACTTTGCTCACATCCGGACTTAAACACTTATCACTGGTATGTTGCTTTCAAATGTTTCTATGTGGAGGCTCCAAAACACTGTTGTTATGGCAACCAATGGCCAAATTGGCATCATTTTTTTTTTTTTAGTTTGCAGTTGCTGTTTTTATTTGAATAACTTGCCCTGAAATCACTCACTCACTAATTCAAGATTCAGCAGCTCTCACTGCATTTGGAGAAGTTACTTCAGAAATTGTTTTCATATTGCTCTTTCAGACGCAAAGTGAAGACTTACTCCTGCAGTCAGTCTTGCAGACTGGCCGACCTGCAGTGTAATGCATTTTGTAAAATCCCCATTGACTGGAGGAAATGTAGTCCATTGTAACATTGCCAGAATGTATTGTTGCCCCACAGGCTGTGCCAGCACAGATCTCGTCTCCCCATTGATTTTCTTTTTTTTTTTTCTTTTTTTTTTTTTTTTTTTTTTTTAAAACTTGGCTGACTGTGTGCATTTTTGTGAGTAATGTTCTTAAAACTGACCTCGATAGGATAATACAGAGTGTTTCATTTTGTTCATTTAGGTCAGTTTAATGCTTTTCTGTCGTTGTGGAAGCATCTAGCAAAGCAAGCAATTCCTCAAGCTATCAGTCTCTTTTTCCTTGCAGGCCTATATTGTATACAAGCGCAATCTAATTACCAGTGCGACTTCCCAGTAGCAGTCTGATTTTTCAAATGTATTTATTTATTGTGATTTGAGCCATTTGTATGAGGGTGTGTGTCCCTTGTAAAAGTCAACTGATTTATCCTATTGGACTACTCCTGTGTGGTCTTCATCCCTGAGGCAGCCATCTATTCTCCCACACACACATACACAAAAGCCAGTCAGTATCTGTGTCATTTGTCTACGGGTAGAAAACACTCATTTTCTCTAATGCGGCAACAATAAAACCAAGCAGGCTGTTGGCTCGCCTGCGGCTGCTTGCTTTAGTTACTTTGTTTTCCCCCTTAGGGTGTTTCCAGAATATATAATGCCAGTGCTCAACTTTTCCATTTTAAGGTCTATGTTTATAAGGCTCATAATCATGGCTGGGCTCCCCTGTTATTTTTGTTTGGAGTGTCTTAATGCACCATGACGTAGCAGATGTCGTTTTGTCGTTGCAGGCACGATGAGGAGTTGTTAAGTCGTTACAACGCGAAGACCGTAAACTTTGCCCTCGGTCGCCTTGACATCGGCGCCGAGCCCAAAGATGAACTCAGGTGTGGGCGAGCGACATTACCGTAAAGCGACTCTCACGATGTAACCGTTTTACCTTCGCTTTTCTCTCCTGAAGCTCAAGCGCTTCCGTCCAGTCGAGCGTCCAAGTGGAGATTGAAGCGATGAAGGACAATCTGAATATCACCGACATCAACAAAGTGGTGCAACATCTTAAGTAAGTCGTACCTACCTACAATATTTCATTTGGAGCATTTGTTTTAGTCTGAAGCAGCTTTGGCCGCTGAGAGTTAGTTTGTTTTGTATCTTAGCGCCTTAAGCAGGACAAACTGCATAACTTTTCACTTCAAATTTGCGCTATAAGAGTAGATCGCCTGTCACGAAACATCAAAGCTAAAGAGTGAAGTACTTACAGCATAGAGACATATATTTTATAATAACAATGTAATAATGTGAAGAAATTAAACCATTTTGTGCCACATTTTCTGCTTCAATTCAATGGACGTTGTTCTGCTCCCTCTGGTGTGTGCATCTTGGCCACCTGGAGGCAATATAAAACAGATATGCTGTACATGGAGACGGTAATATACTAATATTAGTTGTTCTTTACAGAGGATGAAGAATATATGCCTGTGAGTATAGTTGTATTGTGTCGAGTTCAAATCCACACTTTGAGTTCAAATGCCCTGTACGTCAATCAAGAGACAAAAAAAATATATATATATATTTTTTTTAAAAAGCCACTTATGTCAACTTTTTTTAATTCCTTGGGATTGAGCCACACTCCCTTCGCGATCGACCTATTGGGCACCCCTGCAGTAGACGAATATAATTTTCTCTCGCTGGACAAAGCGTACTGTAGCCGTAAAAAGTCGTACATTTGAGAAACGGACAAGCTGTAAAGTAGTTTTAAGTTATATAGGTTGTGAATTGAAGTCTGTATTCTGGCGGCGTCACCAATACATCAAGTCCAAGCATGCTGGATTTTTATTGTATTGGACTTAATTGGTTGTTAAACTCAATGAGTGGAGTGTCAACCCGTTTTCTCGATTCAGTTCCCCCCACAGCTGTCCCAGACAGCTTTTCGCCTTTCCTCGCCTCCTTCACTTTCCATCCTTCCTATTCTTCCTCCATCCCTGGCTTCATGGTTCGTATAGCAGTGCGGTCAATGGGGCTACCTTGGATGAGAGCCCGCTCCTCTCTCTTTTCTCCCTCCCTCTCTTTCTCTCTTCCGTTTCCCGTCTTGAGTAGAACAAAAGAGTCCATTGTGAGAAAGTGCGTCCCCGAGCCGAACGCCAGTCGGCGGACGACTCGAACGCGCTTATGTAACCGGAGAGTGACGACCTCTTCCTCGGGAAAACGACTTATTTGTCCTTGCTTTGTTAAGCCGTCTCCCTCTGCCTGTGTGCAACTTTTTAATAGAGTCTCATTTATCGTGTGACTGGGGACCTGCAGTTTCCGACATGACCTCGATTGTAGCTTTTGTCTCCATAGATTTCGAATGAAAAACAACTGCAGAATAAATGTCTTTGAAAAGGCTTGCTTTTCATCTACACTACCTCCCTACCGCAATACCGAACTGCACAAATACCTTTCAACCTCTCCTGATTATCTCGTCACATACCTCCCTATATACCTATCTAATTTTGTTGGCAGCCACGCACGCACACACACACACACACACACACCGTCAATTCGAAGTGAGTAACAAAACCCAAAAGAACGCAGTCCATAAGAATGGATTGTACCGCGCGGAGGGTACCTGCAGTACTATCCTACTCCAAACCTACCTACATTCAGTACTTACCCTTGGTAATGGTATTGGTACCCCTAACTAACTACCTACCATTTTTACGACCTAAACACATATCCAGCGAACTGGCGACCTCCTCACCTACCACTGTAATCATTTGCAGGTCTATCCTGAGTGAAGAATGTGCTGCACTGAAAGCACAAGTAAAGCACACACAGGTAAGACAGGATGGAGTTGTGAATGATTCTTTAATCCTCTTTTGTTTTAATCCCTAAAGCCTTCAACTATGTGTGGATAACCAGATCATATTTGCCGTATTGATGTGAGCTTTTTGAAACATGCGCGGATTCCACTGACTGTGAAACCAATAACAATCCTGCTTTTTTTCCCTCTCTCTCTCTCCATCGCTCCATACACTTCCATGTATATGTGCTACATAAACACAAGCAGCCCCTCACATTACGGTCTCTGTGCATGTTCCAACCCCCGCTAGGTCGAGGCAACACACGTCTGTAACGCTGTCATACTTGTGAAAGGTTATGACTTATTGAGGCCAGATGTTGCCGTAGTTCTAGTCCCACAAGGGAAAAGACCACAAATATGTTGTCTATTTGTGAGAATGCTTGGTTGTGTTCGTATAATATTGGGGAGAAATACACTTTCCAATCAGCTTGCTAACAGGCACACACACACATCCTGCTTGTCATTTCCTCTGGATGTGAATTTCTGATTGAAAATTATGATGGAACACTTCTGTTTAAGCGTTTACACGCATAAATTCCTCTCCACTCTCCCATTTTGTTATTTTTAGCCCATTTGCTTCCTCTGCCTCTTTCCAACGACCTTCTCTGATCAATGTACAGTACATTTACCGCCTGCTTTGCCACTGTCTTCAGGAGTCACAAACCATAGTGTTATATGTGCAGTTATTGTAACATCGAGTACGTACCCCATTTGTGTTACATGATTTGCAGGAACTGATCAAAAAGCAGTGCAGGAGTCAGGATGACGGCGTCAACAGTGAGCCAACCCTTGCAGGTAAGTGCTGGAGGAACATCGGGGCTAATGCTGCCATCTATGGGCCCATTGACGCAAATGACTGGGGTTGAGTCTCTTGTACACTCCTGTAATATTGTTGATATAATTGACATCGTTTTCTGTATCTGTATTGTTTTTAATTACCTTTTTAGACTTGAAAGAGCTGAGAGGGGCTATTCAAAAAGACTTAGAGCTCTACCCCTCGCCTCCCTCGCATGTTGCGGAGAAAGCAACGAGACAGACGTTCAGGTTAGCCTGCGAGCACCCTGTTATCATGGTCTCTTTCATTTTATCAGAAACTCAGTGCTGTGATCACTTTCTCTATTTAGAGCTGCTTCAATTTTGCCAATGTGTGTCTTTTCTTCCCATCGTCGATCGCAGGCTGTCAACTGGACAAAAGAACTCTGATAAAACCTTGTACACGATAACTTCTACCTCGCTCCGAAGGCCACATCCTCCCTCCGCTCCGCCTCACTTCAACTTTTGCGGCTCCCTAAAGCCCATCGACGCCTTGGAGACCACCTCAAGGACTTCTCATCAGCACAAAAGTGCCACGTCGGCGTCTCGACACAGAAAAGTCCGCCTGAAAACCACCGCGAGCGATCCGGTGGTGATGGAAACTTTGCGCCCAGAGGAAGATAACTCGGATTTCCTCTGGCGGCTCCTCACGACCGCAGATAGCTCACCCTTCTTCCCCACGCAGTATCTACAGCCCGGGTAGGAAGGGCAAATTATGGGCATAAGAAGGTTAAATGTAAGACCTTTTTTTGTGGAGTGAAGTAGTGCCGTGAGAGTGGAAAAGAGCTCGTCGTGGACAAGATTTGAGTCAGTAGCAAAGAAGCCACCGTGTGTCACTCATCAGTAGTGGTCTGCACGTGTACTCACGACAAACATGGACATTGTTTGGGTTTTTTTGTAACAGGAGTATCTGAACAAATGTTTACAAGCACGTCACTTCCAAGAGGCACTGAGCTGACCTCTAGTGTCAATGATATATGCACAAATCACCTTTACTCATCATTAACTATGTACTTTTTTGTCTGGTGATGACAGCCAGTGGTGGGCAAGGTGGGGCAGCAACCGAGCGCCCTCTATTGATGAGCCTGCACTGTTTTGTTTTTTTAAACTGATTTACTGCTTATACCGTGATAGATGGTGAGCCAATGTCACTGTTGTCTTTTACGCGCGCTGCGGTCGCGCCTTAAATTGGAATTGCCGCTATTCCATCAAGTTGTTTATGGGCCGTGGCGATTGGCTCAAGCAGCGCTGTCTTGTCAGCATGGCTCCAATCAGGTGATGCTTGTTTTAGTACTGCGTAGCCTACAGCCATCCCTTTGATTGGAAATTAATTATGATTGTGTTATTTTGTTTTGTGTACATCACAAGTTTGTTTTACATCTTTTACATTTGTATTTGCTTTTAGTTTACCTTGTTTTACAGGTCATTATTGCAAAGCAGAAACTGTTCTCAATTGCCTTACCTGGAAAAATAAAAGTTAGATCAAATTTAAAAAAAGATTTTTATTTTTAAGTTACAAAGCCAGTTAGCAGATCACTACAAATCACAGCAATCCCTTGATTGGCTGCAAATAGGACTCCCAAGTAACCGTGATCATAGATGCAATCTGATTGGATGTTTTGTTGCGATGCCATGACTTCATTTCTACATAATTGTTTTTTCTCTCTCTCTGTCTCTCTCTCTCTCGCTCTCGCTCTCTCTCTCTGATGTCACAGATGATTTGTATTAAATCGTTACGAATCGAAGCTATGCATAGGATGGTTTGTGGCCATGACATCATTTTCCCACACCAGTTCAACGAACACTACTTGGAATTTCAGATGTTTTTGTCCTAAGTGCAACAAAATGTCAGACAAGCGCCTTTCCAATACAAGGCTGCCTCTGAAGAAGGTCAACTCGCAGCAGCAGGACCTCGTCAAACACCCGATGTCCAGCAAGGATCCAGCAGGGGAAGTTCAGTCTGCTGCAGTGACTATTATGCAAATGGCACAGACTTTAAGAAATGTATGGAGTTTAAAGTGACTAGTAGTGCGATAATCTGGAACAGTGTCAATTGTGCAAATGGTGCAGATATTTCTCAAGCACGAGTGGTATGAGTTTATCATGATCAATATATGTTAGAAAGTTTACTTTAAACGGGAAAACTGTCAAGTGTTGAAAGTTAAAACACACAAACTAATGTCATTTTTTTTTTTACTTTTTTTTTTCAGTGCGACTAAGAGGTCGCCCTTTGGGGATTTCCATTGCTATTTTTGTCATTTTCATTAGAAAAAGGTACAATATTTGCTTCTGTCTCGAGGAGAGACGTGACGTCAAATATGTACCAAGTCATGTTTTCAGCAATACAAGGAGATGAACAGAGGAGCGAGAAATGTTCGCAAAATGAGACGATGAGAATGCTCGATGACATCAGTTCATGGAGACAACTAAAGATGACGTCACGTCTTTGACGCGCTACAAATCGACCATCTCGGTGGCTAAATGATTACTATCACCACGTAGCTTCGTTTCCGAATGAACATTGACCCAAAGTGCATGCTGCCAAACTGGTTACAAAGCGGTTTCGAGGTGGCCATCGCAAAGCTCTGGTCTCAATCCATTTGCAATTCTATGGGCACACCTGAAAAGGCATGTTTGTTAGATATCTATACATGCTCTTTATTCAGGATTTCTTTTTATTTCACTGTTTTGAGCACTGAACCAATCGCCGCCGCCGCCATGGTGTGGTGTCACATCCGGTTTGGTAAGCCCGGACGTGAAGTACAACATCAAAATAAATAGCCCTTAAACGATAACTATGTAAAATAATACGAAATGAGCACTTTAAATCTGTAACACAGTCTTGAATTTCTTTGCTGTATTGTCGTTCCTCGGCGCTTTAATTTGACAGTAAGCATGAACGGCCATTTCTTGTCGGCATTATATTGAAAGGTAGCATCGGAAGTAGTTCGAACAAGTAGACACGGTAAATTTATTCTTTTAAAAAGCATGGTATCAGTTTGAACAAATAGACACGTTGGATTCGCTCTTTTAAAAAACGTACAATATGACTTTGTAGGTCCCGCTCTCCCAAAGACACCTGGGTGAGTTTTCAGCATCAAGCACTTTCACTTTGTTGTGCATTGCATGTCGCCGGTTGGCCGCAAAGCTAGCGATTTAGCGGGTTGGTAGAACATCACAAAGTTGTATTGTTTTTGTGTGTTTGTTTTGTATTTTGTGTATCGTTGTTTAGTTGCGGTTCAAGTGACCTGTTTTAAGTTTGAAACCTCGTCTAAAGAACTCCCATTACATATGACCCCCCCCAATAAACGTGGGAGTGCAGTACTGGTTTCTCTGTTATGAGGTCAATCCAAGTTGACGACCACTCCAGCTGATTATGTTGGAACAATCATTTTCAAGTGTGTTTCGTGTGCCATGATCACCCCACAGCTCGCTCGTCTTGCAAGACCTGTTTTTCCCCCTTTCTTTCTATTAAGTCATCGTTCAGGTATTCTACTGTTGTCATCCTAAAGGTGAGAAAACGAGACCAGAATATGTGTGAGAGTCATGAAGCCTCATAGGCGAGATAAAACATGTCAATCAAAATAAACAAAATATTTTCCTGATGTGTTATAGGTAACTCCTGGTATGAAAGATTCCGTGTCCCTGTTATAGAACTTGAACACAGAGTTCGGATATTTTTTTATGTGAGAATTATTTTTTTTTAATAGCAACTCCACACAAAAAAAAATAATTGCCCTCCATGTTCCGCCAACATTGGAAAGGAATTTTATCGTTTGCCACCTTTCAAGCATAACTTCTTCCGCTTCAGGCTCATTTTTGCGAATTCACAAAAATGCACAAAAGGAATTTGGCCAAAATGGCTTCCTCAAACCAAAACGGCCAACTTTTTGTTCAATTTCAGGCATGGCTCCTCGAGGGTTTGCGGCTGAGTGAATTTTGGGCTCTTTACCCTTAAAGTAAATAGATCGCCTACTAGCACAGTTGCCCAAGTCATATTTGTACATTTTTCGGAAAACGAGCCAAAACAAATTCAACAAACAAAACAAGAAGACTCCACTTTCCTCGATTCAACCTTTGCACATTACCATGAGATGGATAACTAAGAATCTACGCAAACAAACTACGCAATTTTCAGTAAGAACATTGCTATGCTTTATTGATACGATGACAGTGACTTAAAACAATTAAGCTATTGGTATACGTTCAGGGTACATGCATACGCTTGCAAACATCGGTGTGTTAAGGACCCTCAAAAGGCAATTTAAGTCACATTTCGCATTTAAAAAATAGAGCGATTCCAAGAGGGGAATCAAAAACATTTGACAAATTCTCATTTAATCATAATCATGAACATTGTTTGACCATGGCATCATATTTTTATTTTTATTTTTCCTCTGGTTCCTGAAGGACTAAGTGAACTCAAATGTCCCACAGCGGGTATTAAAACTGAATACACCATATTAAAATAGCAATAACAAAAATAAATAAATAATTTAACACATTATTTCCTCAAAATTTTTAAAATCAATCTGCTCAATTCACTTGGGGGTGGGGGGTGGGGGACCCACAAATCTGTTAATGGGTGAAATATATTTTTTTAATCCTGTTTTGTAGTTTGGCCACTGGAGAACTTTATATGACCTCAAATGTCCCATGTATGGAAAGTAAACACACCATGATGAAATAGCAACAAAGAAAATAAAAGATGAGAAATAACACATCAAAAGAAAAAGATTTATAACCTGTACAATTGACTTGGGGGGGGGGGGGGGGGGAAATCAAAAACAAAATGTAAATTGCAGCCAAAAAAAAGCAAAAAATGATAAATTAACAAATTATGTCTGAAATATGTAACTTTTATAACCTGTACCATTCACTTTTATAAAAGAATATCTGATCTTTTTTTCAAAATAATAAAGGTGAACAAATGTAGATAATTTTAACAAATTATTTCTCTAAAATTATTCAGATAATTAACTTGACAAATCTGTTATGGGATGGATGAGGGGGGCGTGGCCGCACTCTTACTTACATACTTAAATTTGATCAAACTGCCAAGGCATCCTTTGTGCATGGCGCCCTTCAATTCACCCACATTGAATTTAGGTCTGGGCTTTGGCCGGCCCATCCCAAAATGTGAATCTGTGTCTTTTTGTTGGCCATCGTCACATCGACCCGCTTTGACTTCCAGAGAGATGTGGCTTGTGCTGCTGCTCGGCGCCCTGCTGGCTCTCTTCTGCAGCCTGGACGTGTGGTACTTTGCGCGGGCCGCCGCCGCGGTGATCCGCGCCTGGCTGCAGCCTCCCGTGCGCGACGTGACGGCCGAGCAGGTCACCACCGGCCGGGTGGCCCCACGCGACATCGACATGTGTCACATGAACAACGCTCGCTACCTGCGCGAGTGCGACTTCGCCCGCTTCTCGCTGTACGTGCGCAACGGCGTGTTCAAGGCGCTGCGGGCCCTCAAAGCCTCTGTGGTGGTGGGGGCGAGCACCATCCGCTACCGCAGGCCGCTTTGCATCGGCGAGGCGTACGAGCTGCGGAGTCGGGTGGTGACGTGGGACGACAAAGCCTTCTTCCTGGAGCAGAGGTTCGTGTCGAGCAAGGACGGGCTGGTGTGCGCCGTCATGTACTGCAAGCAGACCGTCATACGCAGCAGCCCGGACAGCATCGTGCAGTATCTCTGCAAGCGGAAGGTAAGACGACGTCAGGATCGCGGATCCACCCAGAGGGCTTTAACTTGAGAATTCCATCCACGCAGGTGGAATGTCCCGAATTTCCAGAGGACCTTCAGCACTGGATCAACTTCATCTCAGCCAGCAGTCAGAGCCTCAGAGCAGAGAGCGGCCTTCAGGAGAAAGACAAATAAGCACGGACGTTATCATTTATTACAGTGAACCTCTACTATTCAGCGAAAATCTGTAAATAAATGACGCCCCCCCCCCCCCGAAAAGGAGTTTGTAAGTATGTATAGATGCCACAAGATGGTGGCAAACCACTTAAAATGGAAAGGGTCATAAAACATCAATATGCGTCCAGCATGGAAACAGTCATTATCTCACGTTACATTAAGACCGTGTTCAGTAGTTAAATTATTCAACACCAACCAACCAACATCACATGAGTATTAGTAATAGTAATAGTATTATACTAGCTTAAATAACATGCTTGCACGAACTGAAGCGACAAACAAATGTGCCCGCTAGAAAGTTACACAAACACTACCAAGTTGTGAAGTCACCTTTTTGGCAAACGTTAGGGAATACATACTTTCACTTTTGACGGGGCACGAGTTGTAGTCAAGATCCGCCAACAAAAACAGGACATCGAACGCAGACAAAAAACACGAGCAATTAATTAAACCGAACACCACCACCTGATACTGTCAAAGTAATATTTCTATTGCTTTTGCCTGAGCGCAAAAACAGCAAAGAGACAAAAGTTTCAGCAAATGACAGAAAAGGTTCCAAAATAATATGAATTTCGGAATGCCGAACTGTGAATATGCGGGGGTTCACTGATCATTATTTTTTTTTAGGGAAACAACTTATGAACAAGTGAATTAAAGTTGTGCCTTTTTTTCTGGCATCTTAGTGAACTTTTTATACAGTACTACCTCATACCAAAGTCAATTAATTGCAGGATGGTGGTAAACCTCCATTTTGTTTGGATTCCCAAACTGTTTTTCCCGTTAGGAATTAATGGAAATGGTCTGTCAGGGTCAAACTGTCACCATCAGCAGGATTTCAGAATAGAAAGCGAAAAACAACTAAACACTGCAAAAGTTGCTGGAATTTTAGTGGTGACTTGACTTGATTTTAAATTGGGACTTAATTAAAACTTTAAATTTAAGACTTCAGACTTACTTATGACTCCCACCTCTGCTATCAGCTAATATTTTGGTCACAATAGTTTTGTTTTTTTAACCTTCTTTTCACATAGTTTCTCTTTTGAAGTAAATAATTATTTGTGTTAAAATGTAAAATTTATGACAGAATGTGACAAAATCACTTTAAAACATTAAGTAATAAAAAAGTCAACCAGAAGAGAATGTATTCTTGAAAGTGAACCGATGAGATCACTGTTTGCCCTTATAAAGGCACGTAAACATGGTTTTGGATCCGACCATGCTGTGTTATCACAAACGGGGAGGTGGCAAATAGGCCAGCAATTCAAAGTCGTGCTTTTGTCTTTGAGGAGCGTTAGTACACCAGCATAACATCAAAGTTGTCACAGTAACGCGTCCTCTTGCAGTGTAGCGATTATTGGCTTCCCCCCAAAGTCGCTAGTTCAATGACATCGCCGAATTTGAAGAATTGTTCACTTGTCATGGGCACTTTCGGAGAGGTGAAGAACGTCGTGGAACAGGCTGAAAAGTGAGTTAACTGTGTTTCTGCTCTAGTGCCGGAAAAGAGAGCTTAAGGGGCTTTGTTGGAGTTGTCGACCGTGATGTTTAAAATTATAGCTCCACAATAATCGTTTTACGGACAGTGACATTTTGATAGAGGCTATGTTTAAACGGAACGTTAACAAGTAAAATGAGCTGTTTGCTGTTCTAAATGTCGGGGTCCGTGAAAGCGACATGACGTGAGACTGATTTGTGATTGGTGGAGAATAAGGAAGAGAGTGGGGTTACGCAGGTGTGGAACAAGTGAAGAAAAGGCAACGGTGCCTTCAGAAGCCTGCAATTCGTGTCAGAAGTCAAATTGCTTTCGCATTAAAGGTTCGCGTAGGGTACCTTCACTGACCCCCGGAAACGAGCACATAAAACTACATGAATAAATCACGCCAAAAGTAACTTGTTTTCTCTTCAGTTAGCGTTTAAATTACGTCACATACCCGGAAGTTGTTGGCTGCACCACCGGCTTCTGGTCTCCCCGCACCGCGTCGCAGTCGATGTTAGCGCTTCATTTGCCACACACGGTGGGTCTCGTGACGCCGTTAAAAGCGACCAAGTTAAACCTTTGAACGTAAATGATGAAGTGGTGAACATTTTGGTGTGCCTTTGCTTGTCCTAATTACGGAGTAGGAGGAGGGTCGGAGCCGGCTGCGAAGCTAGCCGGCTAGCTAGCCGTAGCCAGCGCAGTGGGTTGCTGGAGCGCCGTGGCCGGCGTCGTCTCAAGGTTGAAGTCAAAGCGTTTCAATGTTGTCCCAACGTGCAGTGAGCGAACGGCGACACGTTTTTTTAACGTTAATAATACTCTACAACGCTTTTGGTTTGGATATGACATAATGCATTCATGACATCCAGAAGTTGTCAGCTGGAGTGCAGTGTCTTTGACTATGCGTTTCTTGTAACTTCAATTTTGTGTGTGTGAATTTGTTCTTTTTATAATGTGATACTTTTTTGTGGGATTTTCAAGTGTGTGTATATATATATTGGCTTTTAGGCTAATTGTCTAATATTTTAGTGGGGGCCCACATATTTTAATCTAAATTTGTATTTTTCCTCATGAACTCCCCCCCTAGTTTTTTTGCTAATCTGTGCACTTCAATTTTATTTTCTATTTTTGCATCTATTGTGGCAAATTTACTTTATTTATATGTTGTGTTTTCTAATGATTTTGTATTTTTTCATCTTAAATTTTTTTTGCCCAATATTTTGGTTACAGTATATATTCTTTCTTCTGAATATTTGGTCTTTTTTTCATTAATTAGGTTTTTATTTGTTTTTGTATTTTCCTCAATATTTTAGCATTTTCTATAACCTAATGTTTTAGAAGGGTTTTTGTATTTTTTTTCCCACAATGTTTTTGCATTTTTTTGCCTCATAGTTTGGTCACAATGTTTTGGTATCTCCCCCACCCCCCCACCCCCTAAAGCATTTGCTCTTTCTTCCTTGTAGTATTTCCAATGATTTTTGTGTTTTTCCCATTTTTGTGTAACATTTTCTTCTACTTTGGTCAAAGATGTTAGTATTTTTTTCCTAATGTTTTATCTATTTTCCCCTTTATTAATGTTTTGGCATTGTAGAGACATGCTGCTGTTGGTGCTGGGAGGCCTCCTGGTGCTCTTCTGCACCGTGGATGTGTGGTACTTCCTGCGGGGGGCGCAAGTGTTTATCCAAACCCTGCTCCAGCCTAAGATACGGGACGTGCTGGCGGAGCAACGGGTGGACGGCGTGGTTCTCCCCCACGACGTGGACTACAAGGGTCACATGAACAACTCCCGCTACCTACGAGAGTGTGATTTTGCCCGCTTCCACCACTACATGCGCAACGGGCTCTTCATGGCCTTGTGCAGGATGGGGGCCAAGATGGTGGTGGGGGCCTCCACCATCCGCTACCGGCGCTCCTTGGCATTCGGAGAGGCGTTCGAGATTCGCACCAGGGTGCTGGGTTGGGACGACAAGGCCTTCTACTTGGAGCAGCGCTTCTTGTCCAAGAAGGACGGCTTCGTGTCGGCCGTATTGCTCTGCAGGCAGAATGTGGTGCACAGCAGCCCTGAAAAGATTGTCGAGTTTGTCTGCAAAAAGAAGGTGAGGGAATCACACGTGCCACACACACAAACTGTTCAACGGGATTGTTATAGCCTTAGATACTTGAACACTGTTGAACATAGTCCTAATTTGGTGCAAATGTTGTGTTTGTAACAGTATTTAAGAAAAACGATCTCACTAAATATGTAATTTACAGGTTTAAGCATACACAAATATGAGACAAAATACAATAACATAGACCAGTTCAGGGTGTACCCCCGCCTCTTGCCCGAAGATGGCTGGGACAGGCTCCAGCACGCCCGCAACCCTTGTGAGGATAAAGCGGGATGGAAAATGGATGGAGAATAACATAGTAAAATAAAAATGGACAAACAAATATTAGATAAAAAAAAAATACTATTAAGGAGTAAAAAACATGGACAAATAAATAGAACAAGAAAAATACTAAAATCTAAGTTGGAAAAATACCAGACAAAATACTAGAAAATAGTGCAAAAACTCCAGATGAAAAATACACAAATTAGGAAGAAAAATCTGACAAAAGTACTAATAAAACTACAAAGGTATTAGTCAAAAAATGCAAAAGTATTAAAAGAAATAATACCCCTGACATAGAAAGTAGTACGAAAACAGATGAAATATACACATGTGGAAAAATATATATACATATTAGACCGCCATATTAGAAAATAGTAAAAGGATGGATGAACTAATGTTTTGTGTTGTAATGTTGAGTTATTACAATGTCAGCTTTCCAGATGCCATGTCTGCTCTGCTTTTGTGGTTAAAGAAAATGTCAGTGTGACACATTGCGTTATCAGTCAGCCACAGTAATGGTAAAAAGAGCAACACTTGTATTTAAGGTGTGTCGTGCCTGTTCATTTATGTAAGTGGACAACCTACTGTGTAACCCAAGTAGAGAGAGGACTACTATTTGAGTGCTGTGGTGTGTTTATTTATTTTTGCCTGTTTTTTTTTGCATGTCACCAGATCGAATGTCCTCAGCTGGGCGAGGACCTGAAGCACTGGATCAATTTCATTTCAGCCAACAGCCAAGCCCTGAGGGCCGAGAGCGGACTGGAGCAGAAGAAGGACGAATGAAGGCGCGCACGCATGTGGTTGGCAGTACAATCACAAAGACCGTAGTAGAGGGCAGTCACCGGGGCCCGATGATATTCCGCTGGCCTCGTTTCTGCCGTGTATTAATTTATTTTTACGTATATGATGTTACTAAGGGGATATGATGGTGAAACCGAGTGATAAGTTCACACAGCAACTTGATCTCCCACAGAGATCCGTGCATGGTTGAAACAGGAGAATGTTTGTGTGACTGATTAGTTAGTTGTACAATACTTGATACAAAAGAAGAAGAGAGGAAATAAACCACACAAAAAGCAACTTTCATGTGTTACCATAAAGGGATCATCTGCTTTATTTGAAGGCTGACTTGAACGTACAACGGGAGTTGTAGTTAAAGCCGTTAACGTAATGTTGCAGGCAACTTTGGAAGACAATACATAAAGAATATGAATGATTTTTAAACCTTGCACTTCATCTTCTGACCAAAATAATGTTTGTATTTTAATTATCAATGTTGAGATGTATGTACGAATGTTATTTGTTTTTTAATGCACTGATTCAGTCGTGGTGGGGAGAGTTGCATTGCTGTTAGGTTCCTCTTAAGTTATTTATGGAATAGTTGTATTTAAAATGGCATTCTCAAATAAAAATGCACTCCCGCCCTTGAGTGGCTCTTCACTGGACGTTTTATTTTTGGGATGCCTGTACAACCTGATGATTTACAATATTAGTAGAGTCATCAAAATAAATGTGTCATTACAAAGATAAGGCTCAGTTTTGATTGACACTATCATAAAGTATTGATTATTTTAACGTTTCTATTTTATAATTGTGTTTTAGACCTCGACACAAACTATAACTACACAGTAAATGTTTATTGTCGTAACATACAATTATTTTTAATTAGCAGTATTTTACTTAACCACTGTTAGAATATTCCATCGAAATCCCAAATGCAAACATTGTATTTTCACGTATTAATACCTGATATACTTTTGCTAGTTGGCGCATCCCATGACGCAACCACCGTTCCTAATGTTTACGCTGCATTTCCCCCCTTTTTTGTCTCCATTATCAGTATTTTATAATTGTGTTACACTTACTCGGGAGGAGCCAAAATGTGCACGTTTTCATAAATTCACACAAACTGTCAAAATTAAAAGGCTCGTCTACTTCCGCTAGTTGGTCACGCCCCTGACGTAACTTCCTCTAATCGAATCGTCCAGTTTTTCACACGAAGTATTTATTTCATTATTATTTTTTGGAAACACATTACACGTCTATGAGAGGGTAAATGTACACGTTTTCATTAAGTTCACGTGCGTGAACATTGGCTCGTCTACTTCCGCCACTTGGCCCCGCCCCCTTGACGCAACTTGGCTCGTCTACTTCCGCCACTTGGCCCCGCCCCCTTGACGTAACTTCCTGTAAACAAACCATCTCGACCTTCGCAAGAGCTTTGTGTAATTTGTCTTGGTCCCAACCACGTCGCTTGCCGCTTTTTCACTTCCGGGACGATGGCGCAGTCCGGGGTGGTCCTGGACAAGGACCAGTTCACCTGCTCGGTGTGTCTGGACGTCCTGCGGGAGCCTGTGACCATCCCGTGCGGCCACAGCTACTGCTCCGACTGCATCCGCACCTACTGGGACCAGGACGACAACCTCGGGGTGTTCATGTGCCCCCAGTGCCGAAAGACCTTCAACCCGAGGCCAGACCTCGCCCGCAACACCTTGCTAGCCGACGTGGTGGATCGATTCAAGCACAGCGGACTCCTGGAGGTCCCGGGGGACGGAGTGAGGCAACAACAACAACAACAAAGGCTGGCGCAGGCCGACGACGTGGAGTGTGACGTGTGCCCCGGGAGGAAGAACAAGGCGGTCAGCTCGTGCCTGGTGTGCCTGGCGTCGTACTGCGAACTGCACGTGCGGCCGCACCACGACTCGGCCGTGTTCAAGAAGCACAAGCTGGTGTCGGCCTCCAAGAGGCTCCAGGAGAGCGTGTGCCCGCGTCACGACAAGCTGCTGGAGGTCTACTGCCGCACGGACAAGCGGTGCATCTGCTCCATGTGTCTGACCGATGAACACAAGGGACACGACACAGTCATGGCGGAGGTGGAAACACAACTGCAGCAGGTATCTAACCACTTCTTTTTTTTTACAAGAGGACAATCATGGAAAATAGACTTTGCAATGGCGTAGGCAAACAGCGGGGGTTCTTGACTGTCTTCCCACCCATCAAGCGTGAAATTAAACAAGCAAGAGGTGGCAAAAGTGCTCACACTCTACTTAAGTAGAAGTACTGAGAGAAAAAAAACTGAGGTCAAAAAACTGATTAAAATTCAAAGGTTTTGTGAGAACCCCGCAAGTGGTCAAGACAGACACAGCCGCCGGTGAGCTTTCCATCGTTTTATTGAACAAGCGATGAGAAAACGCGTAACTAGCACATTCGTACTCGATCTGCCGATGACCACAGCTCACGCGAGTCAAGGATAAAAAATTAGGCGGTTAACAGTCAGCCAACTATATGCTCTCATTCGCTGACGCCCACGTCACTCACCAGACCAAGCTCCGCCTTTTAAATGCCATACACACTCAAAGTCACAGATACTAATTGAGGGGATAATCAATGCAATACTGGATTAAAAAACATTCGATAGCTGAAGCTTTGTGATGCTCCATTGGAATAAAATCATGTCTTCCTTATACATCATAAAGTACAACTGGATGCAAAATGTGCCATTTTTTTGGAATAATTTTTCTGGTCCACAGAGACAGCTCGCTGAGATGAAGCTGAGCTCTCAGCAAAGCATCAAGCAGCGAGAGAAGGAAACTCAGGAGCTGAGACAAGCCATCTTCTCGATCAATGTAAGTCACAGATGCTCTGGCCTTTTCTTGGCAAATGTCACAAATCCCACCACACCTCCTCCTCCACCCCGTAGCGGTCAGCTCGGCTGGCGGCGGAGACGAGCGAAAGCGTCTTCACCGACCTTCTCCGCTGCGTGGAGCTAAAGCGTTTCGAGGTGCGCGAGCTGATCAAGGCCCAGCAGAAGTTGGTGGAGAGTCAGGGCGAGCAGCTGCTGGAGAGGATCCACAAGGAGATCGCCGAGCAGAAGAAGCGGGAGGCCGAGCTGGACCGGCTGGCCTTCGCCGACGACCACCTGCACTTCCTCCGGGTGAGAGTGCCGAGCCGCAGAGGATTTTCTCAAATTGAGGCAGAGGCGCTACCGTATGAATCACAGTTGCAAAGAAACTCCATAATTTGTGGTTCTACTTCGATTTCTTCCAACTGTTTGCCGTAATACCGCAATTTTCGTTAAAAATGACACCCAACCTTGTCAACACTGGTCAAATAATATTTTTCATGATGGCAGAGGTTCTACAATTGGAGGCGGCCACCTCCAAATTAGATATTTAGCGAAACGAAAACCGATTTTTCTTGTTCTTTGTGCTGTATTCCAACTTGAGTCTTCTGTCGTGACAGAGTTGCCAGGCGCTGGACACCCTTCCGCCAGTGTCGTCGACTCTGCCCGCTGTCACCGTGGAGCCCGGCTTGACATTTGACTCCGCGACGAAAGCCGTGTGCGATTTTAAAGCGCTGCTGCAAGAGGTCTGCCAGGGAGGATTCGTCAGCATCTATGAGAAAGGTGCACTTTTTTTTTTTTTTTTTTTTTTAACATTTTCAGTAAACGATAGAATGTTTCATGGATGGTTAAATGGTTTACACATTATAAAGTGTATGGATGGACAGATTGATTGATGGAAGGGGAGACTACATGGGTTGTTGGATAGATAAATAGAACGGATAATGGGCAGATAGGTAGATGGATGTAAATACAATGGATATATAAAGTCTACACACACCTTTTCAAATGGCAGATTTTTGGGGGGAATGTAAAAAAAAAAGGTGAGACCAAGACAAATAATTATTTAAAAAATTCCACCATTAATATGTGACATATAACCTGTACAACTACAACCCCAATTCCAATGAAGTTGGGACGTCGTGTTAAACACAAATAAAAACAGAATACAATGATTTGTAAATCATGTTCCACCTATATTTAATTGAATACACTACAAAGACAAGATATTTAATGTTCAAACTGATAAACGTGTGTAAAGTGCGCATACTAGACTGGCCTGCCTCCAGTCCAGACCTGTCTCCCATTGAAAATGTGTGGCGCATTATGAAGCGTCAAATACGACAACGGAGACCCCGGACTGTTGAACGGCTGAAGCTGTACATCAAGCAAGAATGGGAAAGAATTCCACCTCCAAAGCTTCAACAATGAGTGTCCTCAGTTCCCAAACGTTTATTGACTGCTGTTAAAAGAAAAGGTGATGTAACACCGTGGTAAACATGACCCTGTCCCAGCTTTTTTGGAACGTGTTGCAGACATAAAATTCCAAGTTAATGATTATTTGCTAAAAACAATAAAGTTTATCAGTTTGAACATTAAATATCTTGTCTTTGTAGTGTATTCAATTGAATATAGGTTGAACCTGATTTGCAAATCATTGTATTCGGTTGTATAGCGGTTGGTGATACATTTGTATTTTATTATTTTTATTTTTTTATTTTTTTTATCTGCACCGTTGACAACTTCCAGGAATGCAAACGTGTACCACACTGACATGTAATATATTCAGGGCTATGATGGACTTGTGTCGCTTTGTGTTCCATCAGTGAGAGAAGTGGTGATCGTTGCTCCCCCCGACTCGCCCGTCCACACCGACGTGACCGACCTCCAGCCTGCTGTACAAATGGAGGAGACAGGTGAGTCGACAAGACCGCAAAGTGTTTCCCAACCTTCATTGAGCCAAGGCACTTCACATTTGAAAAACGTCACGGCACACCGCCGAACAAAAATGTCAAGTGATGATGATCTCGTCTCAGTTGACTCACAAATTGAAGTAGTGTGAAATTATGGCCTGTTAAGTTGAACACAAAAATATGATTATTGTCTTAATGGCAGCAGGTGGATACCCAGGTTAAGTGTACCGATGCCATCTAGTGGAAGAGCATTTGAATTGTTGTCTTGCTCCAGCTCACAGGCAACTCGAACGAGGATTATCGGGATGGAAAATGGTTGGATGGGAAGTTCCTCTGTGGTTACGTTTGTTTTTAGTGGGTAAATTCTATGTAACACTACAATTGGGTTTTGGCATTGAAAAGAAAATTTGCCATAGTAGAAAAATATAAAGTATATCCAGCCATACATTTTCCCCACCTCTTCTCCTCACTCGGGTCGCGGGCATGCCGGAGCCCATCCCAGCTGATTGTGGGCGAGAGGCGGGGTACACCCTGAACTGGTCGCCAGCCAATCGCAGGGCACATATAAACAAACTACCAATCGCACTCACATTCACACATTATTTTATATGTCACTGTTTTACAATTTCAACTTCCTGGTTTTCACGTTCAAGTTTCTTTTTTTCCACATTTAATGGTAAACGCAGTCATTAACATATTCTGGCAATTAAAATAGATGTTAAAGCCATATAAACGTCCCCTTTTTGATCATCTCATGTGAATAAACATCACATTAGTGTGCTTGTCGCTTTGAGCACAAACGGAAAACACCTTACTCAGCTTGCTTGTTGACTGCCACAGTTTGCCGAGTCAGCATTAATGCATTGACCATCTAACGCATGCGCTGGCCCCCTCCCCTCTATCTGTGTGTGTGTGTGTGTGTTTGTGAGAGAAGGGATCCTGTCAGTCGGCCTGGACCAAAGCCCCGTGAGCCCCCTCAACCCTTTCTTGAGCCCAGGACCTTTTGTGCCCACGTTTGCCTTTTCGCCTTTTGGTTGGTAACTGCTGCACTGTCGAGATTTGACCTTAAGTTAAATAAATGTCTATTTGAAAAAAAATAAGGATCCAATTTCAAAATTTGTTAAAAAAAGAAAGGAGAAAAACAATTTCTATATTTGTAACTATATGTACACTAGACGCGTATTTTAACAAATGGATATAGAAGTGTACCATGTATTTTTTAGGTGAAAAGAAATGTTTTTTTTCTTTTCTTTTTATAATTCTTTCCCAGCACACTGCCACATTGGGAAAATACTTATTTATAGAAATGTATTCAAATTTTATTTTTACTTATTCATATTAAGATGCCATTATAATTGTTTATTATAGATATATGTATTATACTATTTTTATAATTACAAATTTACCAGCTTTTCAGACATTTTTTGGGTGCAAAATAGGATATTTTGTATATATTTGATGTATTACTTATTTGTAATTTCAGCACTTTATCCAAAAGTATTTAGCACAACCCTGTGTAGATTGTATAGTTGTGACCAGTGAAAT
The DNA here is from genome assembly GCF_024500385.1 of Phyllopteryx taeniolatus. Classification (NCBI taxonomy): domain Eukaryota; kingdom Metazoa; phylum Chordata; class Actinopteri; order Syngnathiformes; family Syngnathidae; genus Phyllopteryx; species Phyllopteryx taeniolatus. The sequence goes on along the minus strand of NC_084515.1, from coordinate 14,221,459 downwards.
GATTTCATTTAGTCAATGTTTTATTCAGAAAGTCAATTTGACTAACTGCTAGAACAATTAGCTAAATGAAGCATATTAAGAGGGATGAGTTCAGAGTTAAGTACGCATTTTGTGTATGAGTATGTCTCGTCATCTCTAACAAAAGTGTTTTATTATTATTATTATTATTATTTTTGTTTTGCAGGCGCCAGAGTGTCATCAGGCTCCAGACAGAGACACCTTCAACGCCGCAGTCACCCCAGAAAGAAATAGGACTGGACATTAATTCACGCATTATTCATTTCACATGCAAAACCTTGAACATCCAGCTGCAGTATTCTTCCCTCTTAACACACCTCTCAACTATACTTTTATTTTTTTCTGGATTACAAACCTGGGAACTATTTACTTTTTTGCCACGACCTTCTCTCACACATTCACACAACCGCGTACAAACCCTGTTAAAGTTTGAATAACGATACTTTTATTTGACTTCTTCAGTTTTCATTACTGGACTGAAATGAGTATAATAGTGAAAGCAGAACTGACTTGGAACTCAGTTCGGTTGTACTTTTTACAAAAATATGATTTTTATGTTTCCTTTTTAATTAAGCTTATTCATACACATGTAATATATTATTTTGGTTTGTGTCATACCACCATTAAAAAAGAGATTTGTGAATATTGTTTGCTGTGTCAACAAACACACGTAAAGATATAATGTGCTAATATTTACCATCATTATCGTTTTCTATCTCGATCGTGTCAATACACTGATATCAAATATGAATACTGTCTAATGCTGAGGTAAATGTAGATATAGGTCTGTGATGGCAAAACAATTATGTAGCTCCATAGTAATATATTGGTTATTACATAATCACTGTATTGAGTGCCAAAATATTGCAGTATCTCATTAAATTGTGCCTGTTGACCTAATAAAGTGGGCCTCGGGTTTACAATCTAGCGATTTCAAAGAAGAAATGAAATGATTAATTTTGCAATACATTGGTATCACAACACGGAAAAAAATATCATGATAGCCAAGTATTTGATAACCACCAGAAACATAATTCTGCATTTACAATATACGTCGGCTCGACTGTGTCAGCATCAATATTTGATATCAACGTAACAATACAGTATTCTGAGATAATGCACGCAGAGAAGGGAAGACGGGGAATGAAGTCTGCAAAAATATGCTTTTGTCTCATTATATTCTATAGTAACTGGTGAAATGCTGATTTCATGTTTCACAATATTAATATAATACAGTTGAAAGTAGGGGTGTAAGGTTCACAAAAATCTCAGTTCGGTACGTAACTCGGTTTTGGGGGTCATGATTCGGTTCACATTAGGTTCAGCATGAGAACACAATGCAAAACCAAAACTGCTTACCTTTAGTGTCAATAGGGACAGATTTATCCCTCCGTTTTATCCTCTCGCGCTTGTCCTCATTAGGTTTGCAGCTAACACTTTCTCTCGGCTCGGGTGAATTGCGAAACAAACTGGGACAGCGCACCCGTAGGAACTTGAAAAGTCACCAAAGATGACACATCATCAACCCATTGTTTTGCTAGTTATTGTGGCATACACAGCAACCCCGCTAGCCTGTTTTCTGGGTTTGGTCAAGTGACGTTCTGCATATTGCGGGTTAGGGAAATTTTCAAAGCCTGACGTGTAATTACTAAATTAAATATACAGGACATAATAATACGTGTCATTACAGTGTTTACGGGTGTCCAGTTGTGTCGTTGATATGGCCCAATATCAGCCGTCTCTTTAGGCTCCCTACTAGCCACCAGCCATTAAAAGCTACTAAGGGGCCCAAAAAGGGGTATTTTCGACATGTTGTCATAGCAGTGCCACAGGTTTTGTCCTTGGACACTCATGACATAATGCTACGCCCGAGTAGTACTCTAAACACTATTTTTAATTTGACTGATGAGTGAGGTATATACAGCAGTCCACTAGGTATATAAAATTCAAAACACGGCCGTTTTGCCCAATATCAACATGGCGGTTCCAAGTTCCAACGACGCGCTTTTCTGACGTCACGTCTTCCCGCCTACAGCAGGTGCAATCTTTATCAACACACCTGTAAGCCACGCCCACTCTCCCACTTTCGTCTCTCACGGGAGCAAAATGGCGGCGACTACTTCCACTATTTCCATCGAACAGGACCAGTTCAGCTGCTCGGTGTGTCTGGAGGTTCTGCGGGACCCGGTGACCATCCCGTGCGGCCACAGCTACTGCTTGGGCTGCATCGAGGACTACTGGAGCAGAGGCAATCCGCAGAAGGCCCAGTACAGCTGCCCGCAGTGCCGCCAGGAGTTCAAGCCGAGACCGCTGCTCAATCGCAACACGGTCCTGGGCGAGCTGGTGGAGAAGTTCATCCGGAGCGGAGTCCGAGAGCAGCCGGCCGAGGAGCGGCTCCGTGGGCGGGGACACGGCAGGGTAGTGGCTCCGAAGGTAGCGACACAACGACCTTGTTAAAAAAAAATAAAAACACGATAAAGTTACACAAAATGAGGCAGGTTAATAAGAGATTGAATGTCACATGGTAAAGAATCACTGTTTTAGCAGTTTTGTACCGCGCTTTGCATAAAACTCAAAGACGCTTTACAGACAAAAATAAACAGGTGCAATGGATGCTTGGTAAACTGTGGTTAAATGCTAATTGAAAGCGGTACGTTATTGACGTACGTTGTTTAAAATCATAAACCACATTTTGTGTTCGGACATTCACTTTATTTAATGACAAAACAAACTCATCCTAGGTAATCTGCTGTTACTGTCAAACTGCATTTCTTCAATGACTGACTCTACAGAAAAGACTTGAAAACAGATTGTATTAAGATTTACAAAGGGTTTGTAATCATGGGGGGTATTTGTCTTTGAAAAGCAGCACCAACTAGTCATAAAAAAATAAAATTGAATTATTAACTTAAATAAATACATAAATAAAAAACAGCAGCAATGTAATATGGCTTTTTTTCATGTCAAAATGTGTCTTGAATTCTTTGTAAATATCTGGAAAGAAGCCATTTTGTCTGCCATTAGTATTTAGCTTTAGCCATTTCATCCACCAAACATTTTTAATAACGCCGACACCCATCCATCCATCCATTTTCCGAGCCGCTTCTCCTCACTCGGGTCGCGTGCGTGCTGGAGCCTATCCCAGCTGTCATCGGGCAGGAGGCGGGGTACACCCTGAACTGGTTGCCAGCCAATCGCAGGGCACATAGAAACAAACAACCATTCGCACTCACAGTCATGCCTACGGGCAATTTAGAGTCACCAATTTATGTTTTCGGGATGTGGGAGGAAACCGGAGTGCCCGGAGAAAACCCACGCAGGCACGGGGAGAACATGCAAACTCTACACAGGCGGGGACGGGGATTGAACCCCGCACCTCAGAACTGTGAGGCTGACGCTCTAACCAGTCGGCCACCGTGCCGCCTAACGCCGACACAAATAGCTAAAATGTGCAAATTATGGATGCCGCCCTAAGAGATTATAATTGTTAAAAAATGTACGTCAAACTATGATCCCAAAAGACTGAAATATCCTTTCAAACTCATCTTACAACATTACTGTTAAACATATGGCTATTTATGATTTGATTTAGAAAAAAAATGATTTCCCCCCCCCCCCAAAAAAATAGAAAACAAAAGTTGGTAAAGTACAATTGAAACTGAGCGCACATATTGTATATTTTTTTTGTGTGTATTTTTATTATCACAGACCAGTGACGTTGGAGAGACGCTGTGTCCACAACACCAAAAGCCGGTGAAGAGATACTGCCGCACTGACCATCAGCTCTTGTGCTTGCGCTGCATCAACGGCCACAAGGACCACGACGTCGTGCGGCCTGGGAACGAACGAGCGGCGCAACAGGTTTCCTTTTTGTTTGTTTTAAAGATTCACTCCAGTCTGTCAAGATGATCCATTGAACTTATTTACAATCAAAGTGATATTGACCACTAATGTAATCGAAAATGTCAATACATGGCATATAGACCAGGGGGGGAAAAAAACAAATATTAGACCACCCACACTGAAGAAATCACCTTTTCATCGCTTCTTGACCTGATGATGTATTCCAACAAAGTTTGAGGAAATGTGGCATGGAGGATAGATTTGACTTTCGGAAGAGGCCCACGATCTTCACTCTAATTCACGACAAAGTCCTTTGTTTCACGCGCCTTGTCAATACCGACTCCCAACTGAGTCCAATCAAGCCAATGGGATTAAGGAACAAAAACTGGAACTTAAAACCCCATAAAAATGAAACGTCCTGCAGACGCCTTTCAGATGTTTGCCCTTCCGAGGGGCCGAAAGCGTTCCTGTCTCATCTGGAACCATCTTTCTGTTGCACATGGGAGGTTTCCCCCAGGAAAGATCGACACTGGTGAGTTTACTTACAGAGGCCCAAGGGATTAAAAACTGTGTGTGTGTGTGTGTGTGTGTGTGTGATTTCATGTTTTTGCAGAAAAAACTCCAAGAAGCGTCTTTGAAGTGTGCGCAGAATCTTAACGAAGTGGAGAAGGAGCTTCGCTATGTGGTCCGATACATCAAAGTGAGTGTGTGTCCATGTTTTTACATCTAATTTGTTGGAAAACGCAAACATAAAAAAAAAAAAAAACATATAGTTACAGAAATGTTACAGAAACGAAAAAGTACCGTCTGCTTTGCCCCGAATGCAAAATTGCCACTGATTGTTGACACTGTATTTTACTAAGTAACATTTCAACTTTAAAGTGTAAAAATAATTTAACCACGCGGCACTGTCACCTAGTGGCCTTTTAAGTCTGTGTCTACACATTAGCATGAGCGTGCTTGGTAAAATGCATACGCAATTGAATTCATAACATTTCTCATATTATCCTGACTGAGCCTTGTAACCCCGTCGTATGTCGCAGTGAGAACCATCTCCTGTTCAACGAGTTGTAATCGCCCCCCCCCCCCCCCCCCCCCCCGGTTCTCAGCACGCCACCGAGGCGGCGGAGGAGGAGAGCGACCGGGTGTTCTCCAAGCTGCTCCGCGCCATCGAGAAGCAGCGGTGCGACGTGAAGGAGGCGATCCGAGGGCGCGAGCGGGCGGCCCTGGCGCAGACCCAGCAGCTGCAGGAGAAGCTCGACCGAGAGACGGCGGAAGTCCGGAGGAGCGAGGCCGAGCTGGAGAAGCTCTGCCGCAGCGACGACCATCTCCACTTTCTTCAGGTACGTGGTGACAGATGGACTCCACAAGTTTACCGGTTGTTAGGTAGGGCTGGCGATGAATCAGTTTTAGTGATTCAAGTCTGCAGTTCAAAGCGCATCCTTGCTTATGTGCACTGCTTACAGTAACAACGAGGCTGCGAACTAAAAGGACCTACTTTATACAAGAAGAGTTAGTGTTGCCAACATTGAGATTGGTTCACTATATTTGGCGACCTTTTGGACTACTCTAGTGAATATTTTTCAAAAAGCAACGAGGAACTTTAGGTATTGCTAAAAAACAGACATGAATGGAATCTAAGTCTGCAACTAAGTTATTTTAAAAATCGATTAATCAATCAATTATTTTTTAAATTAATCGGATTAAAAACAGTTTAAATTTCCCTCCCTTTATTCAAAAACAGCACATTTCAAATTGGCAGTTCACAAAAGGTTGCTGCATGAAAATCCCAGAGCTCTTAAAGTAACAAATTATGAATACACAAAACAAAAAATTTATTTGTTGACTGATTAGTATGCAGGGCGGTCATACAACAACTTCCTCAAAAAAGGGGGGGGGGGGGGGGATTCCACATCCAGGCACTCAGTGAGATAGAAAATGTAAAATGCCTTTTTTAAAATTTTAAAATTTGTATTTTTTTAAAGGGCTGCGACACTTTCTTGCTCTTAGATATGGACCAGCCGAGCCATGCTGTTTGACTCAAATTGGGTTACTGAACTTTTCAAATGTTCACAATTTTCATGTATTATGAATCGTGTTGCTGAAAGGGAGATTTATTTATTTTTTTCCCCCAGGGGAAACCACTTATTTTCACATTGTGTAAAGAAAAAAAATGTAAATGTAAATGTTGATCCAATTTAATGCTGCGGCTAAACTGTTTCAAAGCTTGTTTGGTAACAAGGGGGGAAAAAAGCAAATCCGAGGAGCGAAAAACAAAAAGGTCATTGCATTTTCTATAAGGGGGGAAAAAAGAAACGATTTTTGCAAGAAGAAAAAAAAATCAGATTTTTATTGTATCGCCCAGCCCTGATCCCGGTTGATTTAAAAAAAAAAAAAAAAAAAAAAAAAAAAAAAAAAAAAATCCTTTTTACTTCCAGAAGTGCAGATCCCTTCATTTCCCATCTAAGCCGGTGCAGATTCCCGACACGGACACGCTCCCGTACTTGATGTACAAAAGAATGCGAGAAGGCCTGGCGGAGCTGAAGGTAGATCTGGACGAAAACCTCCAGAGAGAATTCAACAGAGTCTCCGATAAAGGCAACTAACACAAGTTAACACATTAACACTAAATTCACGGTAATACGGAGTGAATGACATTTACATCTGTTCGTTTGCAGTGATTTCACTGAAGGAAACCAGCATTGCAAATGAAAAGACTAAAGGTATGCAAATAAGGTTGCCATCAAAGCGACAAGATGGGATTGGATTCAGGAAGCAAGAATCCTGTTGACGTTTTTAAGGATTCATGACAAATACCAAGCATTGCTCTGAAAGAACATTTACGAAAATCTGTCAATAAATTGGCACAAAAACAGTATTTGATTTTTATTTTTCATCATGGAAACAGAAGTAACAGCATGGTGAAATAGTGGTTGGTTCTGGGTCCGAATCTTGGCTCAGGCTCTTCTTTGCGCAGTTGGCATAATTATTCTTGCTTTGCTTTGATTTTTCTCCTCCCACATTCTAAAAACATGCGTGTTCGGTTCATTGAAGACTCTAAGGGCCTCTTTGGATTCTCTTTTTTTTTTTTTTTTTTTTTTGCTTCGGAATATTCCTTCCTGGCCGAGCGAGATGAGCCCAGAAGTACTTGGAGAATCGGTCGTTTTGAATTCAAAAAATGTTGATGGGTAATTGTCTTTTTTCCTGTTCTCCTTCTAGTTACAATCGATGCTCACATACTATACGACTCTGAACCAAAGACAAGAGAGGAATTTTTACACTGTGAGTACAATTTAGCCTTTAAACGCTATCGCCAGCATGTGAAACTGAATTGCTATGTGCAGATTACCAAAACATGACGCTGGACCCCAACACGGCCAACCCTTACCTGAGTTTGTCCGAAGGCCACCGGGCGGCGACCACGCGCTCCGATGCCCAGCCGTACCCGGATCACCCGGAGCGCTTCAGCAACTGGGCGCAGGTACTGTGTCGCGCCGGCATGGCGGGTCGCTGCTACTGGGAGGTGGCGTGGGCCGGCAAGGGCGGGGCGTCCGTCGGCGTGTGCTACCGCAGCATGAGCAGGCGCGGCGGAGGCGGCGACAGCAAGCTCGGCCACAACGCCAAGTCTTGGAGCCTGGACTGCTCCAACGCCACGTGCACCTTCCGCCACGACAAGCAGAGCGCCAGCGTGGCTGCGCTCTGCGGCAATAGGATAGGAGTCTATCTGGACTTCCGGGCCGGGATTTTGTCCTTCTACAATGTTTCGGACCGCATGTTCCTACTTTACAGCGTCCACGCCACTTTCAGCCAGCCTGTGTACCCGGGATTTTGGGTGGGATTGGGGTCTACTCTGAAGCTGTGCTCCCTGTAATTGTGAGGTCTCGTTGCATCAAAGACAAAAGATGGATGAAAAATAATTTACATTTTTGCAAAAAATAAAAATAAATTGTGCAAAACGTAAATTTTTTACTAAAAATGCATGCATTAATCTCCGATAGGTCTACTGACATCCAGATGAAAATCTTTGGAAAGAATATTTTTGATTCATCTTGAATTGGAGTTCATTGTGCATGTTTATAAGAAGGAGCCAAAGCGGAAGTTGAGTTTTTACATTTTAATGAACCATCAAACAGCAGCACTTTGTTCAGATCTTATTGAAGGCAGCCACGTCGACACTCTGGACCTGCAAGAGCGAGACCAAAAACGAAAACTGCACCTCAAAGCTATCAAATCCAAGATAAAGTTGTATATTTTGTTGACTCACAAAGTCCTCAAACTTGGTGAGCTCCTCCTCCAAGATGTCAGTGCCCACTTTGTCATCCTCCACCACGCAGTTGATCTGCAGCTTCTTGATGCCGTAGCCCACCGGGACCAGCTTGGACGCTCCCCACAGGAGGCCGTCCATCTGCACCGAGCGCACGCAGTCCTCCAGTTTGGTCATGTCCGTCTCGTCGTCCCACTGGGAGGATGCAAAGACAAAAAAAAAAACACTTATGTAAGTTGGCACCTTGACGTACGAGCAGTCTTTTTTTTTTTTTGCGCTAAATAACCATTGGTTCTAAGAAAATGAATACTGGGAAAGTGGGCAGATAGCCAATGGTTCTTAAATGTTTTATTTAAATAAAGGCCAGTTGTGCTTGGTTCAAGGTGTTTTTTTTAGCCAATCCAATTTGAAGCTCATAGTAAAAAAACATTTATCCAAACTGACTTAAAAGACTACTAGCTTCATGCTAATACATCATGGAAAAGGCCATAGACAGGCCAATGTAACTAGCATAACTATCACAGTAGTTAAAAATACTTTTCAATAACTGATATTTGAACAAACTGCAGCAACAAATTCTGCATCTTAGTTACGACAGTGGTTACGTTTCATGATCAAATCTGTGTATGATGATATACTGCCCCCTGGTGGCCACAGTACAAACACCAGGAGCAGCACAATATCGATTGAATTCAAGCAAAAAAAGTTCTGTACATTCCATTTCTGTTATTACTGTATGTTTTGTTGGCTGTTTGCGGGCCTGGGACGGATTGCTGACATTTTCTATTCGTTTCAGTGGAGAAAGGTAATTCATGATACGAGTTATTTGAGTCACGAGCGCAGTCACGGAATGAACTGCGACTTACGGGTTTGACGTCCAACAAAATGGACGACTTGGCGATCAGGGTGGGCTTTGTGGCTTTCTTGGCGGCGTACGCTTTCACGCGCTCTTGCTTAAGACGGGCCGCCTCGTCGTCGTCGTCGTCGCTGCCGAACAAGTCCACGTCGTCGTCGTCGTCGTCGTCCCCATTTTCCTCCGCCTGTTTGGCAGGAGCAGCTTGGACGGGAGCGGCCTAACGAAGGAGAAGAGATTAAGAGACGGAGAGAAACACCCAGCAGGTAAGATGACGTCGTCGTCATTGTCTTCTACCTTGACTGCGGGGGGCACGGGGTTCTTCTCCAGCTGGGCCACTCTGGACTCAAGCTTCTGCAGGGCGGCCCTCATATCGCCCACCACTGGCAAAACAAGACTGCAGTTAGCGTCCAGTCAAGCTATAGAAAACTTGAATGTGCCCACCTTTGTGCAAAGTTTGGTTCTCCACCTCCAGGCTCTTCATGCGGGCATTCAGCTCCTGCTCTCCTGAATGTGAGGAAGACTGCGGCGTGGGGACGCAACGAGCAGATATTTAATGAACGCAAGCACGTAATGATTCACACTATAATTAGAGATTGAATTTCATTTGAACATGCATGCCAATATGAATTAATTACAATTTCACAAGGGTAATGGTTTGAGAACTGAAACATTGGTTGCAAAGGTTTCCATGAGAAATTCAGCGAAACAACTCCGAGTAATTGACCCCCCCGCCCGGAAAATAAAAAAATTTAAACGACTAATGGCTTCTCAATGCCATAAGGCGGCGGCAAGACTACTTTTGGCTAAATGATGCTCACCTCACTTTAACAACCTTAGCACCAAGATGCCACCAGATGGGCTGATCACAAAACAAGCAAATAGGTGAGTTTCAGCAAATCAGATCGATGCCAAAAAATAAAAATTAAAAATCCAGTTATTCCAATTATATTCTCATGGAAAATTCTGAATTAGAATATTGCTGCATTTATTTATTTTCTACCTTGCTCACCATGAACACCCCCCCCCCCCCCCAAAAAAAAAAGAATTCCTTCTCCTTTTGCATCATCTTCACCCCATTCAATTTCACATCATCATGCAAGTGAATATGAATTAAATACAATTTCACAGATCTGAACATGGGTTACGAAACGGCAAAGTTTAAGAAGTCAGAAGTTTCTAATTGCAATTCTGATCATTCTCATGGACATTTTTAAATGAGAATATTACTGCAATTCTATACTTTAGTCTCAACGGTGGGCAAAAATGATTTTTTTAAAAAGACATTCATTTCCTTATTAATTTATTGTAATTCAAGAGACATGTATTTAATGTAAACGTAATTAAATTAAAATTTAATCTGTGGGATACATAGTAGTCAATTAAATAACTGCTAGTTTTTTCATGGTTTAAAAACTTGAACCATGGTTGTGGACCACAAGACGACACCTGGATTTTGCTTGTGTTCTAATACACGCGGATGAAACTGAATAATGTGGTTTGGAAATCTGAAATAATATAAATCAAAATTGATGCAATTTTTCGCCCATGTTTAGATCACGAGTACTGTTATGAACAAAATGACCAGTGTTCTGCACACACAAAAATGCAATTATGTTAAGGATGGAGTATTTAACATCAAATTAACATTTTATGATTGCGATTATGGACATGATGATTAAAAAAAAAAAAAATGATCCACCACAATTAAGACACTCCGCATGCGTTGACGACATGTTGGTGAGTCCACACAAGCGTCAAACGTTCCGGGGCGGCCATGCGGCGGTCGCACACTCAGGACTTACGTTTCGGTGCTGGCGCTTGTGCGGGCGCCCTTTGGCCTGCTGGTGCGCGCCACTTTTCACCTGCGGCGTTTGAAAGCGCAGGCGACGGGAGGATGAAGAGAAGGTTACGTTAAAACAAGACCCCAAAAAAAAAAAAAAAAAAAAAAAACAACAAGCAGCCCTCGCTTGAGTCACATTAGATTGATCTTCCTACTTTGGATATTCAAAGGAATGGCAACCAGCAGAGATTGGACCTCTCCCAAGGCCTAATTTACCTCAAGTGGCATAATCATTGCGAGTGCACTCAAAATTCTGATTCACCATACGAGTTCCCTCGATGAAAAAAAAGTTAAAACACACATGGGCCTGTTTTACTGCCGCTTCTCCTCTCCCCCCCTCGGAGAGGCTATTGCTATATGGATTATGCACCGACCAACCAAGACTAGATCTTCCCTTCATCGCTTTAAATGGACTCTTATGCAGTCATAATTAACATTGTCCAGCATCATACTATGTAATAAATGTCGCCCTCTCGACAGCCATCGCAGCCTGGTCACCCTGAAAGGGGCATCCCTCCATCTGTAGTCCCTTCTCAAGGTTTCTTCTTTTCTCCCCAAATGGAGATTCGATTTTTTTCCCTTGCCCGATTGGGGTGTTTAGATGAGGGGAGGTTGTCAGTCTTTGTCAATTGTGATCCCGTGAATCCCTTTGATACTCATTTGTGATTAAGGGCTATACAAATTAACTTGAGTTAGTTGCACTGTAGTATCCCGCTAACTAACCGACAAGGCCACTAAAATCAATACAGAACGTCACGGCTTGCACTTAGCGTCGGTCAGTTGGGATTTGCCCTTATCTAACTGGACTTTATATTAAGCTGATAGAGTCTGTCTGCGTGAGCACACACAATATATAAAAAAAAACTAAATTAAAAAAAAAAAAAAACGCCATGATGAGGACCTGCACACCTGGCGGTGCAACTGACGCTTTTCTCACCGTTAATCGCATAGCTTCTGTTACGCCTAAGGAAACGAAGGCGAGATACTGTGGTCTGTATTTCGCGGCATGGCAGCAGTGGATCCTACAAGAGGCAGGACAGCTGCCAAACCGCCTGACCTCGCTAAGGCTGCTAAATTGAGCACACACGCACACAGCTGCTTGAAGCGATGATATAACCGTGGCTTAAACCAACAGAGGCCAACGAATGATAGGGCAGGGGACCTTTTGGGGGGTGGGGGGGGGCGGTGGGGTTGCAGGTTTTACGACAAAAGATCCCAAATCTACCACAGTGGGTGCCAAGACGTAGCTTAAATTTGGTAAAAATGGGACAAAAATATCTAGGGCGAGCTGTCTGAGGGAGAAAAGGCCGAAATGACCCGTCTTGACTTTTTTTGTAGGCCGACTCATGACAGACATGCCTACCAAATGTTCGAACGACCCGCAAACGCTCCTAACAGACAGGAAAACAGTTCCTCTTCCCTGCAATCGATAAATATGTAAATGTTTTTTTTTTTTTTTTTCAACCCCCCCGAAAAGAGAACGAGGGAGCCACCTGTTGCTGCTTCGGGACGGGTCCATTGGCAGCCTCGTAGAACTTCCTCTCCGCCTCATCGAAGCGGTGCTTGTCGAACCAGACCTTCTCGGCAGCGAGGCACTGAAGTCCACTCATGTTGGCACTGAGGACGAAACAAACTACAATGTACACCTCTAATTTGCACCGATGGAAACAACTAGGCAACGTGCTGTGCTGAGCTATTAACACATTACTACCTTGACACACACACACACACACACGCACACACAGAATTAGATCCAGTACAAGAAAAGCTGTCTTTTTAAAACAAAAAAAGCAGCTGTAAACAACTTCAAATGCTGCTCCTATGCAGCCATTATACAGGATCGGTGCGTAAAAAGTTACGCTACCCGGTGGTGGATATTTAAGAAAGAAATTCAATTTACGATCCTATGTTTATTATTGTGGACGACATTTGTGTGCTGCATCAGTTTCTGTTTTCACCCTTTTTTTGCTAGACAACCAAAATATTAGAAACGCCTCATTATGATGGAGTGCACTACCTGCAACCACAATAATAAACACGTTCTTAAATGGTACTTCTTCCTAATTGGCCAAATCTATGACCGCTTGTTGCCAAAATAAATAAAATCACGACCAAGTCGCGCCGCAGTCAAATGGGTTTCTATTGCCTTTTACACCGATTTCCCACAAAATGGCCGCTTATGTATTGGTGAAATTGACGCTTTTGGCAACCAAATTGAAGGAAGGAATACCATTTATGACCACTTGCTTGTTATTGTGGTTGAAGATTGTGCACTGCATCATACAGACGTTCATTCAATACTTTGACAATACTTTTGCTCGACATTAAAATATTACAAACCCCTCAGCATGATTCCGAGCACAAACTGCATCCACAATAACAAACGTAGCCAAATACTATTTTTTTCCCCAGCAGAACGTCAAATACATTCTCCTCTTAAAGGCAGACTCTTTTGTGAAAGCTCTTATTTTGATCGCATTGCATTATGCAGATATTCTTAAGGAATTCACCGGTGAGTGTGTGGCGCACACACAAAAATCTGAAAAATGAAAACGGCAAATTCTCTTGAAGGAACAAATTAGAAGTCGCATGCCGCACTGAAACAAACGGCCTGCTTGTGTCAAATCAACACATTCCTGGTGCAGCGAGGCAGGCTTGTCTGCTCAGCGGGATCACCACACAAAAGTCAGCCACATTGAACCATTCAACTCCCTCTGTTCAGCTTTGACACATAGTGTAGATAAAAACAAATGACAACACGGAGGCAGACAAATAGTAGTACGCGTCACGTCGCCGCCATTCCTGGTGTGTGATACTTGTCCCGTCCCGACCTGTCGTCGCTCTCAGAGAGGCCCTTCCTCCGAAACTTGGGCTCCCTGGCGCCTCTGGCTCCCTTCTCCGTCTCGGACGAGGTGCGGTAGCGCCCCCTGCTGTAGCGCCGGTGGGGAGTGCCGGACGACTTGACCGTGGGGATCTGGGCGGAGTCCTGCTGGGGGCGCTTGGCCCAGTGGCCCCTGGGGCTCCTCGGGGAGGACGAATGCGGCTTGAAGATCTTGGCGTGGACGCCGGGGCTTCTTCCGTAGGAGCCGCCGGCCTCCGCCGAGGAGCCCAAGTACTCCTCCTCGGGCCCCGAAGTCTGGTTCTCCGACTGGGACAAGCGGGCGTGGCGCCGCATCTTCCCGAACTGGAGGTTGTCTCCGCTGATGATGCTCCTTTCCGGAGTGGCGGCGGGCTTAGGGGCCCCTCCCTGCTCAGACTTCGACTGATCCATCCCGCTTAGGGGGAAAGAAAAAAGCTTCTTCTCACAGAGAAGAGACGCGACAAGCGGCAGCTAGCTTTAATTTCACACAACAGCTTTCAGGGCGTCCTCACACGAGGGCATTCAAACCGTTGCGGACTGGGCTGAGATTCCTGTACACCGCTGCGCTGGCACTAATTTTTGAAACATTCTCACGTCAGCCTGTTAAGTGGCGTCATCGCTTCGACCTTTTTACCCTAATGTGCCGTTCCGCTTAGTTTCATTGTGCAGGATGCCAGTTATTAATAACTAATGAGAGGCAACCACATCAATCAGGATATTTACATTGCGCGCAATGTGGACTTTATTTATTTAGTTTTTACTTGTTTTGCCCCACTGGATTATTTCTAGTAGTATATTTCTATTGCATACGGTGGTGGTAATAACAGGCCAGAGGAGCTGTCCCAAAGTTAAATCGAGTGGGCGTGGAAAAGCAATCAGCGAATCAAAATGTTTGGACTCGAATCAGAACGAATCTTAGAATATCATACTACTTTATTCCGATGACAATTTGTCACCTGTGTTTACGGCCGACGGCGTTTTGACTTCTAGCGCAATAGTTTCTGGGAATGTGCGCAATTGGCCTCAGCGGGGACGGCGATGAAGTCTACAGCCCTCCACCGAGACGATGACCTCCGCGTAATTAGGCGTCCGATATCCTAGCCCGAGCGCCACAACCAGAGCTGGAAAGGAGCCATCGCTAGACCGCAGCAGAATGAATGGGGGCAAAGTTGAGCAGGATCCAAAAAAAGCGTGGCAGATGACAAGAGCCGAGCCGGCTAACGAGCAAGCTAGCAACCGTTCCCAGACGGCGAGGATTTATTTACATCACCGAAAGGTGCAAAACCAACCCAGGTTCTACTTTTGGCCACGCTACAGCGAGGGATGCAGGTTAAAGTAAGCCGATATAAACTCGAGGAAAGAAAAACTTTTCCGGAGTGAGACTGCAGCTAAAACGTGACAGCGTACTCTTTCCGGTTCAATATATATTTGACAAATAATCAAATTGGATTTTTCATTTGTTGGACGTCTATTTCGGAATAGTACAAAGAGTAACGATTCGATTGGGATTCGCTAGTCATTGGTGACTGTCAACACAAACATCGGGATTTAGAGGGGGTGTTCGAGCCCCAATTTCTAGTCAGTATTTTGATTTGCCTCGTGCAAAGTGCCAGGTATCATAAACAGGAAAGTAATGACCAATTACAGTCAAGGAAGTGTCCCGATGGACTGTACATCACAGCACTCGCACAAGCCAAACGTGACTTAGTCCCAAGTGGGCTCAAGCATGGTTAAAATGACCTCGTGCAAGTACGCCCTTAAAGTGGTTTTGACATGCTCTTGAAGGGTGATGATTGATCAAAAAGCTTCATTGAACCCTCCGCCCCCAAAATTTGCTCATTTTAATTTCAGGAAGGACAACAAGAATACTAGTCTTAATAGTCAAAATGTCTGCCTTAGCGTGGCCGCCAAATAAAGCTAATGGCTCGATCTCACGTTACACTTTTAAACTTGAATGGATTGTCGTCGTTTCCTCAACGCCACACGATTCGAAATGACAGTGGAAGCTCCAAATTCCAACGCCCTTAAAGTTGCGCACAAACTTAAAGAGGTTGTACAGTGGCCGTGTAACTTCTAAAGGCTGGACGACACAAGCGTTTAGCATGACTGTCAAGTCACATTTGCATAATTCCCCACGGACTTCGTTGGACTTTAAGAGGTTTCACTGCCATTTGTTTTCAATGATTCCAGGAGAAAGCGCTTCGATACAAATCATAAACCACACCAGCAGTGTTCAATTAAGAGAGATAAAAGCACAAAAGACAGGATTCCATTGCGTTGAATTCAGAATGCTCCCGCTAATTAAAACAAAGCAAAAGCTAACTTTGCGTCCCACAAGCAGGTAAACATCAATTACAAAACAAAATAAAAAAATCTCCCCGTACATTACCTACAATCATACAACGTTCGCTGTTAGTGCATCTTTAAAAGGAGACATTATGGAACATTTACTTTTTAACAGCTATATCAATATAGGATATGATAAAATAAGTATATAAAATCGGCCCACTACTTTTGAAAAGGTCTCTGTGAGTGTCGTTTTGCACATCCGCCTCACTGTTATGCTGTACAGGGCTTAATTTGCATCGCCCCCCCCCCCCCCCCTCCACACAACGTTTCCACGCACTTGACATGATCTGCTAGGTAAGCAGAGCTGCACTGCGTTTTTCTTAGATGCACAGATTAGAGTTACCTCCAGACAATCGGCACATACTTCGTTGACCGGTGAAGGTGTCGACGTGGGCGGAAATTTGCGTTTTGGTGATTGTGTCCGTATGCCAAACATGAACCGCTAATCCCAGAAATGTAAAATATTTTTTTTTGTCTTTATGGGTGCTCGCTTGAAAGTGGAATGCACTGTTGTCAGGACTCCACCCGCGGTGGTCACAGTAACGAAAGACAGACCCACCGTTTGTTGGCCCAGCAGTACAGGGGCAGGGTACACAGACGCTCACTTGCATGAGACCCTAACAACTGGCTAATTTCAGCGACAATGAAAAGAGTGTGCAATGTGTACTATAATTCTTGATCCTCAGGGTAGTTCTACAAAAGCAGATTATTGATGTGGGATCTATATTAAATTGTGGGGAGAAAAATGTATAATGTCTCGTTTTAAGGTTGCCACTAAGAAAGTAACAGGAATGCATTAAAACAAGTCTTTTTTTTTTTTTAAAAGATTATTCAGCTTCACATCCAATTATTTTACATTATTGTGTCTTTCATCATAGAAACGAACAGCTTCCCGATGTATCCACAAGCAGTTCTACCAGTTGATGCTTTTCATGCGAGTCAGTTGACAGATTGGAATTAATTGAACAGGCAGGACATTTATTAGACCACGATTTCAAACAAAACATGATGTCTAACACTCACCTTTGGCAGCTGACAACATAGGACATAAAAACAAACAATATTTAACTTTTAAACCAATTTTATATGACCAAATTACACCCGTTATTATCAAAAGTCCAAGCGTGTCAATCAATGTGATACAGGCTCCATTATCGGTCTTAATGATCTCTATTAAGTATCATAATAAAGTATAAATAAAGTGGGGGGAAAAAACAAAGTATAAAGACACTACAAACATTTGCAGACATTAATCGTCGTTTTTTGTGCACAAATTAGCGCTATCGACTCGCAATCTCGATGTTGTCCGACACATGACAACTCCGTGCAAGTTTTTGACAGCTGCGAACTTGCACGTGGCGCTCAAACGAGTCCAAATGTCGCACAGTCGCTGTTATTCCGTACGCGTTTGTTTGAGGTTTCAGGGCGATCGCGGTGCGACCTGTCAACACTTACCCGTTTATTTGATTCGACGTTATAAAGCTCCGGAACCGTACCTTCGCGTGCTGTCTCGGTTGTTATCCGACAGGAAAAGGGCTGCCGTCAAACGGACGACTTTATTCGTCGAACGCGGAGGGGGTGGCCACTTCCCCACTATTCTAGAACATCGATTAATACATCGTTCAAATGTTCTTAGTTGTGTTTATTATGTGATTTGAAACACAATAATATGCCTGCGCTGAATATAAAATACGCAAGTCTCGTTTACCAGTATTTACGATTACATTTGAAAGTGGTATGATTCATTTTTGGTAAAGACTACATTTCCCACAATGCCAGAGAATCCAGGAAACTGCGTTTGTATCAACAATTTTCGGCTTACGCGTCCTCTTTTTTGACGTGAATGTTATGTAATTGAGTTGAATTCGACCACGTACTATTTTATTTTACATTTTTTGTCACATTTTAAATACAGTGATATTTCGGGATAAGTATTTTTAGATCATATACATGTCGTCATTTATCCTGTAAGGGGCAGAATACAATCATATACAATGCATCCGGCAAGTAGTCATTTTGTTATGTTCCAGCCTCATTCACAAATGGATTGAATTCATTTTCCTATAGTGACAACGTCATTTTGTTCAATTTATTAAAAAATAAAACGTTTTTTAATATTTTTTTGCTAAAATGATTGTTAGACACAACCCCTATTAATACATCACATATTGATTCCACCCCACACGTTTAGATAATTGAGAGATCATAACAGTACTGTAAATTTACACGGATTAAAGAACAAATAAGCAATCATTTTAAATGGAAAATAAGGACAAATGGACAACGTTAGATTGCCTAACCTTTCCTTTTGAAAGAAAGGGCACAGTCTTGTGTGAACCCGTAGGGATGATGTGTAACCTTTTAAATCCCAACACATTTCCACTACTTTTAAAAAGAAAAGGTCAAAATTGTCTCCAAAACAATGCTGCTTTTCTCTTATCCTCCCCTCACATTCAACCGCTTTGTGAACTAGGATTAATGCATTTTTTTATTATTTTTTTTTGTATGGGATGTAGTACAATTTTCTATCACTCAGGATGTATGTCGATACACAGTCATTATGATCCAAGATGGATTATTTCCTGTATGAGACCATTTCCACTGTCAAAGGGTCATGGTTCCCACACCATAAGAGTGGGAGAGTAGCGTCACGTGGTGTTTATAGGGGTCCACCATCAGGTAGGCAAACGTTTGCTCCTCGTCTCGTCTCCCGGGGTGACACTGGCCCGACTCATCCTACAGGGCAAAACACACATGATACATGAGGAGAAGTTAGTTTGCCATCTCAGCCTAAATCCTTCCGTCCATTTTCCATTTTACCACCGCTTATCCTGTTGAGGGTCGCATGGGAGCTTGCATTGGTGACCAGTCAATCAAAGCGGGAACTGAAGCCACACGGCCTGACGTCCAAACCAGTTAACGGTACTTACGTAGACGTGCACTTTGAGCACTGCGGAGACGACGCCAATCTTTTTGCTTTCGGGATCCTTTTGAACACTGCGGGAAAAGCAAAGACGAACAGTTGTTATTACCTCTGCCAAGTAGAAGTAACGGGGGAAATATAACGGAATCTCTTTGACGACTGAAGCGGACCAGCTATAAAAAATTATAGTTGGCAACTCGGAAACAGATGATTTTAATTTCCATTATTTCCCATGGGGAAACTGTTTTTGTCTTAGACCTTTCGTACCTGATGAGCTCTTTGTACAATTTCTTGGTGACGCTGATGTAAGGCTCGACGGTGTCTTCATACTGATTCAGTTCTCCTCCGAGGCAGAGATGCTTGAAGAGGCGAAACAGCAACTCCCCTCGCTCAGCACTCCCCATTATGTGGTAGTTCTCAGAGTCCTCATCCTGCAGCATCTGCAAGTGCGCAGAGACATCTGCTTGGAGGTCAAACGGACAAAGATGTGTAACTAAAAGGAAGGATCACCTCTCGGAGTTTGTCATAGTCCGGGTAGACGTCGTGAAAGCACCTGCCGATGTGTCCAGAGGGCGCCACTATGCCACAAGTGTAGATGGGGTCCAATAAGTCCATGGAGACCTTGGTGCATGGGACCACCTCCACGTCGACGGACACCACTGGCTTTTCTATGAAGGAGAAGAAAGGTCAGACCTCAAAAACGGACTGTGGAGTGACAATAAGATGACAGGACATACCGAGAGGCTTCCAGGTGCTCGTCATCCTCACACTGGAGAGCACGCTGACGTCTGTGAAGAAACACTGCAACAAATAAAGGCGTCAAACTTGAGAGGAGACCTATTATGCTTGTTTATCCACAATTTTAAACTGTTCCCCGTTCTCTAACACCCAAAGGATCAGGAATTATAGCGCACTCGATTTCAGGTATTGCCCTGTCTCATGTAAGGGAGTGACTGTATACACCAACCCATACACAGTTGATATAAAAAGGCTACACACCACTGTTCAAATGCCAAGTTTTGGGGATGTAAAAAAAAAACCAAACAGACCAAGATAAACCACTTAAAAACTTTTTCCATCACTAATTTGACCTATAACCTGCAAACTCAAATAAGTTTATTGAAAGAAAAAATATTTTTGACACGTAAAAACTAACAACTGAGATAATGTGGGTGCACAAGCGAACACCCTCTTAAAGCTGAGAATTGTTCAGAATTAACAAATCACATTCGCACATGTAAATTTGGAGTCAGACCAAACCTGTCAGCATTTTAAAGTGTTTTTGATTATATTTATAAAAAAGATAATTGCAAAAATAATTTTAAAAAAGAATACACCAATTTTAACTAACTAATTTTAGCGGGAAAAAAGGGAAATAAACAAAACACACAGAAGACTCTTGATAATTTAATTACGAAGTGGGCTGTCTGCGGCCTGTGGGCCATACCATTCCCGCCCCCGTCTAATACTAAAACTACAATTGTATAATAAAAGGGTAAAGATAATGTTCAATAATTGATTTAAAATTAGATTTATTACTGTGGCTTGTAAATTTACACGGTTGAGCTCTGCGGTGTAGTTAATGAGGTGGCCTTTGAGTAGCAACCATTGTCGTCTCCCAGGCAACAAATAAAGTTTTCTTTATATATATATATATATATATATATATATATATATTTTTTTTTTTTTTTTTTTTTATTGAATAGACTCGGAAATGAAAGTGACGTCATGTCTTACCAGAACAAACCTCTCGCTGTCGTAAAGGTGAAACTTCTGGTCGAAGCTGAACGTCTCTGCCGACAGCCTCCCAAGCATGGACCTGGAAGATGATGAAGAAGAAGAAGAAAATGAAGAGTTAGAAGAAACAAGAAGAACAACAGTCAAATAATTACACAAGAACACCCGCAAGATGGCGACAGAACGAGGTATGTTTACTAATGTTCGAGTACTTCGAGTCTCCGAGTTTACCATTTCATCAACAGAGCAACAGTTTCCTTTTCCTCCAAGAACGAGAACTTCCTGGAGGGAATTGGACGGAAGGAAAAAGTTTGCTCAAAGTCGTTTTTATCGCCGGACATGTTAACTTGCTGTACTACTGAGGCGATACGAAGATTGTTAAAAAGAGTGAGCTCTGTGGCAGTAACAGACCAATCGGAGACGAGTGTGCTCACACTAGCCAATGAGCGTTCGATGTTCCGTTCACGCCGTTCAACGAAATTCAAGCGAAGTGAATGCTCTGCACTTTTTTTTCTGTCAGGTTCTTTGCGTTTCCTTGACAACGGACGCGCAGACGTCTACTGTCAAGAAGCTTCTTTTTCTAGAAAAATCGAATGTAGGTAAACGCTACAATGCCACTGTCACGTTTGCTTTGGACTCATGGCACAGTATAAAGTCGACGTACTAGATCAGTGCTTCTCAAACTTTTTAAACAAAGGTTCTCAAACTTTTTAAACAAAGTATCACTAAAAAAAAAAAGCTCTCCATGTACTTTACCACCAAATGACCAATATTAAACAGTAACATAGTGCACTTAATTGTTGATTTAAAAAAAAAAAAACGATGCAGAAGTTTTATTCCTAAAGTGTACTTTTTTTTGTAAGCCTCTGTATCATTATGCAGAGTTTGAACATTAACACTGCACTTCAGTATCACAAAAGAAAAAAATGTGTACCGACATAAGGATTCAATTAAAATGTATTGCATGTATGTTTAATGGTTTGTACTTCTATAATTTCTATTTCTTATAATTTGATCATATTTAATGTAACTATACTTTTGTCAGACATCTAATTCAAAATGACACCAAAAATCCTGGTTAATATATGAAAAAAATGTACCAAAAAAACCAAACAAAAAACCCTTCCAAATATTGTAAATTAGCCACACCGATGAATTCCATTTCGTCCTTGGTAGTGGTAATAAACGCAAAACGACTTTCCGCTTGGATGGCACGAACATTTTCCATTACATTACATTTTCCAAGCCACTGAGCCACCATTATTGATAGTATTCAAATGCGCAACCTAAACTTTCTTTGACAGTCAGTGCTCCCTAATGTTCATTATACGAAACAGCTGAGCCATCAGTTAGCATCCATTTGTCAGTGTTTTATTGTGTTTGGCCATCACAGACTGCCTTGGCTTGTTCTGAAGCTTACATAATTCTACATGAAATGCACCCAAGGTTGTTTACATGGCTCTGAGAAATACAAATCCCCACAACAGCCACAATGCTTCTTCTCTGCAAAAAATACGGAGCTCCAATGAAGTATATCAGGTGTCGTAATTTCTATCGTGACTCCAGACTTTACTCTTGTGTGGTGCTTTAAATATGCTAGAAACGAAGTGGTTTGACACTACAAATCATCGTGCATGTTGAAGACGAACGATGAGGAGCTTTGCACAACTCTCCCGCTAGCCGCGAGATGACCTGAGTCAGTGTGCGTTGTCAGTAAGTCATTAGCACGAGCAAGCCAAGGGCTAATTAATGTCATCTTCTCGCAACCTAGCGCGCACTGACGCATTAAAACTCCTGTACACTGCATTACGCTGATCATTTTTTCGCTTGGCGGACGGGTCATCTGGTTAAGACAACCAACCAGTCAATTAGAAACATTTTGACATTTTACATTTTGTCAGGGTTCGTGGTGATGTTGACAAACGTGGCGGACCCCATGCACAGGGGAGCAGGGAGGCAAGCCGAGATGAACCAAAAACAAAAAAGATTTATTTTCCAGAACTTGTGATGTTACGAGATGTGCAGAGTCTTCGAACCGTGTGTTTTGTATTTTATTCAACGGGAAGGTATTTATTGTGTTCCAAGAAAGTACGGGACAATAACTCACTGGGAGAGGATCGATTACTGTACCCCAATTTATATAATCTTGCTCTTGAATGAATCACTTTTCTTTTAAAAAGGTTACACTTTATGTCCGGAAATTACTTGGTCAAACATTGCTTTGTAATACATAAAAGACGCAAAAATGGAACGCATCACATATGTGGTTAAGCTACAGCTGCCTGTGATTATGCACGTGGCCAACAGGTGCTTTCATGTGCACATGAAGCATCAAGAAATACTTGAACCAATGGCTGAAGTGTTACGATGCTTCATGAAGCTTCATCTCGCCATCGCTATCCAGAACACAAAATGCAAACAAGGCACATGGAAAAATCTAAATACACAAATGACTAGTCCCAAATATCAAGATACAAAGTATTAAAGACTAACTGAGTTACTAGTAACTTGTTAAAACAACACATGCATTACAGTGGTACGGATATCGCTAGGTGGGTCATCCATTTTAGAACACTAAATGCCTCCCTCATCCACTCACTGCACACTTGGGAGAGGCCTTTTATTGTAGGCAGCCTAAGGCACACCTGTGCATTGATCATGCTGTCTGTGATGTGGATGGGTTATATTGGCAAAGAAGAAGTGCTCACTAACACGCATTAAGACAGGTTTGTAAACAATATTTACATTGAAAGAGATATAGCTCTTTTGTGTACATAGTAACTTCTTAGTCAATCTTTATTTTAATTTGCCTTAATGTCTTAACACATTCACTGCCATTGACGGCTTTAGAAGTTAAATATCCATGTTAACTGGGAAGGCTGGCAGTGAATGAATTCAAATTCAAATTAATATTTTTGTTCAGTACAGAAAAATATATTTTGAATTTCACAGACTTACAAAGCATTGACTTAGCCCTAAAATACTGATGAAAACTACACTGCATCACATTGAAATCTGTTTTATCGAGTGGGGCATCCACTTAAGACAACGGAACGTCTCCCTCAAAAAGAACAAAATGCTGGAAATGCGCAGTACTTAGGCTTAAAGTACTCATTAAGACCACACCACATCACAGTGATGGCTTTTTTGATGGGTGGGTCAACCACTTAAGATGCAGCTCTCAAATAAAACATGAGAAATCAACAAATTAATGAAGCCCACCAAAAGCCAAGTGATGCACAGCGAGGGCCTAATGATGACAGAGTGTTTGCAGGAATCCATAGAGAGGGACAGACTTTTTAAACGAGCGTAATTCAGTTAGCCGTCTGCTCAATCAAATCAAGCCGATTTGCTCGTGCGCACGCATTTGTCCGGGACGTGTACGCCTCCGCCGCCGCTCGTTGACATTCATTAACGCGTGACCGATTGCCTCCTATTAGCGGCGAGGAGGCACGTCGTCGTCTTTAAATGGGCCGTGCAGCCTTGTTGTCTCTCCTGAGATGCTCCTTTACCTGATTCACAGAGAGGCAAAGAGAGAGAGAGAGAGAGAGAGAGAGAGAGAAAGAATGTTAGTGCAAAAGAGAGAGAGCGTGAAGGGGAGAGACTCAAGTTTTCATCTGGCAGTCATCTATTTTAGGTTGACACAGTGCATATTTCATAGCGGAGCTGCACACACATACACACGGACACAAGAGTCAAATATTCTGGAATGATCTCCATCATCACCACCACCACAATGAGGCACGTCAAGAGGCCAAATCGGGGAATTTTTTCCAAACGTCAGGAGAGATTGCTGCTCTTCTTCTGTCTTTGTGTTCCCACGGTGGGTGTCATTGAACCTCTCATTTGTGTACGTAGTTATGATTATTATTACTTGAATCTTCTGTGTATTCAGCTGCATGTGCTCATTAGGCCACTGACACTAATTAGCGATCATGAGGCGCCGTGACCATCCAGTCGTAACGTCATATGCTAGGTCATAATCGGCTGGGGAAATGCTGGATGGATTTCAAAATGAACTTCAATCATCTTCCGATATTTCGCAACTTGAATCCATTATTGAAGCGATGGACGCATTTTGAAATGTTCTGAAAGTTGACCGCAGCGGCGTAGCGTAGGTCACCGACCGGGGTGGCGGCCAAGACAGCCATTGAGCCTGCAAGATTGCCGCGACGACGCCAAAACAGAAGTCCCGGATTCTTCCTTTCGTACAGAACCAAGTGAAGCTAGGATATTGCCGTGGACATCCATAAAGAATACTTGTGTTGGGCAGCGACAATTGCTTTCAACACAAAAGGACGGAAGACGTGAGTGTCAGGTGGTAGAATTTCAGAATTCCCTTACAGGTGCGTGGTGTAAGGTAACTATTGAGCTCCTTTTATACGTGTCTTGTTCGTGTTAACGTCTTCATACAGAGATCCCGCAAAGGTTCCGGCTCAGAGACGTAACAGATATTCTGGAATTTAGCCGATTGTGCCTTTTATACAGAACTGAGAAAAGGCGGGATATTGACTGCGCTGAATGATACATCCATCCATCCATCCATTTTCTGAGCCGCTTCTCCTCACTAGGGTCGCGGGGGCGCTGGAGCCTATCCCAGCTATCATCGGGCAGGAGGCCGGGTACACCCTGAACCGGTTGGCAGCCAATCGCAGGGCACATAGAAACAAACAACCATTCGCACTCACATCCACACCTACGGGCAATTTAGTCTTCAATTAACCTCGCATGCATGTTTTATGTGCCCGGAGAAAAGCCACGCAGGCACGGGGAGAACATGCAAACTCCACACAGGCGGGGCCGGGGATTCAACCCCGGTCCTCAGAACTGTGAGGTAATATTGTGATAGTTTATTCATACATGAGAGATAATCACTGTTTTTCAAATTCATAATTCAAATGGAAATGTACATTTAAAATAACTTTACACTTGAAAATGACACTTTATCAAACCAATTTATTTCTTGACATTGTCTTTTATTATGTTTTAATATACTACGGTGCTGTTTTTCAGAATCGGAATCATCTTTATTGAACATGTATGTTTGAGAAATGAAATCTCGTATGACAGCAAACAGCCACTACGACAAATATCCATGTCGGACGTAAGGATACAAGTACTTTTTCTTTATTAAAATCTCGTAAGAAAAAAAATTGCGATTGTTTTGTTGGGCGCTGAAACAAATTCATGGCATTTCAATTCACTTCAATGGGGAATATTAGGAGGGTTTACATGGCGTCTTGTATGCCAATTAGAATCGGTTTAGAAGCCCAAACTGAATAAAAACCTTTCGTATAAACAGGCCGAATCCGAATGGACTTTCATTGGGTTTCACAGGGGATGTCAGGTGAACATGACATCACGTCCACGCCAGCATCTGGTGCGGCGTCTGAAGCGCTCGTCAAGACAGCGGCAATTGCTTTCAACGCAACAGGGAGGGAGAAGTGATGATGTCGCTTGCTTCACATTCTTACAGCTCCCGGTCGAAGAGCAGCCGTTTGCGTTTGTGTTGCGTGTGAGTGAGCGTGTGTGTCGGGCTGATGGCGGAATTTTTGGTGCCGTGTTTTCAGATGGAAGCCATTCATCCGGACTGCGCCGTCATTGCTCAGCACCTGAGGGCCCGAGAGACCTGCAGCCAGGCGAGGACGAGAGAAGTTCAGAACCGGACGGCGCGCGGCGGTGGGTGCCTTTTCTGGTGATCCGTCGCACGCACACACAAACACGCATCACGTGACAAACCATGGCACACTGTCAGATGTTTTTCTCAAGGCAGACGGGGAAGATGGGCATTTAGCTGTGTGGGATCTATTTTAGGGCTATGAAAAAGCTAATTATGAAACAAGCAATAACCCCCCCCCCCAGGACTAATAATGAAATAGCTCATTTTAAAGGAAATGAATATACAACATACAGTATATTGTGCACAGAGCAGTGGAAGAAATGGGTTTTGACGGAACGGGACCAGTCAACATCTAAATGATACGACGAAGGCTTGGGAGGAAGTGCGGTGGTCAGATATTTGGCCACCCGCTGTGTTTGGAGGATGACAAAATGTGAATAATAATTTTTGCTGCACATTTGAGGACAACATGAAGCGTAGTAGTAGATGAAGTGGTGACAAAAAGCTTGTTGTGGCATCCCCGCAGGGAGGGAGGGCAAAGTTCATTTCCAGGTTTAGTGCTAAATGGAGTCCGTGAGTCATTGGGAGCGTCATCAAAATACATAACTAATAGGATCCAGTACCAGAGTTGTACCCAAAAAGATTAATGGTAGTAGGTGACCACAATGTATACAACTAGACAATATCTGCGCTTTTGTGGTTGCAAGCACGATGAGAGGCTAGTTGTCATACATTCTGGGGTTTAACTACTGATATAATAATAATTAGAATAAACTCAATACATGTATAATTATAATAACTAAATTGGTTAGTAATAATAATAATAATAATAATAATAAAACAAAGGTATATACTGCATTATGCGCTATATATGTGTTTGAACATAATGTTAATAAAAATAAAACAACAAAACAGTTTATTTTTGTAGCAAAAGACACTACTAATACTAAAACAGCAACAACATAATAACACAAACAAACAAAAAAAAACACCAATAATACTGATAATTAAATACATAAATAATAGTCATATTAAAGCCTCTCAAATTCAAAATCATAATTGCGATTAGCGAACTGAGGCTACATTCAAATCTTGCCAGCAGTTTTCAAACTGCACACTTCACAAAAGTATGAGAGTTCCCGTGATACGTGTACTGTATGCTATATTTATTGCCATTTTGCTGCATATAATGCCGCTGACTTTTCTTGCTTCTATTTGCATCCACATACAGTATGGATTTATGTATGATTTTTATTTATGATTTCCCCACTGCGGGACGATTATTACGTGAGCATTTAGCATTTTGTTAGCATACATGCTTGACTCTCAGCCTTCCACAGTCGTCATCGTCACCATCAGCCGCGCGCTCTCCCTCGGGTGCCCAAAGCAATTCCCGAAGAGTGCCGCTAATCCGAAAGAAGGTGACATGCAAGTGTCAAAGCGTTCCTCTTAAAGCCACAAAAGGCCAAACTGACAAAGAGAAAAGCTTTGTGCTTATTCCTCCTCTTCTTCTTGCCAAAAAGGCCTTTTACACTTAAGCCCCCGATTGAGGGCCTCACGGGGGCGAAATGATGTGACAGGCGGCTCCGCCCACCTATCACCCCTTGTGATTACGCCTCGAGACAAAGATGGCGGTCCTGGGGGAAAAAAAAAAAAAAAGTGCACTTTTCCACAATTCATGTGGCGTATTGATAAATGAGGACAAATGTTACATCATAGAATGCTTTCTTTCTTTGGCTGAAAATCTGGATGACTCTTAAATCTCCGAAAGCAGCATAGAGTCAATCCTACGTGTGAATTTCACTACTACCTCAACGCGATCCACTTTATGAATGAAGTGCGGCGCAATGTGTTGATTTGAACCTTTCAAATTCCTCTTTAACTTGAAGCTCCTTGGTCTTCTTTGGTTAGCTGCAGCAAGAACCTTATTGTTTTGAAAAGGTCAACTCACTAACAGTACACTGGAACATCCAAAGTCGAACATAATCTCTTCCGTGGGGCTAATGAATAAAAAAAAATCCCATGGGAAATAATGGAACGTGGATTATCTTGTTTTAAAGTCAAACTGTTGTCTTTATTAGCTCTATAGGTGATGTTTTTTTGTGTTTTTGTTTGTTTTGTTACATTCCACTGTCATGCAAGCGTACAAAGTTGCTATATCATAATGCATAAATATGCTTAAAATAAAGCATGGCTGAACTATTCAACAGTTGAAGACACGTAATGGAGAAGGATTCATTCTAAAATAATGAAATTGGATACAGTGTTCCATCGCTATATCGTGGTTCACTTATTGTGGATTTTTTTTTAAATCATTTTCTTATCACGCATAATTTGTCATACTGCGGGATTTTGAGAGTATGCTGTAATTTTTTGGTGTGGTAAAATAAACAAACACGTCCTAGCCTAAAACATTACAACTGTAAAATAATAATAATAATAATTTAAAATAAAATGTACAAAGTGTACAGTACTACTTTGCATTACTGCATGTTTAATAGTTTAGAAGGTGTTTAAGAGTATAGAAAGTAGAGGCTAATAAGTGTCTGGGGAGGTTCATACAGCTTTAAAAATATGTATAAATCATTTAAAAAATATATGTGGTCGCTACTTCGGGGATTTAACCTATTGCGAGGTGGTCTGGAACCGAACTCCCGCGATAAACGAGAGATTTCTGTACCTGTATATAAACGACTTCCATACTTTTTTTTGAACAATTTGTTTTTTAGAAGAAAAATGTAGAAAAAAAAGAAAGATTATACAGTGGCGCTTTGAGATATGAGTTTTAATCTGATCTGTGACCATGTACAACTCAAGACACTCCTATCTCAAATCGTCTTTCCCCATTGGAATGAATGGAAATGTAATTTGTCACAAAAAAACAAAAAAAACAAAGAGAAAAATAGCAATCAATTTAGCATTTAATGAAACATAAATATGTTTTCACAGTCATATAAAGCGAAACTACGATGTGGCCCCTTGACGAAAATGAGTTTGACACCCCTGGTTTAGTGTAATTGATGTTTAATTAACTGCTTACTGAGCAGCTGGACAGTTTGCTAATCTACAAATAAAACGTATTTTCCGCTTTGTCATCACTGGTTTCCTTCTGCGGTGGCATCAGCAACACACAATCACGCACACACGCACACGCACACACGTACACAAGAGTTGAAAGTTTGCTGGCAGACATTTCAACCGGTCACATTTGGACATGCACGCCAGCGACATCGATAACAGCGGCGACAACAACGAGTCGCCACCGTTGAAGTGACCCAGTAAGCCAGTGAGCCATCGTCATGATTTAAATGCAACGCAGGCATTATTAATGTCCTTAGTCACGCTTGTAGACACTTGTAGTCCTGTTAAGAGGTCTTTAATAGAGTCCGACGTTTTGGCCTCAGATCTCGCGGTCATTGTTTTTTTTTTGGTTTTTTTGTACAACTGCACAAGACTTCCAATCATTTTTAGTAGTATTCATTATATATTTTTTCATTTACATTTATTTACAGTATATGTTTGTATTATTTATGATATATAATTCTATAATCCTCGTATATTTTGTGTACTAGAGTGTATATATATTTGACTTTATATATTTGACTTTTTTAAAGTCGTTATTGAACATATTGCTAATCATTCAAATACAATAATTAAATATATATTTTGAAATAACATACACATAAACATTTGATAAAATATTGCATTTGTTAAAAAATATATTGAATGCATCAATATATTATAGAATATATACAATATAATGTATATTGTATATAATGTATATAATGTACATATTTTGTTTTATTTACAGTATATATTTTGTGTAATATTGAATTACCCCCTTATTAATAATATTATATTTTTAGTTATATTGTATATAAATTACATGATTACCATTTTTACAAAATACATATAGTCAGTATATATTTATTAAATAGACGATATTGTAATAATAAAATACATATTTAAATTATATACAAAGACATTTGATAAAACATTTATGAGAAAAAAAATATTGATTGTATAAGTACAATAGAATATGTATAGAATATGTAGCATATACATAATTTATGCAATAAAAATAGCAACAATTATTTACAGACTGTTTAAGATATGGAATTTCCCTTTTTTATATTGTGTAAATTGTCATGACTGTTTCTACTAAATATATAATAATAAAAAATGTGATTTAATATATTATCGTATTGAATGTACTGTGTGGATGTTAAATGTGAAGTAAAAAATAATATGATAAAATATGAATCGAAATACATGAATAGTCATTATCACAAAATAAAATAAATATATGATACTACAGCAAGACAATTATTAAAGAAACAGCAACACAATTATGGACATCTTGTTAAATAAGTCAAAAAGGATCATGATGAATGAATGAATATACATGAAGTCTCTGTGGATTTTCATGCAAATTGGATGGGAACACCAAGAATAGTAATAGCTCCGCATCATTTAAAAAAAAAAAAAAAAAAATCTAGGTTGATGTATGAAATAACAGCAGACAGGAAGTTGCACGCAAACCAGCCCACGCTGTTGAAAGCGTCGCCTGCTTGTTATGGGTAATAATAAAAAAAAAAGTGTGTGCTGTGCGCAGCACAATTCAACGTTCAATCAAATGACGTACTGTACTCACTACACACACGCATCCGCTCAAATCTGTCGGTAAACCGAAAAGTTCATTCCGCATCTCCGCCGTGCCCTTTGGGACATCTGGGAACCCCTCGGAGAGCCGACTCGCCTTCCTAAACAAGTTGGTAGAAATGACAGTCGGTGTGATTTTCAAGTCATCGACCTTCAGAATACAATTCAAATGTTTTTGAACAAACTTCCCAATGAGAAAAAGTCTTTTTGGGGGGAAAATAAATGAACTTAAAATGCACATGCATGTTCCGCACATCAGGACTTCAAACCATTTGAAAGGTTTGAAAGAACTGAAAATCGTCATTTCTTGAATTTGCAGTATGAGAAGGTCATATTGACTGAACTCGAAAGCTATTTCAACCAAAAACATTTTCTGGTTTGACCCTGACCTTTTTTTTTTGCTCCGTGAGTCCACAAACCTTCCTGTCGCCACACAAACGTCGTTTCCTCCCGGTTGAACGTGCGTGAGGCAACGTTTGTGTCTCGACTGGAATAAGAGAATCCTTCCAGCATTTGCTTTTAGAGCAACATCAACCAGGAGCATTTTGACAGACTCGTCTTGACTTGCTTACCTTCACCTCGTCTCCTCGGCCGTCGTCCCGGACGAAGCCTCTTACGTAAGAGACGCTGCGAAATGTCGGACAGTCTGTGGAAAAATTGGTGCCCCACGTGACAGGAAGCGAAAGCCTCGCAAGGCGCTTTTAGATGGAGAATGGCTTTGTCGGATGGAACCTGTCAAGTTATTTGAGTTACTCAAGACAAATGTCATAAAAATATTTGAGGAGATTTATGACTTGTAGATAGCATGTACAGTATTTAAAAAATAAATAAAAAATTAATGCAATATTCGGACAAAGAGTTCGGGTTAGTGTGTTAGGAAGATTGTGTTGTGTCTAGTTTTTCTGCATTTCAACGTTGCAGCTGTGACGGCCAATCAAAAATGACAAAATGGACTTTTCCGGTGACGAAGCAAGAACCAGCTGCCGGGCCGCCACCAAGCAGAACCAATGCAGTTTATACGGTCTATCTATTTTTATATATATATATATATATATATTTATATTTATTGTGCAGTCAGTGAATGGGGCAATCATTGCCAACAAGCCTCCCAAATATCCATTCTCCTTTGGTTCTCGTCTGTTTTCACTCTTTATAATTTTGTTTTTTTATTTGTATTATTATTTGTATTCCAATACAGATACAGTGAGCACGGAAATCAGTTCCTTCCTTGACAATAGCACCATGTTGTTTGTGGTTCAGTGAAGGTTAATACAGTTCAGCAACGTTTCTCACACTTTTTAAACCAAGTACTACTTCAGGTAATGCTTGGCTCTCCAAATGACAAATTTTAAAATGTCGTAGTGTAGTAGGTGTTCATCAAAAATGAGGCCTTCACTCATTGATTAAGTTGAACATTTAATTCGGTGATTCATTGACATACCACTAGAGGGAGCCCACATACCGCTAGCGGTACTCGTACCACACTTTGAGAACCACTGCAGTCGCACACTTAGTAGTATTTGCCCTTGGGGGTTCGGGTAATGGTATGGTTAAAGTCAGGATTAGGCTGTGAGGGAACGAAAAACAAAAACCCATTGTTGCTGTTTTTTGGATTCAAATATTTAGAAATTGGCGCTTTTTTTTTGTTGGACAACAACCACTCAGTTGTCCGGACCAAAGTGTCGCGATGTTGCTTGTTTGTGACTACGCTTTGAGGCGAAACAATTTCTATGATGCCGCCAGGATGCCAGACGGAGTGGGACGAGATCGGATGCTGGCTGAGAGCCGATGCGGGTCAGGTGGTCAACGTGTCGTGCTCTGACGTCTTTCAGCATTTCTCCAGCGGTCAAGGTCAGTCGGAAAAATCTTCATGTTGGATTCTGACCTACAAACATTCGACGAACAGTCGACGAGTTTAACCTTTTCAAGGTGGCGCTTCGAGGTCATATTTGGAAAAACATGTCATGTTTGAGACTAAGGCAGAATAGCACATGAATATCACAGGCGCTGACGTTCCCCAAACTCATGTCCGAGTCATTTCCATTCCTTGATGTCAGAAGAAGGAATGAGGAAACAAAAGAACCATACATTAAATACATTCGTGTTCGGTGCTGCATTATCCATTTTTTTGCAGATTATGTCGAGATTATGTCAAATTTGATTGTTCTGTGTATTTGTATCCACTATGACACTGTTGAGTGCAATTTTTCTTCTGAAAAACTAACGTGGAGTGTTTCAGTTCATTTCAATGGGGAAAGATGAAAGATACCTTTTTTGTTTGTTTGTTTGTTTGTTTTTTAACAAGCATGGACATCCATCTCAAGGAACCACTGTATATACAGTACAAAGGTTTTAACATATTTTTACTCTTGACACTCAAGAATGTTACAACCTTATTTACAGTTAATATACTGTCGGTTTGCTGGTATTTTTTTTCTTTTTTGTCCCCATAACAAACGGGGTTTGAAGCAGGCTTTTTCAGTCATCTTTGGTATTTGTCATTGAAAGTCACCACATGTTCTTGGTGTAATGTCCGCTCGCATGTTCAGGCTTCGTTTACAGGAACTGTACAGCGGACGGCTGGTCGGACATTTATCCGCCCTACGAGGACGTGTGTGCTTTCAGTGACGACGGCGGGCCTGAATCCGAGGTTAGTTGTCATCGCAAGCATTCTTATTGCGCAGTATATGAACAAGGCTGCTCTTGACTCCGTTTCCCACCGGCAGACCAGTTACCTGTCCACCTTCAGACAGGTGTACACTGTGGGCTACGCCACCTCGCTCATCTCCCTCATAACGGCCATAGTGGTGTTCACCGCATTCAGGTAAAAAAAATACAAGATCAATAAATAAAAAAACACAAACTTTTCCTCTTTCTTGATCAACGCAACGACGACTCTCGGTCCACTCGTGGATTTCTCCCCGCTCTTCGCAGGAAGTTCCACTGCACCAGGAACTACATCCACGTCAACCTGTTCTCCTCGTTCGTCCTGAGGGCCAGCGCCGTCTTCGTCAAAGACACGGTGCTGTTCGCCGACGAGACGCTGGACCACTGCTCCGTGTCCACGGTGAGTCGTCGCGCAACAGCCCGTAGACGTCGAAAGCGCGTCCGACTTGAACGAACCCGTCGCGTCGCTCCCGTCAGACGGCGTGCAAGTCGGCCGTGGCGTTCTTCCAGTTCAGCATCCTGGCCAATTACTTTTGGCTGCTGGTGGAGGGCATGTATCTGCAGACGCTGCTGGCGCTCACCTTTGTCTCCCAGAGGAAGTACTTCTGGTGGTACATCCTGACTGGATGGGGTGAGTTTCTCCTTATTTTGTCCGCCATGTTGGGGAAGGACGAAGCAGGAACTAGCGGGGGACCGCGTGTGTTTTTCAAAGTTCGGCCCATTAAAGTCAAAGTAAGGAGCCGTCGACTCGGAGCGACTTTGTGTAAGGATGCACACACGAGAAGTTCGACAATGTGTTGTCCTTGTCACGCTACCTTAACATTGTCAAAATGTTTTTTTTTTTTTTTTATATATTATACTCCAAATTCAAGAAAATAAAACTTGGTTCATTGAATTTCCAAAAGGTAACGTAGATTGCCCTATTTTTCTTCCGTTTTAATTATTACATTTTTTAAATTGCATTTGAAGTTATGGTATATAAAATGAAAAAGAAGCTATGGTAGACTTTTGAGTATAATTTGATGTATTTGTGTTTAGTTTTTATTATTTGTTGACTTTTGAATTGAAATATTAGTTGATTAGAATTGTTATTGAAAAGTAAAACGTTTTATATTATTTTAGCTCTTTTTATTTTGTTTTATCTATCAAAGGTATTAAAATTGTATCAAAAGAAATTCTGATCAGTATAGAAAATGAATGTATCAATGTTTTATTGTTTATGCTTTTATTATAATTCATTATTATTGCTTATATTATAATTCATTATTATTATTATAATTAAATTTCCGTTTCTTTTTGTATTAATTATTATTTTATATTAGACTTCAAATTTGAATACTTTTAAGTTATATTAATGCTTTAAGTTTTTATTTTTTGACTGATTGTTTTTGTTTTATTATAATGTATATATATTTAATAAATTGACATTTGATTACATTTGATTTGTTATTTTATGATGACATTTTCATTCAAAACATTCTATAACAATAGAATATTAAAACTGTAAATGAAGTTAAACATTTAAAAAGTTAAGGTTGACTGAGTAATTGTTTTGCTATTTTATTGAATGAATTTCTGTATGTATTTATGTCTTGATTTATTTTTGGTTCCGAGTGTTGTTCCAAATTCTCCGTCAATTTCCTTGAATGACTTTTCATCTGTCACAGGGCTCCCGTCGACGATTCTCGTCCTTTGGGTGCTGACCAGATTCTTCTATGATGACAGAGGGTACGATATACTATATACACAGTGCAGTGTGTTATTGTGTTTAGTCATGTCGCCACGTGTTTTTTTTTTTTATTCTTTCTTTTACATGTGGCTAGTTGCTGGGATGACACGGACAATGTTGGCATTTGGTGGATTATTAAAGGCCCAATAACAGCGTCGTTGCTGGTGAGTTGCTTGCGTTTTATGTCCGAATATTCAAAATTGATGGTCGAGTTTGCATGTAGCTATCGTATGTGGCAGGTAAACATCGTCATCTTCGTCAACGTGATCCGCATCCTGGTCCAGAAGCTCAAATCTTCCGCCATGTCCGGGAACAACGATCCTGGACATTTTATGTAAGTCACAGAGGATGAAACATTACAATAGGCTTTGATATGGGGAAAAAAATGGTGCTTTTTGATTTGGAATGAGGCTGTATAAAATGGACGGAGTCGTAACCAGTGTCTTCATAAGGCTTCTTTCATCTTTGTACTGAATGAATTTGACTTCAAAAATCAAGTCTTTGTTATCTGCCTGCAAGCGAAACCTCCACCAAGGTCATGCCCTCAACAATGATGGTCAAACGCACCATGGCTTATGACTTTTATACGATTTAGTAGAGCTTTTAGTAGAGCAGACTTAGCTGAGAAATGTAAAAAATATAATGCTATATCGAATGCCTTTTGACCCTACACATATATTGCTATGCACATGATGTGAGACATACAAATGCACTTTAAATTATATTGTTTAAATTAATCAACAACAACCACAAAAAAAATCTTAGTTACAGAATATACAGAACGCGTACAATTGTGTACTACTACTAGATCTTCTATTATCCCTTCATATAACATTTGTACATGATTAGTGCTCAACTGAATTAATTTAGAACGGAAGGCCTTAAAAATAGCACACGATACCAGAAATAGATTTATCACCCAACAGGATTGTTCAAATAAACTGTCAAAAGAAATCTTAGTAATATTAGTAATGCAAATTTTAGGTGCTGCATATTGCGTGACAGAATGCCGAAAGCATACATAAAAGGTTGTATATGTATATAAGGCTACATACATATATACATATAATTCCCAGGAGATAATGGCAATAGAAATACTGTGCGCCAAGGTCGAAACGGCCCCATCATAAAAGCAGAGATGCCATTAATTACAGAATATTTTCGTAAAGTAACACTCTGGGTTGTTTTTGTGTCTGGCTTAAATCCGGCGAGATGTGTGGTGTAACTCCGCGCAGAGGCAGGTTACAAGCGCGCAAACTAAGTATGAAAATAGAGCCAAGTTAACTCATAATCATTAAAAATAATAAAAAAAAAAAAAAAAAAAAAACAGAAATAATACATATCACTTCCAGGGTCACCGTTGGACTATAGTACAAATATAATGAGAAATGATCAAATGCTAGCATGATAGCAGTTAGTATGCTAAAATATAGCAAGCTAGCGACGCGAGTAGCAAATGTTCTAAGGCTGGCTGAAGAGTATTTAACATTTTGTCCTGTCAGCAGCGACTATATTTGATGAGAATTGCTAAAATGATAACATGGTAGCAGTTTATATGTCAACATATAGCAAGATAGCAACCCACGTAGTGAAAGCGCTAAATAAGATCGATAGGGGCTTTACTTTTTTGCCCTGTATTCAGGTAGCATTCATAATGAGAAATGATCAAATGCTAACAGCTGTTATGCTAACTTATAACAAGATAGCAACCCGAGTAGTGAAAGCGTTACTATATTCACTGAGAATTGCTCAAATGATAACGTCCTAGTAGTTGGTAGGCTAACATAGCAAGATAGCAACCTGAGTACTTAAAAGCGCTAATGCCGATTGATAAGGGTTTTACATTTACACCATGTCATCAGTTACTATTTTTTTATGTTAGCATTCGGTATGCTAACATAGGTCAAAATCCCATTAAAGCAAGTGCCGGTGTGTCGTCTAATGTCGTGTCCCGTGCACTTTAATGGCAACGTTAACATCACATGTCGGACTTTGAGTCAACTCTGAGGACACTTCGTCAGTGTTTTGTTTCGTGACATTTAATCCACGAATTGGCCCGATGACTGCAAAATCATAATACGACTAAAAATAATAGCATACATTTGCATTTGGTTCTCACTTGACATTTCAAAAGAAAAGATGCCTTTAATGAACATTGTGTTGCGATGTTTTTTGTTTACCCATCCCCCCCACCCCACCCCACAGAAGGCTGGCCAAATCCACGCTCTTCCTCATCCCTCTGTTCGGGATGCACTACACCGTGTTCGCCTTTCTGCCCGAGAACACGGGCGTGGCGGCCCGGCTCTACATCGAGCTGGGCCTGGGATCCTTCCAGGTACCGCCAGCACCACAAACACACCAGCACACATTTGATCAGTAAACAAGTTTTTTTTGAACAGGGCTTCGTGGTGGCTCTGCTTTACTGCTTCATGAACGGAGAGGTATGCCAATCATGTTCAACTGTGAAATCATTTAAACTGAAGACATATTCTGTGTTGTTCTCTTTATGTCAAAATGCACAAGTGTGGAGTCCCGTCTTTGCGAAGCAAAGATGATGTAACGTTAACATGGCGACGGCGTCTTAAATGTATCGTTGCAGTCGACTCCAAACGCCGCACGCTGTTGCGCTGTTGCTGGCGTAACCGCCTGTATGTCGAACTTCCCAGGTGCAGGCGGAACTGCGGAGGCGGCTGTGGAAGTGTCACAACCGAAGTCGGCGAACGCCCGCCAAACGAAGCCTCAGTCAGTTTAGTGTCGGCCCACGCGGGGGGCTGCGACGGCCCCCCTCCTCCGGCAACATCTCGACCGTATGACCGTAAGGAAACGCTGAACGGACATTTCATTGCACGCGTGCGGGACATTACTGCTCACCACCATTTTGGCTTGAGATAACATGATGGTGGATTGTTTGGGATTGTTTTGTGCTGCTCTGAGCCTTTGGAACACTTCCAGTGCGTGTCAAAAATGTTTACCAGTATGTTGGTTTAGGCTTTATATGTATTACATTTTGTGTAATTTTTGGACCCAAAAGGCATTTTTATGTTGGACCTTTTTGAGGTTTTTTTGCATCAAAATTAAATAATTTTAAAAGCCAATGAACTAAAGCAATACAGTTATACTTCACAATTGTATTAATCATTGGTTCATTTAATTTTTATCATATTGGATTACCTCATCTATATTGTTTTCACTTTAGTTGGCTTGATATGTTTTTCCGTACTGTATGTATGCATTCAATACTGTTTCCGTACGTTAACATGCTATTGAATTTGCACTAAGTCACCAAATGTAAAAAATGACAACGTGATTAGACCTTAACCTAATTAGCAGCTTCCCGTCCAATCTTGATCCCTGTCTTCAAAAGACTCCTTCCCCGACCGAAAGACTGGACGGCCACTCCCTTCAAGCAGACTATGTGGTTAATATTCACCCATGCGCGCGTGGCGCCACCCACTGGCGTTTTGAGGAACTGCAAGCAGAACTTGTGGACGTGCCTTTGTTTGTTAACAGAAGACAAAATGTCCGTTTTTATACGTGGAAAAGTGTAGAAACATTCCAAATGCATGCCTTGGTGTCTGTGTCGCCATTCTCACTTTGACAGGTCCATCTGCCACGACCAAAGTTTAAACAATGATTCTATGCGTGAGAGCACAAAGTTGGGAGTGTTTGAGATGATTATTTTAAAACCTATTTACTCAAATTTGCGGACAAGATTCAGGCTGGTGGGCGTGGTCTTCTCCAAGTCGGCACTCCCTCTTCCTACGCCCCGCCCCTGGGGTATTTAACTCGAAACTCAACGAGCAGCTGCTGGGATCCCTGACGGATCCCGCACGCCTCTGAGGGCCAGCTCTCAACCGGCAAGGAACTTATGAGCGCATCCCGAATGGGACAACAACTTTCCTTTCCTATTTCTTTTTTTTTGTTTTCGTGCATCTGGGTTTTCTTCAACCAAACCTCCCTCGTGTCCGCCTGAGATCCGGAGCAAGACCCCCCCAAAGACCAGCTGATCAGCGTTCGTGAGTCGA
Source organism: Phyllopteryx taeniolatus (assembly GCF_024500385.1). Classification (NCBI taxonomy): domain Eukaryota; kingdom Metazoa; phylum Chordata; class Actinopteri; order Syngnathiformes; family Syngnathidae; genus Phyllopteryx; species Phyllopteryx taeniolatus. The sequence goes on along the minus strand of NC_084515.1, from coordinate 14,182,066 downwards.
CCCTGCAATCTTTACTATGATGTACAACATCGGTGCGTAATAATTGTGGGGAAATTACTAGCTTCATACGAAATCCCAACTTTGCCTTCTCTCGCACTGACTCGCACGCTCATTTAGTTTGTCCTAATTTCCATTTTCGTACGCCTTATTTTCTTTTTTTCCCCATTACTCTTAGTGTTATTTTCTTGTGGTTGTTTGTAGTTGTGTGTTTCATTAAATATACCATAAAATTCCACGCGTGGTCGTATTTTGTGCGTGTTCTGAATTTGAGTAAACCTCTGTGACCTAGGACTGAAAACGTGTAGCAACCTACAAATCATGAGACTGAACGGTTAAAAAGGTTTGTCGTCATTTCGCTTAAAGGTAAACTTGAAACATGTGACGTGGTGCCCTTTGAGACATTAGTTTGATTTTAACAATCAAGTCGAATTTTACGATAAAACGGAAGTAACGCAAACGTAATAATCGCTACAAAAGTAAATCATTACATATCTACAACATTGAAACATTAGATATGAGTGTTGCATGGGGCTGCAGTCCTACACCCTGTGAGGGAAGGACAGGACAAGATAGGACAGGACAAGGACAGGAGAAGAAGCATGCAGGACAAGGGTCGTGAACCCGGCTGTACAACTGAAGTGTGGTGGGATTGACTATGTAAATGATAAAAGTCTATCGGACGAGAGTGTGAGTGAGGGGATACCCAAGCAATTCACATTTGTCGCAATAAGTGAGTGGCCCCACACCCAGTGAAAGAGTCCCAGGGGTGTGTGCCTGCGGAAACAGGCAAGTGAATTGACATCGTTTCGCATGCACAAAGACTGACAGAAGTGTCCCGTGATTTACAAATATTTGAAAATTATTTTGAGAATAAACATTTTTTAAATCCCCTGGAATACATATACGCAAGTAAATGTATAGGATATTAAAATACATTTATTTAATAGCACAATCAACAACAACCAATCACGTACGACAAGTTTGCACATATTTATTGAGCATTCAAATGTACATAACATGGATGTGAATGTCGGACGTCACCTTCTTACAACACATCGTCACAGGAAGCTGGTAGACCAAATATCCTTTGTTTTAAATATATTTGATATATATTTTTTCTCATGTGCTCGTCATTACAGACACGTGCTTACATTATACTCGCACGCGCTCACTGACTTGAGCATACAAAATGCAGTCCTAATACTGCAGGTCTTGGTCAAGAGGTAAAAAACAAAAAAAAGAAAAAAAAATTGAAATAAAATACACAATAATACTGTATATATGATTGAACACCATGTCGATTCATAGCAGGCGTCATAGAAGAGCAGCTGAGCGACAACTGTACATTCAAAAATGCATCGGCAATCAACAAAACTCACAGTTAGTAAAAAATAAAGAAAATATGCATTACACACATTTACTCCTTGAAAGAAATTCCCAATTGCTTTCTCACCAACACCAGTACCATTTGTAAAGAAGCGCGTTACCTTAGCTTAGCGTGGCTGTATGCGCTAATTCACACTAATTATCCAAATAGCTTTCGAAGTGCACGGAAAAGTTTTAAGCATGGTGGTAATTTTTTTTTCTGTGGAAATTCTGCTTGGCTAAGCTAACAAGCCGTAGCGCTAGCTCTTCACTTGGCGCCTAGTAAACAAACAACAACAAAAAAAAAAACCCGCAATGTCTAACTTTGGCCTTTTGCACCCACTTCTTTGACACAAACACACATGAAAAAAAGCCCGCATGCGGTTAGCCAAAGCCGGAGATATGAAGCTCAATGTTACGCAGTGTGAAGCTAAATGCTAACAAAAGTGCTCCGATGCCTCAAAAAGTTCACAGTTTGTTTTAGGGAAAGAAAAGCAAATGTTCACAGAAGGCACAATAACAAAATCACAATGTTTACGTTTTTTTGTTTTTGTTTTGTTTTGTTGAGCATCTTTGAAAAATAAAGTCGCTAACGCAAAATATCTAAACACAAGTATCCCCTTCTGCATTTTTAGTTATTTAGCTTTAAAAACTCAAAACAAAAACATTTTAAATATAAAAGCTAATGCTTGTAAAATAAGGGGATGTGTCCTCCTTTGGCTCATTTCTATTTAAAAAACAAAAAACAAACAATCATCCAAAATTATAAAATTTACAAATAACCGAGCGACCATAGTGACACACTATCCTAATTACTGTTTGTGAAAATTTAAATAGCCAAGTTTCAGAAATTTTTTTAAATTGAATTTTTACATTTTCACAGTGACGTTGACATTCATAAATATTTCCTGGAACACGATGTTGGCAAACTACTTTATATTTGACATCACAAATTAATGATGGTGCCATTTTGATTCTGAATTCAGAATGTGTCATTCACACCATAATGATAAGGGCAAGCTTTTTGTGCCAAAATTAAGGCCAATAAAAATATTTCAAAAAGTATATTTTTTTAAAAAGAAATATGAGGGACAAATAAGTGTGCTCAGTACAATCATTTCTTAGTATATTTGACAATTTAATTAACAGATAAATGATTTCACATTTTACTAATTTTTACAATGGAATAAAACCCACGTTTCAACGGTTTTTGTTTTCTATTTTTGAATTCATTAAAAAAATGCTTTCCATTTATTTAATAATCCATTCACACCATAGTGTGAAGGTATACATTTTAAATAAATAAAATCAACTTTTTGACAGTTCTTCAACGTTAAGGAATGCGTAAATCACATTTGTTGCTTTAACGGAGTCATACATCCCCATTTAAAAAAAAAATAAAATAAAATAAACACAAATAAAACACATGACTGTCCCCTTGTGTTGGGCATAGGTACAGGACACACACGAACAGTAACAGCTTTGAGACATGGTCGTTTCCCTCTGAGCTGCATTTAGGCTCAGTGACAGCTGGTGATAGCGCACATAAGAAGCAGCAGTTTTTTCACACACAAAAAAATAATGAAAATAATTAGCAGAAAAATGTGGTGCAATTTGGACATTCGAGGAAACCACAGAAAATGTCACGTGTGACATCACGTGACGTCAGCTCATCTAAACATCCGCGTACTAACTCCAGCAATACCACTACGGAATCAAAACTCCACTCCATTATACCCCATTTGTCAGGTGTCTTTAAACAGTAAGTAGTTTTACTTTATTTTAGTTTTATTATACCATATTTTACTGTATAGTGGTAAATGTGTTGTCCATCTTTACAATTGTACAACAGTTGGTTTTATGATGGTGACAGTTTGACAGATAAATTCATTCGACAATATTCCTATCCGGAAAAAGAAGTTTTGAAATTACAACCACAGGTGTCCCACTTTTGTCATTATTATAAATGTAATAAAAATGATCTAAAATTAAAATAACTTTCTGGGGTGAAATTTTAATAAACAAGGGTGAATAAAGATGACAATAAATTTGGACTAAATGATGATAATAAAATGAAATTTAAAATGAATAAATTTGTAAATAATATATATATATATATATATATATATATATATATATGTAAAATAAATGTATTATATTTATTTGTATAATTAAAAAATATGTAACATATTTGTAAATGTTATATGAACATTTAGTATGTGAGGTAAAAAAACCAAAAACATCAGCGTCATAGTAACATGCACAGACAGCACTTTACATTCAATGGAGGAAATGGCTTCTTGTCAATGTCCGTAGTAAATAGATGAAAACGAGTGAGGGACGAGGCACTTTTTGTGGACACACGACGGCGGACAGGACGTAAGTGGAGCTTGATATCCTTGTACGACGTGCGGAAAGCTGCAGATGACGTCAATAAAAAGTTATGGCACTGCTCTATTGCACTGTATATGTCGAAGAATTAATAGAAAAGTCATTCATTTTGGCACTAACTCCATATTGAGTTGAACATGGGATGAGGTCTACAGATTTGGGCTCCAGTTCCAGTTTTAGACAATACACTACAATACTTGCAAATGGAATAAATAACACAAATCTACTTGTTCACACTCAAAATATTCACAAACTCCACAAGTTGGTTTTTTTGTCTGTTTTTTTGTTATATTTTTTGACATACTCGGTACTTACGGCTGGTAGTAGAAAAGGGGAATGGAACGTTTCAACAACGGGCATTTTAGGGTTAAGGATTTATGGGTTGGTTTGGGGACGGGGTTATGGTAAGGGTTTGGGTTTAGGGATTGGCTTGGCGTACTACAAGTGTTAGAAGATTAGTGTTGGGTTGGGGTAAGGACTCGGTTGTATAGGGTTTGATTTTAGAGATAGGGTTAGGGGTTGAGGTTAGAATTGGGGTTTATGGGATGGGACGAGTGATTGGGTTGGAGTAAATTGGGTTTGGGGTGAGGGTTAGGGTTTATGGGCTAACTTCAGTGTTAGGGTAAAAATTGGGTCTTAGGGTCGGGTCGGGGCTGGGGTAAGGGTTAGGGTTATGGTTGGACTAAATGGAGTAAGGGTTAGGGTCACAAGCCATGCGAATGTTTTTTTCTTTTACCTTTGGACTTCTATGGCACTTTGTAGCACATTGACATTGACTGTACACAAAGTCAAATTTTACTGTGTATTCATCAGAATCAATTAAATGACTTTAAAATGTAAAAAAAACCAAACGAACAAAAAACAGTAAACATTTATAATGTCTCCTTTGATTGTTTTGAATTGAACGCGAAGTGCATCATTGAGAGAAACTGAAAATATAAAAGTACTCATGAGTCGGGGCCACTTTGGTCTCCTCCGCCTGGCGTGGATTCATTCGAGACGGCTTGCGGCGGCTGACGTCGAGGTCACGTGGTCACACGCTCAGGTGGGCAGGCTGATGTTGGCGCTCTCCGCCAGCGGGCTGGACATGCGGATCTGAGAGCTGCTCTTGCTCAGGATGGACAGCTGCGTCCCGCCGTTCACACCGCTGCTGGCCAGCGACGGGTGCCTCTGCTGCTTCAGGTCCACAGCAAAGTATCGGTTCACCGTCCAGCTGCGCCATTTCCTCTTGATCTCTGACTGCACCTTCAGGGAGAAACTTCACAACGTCATTTTTACATGTACTTTAGGTATCAAGTCATCTTTTAGCAATGTCATATGTCAATCCATCCATCCATCCATCCATCCATGAGCAGCGACTCATGCACAAGACAGCGCCGCACCCCCAAAACAGGCCAATTACCATAGAGAGTTTAAAAAGAGCGTGTGAACTGTGTTCTTGATCCTGTCACATACATGTTATTAAAAACACTTGGGAACATTTTTTAAAGCATCATATGTATGTCTCTTTTAAAGCAAGCAAGGCAGGTTGCAGAGCTTACCTCGCCATTGAGGAAACAGTAGAGGACCGCGACCACAAAGCCCTTCATGGGGGAAACACAAAAGGTTTAGGATCTTTTTTTTTTTTTTAAAACACATCGTCGACAAGGTATGACCGACTTTGACTGACGTCGTGACGCGTGTCGTCTTGAAGTTAACGGAGCGCTTACCTGGAAGGATCCCAGGCCCAGCTCGAAGACAAGCCGCTCCCTCTTGCTGACGTCCTCGGGGGAGAAGGCAAAGACGGTGTAGTGAATTCCAAACAGCGGGATGAGCAGGAGGGTGGAACGCGCCAGACGCCTGCGTGGCAAACACGCACGCACGCACACGCAGAGGATCAGTGCATTAGAAACATATCTCATTCCCACGAGTGTGTGCGTGTGTGTGTGCGTGTGTGTGTGTGTGTGTGCGCGTGTGTGTCTTCAAGTTGACGCTATTGGTGGACAACAATGACAAAACAAACAACACAGGACGTGTATGATGACGGACACACACACGGAAAGCGCTTCTATTGGGAATGTCGTCGGATTCCACACAAAAATGCAGGAATAGGTTAACAAATTACATATTATTGTTTTTTAAAATGTTTTATATTTTTTTTAAACAATGTAAAAACAAATGTCCAATCAGAATTTGTTATAGAATTGTGAATCCAAATTTGTGTTTGAAATAAAGGAATGTTATGAAAATAAATGTAATAAATACATAATTAAAATAAATCATGAATTCCTTGTAACATTACCGAATACATGCATTGTTAGAAAATTAATATTAATAATAATTAATAATACAAATAATAATAAATACAAACTAAGAAAATATAATTAAAATAAAAAAACAAGTTACAAGAATTTTTAAAATAATAATAAATAAAGGAATGTTATTAAAATAGAAAATCCCAGATTCTTTGTAAATAAATAACAAAAATAATGCCAATTATTTATTGTTTAAGAAAATGATTATGAACATCATTTGTGAATTAGTTTTTTTAAATGAATGAATGTTATGAAAATAAATACATATATGTAATAGAAAATCCCATTCATATTAATGTAGCTGTTAATAAATAAGCAACTGTATTGTAATAAAGAATATGTCCAGTTATTTATTTTTTTAAATAAATGAATCAAATTAGGCGGCACGGTGGGCGACTGGTTAGAGCGTCAGCCTCACAGTTCTGAGGTGCGGGGTTCAATCCCCGTCCCCGCCTGTGTGGAGTTTGCATGTTCTCCCCGTGCCTGCGTGGGTTTTCTCCGGGCACTCCGGTTTCCTCCCACATCCCAAAAACATGCATTAATTGGAGACTCTAAATTGCCCATAGGCATGACTGTGAGTGCGAATGGTTGTTAGTTTCTATGTGCCCTGCGATTGGCTGGCAACCAGTTCAGGGTGTACCCCGCCTCCTGCCCGATGACAGCTGGGATAGGCTCCAGCACGCCCGCGACCCTAGTGAGGAGAAGCGGCTCAGAAAATGGATGGATGGATGAATCAAATTATTCATGGTCCATATTTGTTGTATATTTATTGTGTACGCATGTTTGCTCAAGAACATGAAACTGGCAATCATTTCCATTATTATCAATCGATTTTGGAGCAATTGGTAAATAACTAATTGCACTTGGGACGGCCCTTTTTCACTGGCAAAATCGACACGCACCCCATGTCTTGGCGTGACGTCAGTGGCAGAAGCGGAGACCAAATTCACTGCACAGCCGGTGTGCAAAAAAGGAATGTACTGTATTATAAAGTGGTGGTATTAAGTCATATTTTATGTATATTGTTGCTGTTGGGCAGAATCAAAAACTTGATAAACGAAAACGCCTGTGTTACGTCTTCTTCCAAAACTGTTTTTCCAAAGGAGAGCGATGCAATTAATCCGACAAACAGCTCACAAAACTCACTAATACTGAACAAAAATGGTATAAATGAATTACTTAGGTGGCTGCTCTCTGCCAGACGGCATTGCAGTGATCAATGTAGTGCGTTACTACCCACCTCTGGTCAGTGTGTGTGTGTGTGTGTGAGATGTGGGGGGGGAGTTTGCAGTTTAAACTTTAAATGTCATTTAAATGCCAAGAATTCACAGGTTAAAGAAGCATGATGCCACGGCTAAGATGACCGCGCAGTGTGCGGAGGTATTTAATAAACTGTATGAGCCCCTTGGGTTACACGTATCATGAAAACACACACTCAGACACACACGCGCACACACTTACAGTGTGATGGTGGACAACTCTGACATCCTGCACGAATGCTGAACAGCCTGTGAGGGCTCACTGAAGCATTTCTGAGCACAGCTGCTACACGGCACAAAGACAACACAACAGCACAAAAAAGACAACGTCTTTAGGGACACACACACGTGATCAGACACACTTGCGCGCGCACACACACACACACACACTCGGTGGATTTATCCACAAAAAGTTCAGGTGAAGAGCCTAAAAAGGTAAAAATGAAAATACATTGATGTACTGCACGGTATGCGTGTGTTTTTTGTATGCTTCTTATTGTTTTTGTTTTTAAAAAGTATTTTTGAATTATATTTTATAAGTCCAGTTTTAACACACTGAAAAGATCATAAAAATATGAATTAAACAGGATATACAGGTATTATGTGTTTCCCTCCCACAATGTAAAACAATTTGCAGGTGTCTGTGACATGCTTTTGTCAAAAATATTTTTTTTTTTACAGTACACAGTTAAAAAAAAAAACATACATACAACCTGTACAACTCAACTGAAATCAACAATGAGATAATGTGGTTGCACAAGTGTGCACACCCTTTCATAACTGTTTAACATTCAAACATTCCAACAAAAAAAAAACTGAAAAAATAAACAAACGGCAAGCATTGCATTTTCACTGTTGGAGGAAGCACTTCATCGCTAAGCCGCCGAATTACACTTGTCAAATAGTATAGCCGATCTGTGTGTGTGGCGCATGCAGCAGAAACATATGCACATGCAATTTATCACCCCGTCCACCACGTCAACACCTTTGCTGAACATTGGGATGGCCTAGTACCGATACCGGGTATTGTTATCGGGCTGGTACCAGCCACCGATAATTAAAGCAGAAAAATCTGACATTAAGTCCTCCTCACCACTAGCTGGCACCAAACTGCAACAGTGAGACACATCGGTGAATCAACGTGTGTCAGAATGAAAAGAAAAGTCTTTGTTCATGATCATCTTGTCATTGTTTCAAATGAAATTTTATGTGTCAAAAAGTACGAGTGGTATTCACCGGTTTGAAGAAAAAGTGGTATAGACCATCTGAGTGCACGGCAACTATTACAAGCTAATCTGTGCATCTGACAACACTGCAGCTCTGCTTACACTGAGAAGATCAACGATTAACATAAGCCCTTTTCCATAATATCATTAGCCTAATAGAATAATTCGTCATTTAAAGTCATTTTAAACTATCTGTTACAGTATCAATTCAAAATACCAAAGTGCTGTGGTAATTTTTGTTTCCTTTCTTTCTAAAAAACGTTCAAATATAACGTAGGCAACCCCGCTACTAGGCGAACAATATACCCCCTTTAATAGTCATAATTGGACCGGACGAGGTATTTTTTTACTTACAGGTAAATGCTGGATTCGTTGCCGCCGATGTCTGGGGACTGCAGCTTCTGCACCAGGATGATGATGATGCCCACAAAGAGAACAAAATTGATCTAAAAAAATAAAAAATAAAAAATAGCAACCACATCTTGTTAAACAGGAGGGGTGGGGCAAACAAAACACGAGCAGCTTGTTTCATACCATGATGGAGGCCACGACAGGCCCTTTGATCACCCACCAGAGAGCAGTGTGCTCATTTGTGTCCCAGCATCTAGAGGAAGAGGAGGAGGAAGCGGTCGACTGTTTTACATGCAGATTACAAAAGCAAACCCCAGTTATTGTGTCCGTAAGCGTGTGTCGTTCGCATACATACGATGATGACTGGGCCCTTTTTATGCTAAACAATCCTTTAATGGCTGATACTACGATGGATAAAGCGCTTGTGCTTACCCAGTGTCGTGAAAATGGAGCCTCAGGACGGCCCAGACGGTCACACAGATGGTGGGGGTTCCTATTTAAAATTCAAGAAAATATAGTGAAATATAATACTTATATGTTGGGCTTGTATTTTTAAAATTCTATTAATATTTTAATTATTTGAAAAATCTAGATCCTCTAATCATTATTTCTGATTCCAATACATACAGTGGGTGGTGTAGTGGCTCTACCTAGTGGTAGAAGGTAGGAAATGCAGTGCAATTCAAAAAAAATGTGTCAAAATTGAAGGAAATGTTGAGATTACATCCACTGTTATAAATAGATAAAATATTAATTAAAATAAAACTTGTGTGGTCTGTACCCAAAATCATGTCATAAATGCACAGTATTCTGATATTTACTTTTTAATATGAAAAATATAATTAAATTTCATGTAATAACGAATATACAATTTCATATAATAAATTAACATGAAAAAATATATAAAGACAAACAAATGTTTTTTGTTTGTTTTTTAGATAAAAATATATATGTACCTAATAAATATAATTACTGTAAGTACAGTATTAAAAATACTATAAAATAAACAGTATACGAAACATAAATGACATACCATGAATAAAATTAGTATACTATAATTAATAATGAATAAAAAAAATAATAGGATATGATTAATACTGAATATATTTGTTACTTTTCAATAATCGTGACACAAAATTATAAAATAATTACAAAACATGTACCTAATAAAATAAAGCTACAGTATAAAAATAGTATATAAAATAAACAAAGCATTTAAAATATAAATAACAACTAATAAATAAAAACAGAATATAATTAATAATTAATATAAATAATACAAATATATTTATCCATAAAAATCAATATATTTTTGTTTTTCAGATCAGAAAATCTATTAGAATTTACAAAATACCTACCAAATAAAATAAAATGTAATAATCAAATACTAATGTATTCAAATGACACATTTATAAATTACACGTAAATATATGGAATACAGTCCTTAATTAGTAAAAATAGGTACTGTATACAAACATGTTGCTTTTGTACAGAGCGCTCATGTACTGTTCTGAACACAGATGATACAAAATGAACATGATCCAAAATAGAAATGTGATCTGTGTTCGCAGAAAGATTTCCTGATTTGATTTCAATTCCAAGAATGATGCTAAATGACGTACCCCAACCGATGATGGTGTACCAGTAGAAATATCGCCTCTCGGGAAAGAACGTCTCCACCAGCAGGGTGAAGAGGTAGAGGCCTTCGATGAAGAGCCAGAAGTAGTTGGACATGACGCAGTAATGGAAGAAAACCATCACCGCTTTGCATGCCACCTGCATGAACACACAAAATCAATCGTGACCAAGTCAAGCCATCTGTATTGGTTGTGGGATGCTAGAAACATTAAACATAACAACAACAACAAAAAACACATCTTGAGTATAATCTCAAATGCTGCTATCAGTAATCTAAAATAATGTACAGTATAAACATATAGATCGCTCACTGTAAAATTTCTTAAGTGGCAGCTTGTACCTGAAAGTGCTTGCTTAATGGCAAGCCGTCTTTAAAGTGGCAGTAAATGTCCAAGTGAAAAAAATGTGCTTATTCTAAGTGTAGAGTGAACTGTCGCATATTTGTGGTCCGGCATTCATAAATGCGCATATTTGCAAATTCATTTTGCCTGTAAATAGACGTGTAGAATAAAAAGTAAAATTGAAACATTAAAAGCTGTTTTAAAAAAGATTGAAAAGTTTTGGTGAGGGGTTTTCAACAGTCAGTTGTGCAGTCACAAATGTGTTTAGGGATTGCGTTGCAGAGGGAGGAGGCCGCTATGGCCGCTATGGAGAAGCCTCCGTCTCTTTTGTAAATGCCAAAAGGAGAGTTAAAAAACTTGTACCATTTGTGTTAAGTACTTGTGCACATATTTGTTTGCCCATGTGTGATGTCATGTCAATCGGTGCTGAAGTGTTATTTAAGATGGTATGCTCGCTAACACTCTTGATGAGCCTCGTGTGAAGGTGGTTAGTTTGTGTTGAATTCTTTTTTATCCGAATACAGTTATGTAACATGGGTTCATGATCGTGTACATGCTAGATGAATGGTGTTGGTGCTTTATGATCTTCTCTTTTTCATTTAAACGGCTTTGCTTCCGTCATCTATACGGCATCTATATCTAAAACGGCTTTTTAGGTAGAGGTGTAAATTATTCGCATGTTTTTGTATTTGCGGCAGGGGTTGGTTCCTATCCTTTGCGAATATTTTGGGTTCATTGTTAACTTTACATTGAATCTTACTTAATAAGGCAACAAAGCATTTTTGTAAAAATAGTCGTGTAATGTTTTGAGTGGTGTGAATGAAATCTGTCCGCCATCCCCCGCCCCCGATGACCCGAGCGGGGTCAAGCGATTACACCGCAGAGGTAAGGATGTTCAACTCCGGTTGCCACGGTAACCATCCTGTCTATGCCAAAGTGAGGCTAACAGCGAGGTGGCCAATTAGCTGCATTCATCATGGCTGCTTAACGACAGCGGGCAATGTGTTGTCACTATACAAAGAACTTGTTTTGCATTTGGAATTAGAATTATTGTTTTTCTTTTTTTTTTTTAATTAGACAAGACTGACGAGAAATTGACGCTTCAAGGCCTTGAACAGGATCTTGTCGCTGTCCAATGAAAAACACGTACGTTATATCAAAATGTTATGACTTTTTCTGCATAGTCACATTTTGTGTTGTTTTTCAATATACAAAAAAGAAAAAATAAATAATGATAAAATCAAAATATATCTATGATTTCTAAAAAAAAAAAAAATGGGGTTAAGGTTAGGCAATATGTACTCTTTAAATACACAACACAAAATCAATTAAATTTAAAATGTGATCCACGATATAAATAATTATATAATAAATAATGACTACGAGAACTATATAAACATACTTGAAAAGTTTTTGGTGGGATGATAAAAAGCAAAACAACCAAAATTGGGGCAAACGATTTTCATTTGACAGCGACAATAAGTAAATAAACATAATAAATAAAATAAAAAAAGAATGAATATTGAAAATAATTATATAACAGATGATGAATACAAACAAATACACCCAAATACCCAAAATATTGTTATCGCTATATAGACAATCAAAGAAGTCTTATAAAAAAAAAACTCCAAACTGTACCACTTGGAGATTCCACTGAACAATACCGGGTTAGTTACTATGATGAGTAACTACGGGTTAGTTACTGACCGTGTGCACAAAGCAATGGTCGCTGTCCTCCTGCGCGTACAGCACGCCGTCCTTGATGAAGACCGAGATGGCTCTCAGCATGAAGGACACGAACAGGTTCATGTGGATGAAGTTCCTGGTGCAGTGGAGTTTCCTGAGCGGGAGGAGGAAAATAACCCAATTTCACTGAATTGGTTATGAAAATTATTTATTTATCGAATACAACTACTGTATCACATTTGTCCATGTATACCAGCGACCTTTAATGGCAGGCAACAATTGAATGCTTCTTCACTAGATGGCAGAAGTTGCAAATTAACCCGTGTAACTTCCTGTTGCTATTAATAAAACAGACTAATTCGGCTTTGCGTTCAAATAAACACGCTCGGATTTGACTAAATTTGGCAGTAAATTGGGACGAGAACATCATTATTTCAGTATATGTACTTCTGGTGACATTTTTTGTTTAATGGTGTGCCTTGTAATTGTTTTCAACTGTAAAATACAGTGTGTATAAAAAGTCTACACACCCCTGTTGACATGCCAGGTTTTTGGGATATTAAAAAAATGAGGCCGAGATCAATTGTATTCCACCATTAATGTAACGTATGACCTGTAAAACTCAAGTGGAGAAAAAAGAAAATAAATATTTTCAAGACGGGAAGTAAAAACAAACAACTCAGATAATGTGGTTGCACAAGTGTGCACACCCGCTAAACAAATGGGGATCTGGCTGTCTTCAGAATTAACCCATCGCATTCAAGCTTATGTTAAATCAGTTAGCACATAACTGTCACCATTTAGAGTACCTTTGATTAACCCCAAGTAAAGTTCAGATGTTCTAGAAGGCTTTTCCTGTCATTTTGTTGTCACATGTTACAGCACAAGCCATTGTCCGCAGAGCGCTTCCACAGCGTGACAGGGATCTCATTTTTCCAAGGTATCAGTCAGAAGAAGGGTGCAAAAAGTTCCAATTACCATGGAACACAGTGAAGACTGTTATTATCAAGTGGAGAAAATATGGCACAACAGTGACACTACCAAGGACTGGATGTCCCTCCAAAATCGATGAAGAGAAGCAAATTGGTCATGGAGAGCTACAAGAAAGGAGCTGCAGGATTATCTGGCAATGAATGCATGCGGCAAAAATCGTCCGTCACCTTCCTATGTCTGCCTATGGGGTAAGGATGGCAAGACGAAATCCTTATATTACAAACCAAAACATCCAAACTTGGCTCCATTTCTTTCAAAAACACACGCAAGTGATATCGTGTTGTGGTTCGATGAAACCGAGGCTGAACTTATTGGCCATCATTCCACTGCTCGTCCCCGGAAGAAGGCGATATCTACGGTGAGGCATGGTGGGGGCAGCATCATGCTTTGGGGCTGGAACCGGGGCCTAAATCAAGGTGGAAGGAATTATGAACAGTTGCAGATAACAGTGTTGAGCCTTCAGACTTTGCTAGAAAGCCAAACAGAAATCATGAAAAGCAAACTCGAACATCGGAAGTTTATTTGGTGTTCATCAGAGGCACTTTAAATGCTTGTCCGGTTTGTGCTGAGTCCCATTTAACGTGAACTTGAATGTTCTTGGTTCATTCTGAACATAGCCACATCCCAATTAGAAGAGGCTCTGCGCACTTGTGCAATCTCAGTTTCACAATTTGTTTTTCCTTCCCCTTTCACACATTAATGGTGGAAAAACATTTTGAAATGACTTACCTCGGTCTCATTTCTACATCACACAACCCTGGCATTTGAACAGGGGTTGTGTAGACTTTGCATATCCACTTTATGTGCCTTGGCTCAATACAGTTTGGGAAACACCGGAACTAAACAGTGAGCCACATGTTGCTTGACAGCATCTAAAGACTTATTACCCTTCTCCTGCTTACCTGAATCTGCAGAGGATGACCATAGCGGTGGTGAGAGACACCAGGGACGTGCTGTAGCCAACCGTGTACAAAGCCTTCACTGAGGCGTAGTACATGTCCTGAAAGTGGACACGGAGTGCGTGAGATTAACTGGAGCGTCTGTGTGTGAGTGCGAGAACCTTACCGGTTTAGTGGCGTTGTCGTAGAAGAGGCACACGTCCAAGTAGTGAGGGTACGGTTCCGACCAGCCGTCCTCCGTGCAGTTTCGACTCACCCGCCCCATCTCTGTGTGGGGAAAAAAAATACAAAATCAGCATGAGAAGGAAACCCCGCTTGGGATTGGACGTTTCGGGAAGAGTTTTTGGCTCACCGTCGTCGGGGCCCATCAGGTCGTGGAAAAACTCCGGGCAGTTGACCACCACCACATCCCCCACGGCGGCCGCCTGCCAGCAGGTCAGGTTGTCCCACATCCAAGGGCACGCTGCGGGGGCGAATATGCGTGAGGGTCGTGAAGGCGACACAGATGCAATGAGGAAAGGCTCGCCTCCGATGGGAACGTGAATGGAGTGAGGTTCCCAAGGCTGGTAAAGTTAGCGCATCAATATGTTTGCAAATACAGTGGACCCCAGTGCTATAATTAACACCCGCGTTGGGAATAAAAAAAACATTTTAAACTCCAAAAATTCTTGAATAAGTCGGGGATACACTGGCAACAAGCATTTCTGGGAATGATTCCCCCCCACCCCCAAGGAAAATAAAATTATTTAAAAGAAAAAGAAAAACGGGGAATTTTTGTTTTCTTTTTTTAAACAAAAAAAATGAGAAAAAAAAATCTGCGACTAGGTGAGTCCACAGGTGCGAGGGTCCACTTTACTGCAATACGGAATTTTTACACCCTTTATTTACATAAATAGAGGAAAGTGTTAGGTGCTTAAAACTCAAGAGTGGTGGAAAGTGATTGGAGTGAGGTTCCCCAGACTGAAAGAGTTAGCATGTCAATACATTTACATTATTTATCTAATTATTGCGAAACAGTATACGTCTACTACAACACACATTTGTGGGTGTAGTGAATAAAATGAGGTTCCCCAGGCTTGCAAATTTAGCATCACTACAACAGCACACTAACTTTTGGAATATTTAGCTTCCGGTCTGACTGCCACTGTTAATATTTGTTGAAAGAATTTTGTTATAGTAGGCTTGTGCGTTGAAATTTGAAATTCAGCTTTAAGTTTCAGGCTACTTTTTGGGAGCAAAAAAGTGCTTTCTGTCGTAATTTCTGCTATTTCTGACATGTCTAAAATGACATGAAAATGGACTGAATAATTTCAAAATGTTTAAAACGTCATATTTTTTTCTAATCATGGATAAAGTACATTGAACATCTGCATGTGGGACATATGTCTCACTGCTCTGCCGCTGTAAAGTTAGTTTCAACTAATCAACTTGTCGCCACTCGATGCATATCACGACTATAAATAAAGTACACCCTTTGTTTTATTTGTCTTTCTTCCTTCCCGTCTTTCACCTCCAGCGCCTCCCAGCTCTTCCTCTCTCCAGATGTTCTCCATCGCTCATGCTCCAATGGTTTTATAGTGCTGCAGAGGCGTGTCCACGTGCACGTTTGCAAGTGTTTGAGAGAGATGACTTGCATGCATTTTCCTCGCGACAGTCTCATACTAGACAGACGCGTGCAAGTGTGTGTTTGTGGAGCTTTCGCTTCTCCCTAATGTGTTTTGCTTGTGTGTGGTGAGCCGGACAGGAAGCCAATTACTTTGAAAGGGCAAATCTGAGTCAAATGAGGCTCACGCAGTTGCTGCGTCATCGCTGGCTACGCTACGGTGTAGATGCAACGTCCACACTGCACACTTAGTGCATACGCAACCTAAACAACCAGCCTCTTATTTTTGCATATACAATGAAATCACAACATATTCCCGCAAACAATGGCTCGGAGTTTTTGTATACCTGACTGCTGCGTGTGTGGGTAGGGGGGGTGTTTGTTTATTTATGATTTTCGAAAATACAGCGGTGCCTTGAGATACGGGTTTAATTCGTTCCAGCCTCCCAGAAAAATTTGTTTTTGTTTTTTGATACGGAAAAATAGCCCTCTATGATATTTTACTTTTACAGGGTGATACAAATAATTCAACAGAATGTAAAGCATTAAACTGTTTGTGCCTCATGATCTTGATGATTGTGATCTTTATCCATCAGTGCTGCGCCTTCTGGTGTGCCGACCTTGGCCACTGGGAGGCCCCCTTGTATAGTACAGTCATGCAAACATACGAAGAAGAATAGACTTCTATAATATAGAATATCTGTTTCTTAAAGGGTTCTAAAACAGCAACTGTCGATGCTGTTAGCATGTAAAAGGAATTTTCCATTCACGCGGTCGTTGTTTGTTAGCATTAAGCTAAACAATATTACTGATGTATTTCAATTTATGTCAAGTGAAAGTGAAAAAAAAAGGAAAAGGACTATGATGGACATGGCTCCAAGCAGTTCGATGTTTCGGTGACTACAATTGCACAGACGGTAACGGTAACTCACCCGTGTCCAAGTCCTCGCTGGGGTCGTGGATGTCCATCCTCTCCATGCATTTCTCATGTTCTCGCCGGATGATGCAGTGCTCCGGCTCCGACGCCGCCTGAACGAAACACACCTATCGTGAAGCACGGTACTGGTCAACATATTCTCACACGGAGGAGGCATTGTGGGAAATTCTATGAAAAGTTTGGAGAAACTTCGGCTCCCCAAAACATGCATATTAGCTTTATTGAAGTCTACATTTTCCACAAAATATGAGTGTGAATGCTTGTCCATATATGCCTTGCGAATAACTGGCGACCAGTCCAAGGGTGTACCTCGCCTCTCGGCCAAAGTCAGCCGGGATGGCGCCAGCTCACCCGCCACCCAAAGGAGGACAAGAACTATAGGAAAATGAATGGATCCAATTTCAAAGTTGTAGAAATTTAAATATCCATCAAATGAATCATCATTGCAACCCCCCAAAAAAATCTTTTTCAACAAGTGACTAGGGAAAGATGGGGAACATTGTATTCATATTGAGATTTTTTTCGGTGCGCCTTTGTACACGGAGAACCTATTAAGGGACAGGAAGCGTTACTTGATTATGCTCTGGCCACACATCTACGTTGTCGACAAACACAGTGCGGCTCAGCCTCAGGCTGGCTGATGTCGTGGCGAGCGATACACTGTTGGCAGTATGTCACAAACTGCTATTGGGTGTTTTTACAGTATCATAATTCAGACTCTTCAAACAGACAAACTATTGATGTTGCACTTGACTAAAATGAAAATATTTAAGATGAAGATTAGAATATTTCTTTAAAATACATTATTTGGTTTGTTTGAAACACTTTCATTTATTAAACTAGTTACTGCTGGCAGTTTGTATCTGCATCATTTGCACAATGGTGGTTGTATCAACATACATTGCTTAATGACTCTCTGTACTTATGTGATGATGTTTTAAATGTATATTTTGTAATAGAGGCTTGTTTGCTGTAGTACTAGAGTGGCTTCAACTAGCAGAGACAAATTTCTTCTGCGTTTTCAACATACTTGGCCAAAAAAGATGTGTTGTTAGCGGCGGACCACTTTATGCAATTCCTTTGGAATCTTATACAGTTGAAATAACGAGCCAAAAGGTGCTACATTCAATTGTAAAACTGGACTCTAGCTGGTTAGAATATAAATTAAATATATGAAAATAATTGGCTTCGAACATCCAGCAAAAGGGCGTAATGTTCGCACCGGATTACATGCCAATGCGGCACCGTCATTAGTAGAAAACCACTGGATTTCACGTCTCATTTCAACGGAACATCAAATTGTAATCAGCGCAATTAGTTTGCTTTCCGCTGCAACCTGCCAAACACAACAGAAAGCAAAAAGAAAGGAAACGAGACTGAATTTAGATTCATGATGTGTCCTTTCACTTCTCCATAAGGCGCTCTCTCGCTCTTTCTCGCTCTGTCCGTCCGTCTCTGTCTCTCTCTCTGCAGGGAACAGTCAGTCTGCACGAAGTGATGGCCGCAGCATGTCTTTTTTGGCTGCCTCATCACCTTGTAATATGAATTGACCTCGGGCACCTCGCTGGCTTGGAGATGCTGTAAGTGACTTACTGTGAGCGCACCAGTGCCTGCCTCTTGTTTTGGTGTTTAATGATTGCGCTTATCGATGTGCCGTTTTCGTAATCAAACCGACACGGGCTTTGCTTTCGAGGGAGTCGATTCATTGTTGCTAGGCAGCAGCAGCAGCAGCCTCCCCAGCACACACACACATATATATATATATATACATACAAAAAATACTGAATGCAGATGACTGATATCTATTCTGGGTTTATGATTAAGACCATCATTTATTTCTAAGGAGCCCTGCAAGGAATACAGGTAATGTGCTGTCGAGTGGGTGTCATTCTTCGTAACACACACACATGCTTACAGTGAGAAAAGTGTGCGTGTTGGGTGTGTCATTCCATTTTTATGATAGAAAGAAAAATAATGGACAAGGAATAACTTCACACTTAGAGCAAAATCTTATGAGGGGAAAATTAAAATTAAAATTAAATTCATTTAATTTAGAAAAAAAATACTAAAATGTTTATAATTCAATAATTTAAATGTCATTAGGTTACTGATAAATTTACTTACAAATATGAGTTGTTCGATGTTTTATTGTTCTTGTCAGTATTTATTTTTTTTATCCGTCATCAATTTTGACATTTTGATTCAAGTAGTAATATATTCCAACAAGTAATAATTTATTGGATTCATATTTTAATGTCACTTATTAACTCTTTTAAATTGTGGGGGAGTGGGCGGGGGGGAAGCGCAGCATGACTCATTGAAAGTTTACCACAGATTTCATAGGTTTTTTTTTTTTTAGTATTGAGGAGACAAATGTAAGACAACAACATACAGTAAATGAGCATATATTTTCTTAAGAATCTCTCAAAACAAATGTCCAGTCCGATAGATTGCAGCAGCAGAGCGCCGGCCGCCTCCCCCAAGGCTCTTTTCAAGGGTCAGTTAATATCGGACCGGCACCCTGGCAGCCCCACACGGGGCGCGGATAATAAAAGCGCCATTTGACGCGGCAGCCCGCTGGCCCCTCGCCATTTGACACATGCTAAGTACATGACAACGGGAGGCCAAGGTCAGCCGGAGAGGGCGGTGGACGCCGCGTGGAAAGATGTCGGCCGGAGGAACACTTCACCTTTGTTTGTTGAGCGGGTTTAAGGCGGTTTGTGGTACAGGGTCACACTGTGAATTAATTACGTGCTGCTGGTAAACCACATCCATGTGTTACAATAATAAAAAAAAAAAAGATGACTAAATACATAGTAAATATAGACGTGAAATTCCACCACTATTCCATATATTTAAGGGACCATATTTGGTTCCTGCGTGACCCTCATACCTCATCACAAAGAAAATAATGATAATATGAAATGCCACAGTTTTCTGCGTAGAGCTAAAATGTATGCTGATATTTATTGAAGGAACTATATTTGGTTCCTTCAGCATAACCCCCGACACCTCACTATGGAGTCGTAGAACCATGTGAGTTCTCAAAAACAAATCAGGTAAACTGATGGGACTTTACCAGATTTTGTATAAAATAAATGAACAACGCTCCATATTTAGGGAACCATATTTAGTTATATAATCAATAGGGTTTGCCCAGCTCAGACGCACCCTCTAAATCCCTTTTCGCTATTTGTATTGACAGTAACAAATGACTTACCGAATCAGAATCAAATCGTTACTCCTTGTATTATTTCGAAATAATAATCCAACAAATAAAAAAAATCTAATTAGATTATTTGACAAACTAACTATTGAATCAAAAAGCGAGTATGCTGGCACGTTTTGGCAGCCGCTTTTCCCTCCTGAGTTTTTGTTTTTCATTTAAAATGGCTTACTTTAACCAGGATCCCTCGCCGTATCGTGACCAAAGCTAGGTTGGTTTTGCGCCTGTCGGTGCCGTAAATGCTCGCAACCTTGGTGGACCAGCTGCTGTCTTTCTAGCTAACCGGGTGGCTACCTAGCTTGCATCTTTCACGCTGTGTAGGATAGATTTTCTCCCGTTCATTCTGCGGCGGTCACCGTTGACCTCCTTGATGGCTCCTTTTCGGCTTCATCTGCGACACTGCCATGAATATCCGTGCTGCTCCTTGGGGTTAGCCTAATGGATGCCTCCTTTCGTGGATATCTTGGTGGAGGGTTATACCTACAACTGCGTACATGCGCAGGAACTATTCACAGTAAGTCCAAATGGTGTGGGCCATAAACAAAGGCTAATAATCCATATACCGTATATATATATATATATATATATATATATATATATATATATATATATATATAATAGAGAATAGAAACGTGGGATTTCTACTGAACAATTCAAGAAAACCATGAAACCTTTCCACCTTTTGGTTTGTACTATTAATGAACAAACTGTTCCATGTTTGACGAACCATATTTAGTTCCTGATTTTACCCAGAAAAATAACACTAATCATGAAAAACAAATGAGACAGCTTCATTTTTGTTCATTCCCTGATTGCACTCCCTCATAGTGAGGCATGCAGGCTCCGTCTTCAACACACACTTAAGTTACCAAATATGGTCCTCTGCTACCTGGGATGACCTCTTGTTTTAAGGCAACAAACAATGACACACATATACACACACGTGAATGGTGCACAGTTCACAGCGACAATACTCACCAGAGGCAGCAAGATGATCACCATCAGGACCAAGTCTCTCATTGTCTCCATTGAAGGGCTTCCGAGTATGCGTGCGTGCGTGCGCGGGTGTGTGTTGGCTACGATGCAGCGCCCCCTCTCACAGTACAGTTTTGCATCAAGGGCCCTGCAATAATAACACATCACATCACAGGATGTGAGAATCAACAGTCACTTATTTGAAAGGATTCCATGCATCCCAAAATGATGGTAAATGCATCTAAAATGACTGCTACCCATTCTGCTCTTTATTTAATTTAATTTAGCTTAATTTAACAGTTTCCAAACAGTGTATACTATTTTGTTATTTACACACATCCATACAGAAAAAAATAACATTGGATCCAGATATTGAAAGTGGAACAGAGTGAAATAAATAAATACTGTATATATAAAATCATTGATTTTTTTTTCCACATGGATTTTTAGGAATGTTATGTTCAACCTTAAACCATATTTGACATAAAATAAGTAAATTGTATGTAAATGCATATAAATGAAAAGAAGCCAGCCACCATTTCGAATGGTTGCATTTACCCCTAAGACATCCTAAATTAAACCCAAAGCACCTCGGAAGAAAACCATCACAACATTAAAACAACAACAACAAACAAAAAACAAATAAACTGAAATTTGGAAGGCTCAAACTGAGAAAAAAACAAATAAAGCAGCATCCCCACCCTGCATGACTTACTCATCCACACAGCTTTCTGAAACAGCAATGAATCATTGAAAGCACACACACGTCAGAACACACACACACACTTGTAGTACCAATATACACACATGCACACACTGTAATGGGGGAAGAGGCTCATCCGGACATTGCTGTCGCGTGGACCAGTCAAAATGTCCCCGTGGGGACGAGTGTCCCCACATTAGGGGTTGTGCCACACAAAGATAGAGAGACAGGAACACCATCAACATGCACACGCATACACACAGTCCAATATGGTCATATTAGTTAATCACAATATTTTTTTGTTGCCAAAATGTGAAAAGGGAGCTCATGCTGGTATGTTTAATGGGTAGACCAGCCAAAAATGAAAGTGGGCCATCCAGTGTGGTAACACACAAAGATAGAAAGACAAGAACACACACAAAGAGAGACATTAAAATTTTGCAAAAAGAAGTCCAGTCTGGCATCTTTTTTGCTGCCTAAATCTTCAATAAAAGGTGGGACACACAAAGATAGAAAGATAAGAAAAATACACACGCACACATTCAAACATTGTCAAATGAGTTAATCCCAGCATTTTTTTGCAGCCAAATTCTGAAAAGGTAGTCATCCTGGCTTTTTGGTTATGTCTACCAGTCAAAATGTCACCGCAAAGACAAATGTCCACACAATAAATGCTGTGCCACACAAAGGTGGAAAGACAAGAACACACACACACAGCCAAATAAACTCATCCCAGCATTTTTTTTTTTTTTTTTTTTTTTTTTTTTTTTTTGCCGCCGGGGGCTGGTAATTTTAATGTGTGGACCAGCCAAAATGTCCCCAAAATGAAAGTGGGACGTCACGAGTGATGCCACACAAAGCTATAAAGACAGACACACACACACACACACACACACACACACACACACACACAGCTCCTCTCCCTGCGCTCATCCACGCACAGACAAATTCCACCTCATGTCCCTTCCCCTCTCGTGGCCAATCCAATTAACCGCCAAGCATCTCTCTCGCATGTTTTACCGAGTCGTAACTCACGAGGACCCTCCCCCAGGGAGCGGGTGGCGTAAACAGAACGGCACCACAGAAGAAGAAGAAGATTAAGATGATGATAAAGAAGAAGTGGAGGACGAGGAAGAAGGAGAGGGTGATACACTGCAAAGAAATGTGGAAGCCAACATGGCAGATTGAAGAGTATAGGAAGAGGGAAAGTGTGACAAGACATAAATACTGGAGATAGGTGACTCATATATTTAGAATCCAAAATGTGGTGAAAAACAAGATCTTTGTTTGTGTGTGTGTGTCCATTGATTGACACAAAGACAGAGTATATAATACGGGCCATCTGGGGAAGACATTTCCCAATAGTCCATACAAAAAGCCATTAGTTTTTTTTTTTTTTTCAGGATGCTGTCTCAAATGAAGCTGGCAATTAATACTGCATATTGATTGGCCGGCTCCCTTAATGTGTTAATCCTGCAGCGTGTCGCGCCTTCACTCAATATGCATGTGTGCCATCATGTGTAGCCCACCCCAAGCCCCTTATAATCCTCCATAACCCCCACACTGCAACCATTCATCACTCCGCATTGACTCCCATTCAAAAAGCTCATAGAAGTCCTTCAGCGTTGTTGTTGTTTTTTTTTTCCTCTCTGCAGACAAGGCAAGTATAGGCGCGTTAATGGGGACGGGGGCGGGGGCGGGGGAGAAATGAAAGAGGAACTTACCGATGTATAAGCAGCCACGCTCGCCTTCTCAGGGGGTCCGTCCTCCTTCCTCTTCCTCCCAAAAATATGCACAGAGAGGGTCCTGTCAGTCTGTCCGTTTTTTCTTCTTACACCGCTGCAGCCGCAAGATGTGTCTGCTGCTGCTGTGAGGAAGAGGATGAAGAAGAGGAGGAGGAGGGAGAAGAGGAGGCGGAGGAGGAGAAGGGGGGTGTCAGTTTCTTTGGGATTTGCAGCTCGTCAGGAATGAGAGGAGGGCGACAAAGTGAAACAAGAGTTTAGCCTCGGCAGGGCAGGTTGCGGGTGGAGGAATGTAAATACAGTGGATATAAAAAGTCTACACACCCCTGTTCAAAAGTCAGGGTTTTGTTATATGGAAAAAAAATGACATTAACGATAATAATGTGCCTTGATCGAAGTCACCAACATAGCGTTAGACCAGCTGCGGCAAAGGGTCTGAGTTGGCGTTAAGTGTAGACCGACTTACGGTCACCAAATTGTCACATGCGCCGGGCGGATGTCAAATGTCACACCGTGGTTGCGTTGGTACGCCCATCTTGGCGCAGACCGGTCCGCCAAATTAGCAAACACGGCAGCGGGCCTTGCGCTTGCACGAAAATCGACAAACGGCAACATTTGCGCTCTGGCGCTTGTTGCGCAGTCTACTAAAATAGAGGCTAAACTTAAGTATGAGATGAGATAGCCTTCATTGGTCCCCAGAGGGGAAGTTTTATGGGTTATAGATTGTCTCATATAAAGCTGCTGTTTTTGCTTCAGAGTCCTATAAATCCCACAAATGAAACTAACCTTACAGGGCTTTCTTATTCGAGACTGAATGACATAGCAATCTGGACTCTGCCCATACATGTTCATCATGACAGGCAGTCCATATGGAAAAGTCCCGTTGGAGTTCTGCTAGTGGTTGAAATAACAAGGAGGTTTTTTTTCTGTCCAAAGTCAAGATAGTCACCTCTTCTCAATCAAAAACGAGTAGCGTGAGAAATTTGACGCATTACGAATTGTTGTCACCAAAATTGAAACATAAACCTTCAATCATCAGTAAGATGATGGTAGTCGGAGTGTGTGAAGGAAAAATGGTGCCTACTTGGTAGAGACGTTCATCCACTGACCAAAGAGTCGGAGGTTCCAATACTGGCTATTTGCTGTTGAAGTGTCCTTAGGCAAGACACTGAACTCAAAATTGCCTCCAGGTTGGCATTGCAAATGAGAAACTGTTCTCGACTGCCTCACCTCCAGGTTAACAAAGACAATTGTAAATTTTACTGTTTTATACTGTCAAATTAGTTTGTTCGTGTTAACCAAGCATTGACTGTTAATTTACCCGCAAGGGATGACAGTATTTTAGAATGATTATGAAATACAGTAACATATGGTTGTAAATGCACCGTAAATTACCAGCAATTCATTGACATACAGTACAGTACAAGAATACACGCAATCTTTTTTTGCCACCTGTCCCAGCTTTTTTGGAACTAAGGTAATAATTATTTGCTAAAAACAATCAAGTTTATCAGTTTGAACATTAAATATCTTGTCTTTGTAGTGTATTCGATTAAATATAGGTTGAACATGATTTGCAAATCATTGTATTCTGTTTTTATTTATGTTTAACACAACGTCCCAACTTCATTGGAATTGGGCTTGTACATACAGAAGCAAACACATAAGAACCCAGGAACAAAGTGGAAACCCATTCCTAAAAGTGTGTGCTCTGCACTATCCTGACATTTTCCAGACTCCTCCGCCAGGCAGCAGGGGCGCAATTCACGAGCCTCCCACAAAGCAAGGTCCATACATTTTTTTTTTTTTACAAAAAAACACACTTTTCCTTGAAAATAATCAGTTTAACACATTTCAATCTTATTTTAATTAAGTCAAATCAAATGACTTTTTTTTTCAGTGATACAAAGCATGCGAGGATGAGCTTGGTGTGGAAGAACCCCATTGATTTGACTAACTGATGGGATCTTTTAATGATAAGGCATACACACACACAAATATGACAACAATCATAACACACAAACACATCAAATGCACATACACACATTAATACAGAATCAGAAACACACAAACACACTCACACGCACACACAAACACTCAGTGATGTTTTCGTCAACGATGATGATGACGAAATGATTTTGCTCCCAACAATCATAAACACACACACACAAACATACACGCAAACATACACGCACACGTACACTGTACAAAAACAAAACACGTACACGCATACTGTACACACACTCGCACACACGCCAGTGATGTTTTCGTCATCCATGACCACACATTTCAAATTTGTCATCTTATGCTTTAGATTAAATTGTATGCTTCCTCCAGTTTGAGTAAATTCCGTTTTCTGTCTCCAGTGCACAAAGCAATGCCAGTGGAAGCGTGTTTGAATGAGTTTAATTAGTTAATTAATTGACTAGATTTTTCATTTGATTTCTGACATGGACCAATTACTGTGCACCCGCTACTCTTGAACAATGTTTTCATCCACTTGCATGCATGGGGAAATCTACAAGATGCCTGCGAGGGTACACGGCGGTCACTTACAACCATGCATTTCGAATTCTTCATGTTAGCAAGAAGTGGTGGATGATTGTATGCTTCTGACTTTGTGGAAACAGACTGATAAAGATTGAAAAATCAATGTCCTTCAAGGCATATTTGAATGAGTTTGGTGTGAAACTATCGATGAGCAAAGCATAATTGACCGACTTACCTACGCTGCTCCAATTAGGTTTTCATCTACTTTTTGATCATGACATGATTTGAGGTGTTTTCGTCCAGTCAGTAACTGCATGGAAAAGTCCTCGACCCTAAAAAAAAAAAAAAAAAAAAGGAGTACAGGCCTATCAAATAGTATCCAATGGTAAAAATAAGTACATTGAAAAAGTAGTAGCAGTAGCAGGGCCAGAGAAGGATTGGCGTGATTGGATGACGCCTGTGATGCAAGAGCGCCTTTCATTTACTGGAAGGCTTGACGAGACTTGCGTCAAGGACATGGACGCAAATGGGAGGGGAGGTCACACGAATGCAGTCACTCAGTCACTCAGTCGGTAATGGTAGGTCTGTTTAGGTTGGTAATAGCAGCGTAAGCCTTGTTACCATGGCAAAAGTGCCAGCAGCGTGCGCCTGTGGAGTCCTCTAATACTACTTTGACATCGCTTTTGGCTGTTTTTACTGCTTGGTGGCAATAATGCCGGGTGTCAGACAGACAGGTGGACAGACAGGCACAAAGAGAGTCCGGCAGGAAGATGGACAGGCAGCAGACAGGGTTGATGGACGATGTGACAAAACAGACAAAGAGACAATAAAACAGACAGCCATAAAGAGAAAGACAAACTGGAGAAGGAGGCTAAAAGACAGAAAGTCAGACAATCAGAAAGCGTGACAGACAGGCCGAAACACAAGCAGTTTATCATAAAAGACAAAGACAGAGAAAATAGAGGGACAGACAGACAATCAGGCAAGTCGACAGGAAGGCGGAAAGTCAGAGAGACTTAAAATGCTGGACAGACAGACAGTCAGAAACAGAGAGTAAGACAGAGAAGCAGACAGAAAGACAGACAGTCAGTTAATCAGACAGACAGACAGAGTGCATGTGCGAAGCTCCAGAAGGGGAAGCACTGCGCTTCCCCGCTGGGTGCAAATTGCACCGAATCCACGAGTGTGACTCATTTGTGTTTTTTTGTTTTTTTGTGTGCTAGTTTTCATTTAAGTTCCAAACTGAGTGATACTGTTGACGTTCAACACCCCCGCAGAAGCTGCTTTGAACCTTTCTCCTGCACCCCCCCCCCCCCCCCCCCCCTCACCCACCGCCTGCTGCTGATTAGCAGGCTTGGTACCACATGACCCAGTTGTTCACCGGATACATCGGTGATGTGACGCTGCTTTTATGGTTATGTTTGAATCGGTATAAATGCAGATGTTGGCACTTTGCTTTGGGGCACAGTACTGTATACACAATATGTCCAATATACATATGTAAAATACAAGATCCTTTTAACATGACAACTTGATTTTTGTCCAATTCAGACTTTTTCCTCGAAAATGTGACTTTTATCTTAATATATTTTCACTATTTTTTTTCTGTAGTATTTCGACTGTGTCAAAAAAAAAATCCTCTTAATAATACAACTATTGTCAAACATTTAAAAAGTTTAACATTACTTATTCCAATAATTTTATCGCACCCTTTTCTTCAAATTATCTCTATTCTATTAGTATTAGGACTTGTTATCTGTAATATTGCAACTACAGTACAGTACTTTATTCTCAAGAAAAAATTCTTAATATTATGACGACCGTCTCAAAAAAAAATGATATTCCAATATTATTAGATATATTATTATACAATATTCCAACTTCAGTTGATTTTGTCAGCAGTCAGAAGCTATTTGCTGCACACACCGTAGCTGCAGTATTGATAGAATGAGATGTGTGCTCCAGTGCATCTCCACTCAATGAGGCTCACCACAGGTCCACTCAGACCCCCCCGCACGGAAATGACCCCCCACCCCACCTCAGGCCGTCTTCCATCCCAGCCGCCGTCTCTCTTTTTGGACACAACGTGAGAGGGAGGCATCCCGCGGTCCTGCGCTAACAAACCGCCCACCCGCATCGCCTCTAAGCGGAATCGGCGGCGGGGGCCGCGGGGGACCCCTGTGGGGGACTCATTCCTTCCTCAACCTCCACTTGTCTCCCACTGAGAACCTCACGTAGAGAGGAAGAACAAGTATTTGTATATATAAGAAAAAAAAGTCAATCTTCTGAGAATGTTGTTTTTTTTGGGGTCTATAAAGTTGCTTACATTAGATTTCCCCCCCAAAGAGGTTGTGTATTTTTGAAGAAAATGTTTTAAGGTTATGAGAATAAAGTTGTATTTTGGGAGGGATTAAAAGTGGAGGAAGAGGGCTTTTTATCTTTGAATAAAATAAGAGCTTTTATCAGAGCATGGTTGCCCTCGTTGTTGCAAGTGCCCCCTGATCACTGCCCCCCCCCCCCCATTCCACAAGTAGAATTGTAGAATTAGAAGTAAGTAGAATTCTTACTTTTTATCACAAAACAGGACTTTATATCTTGAAAAATATGACTTTTTAATGAAATTTTCAAAAATAAATCATCTTGAAAAAGTATTACTAGTCTTGCAATATTTATTAATATACTATGACTTGCTGCTAAAATATTTATTCATATAAAACTTTTTTCTTAAAGACAAAAATCAGACCTTTTCCATTTAAAAAAAAATCAAACTTTGATCTTGTGATAGTAAGACATCTTTTTAAAAACAACGCAACTTTCTAACCAAAAGGACTATCAAAAAAAAAAAGTTTCATCTTGAAAGATAAATTATTTTAATGTTGAAAAAAAGTTACCTAGAATTTTTTTTTTGGCAAAATACTAGTATTTTGGTAAAATACTAGTATTTTTCTCAGAAATAAATATAAATATATTCTCGTATTGCATTTGTTTAAAATCCACTTTTTATGTTGAAAAATATATATTAATCTCCAAATTTTATATATATAATATATATATATATATATATATATATATATATATATATATACAACCCCAATTCCAATGAAGTTAGGACGTTGTGTTAAACAGTCTTTTTCAACCTCTGTGTAAAAGTTAGCATTCGTTCGTGAAACGCTTTGTAACTGCGAGATATATAAATAAAACCTTACTTCATTCTAAAGAGACAGTGTGTTATGCTGCCATCCAAGCAACGTCTTTTTCATAGACGCCCCTGTTTATTTCAGCAAGACAATGCCAAACCACATTCTGCACGTGTTACAACAGCGTCGGTTCGTAGTAAAAGAGTGCGGGTACTAGACTGGCCTGCCTGCAGTCCAGACCTGTCTCCCATTGAAAATGTGTGGCGCATTATGAAGAAAAATACGACAACGGAGACCCCGGACTGTTGAACAGCTGAAGCTGTAAATCAAGCAAGAATGGGAAAGAATTCCACCTACAAAGCTTCAACAATGAGTGTCCTCAGTTTCCAAACGTTTATTGAATGTTGTCAAACGTAAATGTGATGTAACACAGTGGTAAACATGACCCTGTCCCAGCTTTTTTGGAACGTGTTGCAGCCATAAAATTCTAAGTTAATGATTATTTGCTAAAAACAATCAAGTTTATCAGTTTGAACATTAAATATCTTGTCTTTGTAGTGTATTCAATTAAATATAGGTTGAACCATCCATCCATCCATATAGGTTGAACTTGATTTGCAAATCATTGTATTCTGTTTATATTTATGTTTAACACAACGTCCCAACTTCATTGGAATTGGTTTTATATATATATATATTCTTGGAAAAAGAACATTTTCTTTTGTAGCATAAGAGCAAATATATTTTGGGGTCTTCATGTTTGCTCAGGTTGACATGTAGCAAGTTTCTGGTCCAACATGCCTCCCTGTGTGCTGCTGACGTCTTTTGTTGCCCTCGTCAAACGTTTTACAGAACATTAGGGAGGTTACCATTAAAAAAAAAAAAAAAAAAGCAAGAAAGAAACAGACCACAATCACGCTGCTCGCTGCACCGTAATAACTCCAACGTAAGACAGCGGCTGCACTTCCTGCGACACAGAAGGCAGGAGGAGATGTTTTCTAACAGGGACAGATGGTGAAAAGAATGAAAGGCTGATGAAATATGAACATTTTTACGATACAGCGCCCCCTGCCTCGCTCCTAAAAAGTGGTGAGATGATGCAGTCAAACGCAATTCCCGTCAAGCAACCCCTCAATAACTGGTAGCTGTTGAAAATCGGATCCTGTTGTTGAATTAAAAAGCACTACACGACCTCCCCGCCAGCTACATCTCTGAGCTCCTTGTTCCTCCTTCCTGTAGACGAACTCTCCTTTCCACAAATCTTGGGCTTCTATCCATCCCCCACACAAAGCACAAATTAAAAGGTGAGTGTGCAGTTGAAATCTTAGCACCAACTCTTTGCAACCATCTTCCAATAATGTGTTAGCTCCGCCTAATCCTCGGTGTGTTTTACACGTCTAAAAACACATTGATATCGTCAAGCCTTTCTTTAGACCTCTCTTTTGTTCCCATGCTTTTTTACAATTATTTTATTCCAGTTTATTTCTCTCTCTTGCTGTCATGTTTGGATGTTTTTCAACCTCTGTGTAAAAGTTAGCATTTGTTTGTGAAACGCTTTGTAACTGCGAGATATATAAATAAAACCTTACTTCATTCTAAAGAGACAAAATAGACTGTACATACCATACATACACTAAATACCAAATATATAATATATATATATAATATAAGCACCGCAATCCTGATAAAACGTACATGATGCAAAATAGACATATACTGTATACTACAAATACTGTAAATAATGTAAACAGCATATAGACCATATAGCTCATACAAACTGCATACTAAATTTACCATATACAGTCTGCCATATAATATATATAGACTGGATACAGTATACCATACAGTTAGATCACATCTAAAGACAGTGTTTACAAACCATATGGTACTTACAGTACCACACGGTGTACACTTGATGTACTAGAAAACCGTATTGCCCGTATACACCATAGAAACTCTATACAGAGATGCAAATTATCTATTATTTTTTTAGAAGAGTGTCATGAACAAATTTGAATGAATAAAAATGTACAAAAAATCATGACAAAAAGAGTCCACCTCCAAGCTTTAGGACGCTGTGGGCGTGTCCGCTGAATGCACGGAAAACACGCCCTGCTTGACCTTCACCTGGCACTCAAATACGTGCCTGTGGCTCACACAATGTTTGTAGCGTCAGCCACATCCTGAATAACGTGTGCCGCCGTGTTTAATAAACGGTTAACCTTTCCTGAAGTGTCTCTTTTATGTGGACGCACCACCAAGCCAGGTCTAGCTCGCTAGCTCGTGGGCTAGCGAACGTAATAAAGTTGACTTTCCCTCAAGTGTGTCTGTTATGCGGACACAGATGCCACCAAGCCAGGTCTCGCGAGCTTGTTATCCCGCCAGCTCGTGGGCTAGGGAACGTAATGAAGTTGACTTTCCCTGAAGTGTCTCTGTTACGTGGACGCACACGCCACTAAGCCAGGTCTAGCGAGCTCGGTAGCTCATTAGCTCGCTGGCTCGTGGGCTAGCGAACGTAATAAAGTTGACTTCCCCTGAAGTGTCTCTGTTATGTGGACCCACAGACCCACACGACATGAAGCCAGGCGGCAGTGTATTAGATAACCCCACCGCTGGTCTGACAAGCTTGCTAGCTTCTTAGCTTGGTGACTACCAGTGGTTGGCCCGTTCAATTTGGCATTGCTCGCTCCGTGCGTAACGTGGCTCCACACAACAGAGACACTGTAGCCCAAATAACACAAAACACATAACACTTCAGGGAAGCTACATTTTTTAGGGGGTTGTAGGCATAGCTTGATGGCTAACTGCATGATGTTGTGGTAGAACGGGGACAAGTTATCATTACTAGGGAACTGGCAATTGCATCGAATAGCCACTGATGGAATGACGACGTGAAATAGTGAAAGAGTTAAATGCTATAGCTCCACAAATTGTTCTGTCTGCAGGCTTTCAGCACTTATATTCAAACATCATTAATGTACTTTTCAGGGTCTTTAATGATGAGAATATGTAATGCCGAGTTTGTGCAAGTAGCACGTCTGTCACGACGAGGGTCTTGTGTAAAGCTCCACAGTGCAGCAGTCAGTCAGTCAGTCAGCCTTTGAAAAGCTGCTGATTGGCTTCAGAGCACCAGGCCGCCACCGCCGCCACTTTGTGATGTAATTGCAGGTTGTCACAGAAACAGAAATGTTCTGCAATGGTTGACACACGTCGTCATTGCCTCCCCTCGGCCAGTGTGGGAGAGAGGGAGGCCGACGACCATCTTCAGGCATTCTGAGACATGGGAAGTAGCATCTTTGGGCATCTTCTCAATGTTAAATGGAACTACAGTACAAGCAGAATAGAAGGCATTCTAATGATTCAGAGGCTGTCGCAGCCTAGATTACGTTATGCAAAGGCTAATGCAGTCCAGGGGAAATGTCATTTCACAGCATCAAGCCGGTCCTCCATTCCAGTCGGAGATGCGCACCGTTTTTCCCACAGGCTCGACAAAAATGGGAAAAAAATGCCAGTCATATGAAAGATTGAACGATTCCAATGAATGTTTGAAAAGTCCTCATGGGAAACAAAGATTTAGCAATTTATTTTTTCAGGGTTTGGAGAAAATAGGCCTTGGCATGGACATTTTTATATCATAGCATCCCTCAAAATAACGAGTAACTATCCAACCATCCATTTTCTGAGCCGCTTCTCCTCACTAGGGTCGCGGGCGTGCTGGAGCCTATCCCAGCTATCATCGGGAAGGGGGCGGGGTACACCCTGAACTGGTTGCCAGCCAATCGCAGGGCACATACAAACAAACAACCATTAGCACTCACATTCACACCTACGGGCAATTTAGAGTTGTCAATTAACCTACCACGCATGTTTTTGGGATGTGGGAGGAAACCGAAGTGCCCGGAGAAAACCCACGCAGGCACGGGGAGAACAGGCAAACTCCACACAGGTGGGGCCGGGGATTGAACCCGGGACCTCAGAATTGTGAGGCAGACGCTCTAACCAGTCACCCACCGTGCCGCCCAATCATATTCTAATTAAGTCAAATCAAATGACTTTTTTTTTCAGTGATACAAAGCATGCAAGGATGAGCTTGGTGTGGAAGAACCCCATTGATTTGACTAAATGATGGGATCTTTTAATGATAAGGCATACACGCACACAAATATGACAACAATCATAACACACAAACACATAAAAATGCACATACACACATTAATACAGACTCAGAATCACACAAACACACTCACACACACACACACACACAAACACCGTGTCGCCAATGAGTAACTATAGTTTATATAAAATGTTATCATTATATTTATATATTTGGTTTTTAAAATATTTTTGGGTGACAAAAGTACCAACAATGAATCTTTTATCTGGTTTGTTTTAAAATGTGTTTTATTTTATTGTTTTATTTAATACACTTTTCCATACAAACAGTTTTTCATTTCATTTTGGTATTTTTATATATTTTGGATGATACCATTAATCATAGTGTATTTCATTTGAGTTTTTAAAGTATATTTTATTGTTTTAATATAATTTTACTTATTATTTAGTTTTAATTGTATTTATCTTTCAAAGTATTTTTGGTGATAGTAATTTTAGTGCATGTTAGCTACTTCTTTCATATTTGTATTTTTTGTGCTTATTTTATGTGTATGCATTTGTTGTATGTAAAAAAAAACAACAACTTTTGTATCGTTTACATATTTTTGGGTGATAGAAGGAATCACATGGCACTTACATGACTTTATATTTAAATCATTTATATTAGTATTTCATTTCATTGCTTTACTTTTTTAATTTTGTATTTTTGGGGCGCGAAGCCATTGCGACGCATTTCATTTTTGTTACAAATTTAAAAAAATATTTTTACATTATTTTATTTTATTTTTTATTTTTTAAATACAATGTTTTCCATTTTGATATTTTTATTATATACTGTATTTTGGACGTCAAACGGCAAATGTTACTACGGCAAGTCCCAGAATGCTGCAGAACACAAAATGATTTGATAAAGACCGCTGTTTATAGTAAAAGTTGGAACTTTTTGACTTAAAAGGGATAATAGTACTTAAAGTATTCCAGACAATGATCTTTACATTATGCTGTGTACCTAATGTTGTGGCCAGAAATGCCCTGCAACCTCAATTCCATCATCGCATACCCGACAACAGAGCCTGCAAGTGCGCCCGCGGCGTGACAATCAAACGTCATAGCTATGCGGCTCACTCAAGCCACACTCAATCATAACGCCACATCACCAGGTCGCCATGGCAACATGGAGTCAGAGCAGTATGTGTGCTTTTCGCCCCACCCCACAGATATGAAAATACATCTATGTGAAAGAGGCAACGTTGGCTGTTTCTGACAAGGATCAAGAGACAAGCCATTAAATCTTGACGCAAATCTAATAGAGACATGGTTATCAAAAATAAAATAAAGCTTTCTGTGTGTGGTTTTGAGTGCTGTTTATCCACCAGTTAGCTTGTTAGCAGGGTTTTACACATATACACACACACGCAAAGGCTTGATGCAGCTATTTCACAGCGTCTTTGCATCAATAAAATAAAATAAAGGATGGATTTTCTCTTTGGCCCAGAATCAGTGTGAACAGTCATTGTTGGGTTGTATGTAAAAAGCAAAAGCACAATCTTTTTTTTATAGCTCCAATGTAGCTATTTTTTCAGGGAACAACTTGTCTGATTGGGGGAGGCGGTGTTGCTGCGTGGGAAAAAGAAGCACAAGGTTGTGGCAAAAACCCACCAGAACACAAATAGTCTAGTCCTACCAATCGATCTTCGGCCAGCTCCACACCGAGCAATGTGGCTCAATGCAACTAGATTGAGCAATTGCAAAAAATAAAAATAAAAAATAAAAAAATACAACAAGAAAATGACATTCTAAAAGAATACAGTCGGCAATTCACAGCGACTCGCTGCAACGGGAAAATGGTGCTATCGGGAAACAATATTTTGAGCCACATACATAATTATGCTATTTTATTATTTCTTATTGAACCACAAACAACATGTAGTCAAGGAAGGAGTGGCCACTATAACGATGTTATAATAATACAAAGAGAGGAAAAAAAAAATGTTTTAAATAAAGAGAGTGTCGATGTTTGACAGGTTGTTGGCCCCGTGCATTTCTGGAACTGGGTAACCGGACCTACAGGTATTTCGAGACACGAGCCGGTAGATGTAGTGAGTATAGCGTTATAATATTCCTCAAAAAAGAGGCTTCAACATTTATTGCCACTCACAGCTGAGCTCCACGAAGAGAATTGCACTTTTTGTATTGAAAACAACCACTGTGCAACCTTAATGCTAACATATAAAGGGAAACTCCATTGGCACACTGGCTAACAATTAGCATCTATGTGGTGCTGTTACCTTTGAAGCAACACATGTAGATAATATAGCAACACTCACGGGGATATATTTTTATCTTCTTTCGAAAAGCAACTAAAATTACTGCTGTACTGAGGAGCCGAGAGAGGAGCTTGTCGCCCCCGCCAGGCCAAGGCCCACACACCAGAATGAGCAGCACAATGTGCACTGAAGGAGAATGCGTGACAAAAACTGTTCAATTCTACCACAGTAGTCACGTGGCCATTTTACTTTCTATTTTGAGTCTGGGATGATCGTCACCAAAAGTCTTGGTGTTGTCAAAGTTCTGCGCTTTCCCCCACCGAAGTTACGACCGAACGTCCCCAATGTCCTCAAAACTGCTCCGTCCCGTCTTGTCTTAACCATCTGCTGAGGAAGCTGCCGTCAGCACATTGCGACTGTCTCTCTCTCTCTCTCTCTCACACACACACACACACAAACACACAGGCCCGTACTTGCACGCACACACCTTGGTCACTATGCCTTGCTTGTCAGTCCAGCTGGTGGTTTACATGAAGGCCTGTCAGATGCAGAGCTCCCCGGTGCGTAGGCGAGGAGCGAGGAGAGGAGGACAAATAGATGATGAATAAAAGATCAACGTGGGGCATCACAAACTCATTTTGCTGTATAGTCACCCACAAACATGCATATGAAATGAAAAGGCGTGATAAAGCCCGGTTTCCACCATGTAGCACAGACCCGTTCAGCATTTTCACCAATGACTCATCCTGCAGAAGACTGTCCGCCCGTCCATTTATATTGTGCTTGCCCTCTTTAGGGTCATAGGTGAGCTGGAGCCGATAGTATCTGTCTTGGTTTTGTTTTTTTCAGGTGCCTGGTTGAGGGGATGGCCAGAGTCTTCTGCACACACCAGTTCTCCATGAAAATCACTGGACTAACAGGAGATAGATGCCAGAATATTGTCTACTTGCTGTCATTGTCACAGTTTTCATCTTCCTGTGCTCGTTTCTTCTGCCACGTTTTTGTTCCGGCTCATCCTTTCCGAGTTTTCACCTGTGTACGAAGTTATGATTCGGGCTTTTTCGAGTTTCTTTTTATTGATTGTTCTCTACTCATGATGTAAAGGTTTGTTTCCTTTTTTTCCCCCCGTTTACAATGTATCTCCTGTTGTGGCTCTTTCCATCTATTTTTGTTGTGTTATTCTCACGTACTTATTTTTCCGCATTTTGTTGTCATAGTTTTGCTGTTGTTGCTCACTTGTTTCAACGAAGACCTTTTGTCACGGGCCACATTGTCGTTATGCTTCCCCACAGACGGCCGTTATGACTGTGAAACCATATAAATGTCATTATATTATCACATAAACACAACAAATTGATAGATAACTAGCTTTGAAATCAGAAGTCAAAGATAATAGTTTGTTCAACTATTGTTAAAGTTACTGTAAAAAGGGTTTTGGTAACCAAAAAAAAAAAAAAAAAAAAAAACGCTTATAATTTCTCAATGTAATTATTTATTACCTAGGACAATTAGAAATTTTGGGACAGATTTTACCAAGAATCATGGAAGTAGACACACATCATTTGCTTTTATGGGCCATGTAAAATGATGTGGTGTGCCGGATCTGGCCCCTGGGCCTTAAGTTTGACCCCTGTGATTTAGAGCCCTCAATGAAGCTGTTTTCAGAGTGGGGCAGTACTTGCAGAAAACCCACACAAACACGGCAAGAACTCCACACAGGAAGTCTGGAGACAAGATGCGAACACCAAACCAACTGTAAAGATTGATTTGTTCACAACTTGTCCACCTTTTCCTAAAAAAAACCAAAAAAACCAGAAAAATCTTTCCACTATTCCGAAGAGCTTCCGCATTATAAACACCAGACTCCGCCTTACCGCAACTCCCCTCAAAATACAACGAAAAGTAATTGCATGCTTTCGTGTTCCTCCCCCGAGGTCGGTGTGGCTTCATTCCGGCGCTTTTCCCCTCGCAATTAGCAAGGTTAATATCCCGGGCAGCATCTCTAAATGAAATCTGTGACTGCATGACTATGCTGGCTGAGCGATGCACCTGTTCGCTGTAATTAGCCGTGCCGGGCTTGTAATTAGCTGCCATAGCCAAGGTTAAATCGCTTTAAAGGCACACCCGGCGCTTTGCAACTAATGGTTCTGATTGGCGACACGGACTGGGGTGATTGGCTCATTCTTTTGTGCAACGAGTCAGTGATGGTATCAACGGTTTGTAGCCTTTTGTTGGCCCCGGACCATAATGTTCAGTTCCAAGATCAGTGAGGTCTGTTCAGAATGCAGTAGCTTTACACAAAACCCAGCAAAAGGCAGAATATTGACCAGTCTGTGTGCTTTCACACGGCGACACAGCAGCCAAGATCCAGTAAAAGAATCTTCTTTTCAACAGAGATGCCGCAAAACAGCAGCACAAGAGCCGGAAAAGAAGGTCCTGAAATAAATCCCCTTTGCCTTTCACACAGAACCCAACAAAAGAGGCTGCAAATGTGCATGCTTTCACACAGCTTCACTGATTTCGGACATTCATTTTCTTTTATACAGAGAACCTACAAAATAATCCTGCATCAGTGCTGTAAGAGAAGATAGGGCATTTCTCCGCTTCTGCTTTTCAAACAGAACCCAGCGAAGCAGGATTTTAGCGTACCAGCGACGCAGCATGGCCTTGTGCCGCGCCCTCAGGAGTTTTTGAGGCGTCTCTCAGCACGTACGTGAGTACAGTATGTGGTCGTGGGCTAAAATGGCCTTCTATGCTAATTGAAGTCAACGAGCCGCAGAAGTGGGCGAGTGGGTTGCCATGGAAACACAAGCTGGAAAAGTGTAGCTGGGAGAAGGCCTGCGAGGCGGCTCAAGAGGTTTATGTTTAGAAGCACCGTGTGATGACATCACAAGACGCCTGACGTCAATTGACAAAGTGTATGGTTACCTTTCACCATTGAAATTGGTTTAAAAAAAAAAATATATATATATATATATATATATATATGTATATCATCATCATAATCATCATCAGCCATTATCTATCCACTGCAGGATGAAGGCCTCTTCTTCACGTTTCCAACTGCGAGAACATTTTGCAATTTGTTGCCAGTGTATTCCGGTGTGTTTCATGATTCCATCTGTCCATCTACTTTTAGGTCTTCGCCGTGGTCGCGTTGAAATAGTTTTACAAGGATCTTATTAAGTTCGTTCCCTCCTGCTTTAAGCATTTCAACAGAAATTTCATCCAGACCACAAGCTTGTCCGAGCCTTAAGTGAACTAGTAGCATTTAACCTCTTCAGTCAGGATACATGGAACTGGGTCGGCTTCTAGCTTTCCAGTAATCATTGAGGTGAGGGTCACTGTATAGGTTTGTCTAAAATTCTTGAGCTCTTCATTGTGTGTGTCAAATTCTTGAACTCTACTTTGTGTGCAGTTTGAACAATCCCGTTTACAATTTCGTCGTCGTGTGTCTTCCAGCGTTGGAAGAGCTTTGAAGCGACTAGCCAATTGTATTTGAAGCTCGTCGCTTCTTTCTTGAATTAACTTTTAATTTGGTAAGCTTGCTCTTTAGAAGTTTCTTTCGTTCAAGTT
This sequence comes from Phyllopteryx taeniolatus, assembly GCF_024500385.1. Classification (NCBI taxonomy): domain Eukaryota; kingdom Metazoa; phylum Chordata; class Actinopteri; order Syngnathiformes; family Syngnathidae; genus Phyllopteryx; species Phyllopteryx taeniolatus. The sequence continues at coordinate 14,142,851 of NC_084515.1, read as the reverse complement.
GGCAGTTGATTTGCACTTTGACCCGAACCGATCTGTGGTCACTTCCCATGTCAAATTCGTCGAGGGTGGTGCAATCCGTAAATAACCCTTTGTCGTTGGACAGGAAGTGGTCTATAATGCTAGTGTTACCTTTGGGGCTTATCCATGTCCACTTTCTGTTCCATTTCTTGTATATATATATAGATCTATATCTATATCTATATAGATGTATAGATATATAATTCTAACCTTACTGGAAACAAAAATGAATTTCATTTAATTTAATTTAAAATTTGCGATTTTAACGCCTTTGGAGGACATTAACAAGTTATATTAGATGGGTTATTATTATTTCTTAAGATTTATTTGAAATTTCAAAATCAAGTAGAATGGAGTCATCACTATAGTATCTTATTGGGTCTATTTTTCTTATTGGGTCTATTTTTCACTGTATTAAAAATATTAAAAGCATCAAAATGAAATTATTAGTGTAATATTTTATTGGATTCAATTATAGATTTAAGACCTCGCCAAAGTTTCTTCAATTTTAACATTTATAGAAGAAATAAAATAAATGACATTATATATATACTTTTTATTAATAGCATTATATTTGGGGGCTGGGGTAATTATTCATTTAATTTAAAATTAAAATTTTAACCTCACTGGAGGTGTTCAGAAATTAAATAAAGTTTAATTACATCAATTATTTTTAGTTTTTCTAATGGAGATACATTTAAGACACAAATTGAATTAAAATGCTCATTATATTTTAGTTAAGAACATTAAATAAATTATAATGAAAATATTAGAATAATATAAATTTTCATTTAAGTTTTAACATTATATGAGAATATTAATATATTAAACTAAATGAGTAAATCATTATTAGTTTTTTAAGGAGTTGATTATATATTTGTTTTTTTGTACCCTATCTGGAGAATATTGAGAAATGAAATGAAATATAGTGTAGACTATTTTATTGTGTTTAATTATGCATTCATCATTTTAACCTTATTGGAGAACATAAAACTACATTCATTACATCAAATACTTGGATTTTTGTGTCTTTTATTGGGTGAAAAAAATGTATTTGAAAATCATCAAAAATGATTAAATGATACATTTGTCATTATGAGCATCATTTCTCATCTGAGAGAAATCCCAATGGTCCGTCCGCACCACCTTTGTTACGCAATATGTCTTCTTTCCGAATAAAAAGATTAAAACCAGTACCTCAAAACATATCTTTTAATGTAAGGCAATATCTGTCAAGCTATTTACATGCAGAATTCCGACATGGTGCGCTACACACATGCGAATGTTGCGGTGATTTGATTTTGTCGTCACGCTTCGGCGTGTGCACATCAACCCGCCCTGCGCCACCCTGGAAGTGCAGACATCCAGTGCAGAATCTCCATCGTCTGGCTTATGTCACTTTGAAAATAACACTCCTGATCTTTGGAGGCGCTGCGGGCCGACGATGCTCTGGCCGTGTCGCCATGGAAACAGCAGCCATTAGGCGACCATTTCGCTATTTACCTCCAGAAAGAAGACGGGCTGTCGCGAACTGTGACCCTCCTCCTCCCGCCTCTTCTTTTTCTATTCTCAGAGCTTTCCAGTCCTTGTGAGCTTTAAAAGGAAGGGATTGGCTGCATATGTGACTTGGGGGCTGCATATAGATAAGTTATATAAAGACACAAAGCAATATGATAACAGCGCATTGCTTGGAAACATTATGTGACACCTGTGGACACGCGTACATATGAAATTGGGAAAAAGGTGGAAGCTTGTTTCTGGGAAGGAGCATCCATCAGATAACATTGTGAGAGATGAGAAGGAATAACGAGTTATATTCTGCATGTACTGTATGGATACATCTTTTTTTAATAATAATTATATATATATTTTTTTTATTTATTCATACTGTATTTTAAATATATAATGAATCAAGCTATTAAGTGCATCACATCCGTAGCATATATTGTACAGGTTGTTCGACAGTAAAGTCATCCGCATTCAATATGATATAATTGGAGTGGAACAGACCTGCATGTAAAATTTTGATTTACAGTCATGGTATATATACATTTTTCCTATTGTACAAAAAGCACTATTGACGAACTTGAGTGTAACACTTTTTTTTTTTAGAATTTTCATACAGATTTGTTTTTTTTGTTTTTTTTTTTACTATATCAGTTTTTTTTTATTTAAATATTTTTTACATTACATTTTGGACATTTTTATAGAACAAACATGTTTTTGAATATTGTATTTTTTATGCAAAATATATATCCTAGTTAATTATAGTTATAGTTTTATAGAGATGTGTGTCTGTTTTTGTTTTTATAAACATTATACATTACCTTTTTAAATTTGGAGTGAAATAGTTATTTGTCAGTCAAAATCACAATTATACATATATTTTAATATTTCTTTATATATGAAAATGCAACCAGTTCAGGGTGTACCCCGCCTCCTGCCCGATGACAGCTGGGATAGGCTCCAGCACGCCCGCGACCCTAGTGAGGAGAAGCGGCTCAGAAAATGGATGGATGGATGGATATTAAAATGTACATATTTTATATTACATAGTTGTGATTTTTTTTTTTTTAATACAAATTTTCAGTGTTACTTTGAAGGTTCACCAAGCAAGACTAATATAAATAGCTGATGAAAACGGTTTTTGCTTTTCTTGTAATGGAATGTGTCTTTTCAGTCTTTTAATCTCCTGGTTTTTGTTTTGTTTGTTGTTTTAAACACCAAAGGATTACTTCCTGTTGAGTTGGTTGAGTCTCCCAGTTCTCATAGTTGTGTTCCACTGCAGCTGCTTAAGTAAAAACACTAAAAAGCACATTTATACTACGACTATTAAAACTACCAGTACTACAGAACTACTACTAAAACACTCGCCTGGTGGGGGGGGGGGGAAAATTTAATGAAAACTGTAATCTGGGACATCAAAGTACTACAAATGAACTTCCCTGAGAGTTTCCAGTTGGGACGCAGTAAGTGATAGCTAGAGATTGATACCCCAAGAATCAGCACTCAGGATTGAATCCATTCTATGTTTAACAACAAACTAACTGACACAGGCCTGACATTAACACAACAGGGGGCTGCTTGGGTTTAGGACGGGTGACAGACACACACACACACACACAGATAATCACAAACCTGCAGACAGATGGAGGTAATGGAGGTGCACATACACATATTAGAGAGACAGGTTGATGTCAGCGTTGATGTGTCCTCTGCTCTCTATTGTCTTGGAGCCTCTTTATTCACTTATGATAATGAAGTGGCACAAAGGGAGAGACAATTGTTGCGACGCTAACATAGAAGCTACAGAGTGTGCGAGGTCCGGAACGTCTCGAGTGCAGCACAGCAGGACAAGTTGCTCAATTATTGATTTACCAACCCCAATTCCAATGAAGTTGGGACATTGTGTAAAATGTAAATAAAACATTACATACATTTTGTAATTCATTTCTGTAATCTGATTACATGTAATTAGTTATTGCATCTTATTGTCCAAGTTGATTTAGGAAAACTTTGATGTGCCGAATTCGAATATCACATTGGTTTTGCTCAATCAGGTCAACTTTTTGAACTATGGCCACATGTTTTTGTTTTACATGTACAGGTACTTTCGCTTTAGAGGTTCATGCCCTAAATTTTGACCAATGATGACATAACATTCAATATACAGGTTTAATTTACTTTTGTCAATGTCTACTATTCAATTTACAGTAAGCAAAGTTTGTAACATTTGATGAATCAACTCCTAACAAGTTGGCATGAAATCCTGACCTGAACAAGAGAAACGGTGATTGTCATTTTTGGATTCAGAGATGCAAAATTATCCACAATCAGGTGAGAAAACATAGACAACTTAAAAATGTTTTTCGTAACCCAGTGTGTGTTCTTGCTCGGTATATTGTGTGTGCGCGTGAGGTGTTGTTCTAGCTAGGTGTCCGTCTGACAGAGGCCGCTGCTGTTCCTCAAGGTTAATGATCTCATTGTAAATCATGTCACAATCACCCGTCCGCTACCACGCTCTGCTCTCTTTTCCTTTCGTCTCTCGCGGCCGTGCATGTAGGTGTGTGCGTGCACGCTGCATGCTAATGCTGGTTCTCCATTTGCAAATGGGCACATTCGCACGTGCGCACACGCTGTTAAATGCCTGTGCACACCCACGTGCACGCCGACTACATTTATTTTTATATACTTAAAGATGCAGCGAACTGCAAGCCTCGCTGATATTCACACACACGCCAGTTCACCCAGTGTATGATGAAATAGGAGCCGCTTCACCCATGGATGAAACAAGGCCTGTGCACGTCAAAACCTTTTCCTGGAAGCTGACACGTGTGCTGCTGCCCTGCCAACCCAATGCTGATCCGCCTGCCTGGCTCAATGAGAGTTCAGGACTACAGTGGATTTAAATATCATCGATAGAGAACATTCTCATTGCTCATTGTGGGGTTTCATAGCTGCATGCAGGGGCAGCATCTATTAATAGCTCCACTGAAGAAACACAACGTGCCCTGGATCAATACATGCAATATGCGATATGGGGAAAGATGATAAGGAGGAAGAAAGCAGCACCACAAAGTGGTTGCATAATCAATTGAACCCAAAGATAGAGGAGGCGGGGATGCTGCCATACTTGCAAGCCAAAACAGTCGACCACTCACAATAGGCAAAGATAGGAAAAAGGAAGGGATTGGTCACCCCCAAAATACCATATTTCCTCAAATAGCGACTGAACCGCTAGTACAGGCCGTACCTCAAATTTGTTTACAGGGCATATAACGATAGTTAGGAGACACTTTATATATTTTGCTTCATGGTTACATTTAACCCTGTGTTTTTCCGTTACATTCTATGAAGACTTTTCTTTGTTCATCAAACTTAAATCGATATTTCAAGTTGAAAATCAGTGTAAGTGTTCTTTTTTTTTTTTTAACCCTTCATAGCTCATACTGGAGCAATGTACACATTCTTAGTACTAACAAGCAAATAAATGATAAATGACATACACGGTCATTGGTTTAAAGAATACAAATAAGCACATACAGAATATGATAATACTGCATCTCTACAGTGGTAATCATAATTGCATCACACCAAACCCAATTATAAATCACTTTTGACAGTAGTAGAAGGCAACCATAGGGAAATGTAAATCAAGATCATGTTTTGGACACATTTAGCGAGCGATTCTCCTCCAGTAAAGGCTCATAGTACAATTGTGTTACATCAAAAATACCAATATCATAACTTTTGTTGGTATTGTGAATACAACAATTAAGGTTATTTTTTTTGCATCAATGTGATGAACAATGTTGATCTCACAACAAATACATTTTCTGGAATTATCATCTTATTATTTTTTATGGAACAATAAAGATGATAACAGAAATCTCTCAGACAATACCAAATTGCATTCACTGAAATGCGATAGATCCCAACTCATAGTGGGAAATGTGCTCCAGTCTCTCTTCATACATTCCCATTGTAACAGCAGTAGCCTTATTCAGTGACCAGTTATAAAAAAAAAAAAAAAAAAAGTTTCAACTAGAAATAGCAAATAAGAAACAGTATGTGGATGCTTGAAATCTCCCCCCCCCCCCACCCCAAAAATGAATAACGACTATAACGGTGGTTAACATTCCATATCCACTCCCCTTTAACCACACAAACATACACTTGAGTTCTTGAATTTTACAGCGATTCCATGACGTCAACGTTGTTGTTGTTTTTTTGTCCATGATCTCGCCTTTATTCTTTTTGCAGGAAAAGTCCAATCTTTCACAACTGATAAGTAACTGAACCGAATCAATAGCTCATTTGTCTCAAGGCTTGAATGCTCGCAGCATTAATATAATAAAACTTCCAGAAAAAATTGGTCGGTGTGCAGTGATGGAGTAAAAACCTCAATGTGCGCTGGTTATCCTTAATAGGTGACACTTTATGCTTAATTCTACCACAGACATGAATAAAAAGGTAACGTACGGTCTAATTCAATAGATTAATAACTGTCAATGTGTTTTCCACTGTGTTCCTATGACTTCATCATCCGATGTGCCTGAGTCCATGATGTTTCTAAAGTGCCCTCAGCTTTCACCGAGGTTGCAGTGCATCAAGTAGACTCTGCCTCAAGTTACCTTACACTCCCGACAGCGTTGATGGATGCATCATCACCTGTTTGACTTGCTTTTGCTCTCACGGAAGGCCACCTGCGTCCACAGCCAGATGATAAATCACCCGCTTGGAGATGAACCTGGACGACAGGAGCATGTTACACCGGGTATTGATGCTTCCTGCTAAAAGCTTCAGAAAAAAAAGATGGGGAAAAAAAACAAACTGTGGTGATTCAAGCACATGTGGACTAACCTTGAAAAGGAGTTATCAAAGATGAGTGTGTACTCTCCTGGTTTTCGGACTTTCATTTCTCCCTTTATTGTCTCCTTGTGGGAGTTGCAGCGAGTCAGCGGGATCAACACCTGACAAAGGGCAGACTCATTTAAAGGAGACATATTACGCCACTTTTCCACAAATTAAAACAGTTGCCAGGAGTCTTCATAAAATGTCAGTACAGTACACTTATCAGCCTCTCTAAACAGCCCTGTTTAGAGCAGACGGTATTGGGGATGCTGTCCTGTATCTGTGTCTTGGGGGTCCACTGTAGTCCTGCCATCATTTGAGAAAAAGGAAAATAGCGGCTCTGTGCCCAGGTAGCTGTCATCGGTGCTAATCTAAATGAGCTAGACTCAGACGTAACAGTAGAACGTCTTGCCAAATTGAGAACGGCTTGCTAAAAGACACATTTTCTGAAATAAGCATTTGTGTAATGTCACACTTGATAGGGTTCAGGGGCTCCAGAGATCAAAATATGTGTAAACAAGCAGTTAAAAAAACAATAATCCAAGCACTACTGACAAACAAATATATTTTGTGTGTGTGTGTGTGTGTATGCCAGCGCGTCACCTTAGCCTGTTCGAGTGGGGTCTGCACACTCTCCTGGAAAACGACACTGAAGGAGATGCCTTTGGGTTCTGAGGTAAACGTCCAAGCGACGGTGACGCCCGGCCAGCCCGCGCTGATGGGCACGGTGCTGTAACAGCTCGACTTGATGAAGAGCTCCCGCGAGCTGTCACCGAAGTCCAAAATGTCGTCCACCGCGAAGCGAGACGCCAACCTAAAGCAAAAGACCACAAACGCCAAAGTGTCATCATGCAAGACGGAGTACCTGAAGAAAACTCACCCAACCAAGGGGGAGAACATCCAAACTACACACAGTAAGGCTGGAGCAGAGATTAGATTCCCAAATTTCAGAAGTGTGAGGCAGACGTGCTAACCACTAGTACACTGTACCGTCCTGCCTGCATCCCACTTTGGGCACCAATTTTCTTTGAGTTCTTCAAACGTAATAATGATAATATTTCTCTAAATTTGCCTGGTGAGCATTTGTTTCTTTGGCTCCAGCAAAGTGAGTGTTCTCTTTGTAAGCTTTTGTCATGTCATTCACTGCGTAAGCGTTACATTTCATTCGTTTCACATCAATTCTCACTTCCCATTTTGACATTAAACAAAACCCAAAACATAACAAAACAACTTGCTTCTGCCGTCCAGCCGTGTGACAGCATGTAAATGAAACGCTGTGGTGTACATTTTTTTTAATAAATTGAAAAATTTACGTCAGCTCTCCCGACTTGAGGAGGCAGATCTCGGCATCCTGCACAGCACCACGGCGGTCCTGGGGGTCTTCGGATGGGAACTCTCCTGGGCTGGCGCTGCTGCTGCTTCTGCACAGGAGAAGGAAATCATACAGAGTCAGGGGCTAATTTGAGCCTCCAATCAAAGTTAGCAAAGGCCAGATTGTCGGACGTCTCTAAAAGATTATCCTGAGAATTACCCTGTTGTGTGGGCTGTGTTAAGAGTGCTTTTTCATCCCCATTCAGCTCGGAAAACAGTCGACAATCGAAAATGTTAAACCTTTACGATCTTTATGAGCGTGGTCAGCACCGAGTGGAGAATAGCCGAAGACAGACAACAGTCAATGATAAAAAATGACATGGAAATTTCGCAACTGTGATGTAAGTACCAGAAAAGTTAACAGTTAGCCTAGCTTCTATTTCTTTTTCTGATGCTACTCTTTCCTGTTCTTGTTTTTTTCTGGGAGTCTGAATGTCTTGTGGCACCATCCTGACTGCCACAGGTCAGTCTTGGTACTACAAAAATCATCTGATTTGGAGCAGGAGATTAGCGATATTGGTGTGTGTGCTGTGTTGGTCATCTCAAGTACACCACAATTGATATTTTTCGCTCGTCATGTATGGGGTCTCTTACATTTTAGAAATCAGTTGAGATGTTTTGGACAAAACTATCAAGACGTTGTGGACAATTTTCAGCTTCCAACTTTGTGGAAACGGTTTGCCGGAAGAACCTTTTCTGTTCCTAGTGCATGAAGATATGCTTGGAAGAGTTTAGTCTGGAAGAAATCCCCCAAACACCTTCAGGATAAACTAAATTAAAGATTATAATATCCAGCACCTGCGACCTCACAAATGGCTTTCTGAATGAATGCCTCATTGTCCTAATACTTTTGTGCATACAAGTATATTTCTATAGTCGGGCCTTCAAACTACAATCTAAACGGCAATGATGTTGCAGGAATTCTTATTTGTTAGCTCAGTTTCTGAGGTTGGAATTCAAAGGCAGCACCCACGCAAAATGAGATACGCACAGATGTGCTGCCTCCTGCTGTCCATGTCCAGGAGAGCAGGCAGTGGTAAACGAGTCACCGTCAGAGACGCCGCTCACTTCCTCCTCTGTGATGATGTCGAACAAGCCATCCTCCAGTTTGTCGCCTTCGTCTGCCCCTGGAGAATACACACCATATTCCATAATCAACAAAATTGCACATTGTGTCATTTATGACCAAAACCAGACTCTTCCTTTACCCAAAACGTTCGTCACGGCTCTCAGAGGCTGCAGCAGACGACTGAACGCCGAGCCAGGCGTGCTGGTGATGGCGTCCTCCTGCAGGGGGCGCTCAGCCTCTGCGCTGCGCTGGTGGCAGCAGTCCCGGCAGCAGCGCTCTCTGGTGCCGCCCGGCTGGTGGCTCGTTGCGTTGGTCAGGCAGTAGTAGCAGAAGGGGCGGCCACAAAATCTGGAGGAAAAAAAGTCAAAGTCAGTCGCTATTCTGTAATTTTTTAATATGCAATTTAAAAATAACATTTCAAGCAGCACCTTATGATATGGTAATAAATATAAATTTATTTATACCTATAAAAGGCTGATGACATTACATTACATTATTTCTAAATTAACCCCCGTATTACGCTGCAACTCAAATTAATTTAATTTAGGAAATCCTTTAATATTAAAAATTGAAAATTAAACTTCTGCTTTTCTTTTTTAATATTTATTTTAATAACATGCATTATTTGCGTTAATTATTCAAAAAACAAAAATTACATTCAGTCAGTTTTTGATTTCTGAAAAAATATATTTTTTTTTATTAAACTACTGCTGGTCTTATTGTTTTTAAAAAAAAAATAGAAAATGACTATTGAATAACATGTATACTTTATCTTATCTAATTATTTGAAAAAAGTATATTTTTAATTTGAACTTTTTCATTTATTTATTTGAAATATATTTTACATTAAGGAGCCCTCTTTTATATATATATATATATATATATATATATGTATATATACATACACACACACACATTTTTTTTAAGCACTGCTAAATGATGGAGAATGCTTTATTGAACACCTAATGCACAGTGTGGCAAGTCTAATGTGGCATCTGTCTGACCTGCAGTTGTGCTTCCGGAGCCACCAGCCAAACGGGGTGTGGCAGCCCAGGCAGTAGTTGACGTCACGCTCTGTCTCTTCATCGCGCAGCTTCTGCTCAAACTCGAGCGCGTCTGTCTTCTGCCACAGCACGTCTTTGTCCCTGTACAAATATAACGCTTAAAAGTCCATAAGCACTAGGCGACATGATACAATATGGCTGGCTGTGATGCTATGTAATAAAAAAAATATACAGTAAAAGCTCAACGATTTGGAATTTGACCGGAATATTCTGGAAAAAAACATAATTGCCGCCTTCCGATTCAATTCATGCATGGGTCCTTGAGACTTTTTCGTGTGTCCTTTTATGATATACAGAACATGTCCATGACAACAAGGCTTTTGAATCCTTTGAATTAACACACAAATGCAGCAAACTAAGAATTGAAGAGAAAGAACAATTGTCAGTCACATACAATGCCAAAAAAAAAAGCACCCACGTACCTGATGAGCTCCACGAGCCTTTCCTCCAGGTTAACCTTGGTGCGATAGAGGTCATCGAGTTCGGCAGCTGTCCTCAGGTCGAAGTTCTGCTTGTCCAGCGTCACCCTTTTCAAAGTATCCCTCAGCTCCTGACAGGCCCGCTGAGCCACGTCGAGCTCCTCCTGGCATCTACGCGTAAAATACCGGTTGATTAGTGACAAGAAGCAAAAATCTATTAACAAGAATTCCCAAGTGGCCTCCGTGCAGTTGTTATTTGTACCCTTAAATTGTAGAAACAAAAGAATCCTTGAGGAATAACAAACACATGGATGATTGCAAACAACCATTACCTCTCAATAAACATGGTTTACACCAAAAAAAGTAGCATCTTTAATTCCAATCAAACCGGATGATATGCTATCAATACAAACAATGTCTCGCCTTGATAAATTCTTTCTCAGATGGATTAGCTCGTCCTCTTTCTGCTGAAGGAGATTTTCCGACTGGGCCATCTGGATGGTTTTCTCAGCGAGGTGCTGCCGGTATCTCTGCGCCTCAGCCTAGCAACGGTCACATACAGTTACATGATGTTTTAATGCAAAGATAAATGGAACAGCTCTAGAGAGTTGCATCCACAATTCTGTCTGAAAAAAAAAGGCAATAATGCTCAATTTTGATCCATACTGTCAAAAACCTAATTATTTAAAATGTTACTTACTGTGGTTGTAGTTACTTATACTTTGAAGTTCTGAAATATTTTATATATATATTTTTTTTTTCACTACTTTAGTACTGTTGTAAACTCTCAAAATGTCCCCCTCCCCCCCCCCCAAAAAAATCTCTGAGACAACTATAAAGCCACTGTATCTCACTGGTGTATAATTAATATAGCTCTGTGACTGTCAATCAAAACTGAGCATTATTATCTTTGTAAAGGATACATTTTTGGTACATCTCTTGTACTGGATCACATCAGAGTGAATGCCTGAGACATGAGCATTGTGATTACTTCCCTTGTTATGTCATAGGGCAGTGAATTATAATAATTATTATTATTATTAATTTAACTGCATGTGTGTGCATGCATGTATGTATCTGTGTGAATGAGTGGCGAGAGGAGACCGATTTTAGCTACTTGTAAATAGGGTCGAGCATCGAGAATCGAGAACCGATTGCACCCAGGACTAACTCAAATTTAAAAATCTCGGTTCCCAGTTTCGATGCCTCGTCCTTCAGCCGGGAGGAAGAAGTGGCGAAAACCAACGAAGAAGCGGCGAAAACCAACGATGAAGAACGCGCACGATGACGTGCTTGTGCCCAACGGCGGCTGCGGCGAACAAAGTGTGTCTTAAATTTGTTTAAATTAATGACCAGTCACCTCAGTGCAATACTTGGAATAAGATTACATTGTGCAAAGGAGGCTTTCACGATGTGCAGCGTCTGACACGCGCCGAGCTTCAGCCTACACCGCGCAGAGCTTCAGTGAAGTCAACTCTCAGTCAACTGAGTGAGTGAAACAATAAAATAAGTCCATGCCAACAGTGAGACAGTTAACAAGGTAAATGGTTGCTTGCACTGATGGTTTTTAACGTTTATTTTAGTATTCAAACCAACGTAAGCGCTGACGACAAAAAACAAAACAACAACAACAACAAAAACTGAATTTAACATCAGGCTAAAACGTCACCGTAGCAACTAGGTAGGGAAAGGAAGCAGCGTTTTATAGCATTTGGTTCCTATTTTAACAATGCTTTTCTTAACTTTTAGCTGAAACATTAATTAATGAATATTAAGTCAGTTAGGCTAGTTCCACAAAGGTTTTAGGTTTGATATTGATACTGGTTATTCAGAACCTCGAGTCAAATGTTCATTTTAGTCTATGCTGCGGGCTGCTAAGAAAATGGATGTTCATCTTTTATTTAAACCATGCAGACTTTTTTGACCCAGCCCCCTAAAAGAATCGGAATCAAGAATTGTTTGGAACCAGAATCGAAATAAGGAATCGGAACCGGAATCGTTCAAATTCAAAGGATGCCCAACCCTACTCGTAAAACTCTTTGAGATTTGCATATCATTCTATTAAAAATGCTCTATAAATGACGTTTGTTTGATTGATTGATTGAGTTGTGACAATAAAGACATTTTAGGGATACACTAAAAATAAAACAAAATAACTGAGCGATTAGAGTCGTAATCTTACGGAAATCAAGTTGTATATTTTGAAGAAAAGCAATTATTTTGCAAGAAAAAGTTTAATATTTGAGATTGAAGTCAACATCAAGAGAATACAATAAATTCATGTCATAAATAAAAGTCATAATACTAGAGGACTAAAGTTGGATATTGTTTAGATCAAGTTTTATATTTTTTTCTAGATAAAAAGTTGAATATTGTCAAAATTAAATTTGTAATATTAAGAGAATAAGGCCAGATATTTTTAAGAAATAAGTTTATTTTTGGAGATTAAGTTATATATTTAAGAAAACGCTGTATATTTTCAAGATAAAAAGTTTCACCATTACAAGAATAAAGTCATATTTTATGAGGGGAAGATAGAGGAGCAGTTTGTTAACTGTGTAACAATGCAAATAGATGATCTCATCAAGTTAATGGAAGTATTTTGAAATTCACTTGTTACAATGACTATGCCGAAAACAATATGACTTAAATATTGAAAATATCCAACTTCATTTTTGAACATCTATGACTTCAACTCCGTATATAAGTTTTCATTTCAGCATGCCCCTTGTACTGCTTCCTAAAGAATAACAGCTAGTGTCAAAGTTAAAAGAAATCTGCATGGAGTTGTGCAAGGTATCCTCTCACCTCCAAGCGCTTTAGTTTCTTCTCCACGTCAACTGTTTTCTCCTGCTCGCTCATCATCTGTAACCTCTCCTCCATTAACTCTTCGTTGACACTCTGAATGACCAAACAAAGGTATCATGACTATTATCGTGCGAACAGCGTTGCTGATAGCCCAGAAGCTCTGTGATTTGCTGGACCGACCTGCAGTTGGCTGCTGTGGCTGATAGTCTGATTGCTGAGCTCCAGGCGGAGAGCCTCGATCTCCCAGCGGGTCCTCTCCTGCAGCGTCTCCGCCTCCTCCTGGGCATCGGTCAGCATCTCCTGCAGCTTCTGCGTTGTGGCCCAAAGGTCCTCCTGGTGACGGAGCTTTCCGAGAAGTTGCCGATTCTCCTGGCGGAGCTGCTCTGCGCAAGCGTCCAGCCTGCTCGCCTCCTGTGCGGCCTCCTCCTGCCGCGCTTGCTGTCTCTCTAAGTGGTTCTCCCATCGCAGGCGAGCCTCTTCGTTCTCGGCCGTCAGCATGCACACGCGAACGCCGAGCTCTGCGGTTTCAGTGTTGGCCCGGTGCAGGGCCTCCCCGGAGTCGCTGTTCTCCAGGCACAAGGCGTCGTAGCGCTGCTTGAGATTGCGCAGCTCCTCCCTGCAGGCCGTCACCTCGGCAGCCAGGCCCGCCCGAGCCAGAGCCTCGCCGTCTCGCTCACGGATCAGGGCCTCCTCGCGCTCACGAGAACGCAGGATCTCGTCTACGTGCCGTCGGTTGAGCTCCTCCACTTGACCTTTGAGCTGTTCTGCCAAGACTCGCAGGTCCTCTCTGGAGGCCTCGGTCACCTCCTGAAAGGCCTGAGCTTTCATTCTCTCCTCCGTCCCAGCCAGGAGCTGAGCCCTGAGCGCCACCACCTCCTCCCTGAGGCGGTGCACCTCCCTCAGGTTGAGCTCCAGCTGAGCCTCGGCGATCACGAGCCTGAACGGAGCCTCTTTGGTCTCAGAGGTTAAATGTTCCTCATGAAGCTTTGGCATTTTTTCATTGCTTTCCGCCGCTCCTTTCTCATCATGCTGCTCCGAGCTCCTGCTCTCTAGCTCCTCAGCACGAGCCTGCAGAAGACCACATTTAGCCATCTGCTCTTTGAGCTTGACCTCCGTTTGCTGGAATTTCACCAGCAACTCCGCATGGCTGCTTTGGGACTCTGTGAGGCTCTCGTCCAGATTTGACAACTTGGCGTTTAGCAAGTCCAGCTCCTCATGGGCCTCAGCAAGTTGTTTTTTCAATGAGCACTGGACCTCGAGGAGCTCCCGGTTTTCCTGCTGCACACTCTTCTGTTGAGCATCCGATCGCTCCTTCTCAAGAAGAGCCTTCTTTACAAGCTCCTCTAAATGGCGGTTTTCGTCCAGAAGCTTCTTCTCGCGATCTTCAACGCACAGATCGGCAGCTTCCACCCTTCCCATCAGGTGCTTCTCGGAAGCCCTTAGAGTAGTGAGCTGGTCTAACAAGGCTTCCCTTCCCCGAGTCATCTCGGCAATACTGTCCTCCCTCTTTTTGACCACTTGCAGTAGCGCAGCATTTATCCCCTTAAGCTCACAGCACTGAGCTTTGTAGCAATCGATGTTCCCGGTTTCCTCAAAAGCATTCACGTCGTTTTCATCGAGTTTAGAAACTGGACTTTCTTTCTTCAGCTTCTCCAAGTGTTCTTCCAAATGCTTGATTCTCTCGGCGTTGACGGAAAGCTCTATGTCTCTGCTTTTTAGGGTTTTTTGCAAATCCAGCAGGTGAACCTCCAGGGTTTCATTCTGGCTATCTCTATCGATACATCTGCGCTCTATCTCGTCACGTTCCTCCTGAAGCCTCCTCCTCAGATCCTCCGCCTGGCGTTCTCTGCACTCCAGCGAAGCCTGCAGGCCCTGAAGTTGCGCTCTCAAATTCCCGCTCTCCTTCTCTTTCAGCGTCAACGCGCCCTGAATACGACCGACTGCACCCTGGAGCTCCTCTAAGCGTTTGAGCGTCTCCTCGCGCTCCTCCTTGCCCCGGGATTTGACGTCAGTCAGTTTCTCCGTGCAGGTCCTCAATTCTTCCTCCCTCAGTTTGAGCTCCTGAGACACACGCTCACAATGCCTGGCTCGGTCCTCGGCCTCCCTCTTGGCCTCCAGCCTCTTTTCCTCCGTTGACTTCAGTTTCTCCAGGAGTTCCTGGATCTTCCAGGCCGAGTCGCGGAAGCTTGTCGTTTGTTTGCCCTTTTCTTTAATAGTCTCGTCCAGCTTAGAGAGAAGCTCCATGTTTTTGTTCTCAGTAGCATCGAGTCTGTCCTGAATTTCACAGTTTTTTTCTTCCCAACACGTTTGATAGTGGTTACGGACATCCATGCTAGGAGTGACTTCTGAAGGGTTTGGCAAGCTGATGGTCTTCTGAGCTGCTAGCAACTGGCCGTTAAGGTTCTTGATGACATCTTTCAGCTCGGCCGCCTCTTTGCCTAATTCCTCTACCTGTCCCAGAAGCTCTTGCTGCCTGAGCTCGGACTGGTCGAGCTGGATGCGGAGATTCTCTGCAACACTGCAAGGGGATGGGTCTTTCAGAGCAAGGTCCCCGAGAACACTCAAGTCTGGAATTGGAAACTCCTGTGACTGAATGGTAGATGAAAAAGGTCCTTCACATAGTATTCAAACAAAAAAGGTAGTTCCTGCGTAATGCTTTATACCTGGACCAGACTGTTGACGCTGGAGCAACGACTGGGGGGTCGCCACAAGAATGATGATGAGCCAGCCCCTAATGTCCGTCTTTCATGTCACGAAAAGGGGAAAATTACAGTTTATATGAATGACTCAGGTGAATGCCGGTGGAGATATTTTTAGCTTTACACCACGCACTATATCGGCAAGTAATGACACACTTTTTCCCCCTTGCAATGTGTGAGGTCGCTCATATTTTAAGAATCAGTTAAAGCCCCTGTGAACTGAAAAGAAATGTCCCATCAATTTGACACACCACAGAGAAGAGTGTTGTTAACAACCTACCTAACTTTGGATGATTTAAAAAAATTACAAAAATGTACAAAAAATAATAATAATCGCTAAGTATATAAACACAGGCTTCAAAAACTTGAAAAATCAAGCCATCCTCTCCACTTTCGAATGCTATGCATGTGCCCGCTGAATAATGCACTGATACCATGCCCCTGTCAACTGTCAATCAAATACCACTACGTCTACATCTTTCTCATGCCGACCCATCCCTAAATGTTTGAGCCGTGAAAATATATCTGCTTAAAGTCTTTGAAAGTGTTTTCAGCAGCTACCTTTAATGTTTTAACTCACACATTTAAACATGTATAATGTATTTAGAAACCAATTACTCAATTCACTTTATACGGTCTTTAGGATGTTAAAAATCACCATGTCAAGAGTCAAGGTTCCATCTGCAAAAAAAAAATACAAGTGAGCACCATTTACCTGGCAAAGGCCGGCCAATCGATGTCGAGATCGTAACCTTGGGCTGCAACGTCAAATTGGATTTGATTGAGCTCGTAGAGGTGATTAATGATGTTCGAGGTGAGGCTTGAGTCGAGGAAGGGACTCCGGGCGTAATACCAGTCACTAAGGAAGACAACATTTTATAGGAAAACATTACCTATAGATTGCCACTGGTGGTGGTTGATAATAACTGGTGTGTTCAACTGGGGTCTGTAGTTTATGACATATGGTGGGAATTTACGTAAATAAAATTTGTACGCGAGTCGGAATGCGACATATTCTAGAAAAACAGCAAATAGGGCATTAACTGGGCAGGCCTTTTTGTGCCAAGTGACCACTTATTACGCCGCTTCACAATAGGGGCTGAACCGATTAGTAGATTCTCTGAAGTGATGACGCAATGACGGTCAGCGTGTGACGTCGATTAATTGCTAATCACATGGTTTTGCAATTTGCATTAACAACATGGAGTGTATTAACACTCCATGTTGGGCCACAGCAACTGGGAAGAGTCAGCGTGCTTGTGTGTGGACTCTGTTGAGGAGGAAGGCAGAAAAATATCAACAAACACCTCGTCTGTTGGGACCATCATAATTTGAAGACCCCCTGTATACAAAAAAAACTTTTCGAAAAAAGCTCCTATGACATTTTTCTACGCAACTTTTTCTCGAAAAACATGACTATTTTCTCAATGCTATTTGTTTTCTTTTTTCTTGAAGAGTAATAAACAAGTTTTTCTAAGCCATAATAACAGTACATATTTTTATGAAACACAATTCTATGAATATAAAACAAATGACAAACAGTAACTATGGCGGGATGTGAGCATGCATTTTTTGTGCCACGTGATCACGTCTTCCTACGCCATTGTGCAGACTAGTGTGTTACCATTCATAACCTCAAACTCCCATATGCCAATACCATCACAAATCGAGGAATCATGTGCAGATACAGACAACAAAAGGGTTCCACTGGAAGATGGTTGACTTGAGCTCGCATTCATCAAGGTTACATTAAAGGTCGAAGCAAATCTACTGATTTGAGTTTGGGAAGCGAGAAGTGGCGGTAGGAGTGCACGGGGCGTATGTTCAATCCGTGAAAAGAGAACTGAGACATAAAATCGAAACGCGAAAGTCACGCTTCTTGAAAATGGCATAAAAATATGAGACGTATGAAACAGCTACTCACCTTGTGACTTTCTGATTGATGAGACACTGCTGCAGCGTGTCGGCGAGACGCTGGTGAACCAGCGAGTAGCGAATGAATGCCCTTCCTTTGCCCAGGGAGGTTTTTAACTGAGAACACAACACACACGCGAGTCACAAAAAGGAACTTTTTATGTGCCCAATTTTGACGACAGATAACAAGATGGCATCCTGTCTATAATCCAAATTGACTAATCCAATGAACTGTAATCTCAAATGAACCTGTGTAAACGTGTGCTTGTGTAACAACAGATTCCTGGGACGGGGTGTCAAAAAATGCCTGACCGCAGGCCTCATCGGCGCACCGAGCCATAATCTGCCGTGTCGGTCCGACGGCAAACTGACGTCTCTGGTGCGTTAGCAGATGGAGGGATTTACGTGAAACAGACTTTTAGGTCTGCTGTGAGAACACCAGCTGGAGACTTACTCATATTTGGGACCGACTGATATTAAACAAAGACCTAAGGGAGTTAGGAATAAATCTAACGAGCCCCGTCATCTACATTTTTAGATTTGGCAATGACTTAGTTGACTACACGTGATGCACGTGTGGCCCGCAGTCACTGTTTTATTGGCCCGTGGCATATACTAAAAATGTAATACAACATGGCCCGCTGAAGCAAGTCATAATGTTACATATGAAAATAATACTAATAACTATTTTCTTTGGCAGCTACTATTTAACAACAAACCGAGCTTGAGGTTGTCTTTATGTATATTATGGCCTACACTCATTTGCCTTGAGCATGTTTAATAAACGTTAACCTTGGAAGAAAAAAAAGGGGTTAAAAGTACACAAACAAAAAGCAGAGTAAAAATGTGATTTATTATCAGAAATCAAATAAATACATCAATAAATATTTTAAAAGTATATACAAATATTTAAAAAATAAAAATAAAACACAATACAGAAGATAAATAATAAATAAAATATATGAATAACACCCCAGGCAACTAAAAGCCTTAAAATATATTTTTAAATTAAACTGTAAAATTATTGTTGAGCGTTAAAGGAAAATGACTTTTGGAACACAGATGCCAACATGGATCGCGTGGGCCTTATGTGCATGTGTGGTATCAAGTTAGCCGACTACACTTGTTGGAATGCTTAGGAATTCACAATTCTATCCCCATAATTGTAGTATTATTTTTGTATATTTGAGTAAAATTAATGTATTTTTCGAGCTTTTTAAGTATTTTTAGTCATTCTCAAAACCTTTATAATCACTATTCAATTCAATTATTACCCGTCCATGAGTATTGTAACCTTACTTCTTTGTAAGTGAGGTGTCTATTTTGATTTAACAATGTTACCAAACATGGTTTCTTGCCATACAAGATATACCGTAAAAACATAGCAGTTCTAAACGTCTCCATAAGGAAGTCGTTGGATCTGTTTAAGCAAATCCACCTTGTTATAAGGCGCACTACAGAGCCAAACAAGTCCTCTTTTAAATTGCGCATAAGCTCATCGGAAAAATCTACCAAGTTTGACTAGAACCACAGTTTGTGCTCTAAGATTGAGAAGCTCACCACTGTGGATTCCCGGGAACAAGCGAAGGAAGGAAGAGTAGTTGCAGGTGAAAGAATGCAAGTGAATCGGTCCAGAGTGAGTGGCCGCAGGATTAGTTACATGATAATACGCTCTGTGTATTTGTGTCTGTGCTTGCCTCATACGGCATACTGCGTCTCAAGTGTGTGTGATAGTGTGTGTATGTGTGTGTGTGTGTGTGTGTGTGTGTGTTGCAGAGCAGGATTACCTCAGGGATGGACTTTACAAAACGGATGCCATCGTTAGCACCCTTGATCTTAATCAGGCAGTCGCAGAAGTAATCCCAGTAGTCTTTTCTCTGGCCGAGAAAGGTTGTCCTCTCCTTCAGGTCAAACTGGAAACAGTGTTGTTTAGAACTACTTGAGGACAAATCAACAGCGCACAGGATACATATGCATTTTTTTCACAATTTTAAACCATTCCCATGTTTCTTAAACATGCTTTTGTTCAAAATTACAGCAAACTTCTCTCCCTTTATCAACCCTCGCTAAAATTAGCCTGTTTTGATGGCATGGTCCTCGCTCATGCAAATGAGTCGCAGCTCAGCCCGCCCCATCTTCTGCGGGGTCAAATGGAAGTACGGCTTTAGTCGCCCTGATGACTAGAGGCGGAGCTACTCTTTTTATTTAATAAAACACACTTCATCCCCAAGCCGCCAAAATCACATTTGTCAGTTTGTGTGCGTGGTGCAGAAAGCGGACAAATCGGCAAACACAAATAGTCCCTCCCACCAATTCATTAATTCCATTACTATGCCCGTCCTGAGTTTGTGTCAAGCTTCTCAAGTACCATACCTGCAACAGGTACTCGAGTTTGTAGAAGAACTTGCGTAGGTTGGTGCTGTCGTCAGTCACGGGCTCCGAGTACTCGTGCTCTTGACTCAGCTGAAACACAGCATCTAAAAATAAAAGTAAACGAGGGGTCACACATATTTTCTTTTTCTTACAATGGAGAAATATATGAAAAAGGTTATAGTCTTACAAGGATAAAGTAATATATTTTCGAGATTCAAGTCTTTATTAAGAGGATAAAGTCATATTTTGGAGAAGAAAGTCATATCAAAACAGGTAAATTTCTAATTCTGGCCACAAATGCGAAGAATTCGTCTACGTCAAGCAAGTACTGTATCTCTCGATTCCTGGCATACAATTAGCAACTAAAACTCCTTTCAATCAAAAGGTCAATAATCGCTTCAAAGTCCTGATATTGATAATAACCTGGGGCGTATTTCTTATTTTTCAAACCTATACTCAAGCATAACTTCACAAGATTATTGCCAATCCTTACCCAGACAAAAAAAATAATTGCTCCTCTATCATCCCCTCACTTCCCCATGTGAAAATACACATTTATTCTTGTACTATTGTCTTTAATCTTGAAAATATGACTTATCTAAAAAATATAATTTATTTATTCTCATATTACAATTTCAATATAAAAAATTACTTTTTAGTTTTGTAATATTATGACTTTAATCTTGAAAATATACAAGTTTAAAAAATATATATCTGTCTCATAATAGTACGAGTAGTTTTTTAAATAATTAACTATTTAGCTCAAAAATGTACCTTTTTCTTGCGATATTACGACTTTGTGGCAGTGTAATTCTTTTGATTTCTTTTCAGTGACCCTAACACTCGTAGTTTATTAAATATTTTGGTTACCCGACGAGAGTCAAAATGTTATAAACGGCGTACAAAATAATGCAAAGGGATACAAGTTTGATACATACTTCTGAAATAACACATTTTCTCAAATTATCTTTAATTACGTTATGTTAATATTAATATTAAACAACAGCACACAACTGTGAAGACAGCATGTTAATGACTTCATCCAACAGATTATCACCAATGATTCAACAAGGTAGAAAAGAGACACATATCAATATCCAACACTTTATTCCTATAAATCTCTGCAAGCGTCTATATTTTCAAATGACCACGTTTACAACATCCCTAGGAAATCACAATGTCAAATCACCAATGAGCTATTTTTTTACGCGGGCGACGTCATGTGGTGCTCGCTGGGGGCTTCTTGGTGCCCGTGTGTACCGTGTCGGTGACCCCAGATTTAGCGTGTTCAATGAACCAAACATGGATGTTTTTAGAATGAAGGAAGAAGCTGGAGTACTGTGTGACAATGTACAAACTCAACACAGGAAGGCCGGAGCTGTGATTTAAACCCTGAATGTCAGAACTGTGAAGAAGACATGCTAGCCACGTGGCTAGTGACAACACAACCACAATGACAAACTTTTCATGAAATAATTTTAACTGGCAAAGATGCTGTTGTCTTGTGTATCTTCATTACCATAGAGATCTTTGATGACCCTCTGCAGCTGATTATGGCCAACCGAGGAGCCTGAGGTGGCCATTGTGCACCAATTCTGTAGGAGGAATTTCAAAAAGAAACTTTCTTACTCACACAACACAAGACAACACTGCTGTCTTTTTCTTTATGTGGAAGACACTTGATATTGGGTCAAACTGAGCAACTACTGTGGGAAAAGCAGCGTTCGTTTTCCCAACTGACAGGCGACATTTTCGACAACTCAGGTTACAGAAACGCCATCTTTTACAAAAGGTAAAACATGTTTTGTCCATGTTTTATGTCATTTATGAGCCGCTGTAAACATGACATCGACGCGTCAGAGGAGGAGAGACGTACCGTTGCTATTTATACCAGCGACACCTGCTATCGCCTCCCCACTTCCGGGTACTTGAAAACGTTAATACACTCAAAATGGCGGTCATGCTGATAGTAAAATAAAAGAAAAAAATACCGCAGCTTTGTAATGGTTGACAAAATGAGACTTATCTGTCGTAAAATTCTCCTGAGTGGTCACTTCATACCTGTGTTGTTAAACTAAAATCTGCTCCTGTTAGAGGCGGGTCCGACCGCATGATTGACAGGTAACGCTGACCAACCGGGTATCCACGGCTCTCCAAAAGCTGATCAAGTTTGGTTGAGACACTAGCTATGAATAAACATACAAATGCATGTTTATTAATGAAGAAGAAGAAAAAGAAGAAGTGGTTATTAGTTATTTTCTTTTTAATCGTATGAATAAATAGTTAAATTAAACGTGGAGAAAATATAAGCGAAAAAGATCCACCCTGTTTACACTATAAATGTGTAATATTATAATATAGAACTACAAACTGTTCTTTATTCATTATTTTCTGTATTTTGACATACATTATCCAGTCTTAATTGGAATGGCAAAAAATAAAAATAAAAAAATAAAAAAATAAAAAATAAAAATAAAAAATAAAAAAAAAATATATATATTCTTTTCACTATTTTTTTGTAGTACTCTGTTTTAATTGTAACTAGCACAAAAAAAATAAGACATTTTTGTTCATGGTATTTATTGAATCGTCACATTTATTTGATGATAAAAGTTTGTATGGGATATTTCCTCAAAAGCGGCAGAGGTGTAACTATTGGGTGGGGGTGGATGATGTGGAATGGATGTTGTCAGCCATATGCGTCATGATTAAGGAGCCATATCCAAAGACTGCAGTGTGTGTACTAGCATTGGTGCAGGTACAGTACTTTTCTACATTATTTTGTCATTTAATGGGGGTATTTTTTCCCCAAAATATTTTATACTTATTAAATGCAGTGATAGCGTCAATAACCAGATGTGTGTGCTTTTCAGTTACACATTTTTAAAAACAGATTTTCTTTCCTGTAAATTAGGCCATTTATAGCAACGGTATTTTGGTGACTTTTTTTTATTTTTTTTAATTATTATTATTATTTTTAGAATGGACAAAAACTGCTGCGCTATTGTCAAGTGTCCCTCTTTTGGGACGCAAAGGTACTCACTCGTTCGCTATGCTCTGCTTGGGACAAAATGCCAATATTTGGGACCATTACGTTTTTCTCAGATTTGCAATTCATTTTGCGTTGACGCCACGAGGAGGAGTTGAGAGACAAAACCTTGAAGAAGCACCGGCTTCATTCAAATGTCTTGGCGTGGATTTATTTTGGTTTCACTGTTCAATACAACGACAAGGGAGAGAAAACGACTATTCTGCGTGTGAGCGTCTTAGGCGGGAGTTTAGGCCAATCGTAGAACCTTGCAGGTGTTCTGAATTCTTATGTTGGACTATCTGAAGCTCGCCCGTACCACGCCGCGGCTCGTTACTGCAAAACCCGTAAATCTGGGCACTCGTAAGTCAAGGTCCCACTGTTAAAGTGTTTTATAAGGGTGTGATGATACATATTCCGATACTGTCCAAATACATTTGGTCCTAACTTTGTGTGATCTTCTCTCCACGGTAGAAATGGCAGCAGCTGAAGAAGTCACCGCTATCACAGCAACATCAAACGCGACCACTTACTGGACAGGTGGTTTTGCTGATGATTATGACGGTTATGATGTGGACTATCAAGACGAAATGTGTAACGCGAGCGCCCTGTTGGAGTTTGTCAAGATCTCCAGTCCGCTCTTCCTCTCCACGGTGGCGGTTCTCGGCCTGACGGGCAACGTCCTGGTCGTAGCGATTGTGCTGAAATACGAGAAGGTCAGATCCCTCACCAACGCCCTCATCCTCAACCTGGCCGTGTCGGACCTCCTCTTCGCGGCGGCGCTGCCCTTCTGGGCGTACTACGACGCTTGGGGCTGGGGTTTGGGGGACCGCGCGTGCAAGCTGGTTAGCTTCGTGTTCGACGTGGGATTCTGCAGCAGCAGCCTGCTCCTCATCACCATGACGATCCAGCGCTACGTCGCCGTGCTCAACCCGCTGTCCCGCCTCGTGTCAGCGGCGGGCGTCCACAGCCTGCTGGCGTCTATACTCATCTGGTGCGCCAGCGTCCCGGTGTCCGTCCCGGCTGTCGTCCTCACAGTGGTCGTGCAGCAGAACGGCCAGAGTCACTGCGAATACGACGATTCTGTCAGCGGCTTGTGGGGAATCTATCAGCAGAACGTCCTTTTCGTCCTCATCTCAGGCGTGTTCCTCTTTTGCTACCCTCGGATCCTGTGCAGGCTGCTTCGTCCTTCGGCGAGGAGACGCAAGAACAAAACCTTGAAGTTGATTTTCACGCTCATGCTGCTCTTCTTCGTGGGCTGGGCTCCGTATAACGTCACGCTCTTTCTTAAATCTTTACGTTTCTGGTCCCAAACGCCCGTGGACTCTGAGACCATGGCGGGGCACTGCGCCAGCTACAACCTTCTGGACTTCACCTTTTACGTCAGCAAGCTTTTGGCCTTCTCGCACTGCTGCCTCAACCCCGTTCTCTACGTGTTCGTGGGCTCCAAGTTTAAAAGTCACTTGAAGAAGATGATGGGGTGTCAGCGTCGCAGCGACGGCGGCGGTGAAGGCGGGCGACGGAACCGACTCGTCATCACATCCCTGTCTAGCGGGGACGACCTGTGCGTGTAGCTCAGCAACCTTTTGTACGTGGCGTACGCCTAACAAATATCAGGTTAATGCAACTGCTAAAGCGATATAGTGAACCCCCGCTATTCACGGAGGATACAAACCGAGCTCCGTCGCAAATAGTGAAAAACCGCATGTAAATTGCGCCCACCCGAAATGGTTGGTAATTGCCTATAGATGCTTCAAGATGGCGGCATAAGCCCTTTTTTCTTTTAGGCAAGCATTGAAGCGACCTAATGAAGCTCCTCCCCTCAGTTCAATGTAGTTTTTTTGTGTCACCAGGTGGCGCCAAAGCAATATTTTTACATTAGATATGGCCTTGACCTATGCACAAAAACAGCAAATAAGTGAGTTTTTCAGAGAATAGCGGATAACGGGTCCCCCAAAATAATGCAAATGCCGAACCGTGAATACGCCGTTGTTCGCTGTATCTGAAGGTGACGAAGGCTATATAGTACTTTGACACCAAACACGGAAACTTCATTCAAACTAGAGTCTTTACTGAGTATATCGGCATTGACGAAGTCAGTCTAGCAATTTCCCAGCTTTGCAGGTATTATCAGAAGCCCATTTCCACTGCCTGAAAAATTCCGGTAGTTTCCAGACTTTCCCCCATGTCGCAGTCTTGTATAAACAACACCAACACAGAATGGGGGGATGAAGTCAACCTCTCATTGTTTCCCTTAGTATCAGAGGATTCTTCTGTACCCCCTGAAAAAGCTAGCTTTTTTTTCCCCAAATGTTGCTTTTCTTTGCCCACCATATTTTGCGCTTGGGGTTTAAATATTAAAATGTGGAATGCACATATCTGTATTACACCTACATTTTAGGTTCCATCAAATGAAAAATACTCCATGTATGCAAACAATGTTTCTGAATGAAATTTAGACACTCTTAGTCCACATCTGTTTTGGTTTTGTGATCCTCAGTTTTTTTTATTTTATTTTTCGGGAGGGGGGGCGGGGGGGGGGAATTATATTATCTCTTTTTCTAATAGGGCATAACCCCCCCCCCACCCCCAGATTGACCTTGTGCATGTGACTCAGAATAAACAAATTAGCTCTGAGCAGCAGGATCTATAAAAATGTAATCCATAACAGACTGCATTTTTGTGATTAAAATTAGTGGCGTGGAACCAGCTCACTGGGCCATGTCCTTGTTTTTGTTGCTTTTTGGGGTGAAAATGAGCAAGACTTGTAAGAAATGGGTATCAGTAATTAAAGTCGCGCAAGAACCCTTTGCTCACCTTTTCAAATATTTTAACACAATTACGTGTCATGCACCTCTTAGGGGCCTCGTGCTGTGTTGGCCGGCTTGGTAGGGGGTCCACAGAGGAAGGGATGTGTGTGTGGCGACGGCGGTGTAACTGCACTCCTGTATGCGTCTCCGGGGGTAGATTAAGCTTAATTAACTAAACCATCCAAGCACGCTTGGATGAATGGTTACAAGTCAAGGGCAGAGCAGTCACACGTTCCCTGGAAGTGTGACAATGTGACCACATTCTCGCTTGTGAGGGGACACCACCGAAAATATGTTTTCAATGAAATATAATAACGTGTCAGATTTTGTTTTTAGGTAGGAAAAACACACAGTTTTAAGGCACCTGTCTCAAAAATGTCTACAAATGTATCCAATTGTACTGTGGTACTATTTATAGAGGTAGTTTATAAATAAACGTATTCTGCTTTATTTTAGTGACACATTATTTTACGTTTACCGGAATGCAGGGGTTTTCCATGAAATAATATTTTTAAAAATATGTCATTTGAAACAATGAGCGATTGCAGTATATTTAAAAAAAAATGATCTCATCATTCATATACTTATCTGTGTACTTAATGTTTAATATGTAAAATCATTCAAGTATAGCAGCATTTGTATTAACCTTGAGTAACAGCAAATACGGAAATACAGTATCAAATATCGCCCCTTGTGTCATTGTAATGTGCAAAAATGTCCTCCAGGTGGAATAAAAATATACATGAAAACTTCAATATAAAAGGTTAAATGAAATAATGCACATACAAATATTAAGTATTATTTTTCTAAACTCAAATGAAATCATATATTTTAAAAAGCATTATCTATAATTAAAATACTACATTTAAAAAACATATGTACAACATTTTTATTATCATTAGAAAAAAAGTATTAATAATTCAATTATTACTTAATTAATTAAATCTAACTAAATTAAAACAAAACATAAGCTACAGTATATCAAATAGATAGAATGTTTTTAATTTATTAAAAACAAAAAACATATACCCAACATTACTATTGAATGCTAGACATACAAATTGTTCTTTTATCATTGATGAAGAAAAATTAAACAAATAATGAACAATCATTTTTTCTAAAATAAAGAAACTGAAATTACATAACACAAAATCTTAAGTATTATCTAGCCATATTGAAATTTTAATTAAAAAAAGAAAATTAAATCACAAAAGAAATTATTAAGTATTATCCATCTCGCTCGCAAGTTAGTTGAAAATAAAATTTTAAAAAAACAAAAAAAAAGAACATTTGTGTTCATTTATGTTCATACTTTGTGATGTTCTGTTTATGTCTTTGTGTAACACGCTACAAACTCAACTCAAGTAGAAATCCGGAGTTGAACTCGAGCCCTTCGTTGCCAGTGATATTTTGGACAATGGCGCGCTTCAACAAGGCCCTTCTGTTCCCAGTGCACAAAATAAGGTCCATCAAGGCATGCTAGGGTGAGTTTGGTGTAGAAGAACAACCCCATCAGAGTAAGAAGATTGGAGACTGCATTGAATTTTTGTTATTATTATTTTTATTATATTTTTACTTCCTGCAAGTGTGAAGGCCGCATGTGTCCCTGGAGTTTTTTGTTCATGCAACCTTCGGTGACGCCAATGAAAGTCATCCTCGTTTGTTAGCTCGCGGTGTGTCGGTCCCCAGATCGTTTTCTCAGCAAACGACGTTGTTGTTCCGTGTCGCTTTTTAGCCACCAGCTAAACAGCTGTTGTTGTTTTCTTGCCACGCGGATGATGATGATGATGATGATGATGATGACGACGAAGCCACCAGGTTTAGGGCAACCCGTGCAGTTTACTCCCTTCTCCTCACTTTCATACCCCCCAGATATCCGCAAGAATCATTACTGCCGCCATATGCCACTTGAACGGATGCCGGGCGAAACGTGTGCATTGCTGATCGAATCTTGTCACGCGTTAATGTGCGTGCAAATCGATTACGCGCCAAACCCTCCTAATGGCCGGGAAGAAGTGTTTTAGTCAACAAATAGAGATGACTTCATCACACGTGGCATTCCCCTCTTGGAATTTGCTACAGGAATGAAGTGCTCCCCCGCTTTATAGCGGTTCATCGCTCGCAGATTTTGAAGCAACGTTTTTGTCTGGGTTTGTTTTTATGGGTTTTTAAAGTCTACGAGAAATTCCAAATGGGCCTTATGTAGAACGACACGTCACCAAATTGGAAAACAGGTTGGCGAACCTCCTGCGTGCACACACAAAACCAAGTCTAAACATCGGATATGGTCATCTTTGGTAGCTCTTGAAGACATCTTGTGTAAAACAAAAGACACTGTAGAAGTTCAATACAGTATTTCTACATTTTGTCCCGGTCCTGAAGGGCTCCACCAGAAAGGAAGTGCATGGTTTCGTGCCTTCATTGTTTGTTGGTTGGTATCAAGTTTAAAGTAAACTTTAACAGGGAGTGACAAATAAACAGCTTGAAGCAAGCACACTTGGCCTCTTATTTGGAGAACTATATGAGCGGGAGAGTGAGACCCGAAGGCCCTAAGGAATACTTTCATGAGTGTGTTTTAATAATAGATGGAATAAAACTGTATGGCCTCCTTGTATGACAGATTTATATCACACCTATTGCAGGTGGGTCAGGTATGCAAATTGTGCTGCAGATGCAGTTGCACATTTCGCCACCAGAGGGGAACAGTATGCCTTTCTATGTTGCCATGAGTTGAGTGACATGACAAGTTGCATGTTGGTCAACTTCTTACTTTCGGGGGAACATTTGGTGCAGCCTGTCGATGAAATCTGCAGCAAACGTGCTCACAAACAGACACACACACACACACACACACAAACGCGCGCGAGCTTCACACGTCTCCGTTTCAGGGTCGTCCTCGTCTACTTACCTGCTGTTGTCACACACACAAAATACAGCGATTAACTACCATGGAGACTTAATTAACAAATCAAACATCTGGACATGGCCAGTAGGCTTAGACGCCTTTTGTAAGATTGCTTATGTGATGGATCAAACACAGCATCCTTCCTAGAAAATGTCCTCATCTGGCTCGTGTTATCTTTTTTAGATTTATTTTTTTTGCAATTTTTCAAACTTGCAATCATTATTGTTGATCATTTCTAACGATTTCATTTCTTACTTTTTCATTAACGAAACATAACAGAACACATCGTGAAGAAAGGTAACAATGTAACATAATATAACAAAGCGTAGCCTAATCTAACATTTTTCTTATTTTCCGCATTTTTCCTTTTTCCATTTCAACTCAGTATTTCTTTTTTCTCTTTACTGTTACATAACGCATCACAACAACATGCCGTGCAACACAACAAATATGTTCTTGGATGAAGACCAATAAAATTTTGAAACAAACTGGAACCCTATTTTGCACTTACTGTGCAATGATTATTGGAAACAAAATGAATGTAATATAATGTAACTTAACATTATGTAACGTCCATATAACGTAATGTAACATAATATAATAATGTGATGTAGCAAATTGTAACATAATGGTTTGTAACTAAAGTAATTTAACATAATGTAATGTAACGTAACATCATGTAACAACATAAAAAACGTAACATAATGTAAAGTAGTGTAACATAGGACAACACACGGTACAAACAACCAACCCAACATTACATAGCATAATGTTAAATATTTCAGAATTTGTCCTTTAGCTGCTCAATATCGTGTCATAAAGCAACGTAACTCCTCATATCACGCAAGCTAACGTTAGCATGGCATAATGTAATGTGATGCGCTGCAACAACCCCAGATGCGTTTGTGCTGCTTTTTTAGCTTTACTGTTCTTTGTGTGCAATTACGCGCTCATCTGAGTACAAACATTTCCAGGCCGAGCGGGTCTGATGGCAAGCGGACCCACCCGGACCTGGCACGATCCCCCGCCCACTCCACATTGAGCTATTCTGCAGACTGGGCCTTTTTTTGGCTTAGTCCTCCTTGTCCTCGGGCTGCACCAGCTGCTGTGTACTTGCGACTACATTCCACGCGCCCCGACATGGCGTCCTCTACCCGCCTTCCTCCTTTTCCTCCTTCATAGGCGCGCTACCGATATTTTTTTGGCCGTAACTTTGCGAACGGTGAGTCCGCGGAGTGATTTTCCATGGCGGCGTGCATAACTAATGGAAACGTGTTAAAAAATCATCGCGGAAACGTCCTTGGGAAGACAAATGAATTTTCAGCAGAATAATTAACTTAATTAACAAATTTGCATGCATATTCATCAGGGCCATTGAAGTCTTTCCAGCTCAGCTTGATGAACGTTGCTGTGTAATAACCAGCTCATTTACATTCTGCCATCCAGCGCCATTTGCGCGCATTACTGGGGGAAAGGCGCACGTGGTGTGTAACGGCGTGCACGCACCGCTCCTTTTCTTAACATGTGAGCTGGATGAATTGATTTGACATGGCCGTTTGTTGGCCGCGCACCCCGATTCGAGGCCCAGCTGCCTCCCCCGCCCCTTTGCCCCCCCCCCTACATATTCATGCCCACGAAGCTCAATGTGACACACGGTGACCTCGCATCCCCCAGCGGCCCCCTTCGCCACGTCCTTTTTGGCACCCAACCTGCCTCGTAAAAACTCTCCATGGCTGCCAGCCTGTTTAAAAACCTGAGCCCCCCCACCCCCATGGGTACCCACGGCCCACCCCCACTCCTCTGCTCCTCTGTGTCTCTGCAGGGCAATCTTTAAAGGCGGCAAGGTGTGACGGGACAGACTGGCAGCTCGGCAGCCGCCGCCCCAGGACGGCGGCGTTCCGTCAGCCGTGAGCGGGCGCCGCGGCGCGGGCCCCCGCGCTCGGCCCCCGTGTGCCTTTCTCATGCCTCATCTATGCCAGTCTCACACAAAAGCGTTCTGATCAAGTGGATTATTGCGGAGGCCTTACGCAAGATAACTGAAGGCCATGCGAAGTTAAGTTTTTGTATTTTTGTTTTATTTGTAGTATTGAATGTATTACAAAGGGATAGGGTTGCAAATTAGGGTTTCAAACCTGGATTAGTGTTGCAAACTGGACCTAGAATTTCAAATTCGGGTTTTTGACCCAGGTTTGGAAATTGGGGTTTCAAACCAGGGTTAGCATTTTGAGTTAACTTGAGGGTTGGGTTAGTAGTTTCGAGTTGGGTGTGCAAATTAGGGTTTCAAATCAGGATTAGGGTAATGAATTCAGGTTTGAAATCAGGAGTAGGTGCTGAAGTCGGGTTTCAAACCAAGGTTAGGATTTGAGATGAAGGGTTTCAAACCAGGGTTAAGTTTGAGTATCACGTTAGGGTTTCAAGAACTGGTTGTGGTTTTAAAATGGAGGTTTCACGCCAGAAATGGTTTGGGTTTTCAAATTACGCTTTCGATTCTTCTGAGGGACTGCTTAAGAGCCTCAGTGCTGCTGTGAACGATAGCTACTGCGGCGGGGGGCATCCGTTTGAATGTTACGTGGAAGGTCGGCACCTTTCGAGTCGCGCAAGCAGGATGATATTCGAAGCACACGTTTGCGATGGTCATTAGGGATGTTTTTTTTGCTTTCATAGCGGTGAGTGAGAGTGTTGTTACTACACAGCAGCTTGGCAAGCCTCACTGCCAACAAGCCGCCTGCGTTTCATTAACGCCATCCTGACTCTACGCGGCCCAAAAAAAGGAACACCGGAGCTTTTTTTTTTTTTTTTTTGCACCTTGAACGCGAGCAATATGGTGCACGTCTGTCCTGAGATTTGACACTTGCAATTAACACGTTCGTACGCAAAATTAACACGTTCATACGCAAAATGTAGACATATTTCAGAAGAAAATAGCATCAACTAACAACTTTCTTCCTTCGCCTTGGCCCCTGCGATACTCGGCGTGACGCTTTCCCACCGCAGACACGCAGACTGCGCCGCGCTGGAAGCTGTGAGCGCGGAACGCCGCAGATTTCACGCTCGGCGGAAGTTTTTTTTTAATGACACGTTTGACTCGTTTATGGCGCCGTCCGTGACTCGATTTGTTTGGAGGCTTTCGACCGAGCGAGACGAGAGGAAACCACGCGAACGGGCCCATTAAACTGACCTTCAGGCTCCCCCTGAACGTCAAGCGGCTGTCACGGCGCTGACGACGAGGACAGCAGCGGAAAACACAACTCATCACACACACAAGTTGTCAGTCAACTTGATCTCAAGAGAATTTAGTAGCAAATCATACTCGGTGGATGCAACACGATAATATAACAATATTTTGCCATGAAAATTATATATACTGTTCCAGTACATGTGTTTAAGCGTATGAAGCCAAGGTTAGGGTTTCAAGCCAAACTTGGGGTTTCAAAAATAGTGTTTCAAACAAGTGTCCAGGTTTTTATATTTCGGCTTCAAACGAGGATAAAGGCTTGGAAACAAGGGTTAGCATTTCAAATTAGGGTTTAAAGCCAGCTTTCAGGTTTCAAATAGGGGTTAGGGTTTTAATGTTGGTCAAGCCACGGTTTGGGTTTCAAAGTAGGGTTTCAAGGCTCAGTTAGGATTTCAGGTTAACATTTCCAGCCAGGCGAAAAGTTTCTAACAAGGGTTCTGGTTTCAAATTAGGGTTTTAAAGCCAGCTTTAAGGTTTCAAATAGGGGTTAGGGTTTTAATGTTGGTCAAGCCACGGTTTGGGTTTCAAAGTAGGGTTTCCAGCCACAAATATGGTTTCAAGTAATGTTATAATCCTTAAAGCCAGGCTTATTGTTTCAAACCAAGGCTTGTGTTCAAATTGGGGTTTCAAGATAGACTTTGGGTTTCGAAGTAAGGTTTCAAACCACAGTAAGAGTTTTAAGTTAACATCTCAAGCCAGCCATTTGGTTTCAAACAAGTGTTTAGGCTTCAAACGAGAGTTTCAAGCCAGTATTAGGCTTCCAAAGTAAGGTATCAAGAGATGTTTCCGATTCCATATTGGGGGTTCAAACCAATGTTTGGGTTTCAAGTCAGGGTCAGAGTTTTTTTAAAAATTGTTAACATTTCTATTTCATCTTTAAAGTCAGTGCTAAAGTTTCAAACCAGATTAAAAAAAAAAAAAAAGGAATAAAAAGATGTATTTTGAAATGATATAGAATAAAATAACGTGGTTATTTTTTGTATTGTTTTGAAATCTATAAAATACAATGACTAATTAAGCCACTGAAGTACCTAAATTCATAAATGGGATTAAAGGGCATCTCTCATTTTCCACATATGGGCGGCGGTAATAAAAGAATTGAGGGAAGGCGTATAGCATAAAGATGAGAGAACCTGAAAACGTTTGTTGACGCTCCCTTGCAGACCCGCTGCGGGAGCGTCGCTTCCCGTCAACAGCTGCGGCGCGTTATTAATAAATAGACTTGTTTACACGTATGAACATAAGACAGCATCTACAACGCCGACACGCAGATAACATCAGGCTCGCAGGTACCGCTCGTTTTTTCTTCTTTTTTTTTTTTTTTTTTAATGCAATGGCCTAAAAGTCACTACATACTTCCTTTTCCCCCCCTATTTTGTTTCAGGTCTCATTCGGCGAGATGTGAGGCCATGAGCATTTGGCAGTTTTTTGGGTAAGCATATTGAGCATGAATTCTCGAAAGCTGGTGAGCGGGTTGAACCATTTTCCTTGACGACGGGGACAGAAAAAAAAATCTTGGCAGGCAAGATACAAAAACTGCAAAGCTTTTGGAATAGTTCAACGGAAGCGTTTTCAAATTAGGGCTTGAAATTAGTCTCAGGGTTGTAAATTAGGGTTTCAAGACAGACAAAGTTATGCTTTCAAATGAGGGTTTCAAGTCCGGGTTAGTTTCAGGTTGAGGTTTCGAAGTAGGAATTCAAGTCAAGGTTAGGGTTTGAAAGTAGGGTTTTAAGCCAAGCGCGGCGCTTTGAAGTAACGTTTCGAGCCAGGCTAAGGGTTTAAAAAAAAAAAGGGCTTCGAATTTTAATTTAGGATTTGGAACCAGATTTAGGGTTTCAAAGTAGGGTTTCAAGCCAGGGTTAGGGTTTCAAAGTGGGGTTTTATATACAGGTATTTTACATTCAGTGTAGTTTAGTATATTTTTCCTCATTTAGTTTGATACAAGCACTGTATTCCTGTCATGTTTGTGCTGTACACAAAGCTCAAAGAGGTTCGGTGATGTTAAGTTTTTGTGGATTTTGCTACTGAATTCTTGTTGATGAGAAAACACGTAAGTTCTTTGTAGGGCATCTTTTGAGGTGGGGGGGTCGGTGGCGGGTGGGCTGAGGGGGTTCATTTGACGACGGCAGCGTTTGATGGTGCAATTGATGGGCAAGTTGCGAGGAAAAGTCCCAAAGCCTCAGAGGAATTTGATTACCTCCATCCATTATCTGCACAGTGAGCAATCGCGAGGCTTGCCATCTGTCATCCGTTTCATTTGCATCGTCAACACCTGCCCCGCCTGTTTATGCCTTCA
The DNA here is from genome assembly GCF_024500385.1 of Phyllopteryx taeniolatus. NCBI lineage: Eukaryota > Metazoa > Chordata > Actinopteri > Syngnathiformes > Syngnathidae > Phyllopteryx > Phyllopteryx taeniolatus. Next base: position 14,108,488 of record NC_084515.1, on the reverse strand, counting down.
CTTCTTCTTCTTTTTCTTGTTTTTTTTATAAGATGCCTTTCATGGCAGCCAGGAAGCAACATTGACTTTTCCTGCTAAACGCATTAGTTCCAAAACTTCAAACAGCATATTGCACGTGAACAACTCCATTGTTGTCTAGACTTTTGCAAAGTCTTCCTTTTTATGGCTCCTCGTTTAAATATATTGACCGCTGCTATCTCACACAGCTATCATACAGTTACCGCAGCCTTTTACAACTTGGACTGGGATAGATAGATGGGTGGGTGGATGGATGGATAGTTGGATGGATGGATGGATGGATGAATGATGGGTGGATGGATGGTTGATGGCTAGATGGATGGATGGACGGATGATGGCTGGATGGATGGATGGATGGATGAATGATGATAGATGGTTGGTTGGATGCATGGATAGATGATGGATGGATGGATGGATGGATGATGGGTGGGTGGATGGATGGATGGATGGATGATTGATGGATGGATGGATGGATGATTGATGATTGATGGATAGATGGTTGGTTGGATGCATGGATGGATAAAAGATTGATGGATGGATGGATGATGAATGGATTGATGGATGGATGGATGAATGGATGGATGATTGATGGATGGAAGGAAGGAATTGACAGATGGATTGGTAGACACTATGATGGATGGATTGGTGGATGACTGGATGGATGATAGAGAATATTGATAACTGGACAGATGGACGAACGGATTCCAATTTCTTGACAGACGAATGTGGATCGACGGCTTGATCGACAGATCCAGACGGACGGCTAGACAAAGACTGATTGACTGACTGACAGACAGACAGACACTGTAGATGATATTAGTTTTGTTGTGCCACACGTTCCCTCTCCCTTTCCTTCTCTCCCTCCTTGAACCCACCCCCTTCCATCCCTGCATCCCTCCATCCACGCATGGTGTCTTATATCCCCAGGTGGTGCTGACGGCTGCGGGGCCCATTAGCGACAGATCCCAGCCTCCAGCAGACCACGCGTGTCCCCCGGTGACACATTTTTGGACCGGCACCAACAATCCAACCCTCGGCAGACAGCTCACTTTCCCTCTGTGCTCCGCGTGTGTGTGTGTGTGTGTGTGTGTGTGTGCGCGTGCGCGTGTGTGAGTGCGAGCACAGCATGAGTCCCACAGGAAATGCTTGAAAGGCAGTACGGGACAGATTGGCGATGGCGCACGGCGGCGATGAATACCGAAAGGAGACGGCAGAGGAGACATCTTGCATACGGGACGTTTGTTGCAGTGCATGCTGGTCCGCGCCACCAACTGTACTGTACTCGACTACGTTAAACGCCGACATGCCGGCCATGTGATACATATTCAGTTGATATATTTAACGGGCGAAGGAGATTCTTATTAATCCGAAGGCGGCGTGATTATGGAACGATATGTCATTGGCGCACAAAAGAAGAGTGGATGTTACGAATGGATTCTTTCTCCGTGCTAATACGGAGTTAATTATGGAGCTAATGACTCCTCACAAAGGCTTGTGTGATTAGTCCAGGAAAGTTCCTATACTTGTCATTACATGTTTAATGTCGGCCATTCCTCATTTCCAAAAGAGAAGTCTATCAGTGACACCACAATCTTTTCTCTCACTTGCGCCACCACTTTTTTTTTTTTTTTTTTTTTTTTTCCACAGTTATTCTCATCATATCATATTATCACACTGCTCACAACTTGAAAACTTGTATTTTCCGTATTCATGGAACGTGTGGAATGAGGAGTGCCCAACTGACCTGACGATACGCGATGTCTTCACTGTCATTGGGCGAAAATAACAAATGTCACAACATCGTGGAGTGACCACGTGTCAGAGTCAAATTGGTCAGGTCATCTTCAATCCTTTGCGGTGAACTTACTTCCAACACTGTAAGTATCTACATGTAATACATATTTACGTCCTTTCGAACTTGTCAATTGTCACGTAGGTCCTCCAACATGTCTGTGTCCGTTATTTCTCGTGAACTCGCTGCCATTATACCGTCGAAAGTTAAATATGATAAATGCGTGAAACAGCCCGAGAGAGACGATGTCGTGAAACTCATCGGTCGCTGAGATTCGTGTTGTCGTTATCGTGCGATGGAGTCGAGATTCTACGGGAAAGCCGTCGCCGATGTTGGTTAGCAATCAAGTGGCTCAACAGGATCTTGAGGATAGCTGCAATGAAGACAAGTGACCCTGTGCAGTCAGTGTGACTCGAAGGGTCAAGGGTTAAGTTCAAGATATTTGCATTCACAAAGCATAATATTTTAGTGTCATTTTATAGTGATTGTATTGTTGGACTTAAGACCTTGTTGACTTCAATAAAAGTCAGATTTTTTTAACCCCCCCCAAAATTAGCCTCTTAATTGCATCGTTTATATTTACTTAGAATACCCAAAATAAAAATGGTTAGCTTGAACCTGGAACCAGATATTTAAAAATAATAGTGGCGGATCTTGATTTTTGTGCACGCCAAAGGCTTACTGGCGTGATGGCCAATTTTGGCAGACCAATCTGCACCAAGATGGCCGTCCTTTGACACATGCTGCATTGTTAATTTGATGCCAGAATGCCGCTCTCAACTTTTGCCTTCTTAGACCGTGTCCAACTTTTGGCGCGGCAAGTCTAACGCAATTTTGGTGAATTTGATCAGGGCACCGGCCGACAGATTCTGAGGTCCGCGGACACGCATGGTGGATGACAGACGTATTTCATTCCTGAACATGTGAACAGCGGGCATTTATACTTCTACTGAAGTAAAGAGTGCGAGTACTTTCGCCACCTCTGCTATTAAAACACCTCGCGCCACAGGATACTGACGCTACAACACCCCCCCCCCCCCCCCCCCCAAACGCTCTGAACACCTGTAAACAAAGAGCACATGCACACGAATGATCTGCGCGTAGTTTCACCTCGCGCTGCCCTCTCAAAGCGCCATCCTTCACCGCCATATTTATCTAATTTGACCGAATATGATAATGAACGCTCGCCACCATCGCAACCGGGGCCGTGCCAGCGTCGCCAACCCAGAGACGCAGCTTCCTCCAAGGGGTTCGGGCCGGATGCCAGAGGGGCTGATCCACCAATCGGACACCTTAATGAGATCCTGGCCTGGGAACGTTCCGCCGCCGTGACCTGACGCACACCCACAAACACACGCTCATATGTTTCATTCGTTCACACGTGCATCCACACATTGGGAGGAGGAGGGGCGGGTGGGGGTTCATCTCCTTAAATCTGTCTCATTAAACCACCAAATCCCTCCACTCCCCTCACTTCCAAGACAGCCACCACACCCCTCCCCCTCCCATCCCCGATTCCAAATGATTATTAGGAATTTAATGAGGAAACGTGTCCCCGTCCCGCCACCGTCGCCATCTGGGGCTTGGGAATGGCGCGGAATTTGGAGGACTTTTGTTGACGAGGAAGGAACGCCATTTGTCAACATTTTAGGGTACGGAGGCTGCAGATTGCGATGAAAACAAATGTTTGATTTGTAGCTTTGACCTTTTAGAGCTTGGGAACATACCCTTACATTTTGGGCTCTGGAAAAGGTTACCTTGGAGTTGACATTTTGGAAGGATTTCAAAGCAGGTTTTCCCATAGGAAAACATGGAAATAGAAAGATTTTGTGCCAGGGTCAAATGGTCACCGCAAAACTTTTTATTATTATTATTATTTTTTTCTAGGCCACAAAACATATGTGGCCAACTTATTATTATTTTTTTAGACGAATCAACACTCCAACATTGACTGCTGCATTTGTTTCCTAGTCAGAAAATAAAAAGAAATAATGTGTCCCAAAGTCACACGCTCAGTGTCCATTTTTTTGTTTTTTAAAAATGAATAATCAGGCCACAAAACATGTTGCTATTCACATGGCATGTCAATAAAATTAAGCAAAATGCATTGCAATTACAAAATACAATACATATTTGAAAATGATTTTTTACAGATATATCATTCAAAATTTCCCAAAGGCTAAAATTGACATTGGAACAAGAAACTGACACGCCTTCCTACCTTCCGTCCCCCTTCCTTCCCTTCCTTGTTTCCTTCCTCCTATCATTCATTCATCCTTCCTTTCATACAACCTGACTTCCTTCCAGTCTTCCTAGGTTCCCTCCATCCCTCCTACTTATGAAATCCTTGCCTCCTTCCTTTTCCTTTGTTGCATCTTTCCTTCCCTGCCTTCCTTCTTTCCTCCCTCTCTTCCTTCTCCTTCAATCTTTCCTTTTATACATCCTTCCTCCGCCTCTTTTTTTCTTCCTGAAAAAAATAAATAAAAAGTTCTATTTACAACGACGCACGTGTCCTAAATGTACACAAACGTGGATAATGAGCACGCGAACGTGGGGTTGGGGAGGGGGGGGGGGGGCACGCGTACACGTTTGACCCCGTGTTAAACTGTCGCATGCTTGCTCGTGGACCACGTGGGCGAACAGCGTCACCCCTGCCCCCCAGCCCCCTCCCCTGACACACACCGACTCACGCACTCCACCGACCCCACTTGGGGGAGGGGGGGGGGGGGGAGACTGAATGGGACAAATGTACATGTGGCGTTTTGGGGAGGGGGGGCTAAAGAGGTGCTTTCAGGACCCCCGAGGGAGCACCGGTTTTAATCGTGACATGCAGAAAAAGTTGCGTGAAAGGGGGGAGGAAAAAACAAAACAACCAAAAAATAAAACCACTCGCCATCAGGTCGTGTCACCCAATAGGAACTCAATCACTGCATTTGAATGTTTTGGAAACTTGTCTTCGTATACATTTGTTGGGATCCTCTAAAAGAGAAATGAAATGACATCCACATGCATGAGTGCAGTGTCAACTCATAATGGTGGCTTTTTTTCCAAAAAAAAGTTTGATTTGGAGCTTCTGGGATGTTTTTTTTAATTATTATTATTATTTTTAACTATTGAAATGTTAGGTTAAAAAGCTGTAAAATAGTAAAACTACATAAATAAATATAAAATACAGTATACATATTAAACATAAAGTCAAAATATGATTTTGGAAAAAAATAAGCACAAATATGGCCCTGGAAAAGAGAATTATAATAATGATAGTGTTTCTTTGTGGTTGTGTGACTTTAAATAAATGGAAATATAATTTCGTCAATAGCTGCAAAAAAATTTTTTAAAAATACATAAAAAGACCCTCAAATATAAACCGTCAAATACACAATACATGCTTGATACACATAATTTAGGTGTAATTTTTAAATCTAAGTGTGAAAAATGGTGGCAATAACAGCTCTAAAATAAAAGGCATGTTACATACAAATTAACATTACATACAGGTCACTTTTTTTTGCCACCCAAAAACTAGTAGAAAATAATTGAATTACACTTGTTTCTTTTTGTTTGTCTAATTGCCATCAAAAACATCTAGGTAATAGAAAATACAATATACTGTATATGACGTAGAAATTATTAATACAATAACATTTCCAAAAATATTGCAAATCTCCTGTCACTTTTGACTTTATTTAATAAGACTTTTTGTGACGAGTATTCATGTTAGTCGGTAAAGGCCTATAAAGTTAATTTGTATGTCACGAGCTCATGCATTTTCGACTTTTGCATGCACGAAAAAAAAAATGGCATTCAAGAAGTTGAAAAATGTCACCGAAAAAAAAAAAAAAAAAAGCATATTGTAAACAATTATTACCTTTTGTTCTGCTGCAGACTTGAGGACTGGGCTGCACAATCTGTGCTGCGTGGCCCCATTCCAACAACTCCAACTTGCATCCAAGTGCAGGGAACGAGCCTGTCTGGAAGTGCAAAAATTCCCCCTCATCCCAAAACAAATGTTTGGATTTTTTTTCCCTCCATAAATAATTCCATCAAATAAATACCTTTTGGTTTCCCCCCCCCCCGGTCATTTATTTATTCATTTCATTCTGGTCTGCTGCCAATGATACAAGCTTTTCGCAGAACACAAACACGACTTCACGAAGATTTCGATCCATAAAGAGTTAGAATGTGTTCACCGATTTGTGACGTAATGCAGTCAAAAGTCCCTCGGAAAAAAAATCATGTCATTGCATATTAACGTGGTTCCCCTTTTTGAGACATGTGACACGTGATGATGATGATGGTAATAATAAATCCCCTCTCAAGCCAATGGATGACAACAATAACAACGTAAAATCTTTCACATAACACTGTTTTGAAATTTACAATAATTCTATCATATATTATCCACTGTCAATAAATAGGCTCAAATAAATAAATAAATAAATAATACATAATCATAATTTACATCCACCTGATTAGAACACTATTTACTCCACAGTCTCTCTCACGCACACACACACGTATTTTGTAATATTTTTTTTTTACATTTTTTTTTTGGGGGGGACCAATTTATGTTTGGACCATTGTGTTATTATTTTTTTTAACGATTGCCTTGCATAGCTTAATTGCCATCGTATTGCTCGGTCCCAATCTCTCGTAATAGAATCCCCAAATCAGTATAAACGTGCGTCTTGAACGAATTCTGTGGTGGCTTTGGACATTTCAATTCACTTCTGTGTGTACATGTCAAAGTTTGTTGTGCTTCGGAGTCAAAAGTGCAGACTTTTGATGAACTTAACTTAGGGGGAAAGAAGAAGAATATTTTTTTTTGGGAAAGGGGCGGGGGGTCAAAATGAGAGTTTCTGTATCTTAATTGTGGTAGGGGGCGTTGAGCTCCCCCTGCGCTTGGAAGGACTGGCCGCGGACGTGCAGGTCGTACGGGTAGCGGCCCTCCGGGGCCACTCTGTACACGGAGCCGTGCGCCAGGGCCGCGCGCCCGGGTGCGCCGCAGTAGCGCACCCCGTAGTGGTGGCCCCCCTTGCCGTAGTCCGGCGGCTCGTCGTGCTTGAAGGAGAAAATGCCGTTCCGGTTGACGGGCGGACTCAGCGGGCTCTCGAAGTGCGGGCTGCCGGCCTCCGGGGACGCGTAGGCCGGCTCGTAGGCGCCGGAGTAGCCGTAGTGGCGGAAGGGCTTGGCCGGGTCCGCCGGGCCGGAGCTGCCGTGGCCGGCGGGCGCGCTCGCCTCGGAGCCCGGGTAGGCGGAGGAGGAGTACAGCGGGTCGTACGGAGGCCTCCCGGAGAACACCACCTCCCCGTTGTGGTCGGTGAGGAAGTTGCGGGCGTTGAGCTGCAGGCAGCCGGCCACCAGGTTGGTGGTGGGCTGCGATAATCCTTTGCAGAGGGTCTGCACAAACGCCAGGAGGTCGGGTCTCTTCCCGGCGCTCAGGGTCTCGGACAACGCCCAGATGTAGTTCTTGGCCAGGCGCAGGGTCTCGATTTTGGACAGCTTTTGCGTTTTGGAGTAGCAGGGCACCACTTTGCGGAGGCTCTCCAAGGCGGCGTTGAGGCCGTGCATGCGGCTCCTCTCCCGGGCGTTGGCCTCCTGCCGCCGCAGCCGGGAGCGGTCGCGCGGCTCCTTGGTGGCCTTCTTCTTCCGGGGGCCGCGCTTCTTGCGGAGGAGGCCGCTGTCGTCCTGCTCGTAGTCCCGGTCCGAGGAGGCGGCGTCGTCCCCGGCGGACCTGCAAGGCTCCTCCTCGTCCTCGTCCTCGTCGTCGTCGTCGTCGGCGCGGAGGTGGCGAAGGCGAGGGGAGGGTCGATCCTCGGGCGCACCTGCGCGGGGGTAACCGGCCCCGAAGCGTGGCTCACACATCGCCTGCGCGTCCTCGAACGGCAGAGTCAACATAGTTCCAGCTAAAACAATTAGAAAATAATAATAACAACAATAAGCATCATTAAAAGTATTTTTAAGGTTCCTACTTAATTATCCTGTAATTCCTCCCATGAGGAAAACTTACTGGCAGGCGTCTTTGCAAAAGCACTCAAAACTCTAGATGACAAAAAAAAAACACACGCACACACACAAAAAGACAACTCACCATGCAGGGTGGGGGGTGGGGGGGGGGGGGGGGTCTCAGCGTGCAGCCTGCATGTTCCCAAACCTCCTCTCGCTCCTGCACACCCCCCAAAAAAAATATGATGACAAGAACACACTCAGCCTTCCTCTCTCTTCCTCCTCCTCTTCTTTCTGCAGGACTGTCTGCCACTGATGCCAGCAGCCGGTATGCATGGTGCTGGTGGTGCCATCTGCCGCTGACGTCTCATGGCAGCGCGGACCACGTGCTCCGCGGGTCCCTGGGGACCCTCCTGCACGGCGCGTGCAGAGCAGGAGGGAGACGATAACAAGCAAGAAGCAAGCAAATGACAGAATTCATGCCTGTGTGCGTTGTCAACAGGTGTACAGTACGTTTGCTCGTGCGTGTTAATGTGGGAAAAAAAAGAACTTTTACACTGCAGTGAAGTTGTGATATTTGTTAATATCCTAAAAACAAGACCAGTCATACTTTAGTAGCGGTGTTGCCGCATTGCACACCAAGAAAGGTTCCCTAATAGCAGTACATCTGATATTGTCAGCTCCACTCTTCTATGTACAGCTCTGAATGGTGTCCATAATGTAGTTTAAGGTTACAGTTGTAACTGTTCTAGATTGATTAGATCATCCATAATGTGAAATGAAAGTTGCACATTTTTATGACTTTTTGTTGTTGTTGTTGTTGTTGTGTGTTGTGTCTGTAAATAGCACTTTCATTAAAAGCACGCCTTGCAGCGAGAGAATATCATTGCTTGTGTAGTAACTCTGCAAGTCAGTGCGGGATGATAAACACGCGGTGTCACATTTATATGAAGTCGCACGTTTACGAGGGAAAGTAAAAGCAAAAGAAAAATGGCATGAAGGTGGTCCTTCTGTTCACTCCTTGTCGGAGAGACCTTGTAAATGCTTACATACTCAGGTGCACATTTCGCCATAAAAGCACTGAGGAAAACATGCAGTGTTCGTTTTCTGCCATCGAGGCTCGATTTTTGGTTGCGGGTGTACCTAATGTTGTGGCCGGTGAGAGTCATTGCTGAGCGCAAACGAGCGAGAAGTAGCATGGAGTGAGGCTTAGCTAATATGTAAATGCTATAAATAGTAGCAACGTCATAATTGTTGTGACTATTATGTATGTAAGTGGTCAATATCCGTTTCATTCAGTTTGAAGTCAGCTGCTAATTGCATTAAAAAGACGGTTCTTTAAGGCAAAGTCACATTCAGACGCCGACTGCCAAACTACAGCAAAACACGTTATTGTGTACTGCCGTGAAAACAAGTAAGTGATGCCACCACTAAAAATCTTTATACTTTCCTATATATGATAGCTTAATCTGTAAATATACAAAAAACAATGATCCTAAAGCACTTAAATATCATTTCGACCTTGACTAATTACTACTTTCCTATTAGGTACAGAGTTTGTCAGTATTTTGTGGTATTACAGAAAGTTTTCCAGCAAATATAATGGATATAAAAAGTCTACACACCCCCCCCCCCCAACATATTTCCCAGATGTGTTTGGGGGATTTAGCCACGTTTATCGTACACTGTCTGAAATGATCTTGCAGAAACACCCACATCCACCACGAGTGCGACTCCCCTACTATCATGCCAAAACCAAACGGTAAGCAGAGCTGCATTGAGTTTTGTTTGATGCACAGATTAGCATCAGCTAACCGCGTTACCTTCGGATAAGCCTCACATGCAGTGAGGACAGCTATGCCGAGCTCAGCGAAAATCCGCAAGGAATTGATGCTCACCTAGAAATGTTTGTACTCACTAAAAGACGCCACAAGATGGCGCCAAAGCAATATTGCAATAATGAATGGAGAATAGCTTCAAATAGGCAAATGCAGATCCGTGAATATGTGAAGGATTCACTATACTTGATTGCTTGGTGAAGTTGTCAACACAATACTAGCGTTTTTGTGGGTGTGCGTGCGTACTTGATGACGTGTCCATGCGCCACATAAACACAGCGTAGTGTATGAAATGCTGCCTCCATGAGTGAAAATGTTTTTATTGTCTTTACGGATGGCTGCTTCTTTTTCCATAAACTGGTCTCCGCATTAGCAAGTCGAAGACCAGTCGCAAGGCTCGGGGGTCCCAGTCGTCATGGTAACGAAAGACACGCTAACAAATTTCAGCAACACGAGAAGTAGGGCGCAAAGTGTACTGTAAAACTTGCTCTTTGGGATGTTTCAATGAAAACATGTCACAGACATGTTATGAAGACACTTGGGAACTCCTTTTCTTCACCACCGCTTTATTCGTCAGATTTTCTTCAAAAATTCTGCTGTGAGTCACATAAATTGAGAGCAGATTTCAGAATGCGCTATGATGATGATGATGATGAAGAAGAAGGGGTGTGTTTGCTACCGGAGCTCCTCAGGATTTCAAACATTAAGTGCACCCTGCGGATATATTAAAAAAAAAAAAAAGGCCCGGTGGCAGACTGCCAACACCACACCGGGGGCACAGCTGGCACTTGATATGGCTGTATGCACTCCTCAGTTATGCGGAACACACACACACACACACACACACACGCACACACGCACACACACACACACACACGCACGCGCACGCACACACACATTCGCATGCCAGCCAATGACCTTGTTACAAGGAGAATCAATTAAAGCCCAGTATCAATCTTGCTGTATTGGACATTACATGACATGAGGACAAAAAGACATAACTTCATATGAATACAATGCATGTGTGTGTGTGTGTGTGTTTGTGTGCGCGCGCACACACAAACACACACACACACACACACACACACACACACACAGCGAGAGGAGCATCCGATGAATCCAACTCCCCATCTCATACTAATCAGTCGACTGCACTAATTGCAAATGCAAATATGCAAATTTATATTAATTAATTACTCTGCTAATTAGTTCTCTTGTCTGTTCAGGTAATAAATCACGGTGTGCTCGAGAAGTGGGGGAAGAGAGCGTGAGAGTGATTTTTATTTTTTATTTTTTGCCTTCGGACTGTCTTCGCAAGTGCGAGGTCGGCGGCTGTCAATCACGGAAAAGTGACGCCGCCGCTTTAAGGAGGTGTCACACGTGGTGGTGGGTGGCGGGTTTGGGGGGCGCTTCTCCAAGACGCCTTCCCCCGCCTGTCAGCGCTTTTAATTATCACATTATCAGCTTTTACGCCGCATTTTTCCTCAATGGATGTCAGCGGCGAGGGGAGTCAGCGTGGGGTGTGAAGCGGCACGGCGGAGTTACCAAGTCAGCAAAAACGGCAAGAAAAAAAAAAAAAGATGAAATATGTTGTTTTTTTGTTTTGTTAAAGCTGTCGCTATAGCAATGGTTCACTCATCACGGCATATTATAGCAAACCCCAGATCCACGGTAAGACGACATCACAGAGGACATCAGCAGTGGCGGCTCGAGCCTGTTTTTAGCGGGGTGGCCAGACTGGGTCCGAGGTTATTTTCAGGGGGGCCGGATTGCAATCGTCACTGGGGAGGGAGAGTTTGCTGAGCGAAAATTTTGACTGACTCGTCCAAACACATCGCATGTCCAAGCCCAGTGTTGGGGGCAACTGCCCGCCCCCCCCCCCCCCTCCCGACCAACCCCTAGAACCGCCACTGGACATCAGCAATGCCAGAGCAACATTGGTTTTTCCAGAATCGGTCCTTCTTGGAGGGAAAAGAAAAAGTCCAGAATTTCATAACTGATAGTTTGGACTGAGCTTCTTCGTTATCAAAATAAATATATGTATTATTGTTTGTTTTTATTTTTCAATATCTTTATTGATTTTTATTTTTCAAAAACATGATTTTTCAATATATATGTATTTTTTTTCCAATATATTTATTCAATTTATTTTATTTTATTTTTTCTATTAACTTCAGTTTATTTTTAAATGAAATTTATATTGTTATTATTATTAATTATTATTATGATTATGCATATTATATGCTTTATTTCCATGATTTATTTAATTAGCATTTTATTTATACAAGCACTGCTAAAAACTCAAAACTAACGTCACCATGCTAAGGATAGAAAATTTGGCACGAGTACTGCATACATCTTTGAACAGTAATTTGACCATCAATGCTAATACTAACATAACAGTTCTGCATTGTAGGCAGTTTAAAATGTTAGCGTCAATGCGAATGCTAAAATAACATTTCTGGATTGTACATCATGTCCTTATAGCCTGCGACAAGTTTTGTACAAGTACCGCACACAACTCTGAAGAGTGGCATTAGCATTGATGCTAATGGTAACAATATGGCAAGTCCAGTTAAACGACATACTGTAGTTTAAATCCTCCCCACCACCACTACAAAGGACCAGGAAAAATAATTCCATTTGTGAAGTACTAGGACTGGTTTTTGGCAGTGGTCGCTTTGCAGCACCCTGAAACCCAACCACCCACCCACCCACCCGCTGGCATCATGGCGGCTGCGGCGTGGAGTGAGGAGCGCCGAGGATTGTGGGAATGATTAGCAGAGGGTCAGGGCCTACGCTGCACTGGTGTCGTCCAGCTGTGCTGGTCTAACCAATTAGAAGCTCCATATGCTGCTGCACTCGGGCTGGCCACACCTCCCACTCTCTCACGCACGCACACACACACACACACACACACACACACACACATACACTGTCTATATGACAATAGAGTTGATGGCAGTCAAGTATTTCCGTGGGTGTGCAGCATTCTGGCGTCATGAATAATGGATGTGTTGTTGAAAATGTAAAGATGTTTGTCGCAAGATGTGCGAGATGTTGCAGAGGGCCGCGGCATTTTATTATTTTTTTCCCCCCCAAAGGCGAAAGCAATCTGTTCGCACGTGCTCAATCTGTCGCAACGCCGAGCGACAAGATAAATACATTTTATTTATTTATTTATTTTTTTTGCTAAAGCGTGTCAGTTTCTCATATTTAAGTGAGTTTTGGTAATGATTTTTATGTACAGATTCCATAAAGGCGAGGATGAATTGCAGTGACAACAGCCTAAATGTGTAATAAAACGTGTCGAGATTAAAGGAGACATTTTATGGAAAAATTGACGTTTTAATAGCTTGTATACGAATAGTTGGATCTCTGGAATGCCTGCGCACCCATCAAGTGTGAAATTAAACAACCAAGTGAATCTTTAGTTATCCGCCCCACTGTTACCTCACAGTGGGGCTAATTTACATAATAACCACTCCCACACAGAGTTCTTCACCAGTGGCATGATCAGCGAGGCTCGGCGAAGATTCAGAGAGGCGGCCGAAGAACTATTAGGTCAAAGCCAAAAGAGCTGCAGTGATAGAGCAGATTAGTGTTAGCTCACAGTGTTACCAGCAAAACAAGCTAAAAATAATGCTATAATAATATTCTATTAAATTGTTTACGTGGGGGTATTTGTGTTTGGTGATGTCATGCGCCACACCACTACACTAATTGAGGAGTGTAATTCAGCGATTTAGGGTGAATTAGCCAGTGGTGTCTTCACACAAGGTAAGCAGAACTGCATTGAGTCAGGACGGATGTAAAGATTAGCGTCATAACAGCGCTGCTTCTGAAATTCTGCACTTTCCTGATTGTTTTGTAAAGAGTCGTCGGGGGTTACATCTACTAAAAACATTGTTAGCGTCAGTGCTAATGGTAAAAAAGTGCTTGCATAAAATTAGAAGACGCAATGATGTCATACCATTGCAGTAAGATAACGGCACTGACGTTTGTGTTATTAGGATAAATGCTAATGCTAACAAAACAAAGTCTGTCTTGACATACATTGTGTCATTTTCATGTGGAGCAACACTTGTACAAGCACCATACTACTCATACTACCTTAGCATTGTTGCTAATGCTAACACAACATTAAGAGGTGTCCTGGCTTGTCCACAATCATTCTCCGTATCTGGACCTTTATCTCCTCCGCTCTTTCTATCTAGCAAAGTTTATCGCCCCGCTTTTTTCGGACTTTTACTGGAGTGTGCCATAACGCTGCTGTTCGCTGTCAAGCCGGTCGGCTGTCAGTCGACGGCCAATGCTAGCTACTCATCCACGAACATATCATGGCACCTTCTAACATCCTAAACATTGTAATTCTGAGTTTCTGTCCCTTGAAATGTACCAAATTGAACTCTCCCGCTGAGAAGGTCGCCACTAAGCTCCACTAATAGAGGGAAAATACCAAATTCCCTGCAGGGACTGGGGAAAAAAATTCAGCAAATAATTACAGCCCCCCAAATGAGGGCTTTGTAATTGCGTATAGATGCCACAAAATGGCGGGCAGCAAAGCACTTAATAACTGAGCGGATCATAAAGCATCAACACCATCCTTCTATCATGTGCACAATCGTGAACCCATGTTACATAAATTACGTTATTCAGTAGTTAGATTATTCAACATAAACAAACCACCTTCGAGGTTCATCAATAGTATTTGCTACATAACATACTAGCCCAAAAAACACACTGGCACAAATTGACGTGACATTACATACGGCCAAACAAATGTACGCTCTAGCACTTGAGAAAAACGTTCTCATTAAGCTCACCTTTAGGCATTTACACAAATTAATGAAAGTGAGGGGATACAGGCGACTGGTAACAGCAAAGTAGACTACACAGGCTGTTAGTGGCTGCATTGGGAAAGAAGAAAAACTTTCATTTTCACTATTGATTTAACACGAGGCACCTTCAAGGACCACCAACAAAACAGGACATCTCAAATGCAGGTGCAAACCCCCTAGAATCAATTAATTAAGCCGAACAACAACACCAAGGTTCCAGCAGATGGCGCCAAAGTAATACTTTAATTGCTTTGCCCTGAGCACAAAACCGCGGATAGCTGAGATTTTGAGTGAGGATAGGTTCTCAAATAAATCTGCAAATGTGCGAATACCGTAGTGAAAATATGTAGCGTTTCACGCTCTGTTTGTTTATGTTGCTGCTCTGCATGTTTTAAAATAGCAGTTGTTTGAAGAATTCTTATTACCGTAACATCTACGCTAGTTTCTGTTAGCCTGTCAATAGCATTTCGTGTTATATGTTAACGTGAAGCTAGCAGACTTTCATTAGATGAAATGATATAGTTTGGTTGAACATTTTGGCGTTGAAATACATATACGATGTTTAATTCTGAGCTTGAAGCAAGCTCGAGTGTTTTTGTTTCTTCCAAGTGATGTTATATGATAATCTCTCAATTACAGGCACTATGGAATGCATTAAAAAGTGTGTTTTAACAAGTTTGAGTGTCATTTTATAGGTGTGACTGTGTTTGAAGTGTATGGGAGGGATGCAACTATTAAAAAACTTTTTTTTATTTTTTTTATAAATAGTCTAATAGAAATTCACCTATCACGGGTCTGGAACGTAGCAGTGCAATGTAATTGATGGTGATTATCTATTACAAACCAGTGTCAAACAGTCACATAGTGTAGCTTGAAGTTTCCCCAACTTTGAGAACAAAGAGCTCTCCACTAACTTTTTAATTTATTAATTTATTTTTTTTAAACAAGATGCTGAGATGATTGACAGGCGCTGGCTGCAATGGCGTTTTCTCACCTAATCGACACTCTCGGTGTTGATGTGATGATCACCTTCGCCCTCCTCCTCCTCTTTTTCTTGTTCAGATAAAAAGTGTGACATCAAGTGAGCGTTTAGTGTCAGGCACACTCTCTTTAGAGGCCGTTAATGAAGTCATGTGATAGTCTTACACACTTCGCAATGATCCGCTGGCCACATTTGGAAACGGTGCACTTACCCCATGTAACGTTTAAATAATTCATTTACTAAAAACAATATTACTTAACTTTATGTAGAAGTTTTGTATTATTTAAAATATGAAAATACAAATTTGAATACAGATTTACACGGCGACAAGTGGTTGCCACATCCGCTTCACAGTTCTGAGGTCGTTCTTGACATTTTTAGAAGAAAAACGTTTTTTTGTGTCAGTATATCTACATTGAATTTGAAATCAAAGTAAAATAATATTCTAAGAAAACGCCTCAAACAAATATTCCCGAGGGTGTGTACAATTATAATAATGACTGTACAAGTACTGTACAATGACGTTTTCATGAACATGTTGAACATCAAGTTGAAAAGGTTGAAGTGCAACAAAGTTCATTTCCATTAAAAATCCTCCAGTGTGGCCCGGCTGGAAATAGCTCCGTGTGACATCACGCCATCTGTCTTTCAACACATTTAGCAAAGCAACAGCGACGTGGCGCCGCCGTCTTAAAATGGCTCCCCCACTGATCGCAATTACAAAATGCCAATAGAAAGAGGACATGCGAAAGTGTGCCGTTAGAAATCCTAACGCTAGTAGTCCTAATCCTGACGCTGTTTGATTTGTGGTTGGGACATTTATGGGCAGCGTACAGAAAAGATGCAAGAGAACGCGCCAGAAATGGCCACTCAGTCACAATATGGAGGACATGTAATGGAATACAGTGAACCAAGTGAGACCAAGACCTGTTGCGAATATCCAAAAGCCACATGTATTTTACACCCCACAAAAGGTATACAATTGCTACGAGATGGTGGCAAAACACTACTTTAGTGTAAATTAAGCTCTTCCACTCACTTTAACATAGTTCCTTGGCACTAAGATGTCACAAGATGGAAGAAAAGCTCTACTTGTGCCTAAATAAAGCTCCGCAACTCACTTTATTATAGTTCCTTGACACCAAGGTGACAATATGGTGACAAAGCGATACTTTATTTTGTAACACTGTAGGTAACTGTTGGACACATTGAGCTGCAACAAAGTTGATGGGAAGTGAAATGGCGACACGTATGTTGCACAATTCTCGTTCTTCAGTTCAGCGACCATCAAAAGATTGATTTGGCTTATTTTGTCTGGAAAAAAAAAAAGAATACACGCAATGCATGGATGAGTGTCGAACAATCTGATAATGAGTGAGACATCAGCAAAACCTTAAATGGGTGCGTGCGGCTGACAGACTGTGACACTACATCGATGCCACAAGATGGCAGCAAAGGATGACTTTTGTGTAAATGAAGCTCCTCAGATCACTTCAACACCAACATACCAGCAGATGGCCCCAAAGCAATATGGTTATCGCTCAAAAATAACAAATAGGTAAATATTTCAACCAATCACGGAGGATTACCCCCAAAAATCCGTGAATAGGAGAATACCAAAGTGCAAAAACGCGGGGGTTCTGTATACATGTACGTATATGTACTGTATGTAGTTTTTCCAAATGTAAACAAGTCTGTCACCCCTGAATAGATTGCGTTCGACCTGAAACAAATTAAAATTAATAAATAAACGCACTCATAAACAGGTGAGTAGAATGCAAAGCCAGGCAAAGACCTGATTGGCTGAAACTGGGGGGGGAAAGGGCGGGGCGCACAAGGACATGATAAGTAAGCAAGGATCAATCAATGTGATGATATAGAATTGTGCACTTCAACAAACGGGGAACAAAAAGGGAGATGTCAGAAGACGGGATGAATTCTGGATGGAAGTTGGATCGGGATGGGGGTCTTCCCTGCCGCCATGGTGGGGGGGGGTGGAGGGGTCGAGAGTTGGCAGGCAACCCCCGTCTCCAACCTGACAAGCTTGCAGGAAGTAAACGCTCGTCTGCCAGCAGAAGCACTTCCTCCCTTCTGGAGGGGTCGTTCCCCTCACTCCGTCGACAGGGGCTCGCCTCTAAAAAAAGTCACAAATGCACGCGCACGCACAAATTGAATTATCCCATTCCGTGACGTCTCGTGTACATTTGCAAATGACAAAAAAAAACATTTTACACTATTTTTCTAAAAGCACTAGTAAAGTGAAACTAAGGAAAATAGAGAAATTTTGGAAAATTGTAAAAACATCAAAAGTATATATTTGAAAAAGGTTCCAATGTAAATATATAATATAAATTCAATATTCAATTTTTATATTTTTTTCAAAAACACTGGTAAACTAAAGGGGGAAAAAAAACAAAAGAAAACATATATATATATATACATACACACACACACCGTATCTAATTTTTTTAAAGCTTTGAAATTAAGAAAATTGTAAAGAAAATACAAATAAAAACCTTAAATTTAAGTTTAATTTATTTAAGGCACAAAATTGTTCAATATGAAAACCATACTCAATTAAAAAGGCCCAATTTTTATATTTGAACATTTTAAAACCCTACTAAACTAAAATAGTAATCAGCTAGAATAAACATGACCCATTCACACACCCACATACGTAAATGCAGTGAAATGAGTTCATCCTCAAGAAAAGAAAAAAAAAAAAAATATGCATACACAGTAACTGGTGTCAAACTCAAGGCCTGGGGGCCAGATCTGGCATGCCGCATCACTTCATGTGGCCCAGTACAGCAATTAAAGTGCCTAGTTCATGTTTTATGCTAAATGCTCTTCTCATACAATTTCTCTTCACTTTTAACAGATATTACAAGCGTTTTTCACCAAATACATTCTTGACAACATAGACAATAGTTGTATACATAATATTTGTGTGCCACAATTTTTCACGACTTCTGTTTTCAAATTCAAAAGTTGTTGACAATAAATAGCCATGGCAATTGTTTAGATGAAATCATATGGTGAGGTACATGTACAGTCATAAGAGCCCTCTGAGAAAAAACATAACTATGACGTGGCCTGTGACAAAAATGAGTTTGCCACCCCTTAGTAAAGACACCCCTGCTGTCAAGAATGGTGCCACACACACACAAAAAAGAGAACGACTAGACCAACACACACATGCAGTGAAAGGACCTCATCCTGTAATGTTTCATGCCAAATTGTCTCTGAAAAAAAAAAAAAAAAAAGTGGGATGTCAACGCTCATCCCACACAAAGTTAGATGGACAGGAACACAAACCCATAAGTGTAACAGAAGGACAGGCTGGCAGAGAACACCTTCTCTCGCCATCCCTCCTCTTCCTCCAGCAAGCAGGAGATGCACACTGGAGCTCCAGGACAGGAGGTGGGGTGGAGCACCAATACAAACACACACACACACACACGGATGGATGGAGCGCCATTGCACATGTAAAGCAACAACGTCGGGTGTGAAATATGTGTTTGCTTTATTAAGCGTGCAAAGGATAAAGCGAGTGAGCTCACTTCCATATAAGATAAGTGCGTGTGTGTATGGGGGGAGTGTGTGTGGGGGGAATACAGGAACACACACACACTGCTAGCATGTCGGGAATGAAGCGTACAAGCTCATTTGCACATCTCACTTGCGAGCAGATTGACTATTAAATAGAGTAATGGTGCAAAACAAAGGCTCTGTAAATCAGTGGCGAGCTAGAAGAAGAAGAAGAAAAGGTGGTGGTGGGATCCTTGTAATGCTGCAGGGGCCGCCAGCCTAATAGAAGAAGGGTTTTCCAGTGCAAACACCGGCTTTTAGGGGAACAGCTGGCATGTAATTGAATTAACTTGGGCCTTCTGCTTGTCGGCCTCCGTCGTCTCCGCACATCAACATGAATATGCATGCGGACCACTTTGGGTTGTTGTGAAGTGTGGCTTATCTAGTGTGTTCTAATTCTCAAAGTCTGGTGCTACATTGGCTCCCTCTAGTGGTAAACAAAATAATCACTGCCCAAGTACAATTCAGTTGTATTTAACTTTTTAGTCCCCTACACTTGCATTTGATCTTTAAGAATTCTGTTTAAGCTTTTATTTAGGTACATTTTTTAAATTGAACTTTTATGTGCAGCACATTTCAATTGAAGCCTAATAACATTTTTGGTTTAATTGTCCTATATTTCAGCACAGTGTTGTTAAAACGTTGCATAAATTACAGTGGTTGAAAAGAATATACTTTTTGGGAATAAAGCTTTCTAATTTTTAATAAACACTTTAATAATTGCATGATTGTGGTACTGGCGGCACGGTGGACGACTGGTTAGAGCATCAGCCTCACAGTTCTGAGGACCCGGGTTCAATCCCCGGCCCCGCCTGTGTGGAGTTTGCATGTCCTCCCCGTGCCTGTGTGGGTTTTCTCCGGGCACTCCGGTTTCCTCCCACATCCCAAAAACATGCAATAATTGGAGACTCTAAATTGCCCGTAGGCATTTATTGTGAGTGCAAATGGTTGTTTGTTTCTATGTGCCCTGCGATTGGCTGGCAACCAGTTCAGGGTGTACCCCGCCTCCTGCCCGATGACAGCTGGGATAGGCTCCAGCACGCCCGCGACCCGAGTGATGCTAAGCGGCTCAGAAAATGGATGGATGGATGGATTGCGGTACTTGGAGTGCCAAAGTATTTTATGTATTTATTTATTTTTAATGGTACTTGGTGTGCAAAGTTTGTGAACCACTGCTCTATTTTGACAGGTTGCATGAGCGAGGCCCTCCACCCTACCTTGGAGAATAATATCACAAGTGCATCACTGCTAGGAGGAATGCCTGCAGACCTCTGAGGAACTCATTTGGCTTTTTAAGTGCAACAGTGACATCTAGTGGACTGTACATGACAACTACATAAAAAAAAACTGAGCAAACATAAAAAAATATATTTTTTTAAAAGATATTTTCCGTGTTTCAAAAAAATGGACTGTATTAGGAAAACAAATGTAGAAAAAGAATTGCATATGCATATACTCACCCCACCCTGGCACATCCTCCCACAGGCTATGAAAAGTATACACACCCCTGTTCAAATGCCAGGCCTTTTGAGCTTTTCAAAAAATGAGACCAAGACAAATCATTTTAAACTTAAAAAACTTTTTCCGTAATTATTGTGACCAAAACCTGTAAACCTTGGTTGGAATTAAACAATATATATATGTATTCAATATGGTAAGTAGAATTTTACCACCCTGACCAGGTTTCTTATTTTCTCATCAATTTTGGAGGGACGTCCAGTTCTTGGTAATGGCACTGCTGTGCTATATTTTTGCCATATGGTGACGACGGTCATCACTGTGTTCCAAGGATATTTAATGCCTTGGTAATTCTTTTGTACCCTTCTCCCGACTGATACCTTGGAACAATGAGATCCCTCTGATTCTGTGGAAGCTCTCTGTTGATCATGGCTTGTGCTAATATGTGACTACACAAATGCAAAGAAAAGCCTCCTGGAACATCTGAACTTGATTTGGGGTTAATCAGTGGTGTTTTAAATGGTGGCAAGTGTGTGCTGACTCCCATTTAACGTGAGCTTGAATACAATTGGTAAACTCTGATCACAGCCACATCCCCAGTTACAAGAGGGTGTGCCCACTTATGCAACCACATCTCAGTTGATATTTCATTTTCTTTTTTTCAAATTGAGTTGTATACTGTAGCTTATGAATCAAAATGGTGTACATTTTTAAAATGCTTTATCTTGGTCTCATACCATAAAAACCTGGGATATGAACAGGGGTGTGTCGACTTAATATGACATTTTTACTTAATGTTAAATAAAATGAAATTAAAAAGTTATTTTTCTTTAAATGTGTATGAATCAAACAAAAACTCAAAGAACAGTTTTAAGTCTGGATCAAGACCTCCTTTATCCAGATCTGCACCAAAATTGACTAGGTTATTTTATGACCCATACGACAACGCTTGACAAAATTCCGACCTATCTTACATTGGGGAAAAACAGTCATAGGTTGTAAAATCCAACCAAAATGTGAAGAAAAGACATTTTCCGTACGTGTCGCAGCAGACGAGTCCTCTAACGTCCACCTGAGTGAGTTGACAAAATTAGGAATGAAGACACGCTGACATGATCTGAGCCCTTTGAGTCCACTTTATTGACACAGCTGTGCAGTCACATAGCATGGTGGCACACACACGCTGCCGCAATGGAACAGTGACACACACACACACACACACACCTGCATGCACACACTCTCAACTCGCACAAGCACTCAATCACTTCATTCAGAGATTGGGTGGACTGTTTGGCATCCATCTTGTGGTTTTGTTTTCAATCAAATCAATAATATTCAAGTAACCCTCCTACATTTAAGTAGTTTAACCCTTATGAAGTCCTTTCAATAACCTAACGTCCTTGTGCCTAACAGACAACAACAACAAATACAATTAAAAAAGAAAGAAAAGGAACTATTGAGCTGATATTTTTCCCATTGCATACAATGTAGGCACACATAGATTGTTACGTGGTCAAACTGTTTTAACAAGCGCATGGTCATACAAGCGCAAAAAATATATAAATTAAGTTGCCCACCGTGTAATGAGTAAAAATAAACATTGAACAGAGCAAAAACATTTGTTAAAAAAAGGGGGAAATTACAGAAACTTAGGAAAAAAAAAATTATGTGAAAGGGGAGCATATGATTGACATACTGTATGTGAAAAAGGGGGAAAAAAATAATACCCTTGAAAAAATGTGGAAATGGGGGAACGTTGTACATAAAAAAATGTGAAGCGGCAGAAAAAAATAACCCTTGGGTAAAAACAGTTCAAGAAATTTCACAAACACTATGTAGAAAAGTGAAAATACATTGAGAAAAAAGTGAAAAGGGGAGGAAAAGAAAGTTGAAAAATGTGAGAGAAAATGAAACAATGCAAAAATGGGGCGGGGGGGGGGAACTTATGGAAAAAAAATGAAGTTGTACAAACTGACCTACTGGAGATATGAAAATGGAAAACCCCCATTGTAGAATTTTTATTTTTAAATTGCACCATTATCTAACAAACAGCAACAAACATTTCAGTAGCAAACCGTTTAAAAGGTGTGAAACGTTGCTGCATGCTTTGAATGGTTGAAACCTAGCGTCATCTGGTGAACCAATATCTATATGAAGAAAGGATTGCATTATCCATCCATCTATCCATGAATTTTCTGAACCGCTGAGAACAAATGTTGGTTTTTGTATTGTAAAAAAATAAAAAAATGATTAAAAAAACAAAAAAAACAGTCAAATAACTAGTATGTTCAAAATCTGACCAGTATTATTTTAAAAAGCCAAAAATGGCTTGAAAGGGGGAAAAAATGAATGGCACAAAATGTTCTGAAAGGCTCTCTTAAGGGTTAAGACTATTTGAATGTTATCTAATATGTTACACAGTCCGGCACATCTCGACGCACACACACACATGCACACGCACGCACGCACACACACACACACACACACAAAATCAGAGCAGGTCACAGTGAGGAGATCAGAAATACACTAGGTATTTTCCAGTGTTGGTTTTTTAAAAACCTTGCACACTTTTTACATCCACCTGACCTCGAGAGATTTGAGATCAGTCGTCTAAGATTGAAGGGGAGTCGGGAGGGGAATGGGGGGGGGGGGGCAAATAGTTACAAAAACACCACGTGGAGAAGAAATACAGCCATGATGTCGACGCCGCCTGCTAAATGTGCTGTACAGCAACAGCGGGCGAAAGCAGAAACAGGCTACTCGATGACGTCACAAGCAAGCATTTGTTCGAAACTCGTGGGTGGAAGTTACAGTTTTAAAAATGAATAAAATTCACATCGTTCCAGCAACGTAGTTTACAAACAGGTCATAGGAACACGACGAAAAACGGAAATGTTTAAAGAAAAAAAAAAAAAAAAAAAAAAAAAAAGAGTGAAATAATAACATTGGACAAAGCAACACACTACACAACTGAAAAAGCACCAAAAATAAATAAAAAAGTACAAATTGTGTGACAAAGGAGAACATTTGAAAATATTCAAGTAAACCTACTATTTCTTAAAGACCCTGTATCGTGAATTGTTTCCAAATATATTATACATTTGAAGATATCTGCAAAGACTGAGTACTATGTCGTACTTGATGCGCAACGTCATGTGACCAAACCAGAAAACAAGTGGTGGACAGATGACATGATGGTTTGTACCCAAATTTGGTAAAATATTTTATTTTATTTTTTTAATTCGCTGCTATTTTCAGAAAAAGTTAAATACATGTATATCATTTATTATTACCTATATGATACAAGAAAACAAATGAAGACTAAACATTGTAGAGAGTATTTTCATCTTGGGTAGCTCCTAAAGACATCTTGTACCAAACAAAGACATTGTAGACTTTTAATATTTCTACAGGTGCTTCTTCCGGGTCGCCTGCACTAGAAGCCAGAAGAAAGTGCTAAAGTTGGTGGTGCATAACGCCTATCGTGCAGAAATGGAATTCAACTGCTTTTCACCATTTCAGATTTCCTAACTCTTTAGAGGATGGCTAAAAATGGCACCCAGTGACTCACGTGGGCGCACGGCAGGAGTCGCGCCCCCCGAGCACCTACATTATGTTCACGTCAGCGATTATCCGCCACAATTGTGACATGCAGTTTGCTAGCTAACCGTGGCCTACACCCTGAAAATCGTCCATTGGTGTGGCCGCTTTAGAGCGCCTCGTTGTCGGACCCGAGTGCACATCACGCAGAGAAAGGCGGAACTGCGAGGAGAGCGGGGAAGCCAGCGTGTGTGGACAGGGGCTTCGCACTAACATGGCCGCTTTAATGCGAGTTGCCTCATGGTTGCGGCGTGGAAAAGCCCTGCAACGACCTTGGGATATATCGTATTACAGCCACTGGAGCCTTTAAGCGGCCATATTTTCACTGTTGAGAGATGTAGTTATGTTTAGACATAAGAAATATGCTAGACGAAGTAACATCTATAACCCCAATTCCAATGATTTTAACGATTTTAAAGCCTCATTTGACATACTTGGCAATTTTTAATCATTCAAATTTGGCAGGCTTGTTAGCAACACTCTACTCTGAGGTCTCTCATATTTACAAGACGTTTTTATTTGCACCTTACAGGGACTTTAAGTGGACTAAATAAAACAATGTGGAAAAGTCAATCGTAAAAAAAAAAAAAAAAAAAAAACATTTTAAGAGACAATTACAACTCAAAAAAAGCTAATCAAATTAAAATAGGACTACACTAAAGTGGACTAAACTAATGGAAGGTGGGAGAAAAAAAGGGAAAAGATTGAATAAAACTTTAAAGACTAAATCAACAAAACAAAGCAAAACTTTTTTTAAAGAAATAAATGGGGAAAATGTGAGAAAAGGGAACAATGATTATAAAGAATAAAGAAACCCACTATATTAATGACAATATGAGGATAAGTGGTACGGAAAATGGATGAAGTTAAAAAAAGACTGAAAGAATAACAAAGGGGGGAAAGGGACAAAATTGTGACCTACTAAAGTGGACTTGGTAAAACCAATTTCAAGTGAAAAAACAGAAAATCAGATTTGTTTTAAATGTGAAAAAACTGACGTTTTATGATTTATAAAAAAAAAAAAAAAAAAAAAAAAAAGCAGGTGGGGGAAATTTACATTTTGTGGGGGGCGGGGGGGGGGGGGGGAATCCAACGAAGCGACCCCACAACAGTATATAACAAGACTAAACAAAAGTAAACTAAATTAAACTCACTGGCCGATGAAAAAAGGCAAAGAGGAATATAATTGTTACAGCACAAAAAGAGCACATAAAACATCAACAGGTTGCAGAAACAATGACGGCTGGTTCCTACAGGCGCGGTTACATGTACAGTAAGAGGCACACAGGTAGAAGAGAAAAGTCGCTTTTCACAGCACATTATGTCGCTTTCTTGTAAAAAACATGAGTGCATGTCAAACAGAAGAACGGCTCCCAAATAATCCACAAGGTTCTCTCTCATTCTTCGAAGGTTTGTTGTTAAATTCTCCCTTTTTAGATATATTTTTTCCTCAAAGATGCACATCACATGCCAACATCTTGGCACTATGGGTTTATACCAAAATAAAATTGTACAAGTGCACAATTATGTAAATATGGGAACGCAAATACTGCCCATTTCTCACGCTCTTAACTACAAGTATACATGTAGAATAACAGCGAAAGTGGAGATTTGTTATTTTACATCTGCTCAACAAGCAATATTTGACTTATTATTTGCAGAGTGGCGGAGAAAAAAAGCAGGACATTTAAAAGACGCTTTGCTACAGCACAAAAACACAACAAGGCATCGAGAAGAACAAAAACGCTAAACAAAACATGCAGTATATTTAAAAAAAAGTTTTTGTGACAATATCTTTCATTAAATCCACGCCGTTGTGTTTGCAATAAGAGCCATTTACATTAAAAGCAAAATTAAAGGTACAAAAAGAACGATAAAGCACTGGGAGGACACCAAAAAAAAAAAAAAAAAAAAAAAAAAAAGAACATTTCTCTGACTTGGCAGTTAAATGTACATTTCGCAGAGCCTAAAACTATAGAGAACTCCAAATTAAATGCTGTAAAGCCATCCAGTCTAAAGGGAGACAACAACAGGAGTGTGGCGGTATTATGTACAGTCCAAACAAACGAGACGCTTAAGGATGTGAAGGCGTCAGTTAGTTTCTCGGTTTCCTGCAGGGAGCGACAACGTCCTACTGATTGGCAACCCATCCCCACCCCCCACCTCAGGTATTCAAGGCGCTGCGATTCTCATTCCATAGTGATCTCCGCTGTGTGCAGGGACAAAACAGAAAATGTGAGTTTTGATTAGGATGCTGAGCAAACAAGTTGAATGTTAGAAAAATTGAGGAACTTGCAAATTCAACACAATCTGCTACGTGTTTGTTTTTCATACCAATTGTTCCCATAACATGAAAAGCAGAACATGTTTTTTTTTAACATATATATTTAAAAAACAAAAAAGCAAAATTTCAAAAAGTTCATTTTTTTTTAAGTGATAAACCACAAGACAAAAAGTCATTCAACAAAGTGAAAATTTTAAAATATGTAATGAAAATGTTAAAATAAAAGGAAACAAAGTTGTAGCAATTTTGAGGTGTTTAGAGTACTAATTACCGGACTTAAAAATATTTAAAATCTTTTTGGCGTCCACTCACCATCATGTGCTGTGTTTTTGATCGCTTCACTTCCCAGAGAGTTTGCACCTTCAGACAACTCTCCTGAACAATCAAAAGACTCCATTTTAATAAACATATCCCATGATTTTGCTTAAGCCTCAAGATTTAAGATAGACAGATAAATAGATAAATGATGTTTTAAGTAACAGTATTAATACAAATGTAAGTGAGCCACTAAAGAAAAGAAACTGAACAAATTGGGAAAGAGGAAAATATTTTTTTAGGACATGAAAATAGCAACAAAAAAAAATTAAGTGATTTCTTTTTTATTTTTTATTTATTCTTATTTTTTTTAATGTGACTGCTCTACAACACAAAAACATTAAAGTGGGGAAAATAAAAACATTTGGGAAAATAAATAAACCTTTTACTAAATTTAAATAAAGTGAACCAAGCGACCCACAATACGACTAAACGAAAAACACAGTACATGAAAAAACTAAAATGTTGAAAAAAAAAATACAATTCAACTTTAGAAAAATGAACTCATAAAAAATGAATTGAACAAAGTGAGCAACTTTATATGGCGACTAAATATTTTTTTATAAATAAATTGAACTTGTCAGGGAAAATCATACTATTGTGGCAATACTTTCAACACCAATAACTACCTTTCGAGCATATTCCTTGCGAGGAAGAGAAGAAATTGCATAGACTGAATAGAGTAAAACAAGGTTGTCTGACTAACATGGCTAACCGTTCTGCAGCGAGGGACTCTTATGTGCGGCGGCGCCCCCGGGTGGCGGTGGAGCCGCATCACCGCCGTCGGGCTCAGGCTCCTTGTCGCCTGCCTCCTGTTCGCCGTCTTTGGGCTCGGCGGAGTCGGCGTGGTCCTTCTGAGGCTCCGTGGTGTCTTCCTGCTGGGCTCGCTCCTCCGCGTCCCTTTTGGCTCTCTCCTCGGCTTCTGACGTTCGACAAGGCAGGTAAGAGAGCGTGTTAGTTACCGCCGCCATACTGTACAAATTATAATACCCCAAGAAGACATAATACACAAGACAGTTATTAATATACAAAGTGGAAAAATTTTAAACAATTGAAAAAAATAGATGAGACCCACAATATGGTAAGACAAAAAGAAATATCTAAATAAAATTACTGGCTTCTAATAAGTGGCATAGCAAAGGAAGAATTGATTTAAAAAAAATGATAGGCAAGTTATCATTACATTATTTAAAGTATGTCATTTATTATTGTACTCATTTAATCTCTCATAAAATAACCTATAATAATAAAAAGGACTGGGGAACACGTACATTTGAACAAAAAGAGAAGAAAAATAACTTTTTTTTAGTGACCCATAAAATAATCTGAAATGAATTGAAATGAGGTTTATGATTTGTATTCATGCCAACTTTGGAGTAGATGTTTAACAAGTAGAAAAATGAATGTCTGGATTGTGTGGGAGTGCAAAGATGCTACAAAAGCAAGGAACAAGCAAGCCAAAAAAAAAAAAAAAAAAAAAAAAAAAAATCGTTTGAGGTGTATTGAAAGTTCTGTGTTTTGACTTTTCGTAGAATGAACGTCATGCACCTTTGGTGGCCTGCGCTTTCCAGCGCTCCCTGTTCTGGTAGACCTCCTCGTTCCACAGCGCCTTGAAGTTCTTCATGTCCACAGCCAGCAGGGAGTTGTGGCCCGACGAGCAGCCGTCGGAGGGCATGCTCTTCACGCTGTGCCTCTTGGCCTCCTCTGAGCTAATACTGTTCATACTGCGTGCAAAGATAAAGGAGACGAGCTCAGAGCACTGGACATTTTTACCCTTAGCATTTGATTCTTAGTTTGGAACAGCTACATTTGAGCTGAGCTACATGGTCAAGTTTTTAATGTCTATTTACATATTGTATGGTGTTTGCTTTAATAGCAATGTGTCTAGCTACAAGTATATAAATAGAAAAAAAAAAGCGAAAATAGTGCTTAAATTTATTCAACTACCTGTCACAAAAACGAGCCCGATTTTTTTTTTTTTTTTTTTTTTTTAAATGAAATGATTTCATGATAAATATATATGAATTTAATCGAATATATTGAAATAAATTACATTTAATGAAAATACATTTAATACAAAATGTAACTATACCACTTCAGGACAATGAGCGCATCTTGTATATACATATTGAATATACATAATGTAAACCCTAAAACAGGGGTGTCAACCTAATTTTTGTCACAGGCCATGTTGGTACGGTTTCCCTTTGAGGGCCGTTATGACTAAAACCATACAAATTTTTCATCGCTTCATATTATATACACACAATTGATGGATAACTAATTTTGAAATCAGAGGTAAAGGATAATAGTTTGTCCAACTACTGTTCAGGTTTCTGCAAAAAGGTGTTTGGTAAGAAAAAAGATATCATTGTAATTTTCTATACAGTATATGACCATTTGAAAATTTGGTACAGATTTTAGCCAGAATCACGGAAGTTGAAGCACATGACTTGCTTTCGTGGGCCACATAAATTGATGTGGCGGACCAGATCTCACCCCCGTGACTTCAGTTTGACACCTGCGCGCTAAAGTATAGCAAAATATTGCAATTTCTTTTTGTGCAGCACGTCAGCCAAGTTAGTGTCGACAAGTGATTGGTTTATTTTGAAATCAACTGCGGCAGTATTTTTCTTCTACAGTACTACAATAAACTCTGGGAAACACCAAGAGTTTACTCTGCTGTTTATTCCCGGCAAGAAGAAGAAGAGATTAACACAGCAGTTGCTCTCATACCTACGTTGAACACCTGGCCACCTGGTGATCACAAACATACAGTTGCTTGCGGTTTCTTGAAACGGGGCGTACGGGAACAACATTTCCGATGATAAATGTGTGTGTGTGTGTGTGTGTGTGAGTGGATGTGTGCGTGCGTGTGTTTGTGTGTCAGAAATCCTGTCCAGTGCCCAAATTGGACCTTTTCCTATTACCTTGTGATTAGATTAAATCGGTTTCATTGGCTCGCCCCCACCTAACATCAATAGAATAGATTAGGAAGAGCAAGCGTCCAGTCATGTGACAGCTCTGTGATGGGATTAGAGATGAAGGGACGCCACTAAAGGCAGTGGCATTCATCCTTTGGGGAAGTGGAATATGTGAACATGCGCCAGGCAAAGCAATCCATCCGGCATGTGTTGAGATGATTCACTCTTGACTCAAAGCGTCCGTCTGAGCGATGAGAGGGGAGCGATAATGGGCAGACGGTTCCAGATAACTGAAAATGGCAATAAGCGGCGTGATGGAAGATGAAGAGTTCAGACGCGCTTTCAGCACGTCAGGTGAGCAGAAATCGCCAAGACCGTGTGAGATGGCGGCTGTTGCGCACGCTGATAAGCAGGCTGATATTGATGTTTAATACACACTTTTACACAGACACAGTTTTATTAGCACTCTCTGGACAGTTAGTTTAGTTAGACTAAATCAAACCTCAGATAAATGCAGGCTCTGGATAAAGCCATGTGGTTGTCCACAGACACCGGAATCACGCAAAAATCTAATCATAGATAAATGCAGGCTTTGGTTAAAGCGATACAGCCACTTTGCATTACCATTTGATTCGCTAAAAAATGGCCAAAAATCAAATCTGCTGAAGGCTCTTGATAAAGCTATGCGGCGATCCACATAGTCAATTTAATCCCACAAAAATATGATCCAACACAGATGAATTACAGTTCTGGATAAAACTATGTCACTATCAACATAATAATTTCAATCCCTCAAAAAATTACAAAACCCAAATTCAATGCAGCCTCTGGCTAAAGCTAAGTGGCCACCCACATAGTCATTTGAATCCCCCCAAAATCTAATTCAGCCCAGATGAACTCAAATCCCGGATAAAGCAAGGGGCCATTACAGTCATTTCAATCCATAATTTTTTTTTAAAAATAGGCAAAAGTAAAATCTAATGTGGCCTCTGTATAAAGCTATGTGGTCATGTGGTATATTCCAAATACTATAAATGAAGGTTCCGGTCTGGCCACCCACATTGTCATTTCAGTACCTAAGAAATTGACAAAACTCCAATCTAATCCGGCCTCTGGATAAGGCTACGTGGGCGTCCAAAGTCTTTCGAATTGACAACCATAGAGTCATTTGAATCCCTCAAAAATCTAACCTTTACCAGATAAATTCAGGTTCTGGAGAAAAAGCTATGTGAGCCTAAAAAAATGTACAAAAATAAATCTAACCCAGCTAAATGAAGGCTTTGGCTAAAGCTACTGTATTTGGTTGTCAACGGTCATTGTAATTCATCCAAAAACAACTGCACAACTTTGGACAGCCCTTGCTGGGGCCTGTTGTTGATCCTGAATGTGGAGCAGCCTATCTAACGTCAATTTCAAGGAGTCTGGGTGTGCTGAATGAAGGGTGAGGACAATTCCACGCAGCAGAAATGGATTACGCATGGTGCGACTCGTACGCTTTTCATTCTATTAGATACGCCGCTACTGCATTAAGATCCCCAAAATGGTGTCCCGAATTTTGAAGCGCAAAGCCCACCTGGAGCGTCGGAAGCCCGCGAGAGCGGAGTGCGAGGCCTCGTCGATGAGCGGCGTGACGATGCGCTCCATCATGTCGGTCAGCACGGTGAAGGTGGGCACCACGATGAAGTCGATGAAGCCTGCGCACACCAGCACATGCGCAGCTTAGTAGAGAACTGGTATTATTTGGACATTTCAGAATTTCAATATACAGTTGTGCCTTGAGATACGACTGACCCAACTTCAGAGTTTGAGATACAATCTGTCGTTTGGCTGATTCAGATGCCAGTTGGTGAACAATAAAAAAACAAAACAAAAAAAACGCTTCAAGCTTTTTATTGCCACTCCCAGTTGAAGTTTGCTGTCACATAAAAATATCCCAAAGAATTACATCTTGTGTATTTAAAACAACCAACCTTTGCCTTACAACAGTCCATTTAGCCTAATGCTAGCAAACAACGCAAAAGACGGGCTAAGGAATTGCACCAGCGATGCAATGTTAGAACCCTTTAACAGCGGACGTTTTAACAAAAATGGTGGAGCAACACATGTAGACAGACAATATAACAATCCTCAGGGGAATATTCTTTATCCTTTACAAAAAATTGCTGATATTACTGAGTCAGTTGTGACGCGTTTATACGCGTGTCTCTGTCTGTATTATTGTAAAAACACATTTTATAATAATCGGAAATGATATTCCTGTCAACTAGAGGCTAAGGTGTTTAGTCCTGAGGGATTTAAACACAGAAACTTAATTATATAAAATATAAGTTAAAGCTCATCATAATACATACATGCTAATGTAAAATAGAATAGCAATTAAAAATGGAATTAAGTGCCTTTTTTTTTTTTTTTTTTTTTTTTTACATTTCACTGAGATGGCCAATTTGTTGAATACCATCCATCTATCCATTTTCTGAGCCGCTTCTCCTCACTAGGGTCGCGGGCGTGCTGGAGCCTATCCCAGCTATCATCGGGCAGGAGGCGGGGTACACCCTGAACCGGTTGCCAGCCAATCACAGGGCACATACAAACAAACAACCATCCGCACTCACATTCACACCTACGGGCACTTTAGAGTTTTCAATTAACATGCATAATAAACCTAAATATTATGACTCTATTTGTAATATTTTACAAATAAATACTGATAATGAAGCATAGACATAACATTTTATTGCGCTCCAACAACATCCCATCTATTTAATATATTGTCAGTTTCCCTAATCGGGGGGAAATTATCAGTGGTTGGGCATTTATATGTTAAAGTGGATGAGGCATTTGGGAATTAACTGTGGCATGGGGTCAATTACATCAGAATTAAAAGCGATGCACTGTTGCTCGGTCAACTTTCCGTAGAGCCACTCTGTTACGTAGGTGGCATTCTGACTCACCGATCTGGGACTGCGCCACCATTGTTGACTTTCGGTCACAGAGCGGTGAGAAGGAAAGGCCGAGCTCCGCTTCTTTGTCCCCCTGGGAAACACAAAGTCACTCGTGAAGACCGCGGTCGTCTCGCTATGTTCCTCAACAGGCTTGACGACCTGCTCGGCACAGCGACTGACTGCCTTTGGGGAACAAATGAGTTCCATTTCCTTTTTTTTTTTTTTTTTTTTAAACACTTGAGATTCAGAGGTGGGAGTCAGCATCGTGCGCAGAAGCTGTTTATTGACAAAGTGTGTCCCTGAAGAGATTAAAAAAAAAAAAAAAAAAAAAAAAAAAGCCCTGTGATAGCGAGCGCAATAACAAAAGCAGCCATAATAATGACAACAGCAATGTTTGATAATGAAGGAATGTGCGTGACTGATCTTTGTCAAGGATTTTAGCAGTGAAGGCACACTGTTCTTTTGACCTCTCCAGCTATGATGTTTTGTTTTGCATCTCTTCTCAACACACAGTATGTTCAGTCATTGTTACATAACATTATGCGACATTGGTGGCATCTTGTTTAATGCTTCATAAACTGAGCCACTGAGAACTAGAGTAGGCAAACTCCCTTTTTGTCATTTTGCAGAAGAGTGATTAAACGTTTTATGGCCGCGATAAAATATGCGGGATTTACTGTATATCTTGCTGATTTATTTGGCAATGGCTACTTTTTGTGGATACAGAAATAGTGCTTTTCCTCAGATTTTGGCATTTGGCCCCAAAAAGATTTTTATTGGTTTAATAAAGATGTGCTCAATAACAAGAATGATTAATTTATGAGAAGAGTAGTGGTTCTCTCATGCGGTTTGTGCCCCAGTAGCACACAAATGGAGAACAAAGACGAAGATGAAAAAAAGAGGAAAACGTCGGCAGAGAAGACTCAACTCAGAAAAGAACCTGTTTTTCATTGCATGTTTTTTTCGAATGTTTCTAATTTTTTCTTCTAATATTTTTTGTCAACCATTTTAATAGCATTGTCTAATAGTTTTGTATTTGTCTAATATTTTTGTGTCATTGTGAATACAACCAAGGACACAGATTTATTTACACAGACATTTAATCTAATATTGATTTTTTTTTTTACAAATATTTCTGTATTTCTTTGTTGAATATTCTTTGATATTTTCCAATATTTGTTTCATTTTCTTTTGATATTTGAGTAATTTTACAATACTATTCATATATTTTTGGTACTATTTTTATACTCTGTATTTTGCTTTAATATTTAAACATTTTCTATTGTGTATTGGAATCTAATATTAATATTAATATTATACTTGCGTATGTTTGTCTGTGTGTATTTGATCTGTGTGTATTTGTCAAATGTTTTGGACATTTTTTCCAATAATTGTCTATTTTTGCCTAATTTAATATTTTTTTTTTTGAAATCTAATCTTAGTTTTTTTTGTCTAATATTATTTTTTGTTGTAATATTATTGCATTTTTCATAATACTAGTGTATTTTTCTACTAATCTTTTTGTATTTTTCCTCTTACATTTTTATATTTCCTCGTATCGCGAGCATTTATGTTTAACGTAATGTATTTTTTCATACATTGTGTATTTTCGAGCAACAATTTTGTATTTTTAGATTGTTATCCAATATTTTGAGCATTATTGCTTCGGCTGTTATGGATTCTGCAAGTGTACGTAGTTTTTTGACTAAAGCAAATCCAAGACCCATTTCTTTTCACAACATTGTGAGAATACAGTCGTGATGCTGACATTTTCATGCGTTTCATCTGTGGTTTGAACCATCATCATGACATCAGCTCAGCAAGCGTTTTGCTTGTTTATGGGGCTTCTTTTAATTGCAACAATTACTCCGAAAGAATGACTACTACACCTACACTGTAAAAGACGAGGTAGGTGTTCCACTGGCACTTACCTGTCTGAAGAACTCCTCCAGCAGAGAGGTGGTCCAACGGTTGTGAAGGTCCCAACCTTTGGCCGGGTGGCTGATGTCAGCAGTGTGCAGCAGTAAGGACAGGGCTTTGGGCTTATCGATGCTATAGATGACAGTAAATGGAGAGGCACATTAATACACCAAAGCAAGAATATGCAGGTACAATAACAATGGTAAGGAGAGTGGATTTAAAAAAATAAAAATAAAAAAGTACAAACGGAAACCTCAAGAGATGAGGCAACCAATTTGGGATTTGACTGATAATGGCCCTTAAATGACAAAAATGGAACACATTGTTCTGAAGCAGCAATGAGTTGAATGATTTTCGAGAGTAAAAAATGTCCTGTAATGCTGTGGGTCACTTACACACTGTTTTATTGCACTGTTGTTTTTACAATGGAACTCCAAAAGATGCACACTGAAAGTATTAAGGTGAAAGCACACAGACATTTATTCTTGCTTAGGGCATACGATAGGCGGGTAAAACGGCACGGATTCAGATTTTAGGCATACCCAGTGTAACATAAACATTAACTGCCTCATGCGTATAACTCTGTAAACAAACAGTGCAGCTCAGCCTCTGGCTAGCATACGTCATGGCTCGCAATATGCTTTTGGAGTACATTAAACTTGTTAACGCGTTTGAAATGGCATCACGCGAAAGTGAATTTTAGTACAGCACAAAAGAAAAGCCAAGCGCAGTACAAAAGCAGCATTTGAACACCTGTCGCAGGCTCTTCTGCAAGAGCCAAAGCAATAACACATGCCATTGCTGGTTTAAAACATAATTCATACTGTCCCAACTGCTATTGTTACCCGTGTGTGCATCCCTCATTTTATAAAAGGAAAAACGATTCATGTGGCACTTTCCTAAAAAGAAAAGATATAAGCAGATGTAGATACAGTACTCTACAGTGGTGCCTTTTTCAAGTTTTTCAAGATATGAGCTGTCGATCGGCCAATTATTTCCCTTGACTTGCGGGTGCAAACTTCAGATGCAAGCACTGTATGGTGGCAGTGAATTGAACTCAACTCACTTCACAACAAGCAGGAGTTTGGCAGATATAATTAGTAAAAGAAGCTTCAAGCTGTTTATTGCCTCTCTCAACTGAAGGTTACAGCCAAACTAAACATAAAACAAAGACAATTACACAAAAATGAGTCTAAAAAGTTTTTGAATTAAATTTTTTTTTCATTCTATGCACTCATTTCATAACTATGTTTTTATAAAGCCATTTTTTTTTCTTATTTAAAAACACATTATGATCCTAATTAGGCCCTCTGTGCATTATTTAGTCATTGTTTCGATAAGGTGTTGGACTTTCCAGTAAAACTCTTACAAGTCATGTGGACGACCCAACTGAATACGAGATGAACAAAAGTAATAAGAGACAGCTGGGGGACACAGGTGGGTAAAAAAAGCAGAAAACACAGTACCCTGCACCTTCCAGTGTTTAAAGAGAGACCCAAATATTGCCTTGACTCAGGATTTCACAACATTTCCTTGACCCATTATGTGGTCATCCACCCAAAAAAAAAAAAAAAGTTCAAATCCAAATGTATTTTCCATTTAACGCGATTGCCTCCTTAAGATTAATTGTCTGTTTCACAGAAAGCTGCTGTGAAGCTCATTTAACATTATCGGGCATTACTGGCGGCTCATAAACGGATGCAAAAATGGGCAGGAGACAAACAAAAACAGGCACAGAAGGTTAAACACGGGGGTGAGAAAGATCGGCTCGCATTTCCCATCCTCATCCCATTTGCGTCAGGCCTGCAGCAGCCTGCCTCGAATTACATTACAGTCCATTCAGCATTACACACTGCAATCTCTCATGCGTGTGTGTGTGTGTGTGATGGAAGGATACCCTGCAGTCAGCACTGTTCGGGCTCTTGTTTGCTGCTCACTCACACACGCGCAGACATGCACACGCACACACACACACAAACACGTCTAGGGGAAATGATCTGAAGTAGTCTCCTATACGTTAGTGCTTTCAGGGCACTTTTGGAAATGACACCTAGAAGGTCAATAGGTTCCCCCCCATGCTCCTACACCCCTTGACCTTTTCTTATCATCACACCTGCTACACAAGCAGAGATGAGTCACCAGGTCAAATGATTACTTGACTCCAGCTAACATAAGAATAGGAACCAATAGTATATTATTGTATTGTACTTAACAGCTTGTGCTTTGTGATGTTTCCATCAGGGCAAATGGCTATTTTTTGGCATTTATTTACTTGACTGCAGTAGCACTAATACCAGTACACAATGTCAATGGTATATTACATACATTCATTCCTTCATTCATTCATCTTCCGTTCCGCTTATCCTTACTAGGTTTACGGGCGTGCTGGAGCCTATTCCAGCTATCTTCGGGCGAGCGGCGGGGTACACCCTGAACTGGTCGCCAGCCAATCGCAGTGGTATATTACAATAGGCAAATATAATATCGTCAAGTGAAAGTGGAGTTTTAAACAAAAAGGGTCAGGCTCTCCTATAAGGAGTTTGTATCTTCACTGGTACTCCGGCTTCCTTCCACATTCCAAAAACAGTTAGTCTCATTGAAGACTAAATTGTCCATACAGTGAATCGCTATTCACTCGGGGGGGATACAGTCAGGACCCACTTGCTATTAAAAAATAAATAAATAAATATGTGATATACAGTTAATATAAAACCCTTTAAAAAAAAAAAAAAAAAAAAAAAAAAAAGTGTACCACTCCCACATGTTTTAAGGGCAAACTTAAAACAAACATTTTAAATACTTTGCAAATGTAATCGAACACAAACACAAAATCATGTACGTATGATAGTGTCTGTGTGTTAGATATGTGCCTTTATGAGGCGGGGCCTGGTGATATGGCGTGTGACTTCTGCGCGAGTGGCTGGGCGTGAGCTGCGGCCGACAGCAGCTCTTGCAGAAATGTGCTCACTGTGTTTGTGTTTTACTGTGCAGCCGGCGACCTGGGATACAGTGGGGGT
Source organism: Phyllopteryx taeniolatus (assembly GCF_024500385.1). Classification (NCBI taxonomy): domain Eukaryota; kingdom Metazoa; phylum Chordata; class Actinopteri; order Syngnathiformes; family Syngnathidae; genus Phyllopteryx; species Phyllopteryx taeniolatus. The sequence goes on along the minus strand of NC_084515.1, from coordinate 14,071,020 downwards.
GCGAACGATGAACCGCAAAATAGGGAACAATGTTTGAGTGTGAATCATTGTCTCTAAGGGCCCTGCAATTGACTGTCGATCAGTCCAAGATGTACCCCACCTCTTCCTGAAAATTAGCAGAGATAGGCTCCAGCTCACCTGCCACTCCAAAGAGGACAAGCGCTATCGAAAAATGGATGGATGACAACTAAAGAGCGCTGCAGCCAAGTGGAGACTATGGAGCATAATGGGATTTGAATGTAAACTGCAGGGAAAAGTCAACTGACCCCTCAGGCTGTTGCAGGAAGTTCTTCATGGCCTTCACCTGCTGGAAGTGGCAGGACATGTCGGTGGCCAGGACCATCTCCACCACCAGAGCGCGCAGCTCTCTGTGAGAAAAAGACAAGACAAAATGAAATGTCGCACACACACTTTGGTGAAAAAATAATAATAATAAAAAGAATTAAAAGCTTGCTGGGGCAAAAAGCAGAGAGCCGGCACTGACTGCTAGAGCTATTTATAAATGTCTTGCTTTGACAGGTCCCGGCTCATGCTATGAAAATTGGATTGTGCCTATCTTCTTTAATGTATTATCACAGTTTCACTGAGTGCAGAACTGTTAGACCTCGAAAGCACTTGTCATTTCCCGCAGAACAAAAGGCGAAATCACTATGAATGTGTGAAGTGTACATGGGTCTGAACTTTTGTATCTCTTCTTCATTTTATTTCTGGTACAGTGATAACTTGACTTTAAAAAGATCAATACTGACATGAATTGGAATGCCATTAATTTGTTCCAGAACCTTCACAAATACGTTTGTTACGTTTTTAATAAAGAAAAACAGCACTGTTGTATAAAAACACAAAAGAGAATGTAAAGAAATTAACTGCTTTTATAAAGTGTAATTATTGTATGTTGCAACTAGCAGAGTCACAACAACAACTGTAGCTTTAAGGGGTGTGGCCTAAAGAATGATGTCAGGAACTTAGTTGTGAGCATGTCTGCAAGTGAGTTGGCCCATTGTAGCTGCTCACGAGTGTTTTCATTTACTGTATGTATTTGGCTGTTTACCCGCTTCGATAAACCGTTGAAATTGTACGGGCCACAGTGGCTTTCCCTTTTTTGGCAGGGTATATGAAGCACGCCCGTGACAAAAAAAAAATTTGGCTTTCAACACAATGCACAAAAACGACAAAGTGACAGCTTGAAACTCGAAGAACTACAAAGTTGCGGCAATCGTAAGTCAAGGTACCACCGTATTTTATTTCTCTATTGCTGTCACTCCGCTCGCTCTCCTTTGCTCTGACCTCCAGTCATCCTTGGAGAGGTTGTACAGGATGTTCATCTCGTCGTCTTCCTGCAGCAGGCGGTAGGCCGCGCTCACGTGGTGGCTCTCCAACACCGAGCGGTCGTTGTACAGGATAGCCGTGTCAGACCTGGGAGGAGGCCAAGCAAATAGTCCATTACGACGTTTATGACCGTCGGCGACAATCTAATGTTGCCGCTTCTCGTTTTAATCAGTATAATTAGAGAGAGGGCTTTGATGATATTTGAAACTCATTCCAGGATTTTTTCATTTTTGGTTGTTAGGGAATTTTATTGCCCAAGTGGAATTAGATCAGTCTAATGTTCGTATCAATGAGGTTAAATTGTGTGAACGCATAAAGGATTTCAATTTAGGCCAAAATAGTTTTCTGCCTAAATTGAAATGACATGATGCGACACTGCATTACGGTAATGTCCCCGACGTTGTGGCATATCTTGAGTCAATTTGTGCAAGGTGGTGCTTACCATGCTCCTCACGACAGTTATTAATGATAACCATCACCTTGCACGATAGAAATGAACCAATTGACTCAAGATAAGCCAGGGAAATTCCAGAAATTCAGTGTATCATGAAGTGATGGCTAATCTATAGTTCATTATATGGACTGACATGTCAATGTTTCTGCTCATCCGAGCTTTAGCACATTTATGTACACGATCACTTCATAATACAACATGCATGACTGTAACTTCGCTGACTTTGTGGCTTACTTTGAATTGATATGCTCATTTTTGGCAAAGTCGTGGTTGTCTTTAAAAACTGGCTGGACAAATGAATACATAGTTGACAAGACACGTCTATGTGTCGAGCCCGAGCTTAGAACTCATCCATACTTCATGCATGATATGATACCGCATTACTATAACTGTCCTGATTTGATGATCAGTTTGAGTCATTCTGGTTATTTCTATTATGCAAGGTGGGGGTTATGATTAATCACTGCTGGGGTGAATCCATCAAAAAAATAAAAAATAAATTAAAAAATATATATATATATATTAGTAGTAAGCATATTTCTTTCAATGCCATTCCACACTCCAATACATCATGAACTAAGTACTTTACAGAATGAGAAACTCTATTGTCTCTTGTCCTTCCCCTTATGTTACTGCTGCACCAGTACCCGTGTGTGTGTAAGAGCCCCTCACGCCTTGGTAAATGAGGGCATCGATCTCTGAGTCAAGAGCTGAGCGCTTTTGATTTTATGATCCATTACCTTGTCTGAATGTGGAAGTTGTTTGTGGTCCCCGTGTGCTCGTAGTCGTGCACGGCCGCAGCAAAGATCATGGCAAAGATCTCCAGCTCAGTTAACCAATGCTGTGGGAGAGGGGGGAGGGGGGGTGGGGGCAAATGAAGGAGGGTGGAGAATGATACAATGGAAAGGGCAGCCATGAATGAGAAAGAATGCACAGAGAGAGTAATGGACAGGAATTAAGTGATGAGAAATGGGAAGCCAGTGAATGGAAAAGCGGGGTCGTGAGGAAGGTTGGATTATGAAGATGTGTAGGAGGGAATACATTACGGTTCGGGATGAATGGAAACAAATGGGTGGTGGGGGGAAGACGGGGAAGGTAAGGAGAGCAAAAAGGAAAGTTTAGATAAGAAGTTAAACAAAGTGTTTTTACATCAAGTTGAATAAATGTGAATGAATTAAATCGTGTCATCTGGGTATGCAACACTATTTTTAAAACAGACATGCATTTCCCCACAATTTAAACCAGCACGCAGGTGTCTTGCACATTTGTGACATGCTTTTGTCAAAATACCCCAAAGGTTTAAAAAAGACAGCGCCGTTTTTTTCAGTTAAAACTCATTCACTGCCATGGCTGTGGAATTCAACTATCCATGTTAACATGGAGGACTGGCAGTGAGGGGATGGTCCTGTCTTATGCAACTACCACTGCTGCCCCCATCCCCTCTACTGCAGGACCAATGTCAACGACTACAGCTTTCGCTGCAATGAGCTCGAGGGTTGCGACATGGAGAGCGGCTACCACTAAACCCAGAGTGTAAAGAAAAAGCGAGCCCCCATAAAGACAGTCCAAGCATTGATGCTATTTCCCCTCGTAGAGACAGCGCTTCACTACCAAGTCACCGAAATACATTTGTCCATTTAGCAAAGCGGATCTGTGTATGTGGCGCATGCAGTAGACACAATGGCAAACAAAAAAAAACTCACCCCCATGTCACTGAACAAGTATGTGCTGTTCATCAGAACTAACGCTGAAAAGTTGTGCAACTCACAATTTTTATGAAGCTGTTTATGTCTTTACTGTTATGCACTTTTTTTCTTTACCATTATATATATATATATATATATATATATAAATTAAAAAAAAGTGTATTTCAACTGGCCGACACCAGTTTATCTATTTTTTTCAAACTGTGTTTTAAGAGGATTTCATGCTCTGTGTACTTTTTGTAATAGATTACTTTTCTCTTTTAGTAATAAATAGCACATTGAATTGGCTTATGAATACCCTTGTCTTACCTTGCCGCTCTATAATGCCTCCACCTTGATGTGTGAGCCAACATGCGCTGGCTTTTATCAAGCTTGAATATGGGTGTTTGTGTTCTACAGCTATGGACACACGCACTCACACACACACACACACACACGTCTGCGAGTGGGCATTATAGTAGCGTGTACTCATGTACGCAGAGAGAATTCAGCTTGCTATCTTTGACAAATCAACAGTGGGGGATGAGAGGGATGGGAACGGCATTAATAACAGAGCAAAATGGCCGATGCATCCCCCTTGTGTATTTACTCGTGGGCCTGCCTTATGAATGACCTGTTGATTGTTGATTTAATGGAGTCTGGAGGGCGTGTGGAATGACAAATGCTCTAGCGCGGCTGAGCCCCGTGGTCACAGCAGTAATGCGGTTTCCTGTGCAAGGCACGGCCCGCAGAAAAGGCAGCGTGTCGCCGGCTGTCACGGCCATCTTATTAAGGTGATGAAAGAAAAACACTGCAGAAGCAAGGGGTGGCTGGATGGAATTCGGGCATGAAAAGAGGCTAGTGCTGTTTTTCTTGGGTGGAGGAAAAAGTAAATCACATTACTCCAGTAGTGTTCCAACTACCAAAAAGACCACCATTTAAAGCTACACAGTGGACCCCCGCATACCCATGGTCAGGTTCGGCATTCGTGAATTTGCAGCTTTGCCTCCTCACTGATTTTGTGATGAGGCCAAAGCAACAAAAGTGTTATTTACTACCATCTTGTGGAATCTTGATGTGACCTTGTGCACAGTTAAAGTGAAACAAAGTTTTTGCTTGTCTCCCGATGTAGCTACTAATAGCAGTGGTCGTCTACTTTGCCATTAAATTTTGCCTTTGTAATGGGATTTATTTATTTATTTGTAATATAAATGGGAAAAATGTCAAAAGGCGAATTTAATGACATACCATTTGTGTAAAGTGCTCGTGCCCACATTTGTTTGCCCCCGTCTGATGTCACATCAATTTGTGCTGGCTACTACTATTATTGAGTACCATATGACGGTGGTGTGTTTGTGGTGAATATTTTAACTACTGAATACAGTCAATTATGGAACATGGGTTCATGACTTTGTATATGCTAAACGCTTGGTGTGGTTGATGCTTTGCTGTTGCCGACCACAGTAAATATAAATCGGTCCAAACGGAATCCCAGTGTACGGCGTTCTTTTACGATGCCTACAATTTTAAGTGCTTAATTCCATTTCGTGGCATTTACAGGCAATTACGAACCTCTTTTAGGACGGGCGTCAATTATTTGTGTATTTTCGCTATTCACGCCAGGTCTCTGCGCTTATCCCCAGCAAATAGTGGGGGTTCAGATTTCTGCTTTTTTATGTTTTGCCACTGCGAACAAATTACTATATATGCAGAGCTGTCAAATGTTATGGAACTTCTGTATTTTGTAACAGAACTCACTGAACGTTGATTCCTTACCGCCGTAACACTGATTTACTGATGTATATTATTATTAATCAATATTTGTAAAATAAGATAACCTTTATTAGTCCCACAATTGGGAACATTTGCATTGTTTAAGCAGCAATTATGAATATAGGAAATATAAATATGTAATATACACAGCATGCAAGATCTACAATAAGTACATTGCACAAAATAGAAGCCAAAACTACAGTCCTAAACTAACTATAAACAATCCAATTCAGTCGGTCAGCAATGCTATTTATTTGTTTGCAAAATAGCGTGCTAACTTTTAATTTTGAAGATTAATTAATTGAATCTGCTTTAATAGACTTTTTTTTTTTGTTACCAGGGTTGAAAAAAGAAATTGGCAAAGGTGAATTAATCCATAGACAGATATATTTGATGATGGAAGCTCGAACTCTCATACTGGCTCCGATTTAGGCTGCAACTGCGTCCACCATTACAAGATTACTGACAAATACTGAAGCCATAACTTACTAACGATTGTAATTATGACTGTAGCACAGAAATGTTCTTGACAAAATGTTTTAAATATGGAAACTCAGACAAATTGTTCTGGAAGTGAATTTTAATAGGTTGGCAGCTCGGTATATGCATCGTACATACTCACCACCATGCCGGTCTTGAGTAATAGGTAATGAACAGTCTGCGTAACATCAGCAGCATGTATCAAGTTGTGATAGGGATTTTTATGCTTGCTGTATCCCACTTCCAGGGCTTCGACAAACGACACAACTGCAGAAATTGGAATCTGGGAGATAAAGAAGCCAAAATTAATTAACGCTGCGAGCGGTGATAAATGGGATCTCGCACTCTCTTTTTAAGGGTGAATCCTTGAAACGATCAAACGTTGAGCCCTGGTAATTTCCCAAAATGGCTACTTTAAACCAAAATGGTTGACTTCCTGTTCAATTTTGTCCATGGGTTCTTGAGACTTTTTCGTGCATTGTTTTATGTCCACCGAAATGCTTTTTCTAACTTTCCAAGGGTCGATACTGAGTCAGTTTTGAGATGGTCACATATCGGACCCCAAAAAATACATACACAACCACAATATGTTGAGGGACGACAGCAGTCCACTTTCGAAGGACCCCTGGAAATGGCCAAAATAAACTTCCTATGTGTTTTCAGGCATGTGTTGAGACTATCTTGCACATCTACTCATGACAGACATGCCTACCAAATCTCATGTTACGAGATGAAACTGAAAGACAGATTTCCTGACTTATATGACTAGTAGAGATTGTTGCCCCACAGGAACTAAGGCTGGTGCCGTAAAATGGATTGTGCATCATTTGGACTGTGATTACATATTCATGCTAGCTTCATTGCCTCCATCATTTACACTAATGTGCTGTCACTACTTGGAGTGCAGTGTCCTCAGCTATTAGATACAATAAAAAATTGGCTTAACATATCTAATGTAGTGTGTCTGAGCCCCCGCGTAACAGTCAGTGTTGCACTACAGAGAGAGCGAGATCTCCTTTTATTTTGGATCAATAATGTTGTCCATTTACTTTGAAAAAAGTGATGACATCATATCTGGAGGGCAATTCGTATAAAATAAATTAAGCGCGTAATTGCAGCTGGCCTTGATCAGGCCAAATATTTATATATTCAGAATACAGTAGATTAATGGATTGAGATACAAGATTGATTCATTCCATGATCACATTCATATCTCAAAACATTTGTCTCAAATCAGTTTGTATGTTCGGCGCTGGCCTCATTCAGGCCAAATACTTTTTTCTAATATATGCTTAATTCATCTCATTTTCTTGTGAGACTCATAGTACTGTATTGTTTTCATCTAATATTTGGGGAATTTTTTCATACTTTTGGTGAATATTTTTTTATTTTTCATCTTTTTTTTTTATTTTTTATTTTTTTTTAATAATACGTGGACAAAAACGTAGTCCTGTATCTTTACCTTGAAACGGCTGATGAGGTCATATCTGGTGAGCAACTCATAGAAAATGAATTTAAGCGCGTGATCTCCACTGGCCTCGTTCAGAGCGAACACATCAAATGACCACTTGTCAACATTCTGTGTGGGAGAAAAAAAAGATACATTGTACACTAATTTTCCTAAATTTCAAATGTGAAAAAAATGATAGCTAAATTTGCAATCCACTTAATCCCAGCCTTGTAGTATGCATGTACTGTTCGCAAAATGTGTTATTTCTTATCTGCTTGTGCTTGGTTTTGGAGGGCATGGGTTAATACCTTAAGCACAGATATAACGGAAGGGGGATAGCTGAGTCCCACCAAATTGGAGGTGCGTCGGTACATCCTGTTTGGATGAGATAAACCACATAAAAACTGAACAAGCACAAATAAAAACAGCACACGGTTGTGCCAAAACACAAGTGACCTGACAACACATTTAAAGAAAAACAAGGCACGCTCAGTTGCTGCTGTACTTACCGTTCTTCATTTGATTCTTTTATGAATGTTACAAGTGGTACATTTAAGTTACATGAGGCATATTAAAGCTGCATGTGGCCTAACACTCACATGCTGCTGTAGTCAAAACAATCTCAAAGCTGTAGGGGGTATAACAATCACGATGGACAGAAGCAAATAATGCAATGAAGACTGTAATGAATGACGTGGATGCAAATAAGTACATACAGTAAGTCGGGGGATAGGGACAGAGCCCTGCTGCAAATAGCGAAAAATAAAAACAAAAACGTTTAAACATTTTGAAACACACATTTTAAAGCACACAAAAAAGTAAGCATGAAGTGTATAGAAAATACTTTACATATTGTAAGGTCTGGGTGTTGGATATGCACCTTTAAGAGGCGGGGCAGGTTGGCTCAAGCTATGAGAGTCTGCATGCAAGTGCCTGGGTGTGAGCTGTGGTTCACAGCAGCTCCTGCGTGCGTGTGCTCATTGTGTTTTAATTCGATAAATAGCTGAAAAGTGCATGGGTGGCTGTGGCTCTCCTTACCCATATGCAGGGGCATTACAGATTTCCATGATATAGGATTTCTGCCATAGATGAGTAAATACGTTCCACAAAAAAATCTGCAACGTAGGTGGACTGCGATAGAGCTATTCTCGGCGGATAGGGACCGAGCAAATTGTGAAAACCTAAGGAATTGATGCATCCCAGAAATTTTTATAATTGCCTACTAATGCCATAATATGGCAACAAAGCACTATACTACATGAAGCTCCTCACCTCACTTCAACTTACTTGCTTTGCACCATGATGCCACAAGATGGTGCCAAAGCAATACTTGGCACCAAAACATGGTTTTGCTAGGGTTTTTTTCTTCAGCAAATAATGGAGGACAGGTTCACCCTAAAATCCGCTAGTCGCGAATTGTGAATATGCAGGGGAACACTGTACTTAGTTTTACCTCTCAACAAATATTCCTGCCTGGACGGCATGGACGATGCTTCGGAACCGAGGTTTCTCCTCGTTGCGTCGCAGCATCAGGCCCATCTGGCGCGTGAAGGTAGAGGCCAGCCAGTCGCGCACCTCCGACGGTACCGACTCTGACCGAATGTCGCTGAGCTCATCCTCAGTGTCCACCAAACGCCTGAAAGAAGAAGGGGGAGGGGAAAATTCAGCTAGCAGCAGTCTGACAAGGGAATCAAAGCCAAATCCTAGTGACATCCATCAAATATCATCACATCTTGCGTAACCTGGCTTCTTAAAACGCCACGATGTGCGGCTCAAATCCAATTGTGTGACAGCATTCTTGCCAGTGTTTTAGTCGATGTGTAACGTCAAAGCCTCTGAACCAAGCACAAAGTCGTGATGGCGTGGGGACAGCGCCCACATCACAGGCGGTAATCGCAGTCGTACGGTCCTATGGTTTCATCATCCGTCATCCTGGGGTGGTCGTGCTATCGACGGCCCTAATCTGCTTGGATCCACATGACTGAGAGGCTTACATAATTCCATAATCCTGGACATATCTCGCACTCTGGACCTGCAGTCAACTGTTGGCAAAACACCGACAAGTTCTCTTACCTAAATTTACTCCCACATGATGAAACAGTTTTCCATTAAACTGTGATAAAAAATTCTGCACTGTATTTAGCTAGTCACTGACAATAGTAGTTACGCAAGATGATGGCAATATTTTTAGGATAAGATAACCTTTATTAGTCCCACAAGGGAAAAATTTGCCGTTTGAAATTTTCATTGTAGTTTTCAAATTTTTCATTTAATATTTGTATTTTTTCCCCCCAAAATATTAGTATATTTTGAATCTTATATTTTGTCAGTTTGTCTGTTTTTAGTCTTGTAATATTTATGTATTTCCCCCATCTAAAATGTGTTAATCTTTTTTTTTTGTCCAATATTTGGTAGTTTTTCTAATATTTGTGTATTCATTTTTACTTGTTTGTAGTATTCCTAATGTGTAATATGTTTTTGTATTCTTCATTAAAATGACATACCCCTAATATTTGTTTAACTTAATTGTAGGTATTTTATTCTTAATGAATTTTTTTCTAATGTTTTTCCATCTAATACTTCTGTATTTTTTGTCAAATACATTGTCTAATATTTGTGTATTTCCTAAGTATTTCGGTCGCTTTCTTCAATATTTCATTTCTATTATTTGTGTATTTTCTATCCAACATGTTTGCATTATTCTAATAATTAGCATTTTCTTCCATATAGTACACCAGTGTATGTGTGTATATATATATATATATAACACACAATTTATTTATTAATATACAGTGTTTTTCATCTAATATTTTTTCATCTACCGGTAATCATTCTTTGATGATTGTCCAATATTCGTTATTTTATATTTTTGTCACTATTTTTGTATTTTTCTATATTCATATGGATTTTATAATCTAATATATGTGTTTTAACAATATGGAGGAATTATTTTCCTAATATTTGTATTAATTTCTATTTGTGTATTTTTCATCTAATATTTTTGTGTTTTTAGATATTTTTTGTAATAATGTGGACATGATTGCTTTGGCTTTTGTTAAACCATCCCAGAAGTACTGTATAAAAGGTAGTTTCTGATTTCTTTTCACAATACGGCGAAAATACTGATTCCGATGGTCAATTTGCTCAATGTAGCCATGATGTGAAATGTTCCTACCGTTTCATCTCCACCCCACATACAAATAAAAAGCACGGCGATGCACCGATGGACATCAAAGCTCACCTCGTCTCCTCGATGTAGACCGACTCCAGCACGGACGCCGCATACTCCAGGTTCTTCTTGAGGTCGGCCAGGGAAGCCTCCCCTCTCTCCAGCTGTTTGACCAGACATCTTAATCTAAAACAGACATTCAACAAGCCAGTTAACAAAGCGGATTAACTCCTCTGCCACGTTGACATGATCCATTAGGTGGCGCTGATATTAGATTCATCTGGTTTGCTTCGGCTTCTTGTTTTTCTTTGTGACAATGACCGATAATACGTGAGAGAAAGACAGTAATTTCACAGTTTCAGAAAAACGGGTAGTAACTGTAGTCATCCCAGTTTAGAGACGACTGTTCACACGCAAATATTAAAAATGTAATTGCGGAGCCCATTTGAATGCTAACCAAAACAGCAGCACCCACTGAGGCATATAAACTCAAGTTTGATGACTTACTGCACATTCTAAGACACTCAGGCCTTGTTTCTCAGCTCCCACAACGGAACAAATGGCAGAAATACGGTAAGTGGTTTGGGATAAGTCAAAGTCATGTCTCTTTCAGAAATGACGTCCTTACAGGGACACTGATGGGTCAAACGAGGTAATTAACAACATTACATATAGCTGCCTTCCATCTGCAAGTGTCAGATCCAGGTAGAGGACTGACTGTCAGGCTTGATGGGAGCGCGGCCATCGTTAACCTCTTAAACGTGTGCTTGTCCTTCCACAGCTGTCAACAATGACAGTTGAAGTGCATGTCAATGGATACATGGCTCTTTTAGTGAGCATGACATTTAGAATACCTACTGTAAGTTTACTATTGGTATTATTATTATTTCGTTTCCATTGGTCATGTCGTGCTTCACATAAGTGACTCGTTGGCATTCGTGTGGTCGTTCACTATAGCTTTGTGATTGGCTGGCATCCAGTCCAAAAGTTAGGGATGGGCATTTGACCACCTCCTTAATTGACAATGACAATTTTTTCTTAATTACTCTGAATGTTCTCAATTGCTGTTTCAATGACAATGGAGTATAAAGCTTAAAGAGGAGTGGTCAACTTCCCTCTCTGTAGTTAATTCTGCGTCGTTCATAACCTGAAAAAGCCGTGTACCCTGTATTGGATTATTCAACCATTTCTCTCAAAACACGGCCACACTTTCTGTTATTAAAAATAGCTGTAAAGTACAGATTGAATAAACCAACCAGGTGACATTTTCATTTTAGAGTAATATTAATTCATTGCCATTGGTCATCTGTTTCTGACATGTTCCAGGTCTGGCAGACACAAACATGGAGATAAATAACTTTATTGGTATTTTGTGCACTGCGACCTCTCACAGGAGACAGACAACCTGCTGCTGCTGCCGCTTAGCTGGATGGGCATGTGATTGCGCCGTGATTGCCTATGCAGGCTACGCGTGTTGTTGAATTATTGAGAGGAAAGGTTTCAGAAGCTCTCATTGATTAGGTACCCTGGCAGTGGTCTACCCCCCTCCCCCCTTTAATTAAAGGCTTCTGCGTGCAACAATTCTTCTGACTTGGCTGTCTAAAGAAGTGAAACTATCAGTCACCAGATTCAAATAAATGTCTGTTCAATGATCTACCAGTCACCATGATTCTGAAACACTTTACTGTCCTGCTTTGCGATAATTTGACCGCAAACGCCTGATGGTGGGACAACATTTAACCAATGTCTGGGGCTGATTCTTATCTATTTATTGTTTTCCCCGGCGCAAAAGGGTGAACAAATTAACCTTGAAGAAGCAGAAGAACCCCTGGGAATTCCAGTTTATCATCTCATCTCATCATGTCAAGCTTCAGGCTGATAATAGCAGCAAAGCCAACAGAGTGACTAATAAACCAGGAGTTCATTCGGGACCTTTATACAAAGCACTTAAGATCGTTTTTTGTGTAGCCAAGTTTCTAAGAATTTCCTGCTCCATGACGAATCATCCAAGTTTCCCTTTTGACATTGTCCATCTATCTAGTACATCCTGTAAAATTTTGGTGGTCATCAGGTGAATTCCCAAGGATTTGGTTCTGGTACAATCCCTGGAAATGGTCCAAATTCCCTAAAATGGAAGCTTCCAAGCAAAATTGTGTGTTTCACAGCATTTGCTTCTTTATTGATGCACTGACATTCCTCGCCTGATTTCAGACACACTGATGGTGAGTGCTAATCATCTATAATTCACTGGTCCAGGACCCCTAAAATGCATTCCATTTTGGCCAGGATACAAGTGCTGGAGTTTCTTTGTGTGTTAAAGCCCCCCAAAAGGCATGTTACGAACAATAGAAGATAAAAAGGGAACTAACCCTTTACAGAGTTTTACAGCGCATCAGGACCAAGGTTACTGTGGAGTCATGAAACTTCACTCCGCAATGATGAAATCGCTAATCCTTCGTGAGTTAGTGTCTCCCATCTGTCTGTTATACGTGATTACAATTTGGTAGCAATTAGCCAAAATCTCTAAGACTAGCTCGTCTTTGAAGGACCTCTGGAATTAGCAAAAATTAGCCTAAAATGGCTGCTTCAAACCAAAATGGCAGATTTCCTTTGTGTTTTTAGGCATGGCTACTTGAGACATCTCAAGTAGCCATGCCATAGACAAGCTGACCAAATTTCATGTTGCTAAGTGAAATTGCCTTCGGGGGTTAAAATTGTCCAAATATTCCTGGTTGCTACCTATACTTAAGTTTTTTGTCTCGGGTTAGATTTGCTGCCATGCCCTAGCCACACAATGACAAAAATCCAAACGTTTCACAAAAATTGTTGCTTCAAACCAAAATCAGACATGGAATCTTGAGACTTTTTTGTGGGTCAACTTGTCATAGAAATGCCTACCAAATTCACAATTGCCTTAAAAACTGATACTAATGATGGATTCTTAATTGTTTTTATGCTAATAAGCTTCATATCTCCTTTCTGCTCATAGCTGCCAATTCCCGTGTTGTGCTATACGGCTATTTTAAGAATTATGAGGAAGTAATTGGATGACGGCAGCATCAGTACATGTGATTTGGTTGAGCTAATGATGGTTATTAAGAGCAGCTGTGTGCCACAGAGCCTCCCCGCCTCATATTGAGGAACAGGGAAAATCACAGTCACAATATAACCAATTAGAAAATGTTCAGATGTGGTGGATAAGGTTGGAATTTATGTCTACTGCTTGTGGGCCAATATATAAGTCATGACAGTTATTTCTTGATTATAAAGAGAATCAAGAATATTGCAAAAAAACATCCATCTATTCGTTTTCTATAGCGCTTGTCTTCAGAATCGCAGGTGAGGTGAAGCCTATCCCAGCTGACCTTGTGCAGTTACTGTGTGTGTGTGTGTGTGTGTGTCTGTGTGTGTGTGTGGTCAATATTGCTCTGACAGCTGAGGTCAGGCACGGCGGACTGGAAGCGCCTGACCCTCTGAAGACGTGCTTTAATCACGCGTCACACGCCAGATGCTCACAAACAGACGTCCAACAAATGTGCAACTGCGCGTTGCACAAATCTCACGAGACCTCGGTGTACCTCACTGTAAAATAGTTTATTTTAGTAAGAAAATGTTGCCTATATAGTGGCACCTCGACTTGTGCATGACTCAATTTACGAGTTCTTCGAGATCCAATCCGTAGCTTGGCCGCCTTGTGTTGCGAAAAAAAATTGTTACCTGCGCTAAATGGTGGCAGCGAACTTCACAACAAGCAAAGAATAGAGAGCAATTCTTCAAAAGAGGTCAAGTGCTTACTTCAAGCTGTTTATTGCACTCCCAGTTGAAGTTTAATCATGAAAGAAAGACAATTTAATGCGGTTTATTTAATCCAACCACATAATTTATGAAAGTCCACTATCTTAATGCTAGCACTCAATGCAAATAGCCATAGACAGGCTAACAAAACCAGCATCAATGCTGCAGTAGTCATAACCCATTAATCAACAAATGCAAACCCCAATTCCAATGAAGTTGGCATGTTGTAAATGCAAACTGTAAATAAATGTAAATGTAGGGTAAATAAAAATAGAATACAATGATGTGCAAATGCTTTTCAATCTATATTCAATTGACTACACTAAAAGGACAAGCTATTTAATGTTCAAAAGACAATTTCCCTATCTTCAAAGCCTGACCTCTCGACTGTGAAGTGAGATGCGCTGTAGCCGCCATTTTGTTATAAAGTAGCCATTTAAGGCAAATTCCAATGCCTCGTCCTTTGATGAAGTTCTACTTGGGAATTTGGGCAAATGAAACCCAATCAGGGTGACGCTAAATAAGCTTGTTTGCCTATGCCATCTGATGTGGGCAGAACATGACATCAACGTTTGACAATCATTTTGAGGATGGAAAATAAAATCAGGCCCCCACACTAGTTTCATTGACCCATACCAAATTGTGCGGACATATCTATCATAACAGGAGGCATGAAAGAGTCAACAATCATCAGACCAATAGGTGAAATGGATCGTGTTCAGCCTTTCAAGTTCAGCCTCATTAGTATCAGCACTGTATCAAGAGATGCAAAGGAAATCAATTCACCATCACTTGCACAGAAAACACTCACCAGGAAAATATGTGATGTATTTGTCCCAACTTATAATAACAAAAAGTAATTTTCAGCCTTGACAAGTGTATTTTCAACAGAGCGGAAATAAAAGGAGTTGGGGGAGCAGAATGTCGAGATGCAGCAATCGGTCACCGCTTGCATTCTCCAATGACATTCTTGCCTCAACGGTGTATAATCAATGGCCTGGGGTCAATGTACTCACCCATGGAGATTAGCGTGCGCTCAGGGAACACACAGAGCTGTTTTATGATAAGCGGCACGAGGACTGTAAAAACATGATGTCTGAGCTGAAGTCCTCCAGCCTGCACTGTGATTTGTGACTAGACAGATGCGTAGAAACCAGCAGAGACGCTCTTTAATCTCAAGTTGCTGTGTGATCAGCAGAAAATAAAAGTCTGCCTGATGGAAACAAGGAACTCATTCTGCGTTGTGTTACATAAATACACATGATAAAGTGACACCCACACTTCAGTTTAGGGAGGGAACCAGCTGCTGTGTGGACGAAAATGCTTCCACTGCTCTAATTAAATGACTTCTTTTTGTGTGTGCTTCAATGAACAATAGTGGCGACTCCTTGAAAATTTCTGATACGGGTTTCTAAACAAAGCCTTTCCCGTGGGAGGCTGCGCGTGACAGATGTGACGAGAACAGCGGGCGACAGAAGAATCCTTAAAAAAGATCAGTGCTTGGCTGAACGCGGCCCACTCGTGTCAACGTCTCAATCAAACACACCTAAAAGGAGTTAAAAGACGAAGACCGAGAGAGAAATATAAAAAGCAAAATGAATGCGTATTAACGCACATGAAGATTGGGTCTACTTTAAACCGTGTACCCCTGTTAATGTCTTGCCAAATACAATTATTTAAATTTTTTTTATTTGCCTAAATGATTGGTTAGGTTGAACTACACTGAGCACATAGTAGAGTTTTAACTGTACACTACCGAAGGGGGGGGGGGGGGGGACACACACTATCAATAATTTGTTTTCTTTTTAGGAAATAAATGTATCTAATAGTTTGAACAGTTCATGACAGATCAACAATCAATTACACCACAAATGGACATCATTATAGTCAATCCTTTAGTCTATAATGTTCAACCCTAGTAATTACAGACAACTCGTCGGCAACGCCAACTCAAGAAGGCATTGATTAGGTGAGGTTTTTATTTATTCAAGAGGATTCTGACCCACCTGGCAGTTTTTCTGGTTCATGGTGTCTCAGTGTGGAGGTGGTATATCGAGGAAATTGAGTACGTAAAGCACACACACCAATTTTTTTAAATCTCAGAATTTATTTAAAATGTGTGCGATTGCACACATGACGAGGGAAAAAAATGGGCATGTGTGTGCTGACTGCTCTAATAGAGTATGGTGCACTGCAGATGACTAACACAGCACACCACACACATAACGATATCTCCACACACCATGGCGAATGTCCTCCCCCAAAACAGATATCTGTCATAGTACCAACACTGGAAAAAAAGTGACAACACAGCAAAAAGGCAACCTGTGAAGCTCTGATGAACTCCATGCCCAAGACGGTTAAGACAGTGCAGGAAAACACCGTAATAGTGGACAAATATAGTATTCACACTTTGGGTACAATTTGGACATTTTCACAAGAGGCGTACTCACTTTTGTTGCCAGCGGTTGACATTAACATTGACGGTTATGTGTTGACTGACTAGCTTACACTGTAGCAAAGTTTTTATTTCTTCAGTGTTGTCAGATGAAAGAAAACATTTACTAAAATATGATGGATGCACTCACTTTGTGAGATGCTGCATGTGTACTCCGCTTAACAGATAATGAAAGGCTACTCTCAAAAGTGCAACTTATCCTAAAGAAAAACATTTATTAGAGACTACAATTTTTTTTTCTTCCCCAAATGGAGGAGGTGGCAGAAAAACTGACTATCTGGTATGAACACATCATACAGTGCGACACACGTGCTGAGCCAAGCTGCAAAGCTGTAAGAAAATTAACTTTCGCAAAACTCTTTCCTCCACGAGTCGAAAAGCAATCGGCTGTTTCAGTGTTTTATTTAGCAGCAGCCAAGTCATCATTCTAAAAGGCCCAAGCAATTATCTGGCATATGGGCCATTTTCCGTGTGAAAGAAAGCGTCACAAATTGTGACGACGTCCTGAATATGTTTTGGTTTAATATCCAGAGAGGCTGAAAAGAATGAGACTGCAATCGGCTGCAAAATGACGGCAAAGGCTATTTGTTTTTCATAGTTCTGCCTCTTCGGTTGGATGTGTGTGAATGCATTTGTCTCCAAATCACCTACTATGTTTTCTTTAATCCTGGTGAGCAATTTGCCGGTTCTGGGGAAAAAAATTAATTTGTTCTGCAAGGGAAATAAAAAGCATCCGAGAGGTTAATGGAGCACAGTCGGACTGAGTCACGGTCTGGTATGACAACAGTAACGGGGGGGAAATTGACGTTGGGAAAACACTGTCAATGATGTCACGCAAAGGGGATCGAGGCTATGTTCACACTGCAGGTTTCCTTTTTTTTTTTTTGCCCAATGGGACGCATCAGATTTTTTTTCATGTCAACGTGCACATTAGAATTCAGATTTTTTCATAACCAACCCAGGCCTCTTTCGTATTTGGATATAAATCGGATATGTATCTGATGAGAGTGCAATATGGACGCGCAGGTCTTGCTCATCCAACGTATACGTCATCAAAAGGCGACAAACGTCGCAACTGTTTGACAAAACAGACACGACGACAGCAGTGATGGACAAAGGAGCATAAAACAGTCAGTGGCAAAAATTTGATGTTTTAGAACTGATAACTATAAAGAAAATGTTGACTGGTTGCACAAAATCCTTGAAATTGCCACAAATGCGTCATGACGAGACGTAACGTGGGGCCATATTTCCTTCTGCAAACATACAGCACCTCGTGTTTGTGTGCAAGGTGGTGTCCTGTTTTGTGCACACGCGTGCCACTTCACAACCCATTCAGTCTAGAGTGGAAGCAAACTTTGTTATTGTAATGGGACGACTGAATAAAAAGATCAGATTTAACAAAAAATCTGAATCATATCCTGCAGTGTGAATGGAGTCTTAAAGTCACCTGCACCATATTAAGATTATGTGTATTAATTAGGTTTGCAGTTGTGCCATGAGATATGAGTTTAATACATTCTGAGACCACAAATCATGTTTCCCCTTGAAATTACATCAATTCGTTCCAGTCACCCAAAAAAGCCAACAAAAATGGTTGTAATGTGTAGGAAAAATAGCACACAACAATATTTGAACTTTATAAAACTATAGAGTAAAATACAATACAGTATCCATCCATCCATCCATTCATTTTCTGAGCCGCTTCTCCTCACTAGGGTCGCGGGCATGCTGGAGCCTATCCCAGCTATCATCGGGCAGGAGGCGGCGTACACCCTGAACTGGTTGCCAGCCAATGGCAGGGCACATACAAACAAACAACCATTCGCACTCACATTCACACCTACGGGCAATTTAGTACGTTACCAGAACGGTTATAATACTGCGACACGCTCCTATATGTTAGCCCGTCCATTATCTGTTAGCATTAAAGGCTTCTTCATACTCGCGCGTGCGGCGACCGCGTTGACGTCACTGCGGCTGTCCCCCTCGCAGTTTGCCTTTATACTTGAGCGAAACCCACGCGCGCTGTTTTGAAAATGTACTGCAGTTCTCCTCCAAGTCGGGGGTGTTGCTACGGCTGGTATTGGCTAGGACACCACAGGGTGGAGTTTCCTCTGCATTTTTTGGCCATTTCCTGGAACCGTTTTTACTTTCCTTTCCATAACAAGGAACAAAGCAACAACAATGGTGACCGCGGAACAGTGTCTGCTAGAACAAATGGACCTAGATGACCAGATGATACGTTTAATTATGCTG
This sequence comes from Phyllopteryx taeniolatus, assembly GCF_024500385.1. NCBI lineage: Eukaryota > Metazoa > Chordata > Actinopteri > Syngnathiformes > Syngnathidae > Phyllopteryx > Phyllopteryx taeniolatus. The sequence goes on along the minus strand of NC_084515.1, from coordinate 14,052,168 downwards.
CAAAATCAATCAAGAAGGCGGCGTAGATGGGATGTAGAACCAAGGGGCACGCCAAGTAAGTCATCACAGCATGTGACTAAAACGGACCAATCACGAGAGACTATCTCCGCGGCATTCCACGCACAGCAACAATTTTTGCCGTGTGCGCGTCAAGTGACGCAAAGGGGCCGCGCGTACCTTTGCGTCGGTCACATGATACAATGCGGGCAGTCCGCCGCGTGGGAGTATAAAGAGGCCTTAAGACAGCTGACCTTGCACTGCTTATGCTTGAAAAATATTTGAATTAAATGGTCCTAATATACTTATTGTGAGTGACTCACTAGAACTCTATTGCTAGAAAACAGGAAAGTAAAACATTTCTGTGAGGTTAGTAATGCTAACCTTTTAGCTAATAAGCATTTGAGGCGAGGATAAGGGTGGGAATATGTGAACCAGCTAGAAAGCCTCCCAAAGGTGAAGCGGTTCATTTAACAAGTATTGATGCAGCCTTTGTATCACTGCCTGCAAATGCGTAGCCCCTGAATTGAAACGGAACAGACGCTATTGTTAGCCTTCCTTTCCTGGTTATTACACAGGAAACGCACAATAGTATAATTGTGACATTTTTACAGCTCTTTTCCAGTGAACCCTAAAACCTTTTTTGCCAGCAGTGTAGTGCTTACAAAAAAAGCCCAATTTCACATTTTCCTTTCATTTTTGCTGGTGTCTTTACCTGGCTCGCAAAGCCAGAAGAGGGAAGCTGGAGTCCATTCAAACGCAACAGACTGTCAAATGACGGGAAATGATAGTCGAATTGACTGAATAATCATAAGTGTGTAATCAGTTCAGTTCAGTGGCCTGACCCAAAACAAACAGACTGCACTAATTAACCTCGCAACACAGTTCTCGTCCCTTCAACTATTCAAACTGGGACAAGTTGAACGTATCAGGTAATGAGCAAGCACCTTATTTAGAGTCTTTTACCATATTATCTACAGTACACCACCTTGTCACTGCACCATATGTGTCTATCAAGTACACAAGCTGAAACAGTGACCATATGTTTTGTCCTTTAAGGTCAACAAAACAGCACATCTAATGGGTGCTTCTAGGGGGAGAATCTAAATCCAGAAAGGGCCGAAAAACTAAATAAAAACATCCATAATCTCACAAACAAATCCTGCCTCTTAATTTGCCTCCAGCGGGCATCATCTACGGTAGGAGCTTTCCTGTCAAACATGCACTCTCCTATGACACGTGTCCAATCTTGGAAGTATAATCCCAAACGTGCATTGGTGTGCAAATGTATGTATACATGTATTCCCAGAGATTACGTTATGAATGCCCAGGGGAGGGGGCGCGGGAAAGAGAAATTATAACATGGTGTTGACTCTGGTGCAGATATGTTAACTGAAGACTGCTTGGTCGCTGTTCAATGGCAACCGCGTAAATCACATTTTAGTCCTTCATTCAGGAGCAATAATCAAAGTTCCAAGCAATGAATGGGCCCTCACACCCCCATTTTCGTGGTGATTACTTGAAATGGTCATCAAATTTTGATACCATGCTCTGCCCACATTAGATAGGCATAGGCAAAAAAAGTTCAGAATTTAGCATTGCACATTGGTCTGGATACCTAGCCCCAATTGGGGTTCGTTTGGGCGAGTTTCCTAATAGGAGTTTGTTAAAGTATGAGCCCTGGACTTTTTTTTCCAATTTAAGGCATGGCTCCTTGAGCCTTTAATGTGCATCCTGATGTCCACCAAATTTCGTGCCAATCTGCAAAACTGGTGTTAAGGACTTTTTTCCAAGAAGATGTTTTGAATTTAAATCCCAAAAAATCTTGAATGAGCAAGGATAAACTGCCCCCCACAAGGATAAACTGCCCCCCACAAAATGGAAGAATTCTTTTTGGGCAGAGGATCTCGAGACTTTCTTGTGCATCTACTCGTGATAGACATGCCTACCAAATTTCATGTTAAGTGATACTGGCTCTGACCATGTGCGGTAGACTTTTTAAAATTTTGTATTTAATGATAAGTCATCAAAAGTCGCCACCATGCTCCGCAGACAGAAAACAGTTCATCCGTCTAGTATATCTCTAGCAGCAGTTAATTTTTTAACGACTCCTGTAATTGGTTAAAAAGACAGTGACTCATATCTATTACACAGATGCAAATTACATCTATATGGACAGAATTTTTAAAGCAAACTTTAAACCCATTGCTTTAAGAGGAAAAACATATACAGCCTGCATATTACAAAAGCAAACATTTTGGAGACTGTAGGAAGTAAAGACAGAAGCTGGGAGTGTGACGAGCAGCAGTTTAAGAAAATTGAGTTTCACTGCTTGAAATTCCAGCTATGGTTTGGCATAGCAGAGTGTAGAAATTGGTTTCGCAAAATGGCCCCACAATGACTGCAAGCAAATCATTCCAGCCCAATGTGGCTACGAGGAATCTCAGTGGTCCACAATGATCTGAATTCAACGCGAAGAAAGTGGGAAATGCCTCGGCTCGCATTTGAAAGGCTTTTTCATCACCTACCAATGAAGTCACCATCATTTTCCCTTCATGGTCATCAAGTAGAGGATGGGAACAGCTTCTAACAATACCACAGTTGTTTTGTACTGATACCTAAAGATAATAGATCGTATATAATAGTCCTTGGTTTACGACAATCATGACATATACGATTTTTGAGGTTACCAAAGGTACGCAATGAACCAGTTTGTGGCACACACAGTTACAGCCATACTTTCTGCTTTTCATTGGATTGTTTTATATTTTCAACCTAGAAATGTTTTGTCAAATATTTATGGTAATTATGACTTTTCCTACTGCATTAGCGGTAGTTAACAGTGCGTTCCGACTAAAGTACAAATTCGGGTCATGTCACTGTAGGAGCAGAACTCCGTCGTAAACTGAAGACCCCTATATTGCAGTATAGCAATCTATGATACATATTGATATAATAGGGGTGTAATGCTACGCTAAAAATCACAGAGCCAAGTATTTTTTGAGGTGGTAGTTGGTGTAAAAGCTTGCGAACCACTGATGTATACAATACATAAACGTAATACTGTTCATAGAGTGTGCCTAAAGTCTGACACCTAAAGGCTAAGCTGCACCTTATTTGTTCACAAAGTAGCATGTGGCTCGAGCATGACGCAGTTACACTTCCTATTACCTAATATGTTCCTTGTGGAAACTCGTACCGAAAAAACCCTAATACGAATACTTGTAAAGCGCGACTGTTTAGGGATCGTCATTCTGGGTTTAAGCAATCCACATTCCTCTAGTTTAAATGAGATGGAACCAATCAGCCACCTACAACTCGCAAGTGACCTCCATCTCCTCAAGAGGTTAAATGCCCGAGACTCTCAAAACCAGTGGTCCACTTTGAGCGGAGCCTTGGGAATGAGAGGTGAAATGGCTTAATGAATCCTGCTTTCAGGTCCAAGAAAGCAGGTGGGACGGAGGGGAAGAGGCAGGCAGTTATCCAAAGTCAGATGTGTGTCATAAAGTAAGCACAATAAACCAAATTGTCATATTTGCTTGAGAACAGATGCTCCCCTTGTTAAAAAGTCCAAAATGGTCACAGCCCACTAACAAATCTGATCATGGAGTAACATGACTTAAGGATTTTAACAAGAGTATTTAGTCCATTTACAACATTATGTCATAATATGCTATTTGTAGCTCCGGGACGTTGATTTGCAAGGCCACACTGGATGCCAACAACAGGTGTCGTCGCTCCCAAACTCTGATGCCAAGATAATGATTTCAACATTGATTTATTATTGATTGATTTATTTTACCCTCACTGCCTGCCTTTCCAATTTATCAGGCACATTAGGGCATGTCAAGCTCCAACTGCGGCAATCAGAGCAAAAAAAAAAAAAAGCCTTGTAAAAAGACAGTTTATTATTATTATTTTTTTTTTTTTAAACATAACTACAGTAGGACTAGTTGTGACTGATTTGATATCCAAACATTCTGACCATAAGAAAAATGTATATTAATCAATTTAAAAGGAAACAGCTGATTCTCATGAAGCTGAGCTTCACTGTGTTTGTTTAGGCGTAGGCATGTGGTTGGCAGTTGCATGTGGGTACTCACTCAGCAAAAAAAAAAAATATGAATACAGTAAACCCCCGTTACTTGAGGGGGATAGTGAACGCCAATAGAGAAAAAAGAAAAAAAAAAGGCAAGTAATTAACATCCCCCACTAGTTTAAACTACGACTATATCACAACCAATGATCCCAAAACATTCCGATGTCATTTCAAACTGATTTTCCAAGAAATTTAAGAATAAATGGCTTACAGATTTAATTATTATTACTGGAAGTGTGGGTGTATGTTGCCTTCACAATCCGTAAAAACAACAAATGTCATGCTATAACGAGACCTCAGTCATTTGTTAGCTTGAGTTTTTTAATATAAACTCAGCACAGCAAAAGTATACACATGCGTAAGACGCTACGTAACATCCACTAATAACCCCGGGTAAACTTGGGTCCTCCCCGATATACAAACAGAACAGTCGAGATATACCGCTTCAACATACTTCCTTGACACCAATTGTTACTTTCCTATTAGCCTATCTTGCGGCATCTTGGAGCTTAACACAAAGAACACATAGCTGAGGGTAAATTCACAGAAAACACCAATTTGTGAATAACAAACCATACATAGATGGGAGTTCCTTTAAGTAACGGATATTTGAACACAAACGGTGGAGCACCACGTGTAGACAAACAAAAATACTCACAGCCATATAATCTTTATATAAGAAAAAAAGACTAATATTACTGCTGTTTACAGAGTCACTTAGTTGTGAAACGTCGTATATTATGAATGTGCATTATACTATCCCGTGGTGGCCAAGATGTGTACACCAGAAGGAACACAATGAATGGGCAATGAAGTATAAAATCCTGATGCACAAACGGTTTAATTATTTGGTGCATGTTTGTATAAAGTTTGGTACAATATTATAGAGTGCTCTTTTTTGGCATTCTTTTTTTGTTGTTGGTGTTTCTAGAACAGATTAATGGCATTTTCGTATTTCAATAGGGAACGTTAATTTCAGATATGAGCATTTTGATTGAAGAGCATGGTAACGGAAAAGTTCAACTCAAGTCAAGGCACCACTGAACACGTACCTTTACACAGGATGCATCTGCTGTCACAATCTCACACTGGAAGCCATAATGTTTCTTATCGAACTGAGCTGAAGGCGCTTGATGGAAACGTGCCTCTACAGGCCTGGAAAGCGCTGATATTTGAAGGTTATAGAACAAATGGGTCCACAACCTGAAAGGCTACTTAAAGATAACCACATTTGTGAAGGATGGCGGTCACTCACCCGTGGACCAGTGAGATAAAGTGGTGCCATCAATGAGATTATCAGGTTGATGCTGATCCCAGAAATCCAATAAAAGATAGTCTATAATTCTGTGAGTCTATCAGATTAATACAGCGGTAATCCAGGTAGTGGGAAGTGGCCAGTGATAAAAGGCAGCAGGTGCATTAGCGCATGAGCATATACAGAGGCCGATCCTTTTAGGCTGAGCTACAATGATAGCCGATATAGCCATTCAAAACAGCACAGGAGAGATGATTCTGGTGGCTAATTGCAAAACCAACAGAGTGAGATGCAAAAGACGGGGGAGAGGCAACCACAGCTGTCCCATGCACACATAAGTGCACACACACCAATAAATCAATAAAAGCTGAAAAGTTGTGGGCTGTGTTGAGTGAGGTCACCAGTAGTCTGTCCTTCAACCTATGACAAACAAGGACAGCACCATACTATGTATGAGTCCCACTCATTACCTTAAAGGTGTACATAATATTACACTGCCATCATATAACAGATATTGATACAGATCTACAGTATACACAGTGGAAACACATTGAATCAAATTAAGTTTGGAATTCAACTAAATTTGGGAGAATCCAAATAAGATAGTCATTAACGGTAAAACTGTGAGGACGATAAAATAAAATAGGAAATGGAAATTATTGCAAGGTAGTGTTAGCGTAGTGACAAAATCCACACACCTATTTGTCAGTACAACATGGCTACTTTGACAATAACACAGGTAAAGCACGACTAGATGCACACGGGAAAATCAATTGTTCTGAAAATGCTCAAATTTGTCCGAGAGAGAGGCGCTGCATCAACTCTGTCTCCGTTGAAGGCGATGTGTGGTTTTAATTGTTTCGTAACGGCTCAGATAAGGGATGAAGTTTAGCTTTTTCTTTGGCCTTTTTGTGTGTGTTTTTAACGTGTATCAGTGATGGCCAAATACTAAAAAGTATAACTGTGACTATGAGGATACATCAATAATAGCCTTAGTGTAGCATCAAAATCCATGCACCTGTTTTTGTCCAACAAGAATTTCAAAAATCAGATGATTGGTTGCAGAGAAATGTAATTTTCTTTTGTTGGAAAAATAAATATTGTTTTTTTGTGCAATATCGCCTATAGAAAACCTGGTTCAAAAACGCCTTCAAATTAGAGTTAAAAGAGTATAAGTGCATTATTTCTCAACATATCTCCTCTACCCTTTCGTTTTGTATGCTACTCGGGGAACCCCTTCTCAGATTGGCTGACAAGTTTCAGTTAAAAATATCTGCCAATTAGTTCGTACGCAGTGGCGGTTTTTGATATGGTTCTCAGAGGGGCGGCACTCTCTGTCAGAGACTACGTGGCTTCGTAGTAAAAGAGTGCGGGTACTAGACTGGCCTGCCTGCAGTCCAGACCTGTCTCCCATTGAAAATGTGTGGCGCATTATGAAGCGTAAAATACGACAAGGGAGACTCCAGACTGTTGAACAGCTGAAGCTGTACATCAAGCAAGAATGGGAAAGAATTCCACCTACAAAGCTTCAACAAGTAGTGTCCTCAGTTCCCAAACATTTATTGATTGTTGTTAAAAGAAAAGGTGATGTAACACAGTTGTAAACATGACCTTGTCCCAGCTTTTTTGGAACATGCTGCAGCCATAAAATTCTAAATTTAGGATTATTTGCTAAAAAAAAAGTTTTATCAGTTTGAACATTAAATATCTGGTCTTTGTAGTGTATTCAATTAAATATAGGTTGAACATGATTTGCAAATCATTGTATTCTGTTTTTATTTATGTGTAACACAACGTCCAAACTTCATTGGAATCGGGGTTGTACATCGTCCAAGCAAAAATAGATAGAATATTAAAAAGTAATGAGTGGAATGGAGCTAAATATAACAGAGTAAAAGTAGCATTTCTTCACAAAAACACTCATGTAAAGGTTAACTGAAAAGTATGTTTCATAAAACTATTTTGACAAGTACAATTTATTCAAAAAAGTTACTTAAGTAGGCTAACTGTAACAAAGTAAATGTTGCACATTATTACCGAGCTTACTTCTTTTTTACACTTGTGTGGCAGTTAAGAATGTTAAAAAGGACAGCTAAAGATACTCTGTACATTATTTTACAGGAGTGGTGCCGATCTGTGGTTTTGTTCGTGGTAAGGAGAATAATCTGCAATCATTTTTAATCATCATCAATTCAGTTAATGCCGCTTATGAAAATGAGTGTTAGTTACAGTGCTAAGAAGACCTATTGTTTGGAGCTTTATAAATTCAGGGGAAAAAAAAAGAAATTAACTCCAGAGATTGTAAATTTGCTACTAAATTAAACTCGGCTAATGAGCCAGAGCCAAGTGGGCTCCATTTGTCATGTTCCCCTCTAAGATATTTCCATCCTACTGAATATAATTGCTTCGTTGCAAAGGAGAGGAACTTTCCTCATATCACAAGCGAGGTCGGCCACCTCTTCACACAGACTCCCCGAAAGAGGCCTCCAAAATCAATGTCGCATTTATGTCTCGATTACGCTTCGTTACGGTCTGCAGGAACAGCGTGTGAGGGACGAGAGCGCTGCCGAGACCGCTGAAGACCTCCTCTCCGATTTAATGTCTTTGTCCAAGTGCGAGAAGTGTTGGCATGAGAGTGCACTATTCAATTGTGCTTCATGGACGGGATTACCCACACAAGTAGCTTACAACCATAAATGAAAGCCTGATGGGATCGTTATTATAAGCATGTTATGTCATTTTGTTTGTTACTGTTTCTGTTCTGTCAATGCAACCAGTCAAGAGCGATCTGGCCAAGCAAGGCAGCCAAAAGACAAAGTTTAAACACATGTGTTAAAAGACATTGTGTTAGGAGTTAGGGTTTGAAAACCAAGCATTTTTAAACAGAATAAAAACTAATAAAAATGGGCAAACTCCTAATTTAAATTAGGGTTAGGATTAAGCAGTTAGGGATAGGGAGTTGGTGGATAGGGTTAAAGGTCACTGTTGTGATAAGGGGATTGGTGGATAGGGTTTTGGTCACTATTGCTATTATGGTTAGGATTAGTGAGTTAAGGTTAGGGGTGTGGATTCAAATATAGTTTTAAGTGAGTGGTTAGGAATCAGGTTTTGGATTAAGGAGTTAGGGTTCGGATCATTGTTGTGGTTAGGATTATGGGGTTAGGGGTTAAGGTTAGGGAGAGCGGTTAGGATTTGAATCATTTGCTTGGGTTAGTGGTCAGGGACAGGATTTTGGGGTTAGGATTGAGGAGCTAGGGTTAGGCGTTGGTGGACAGGGTTAGAGGTTACAGGTGTGGTTAGGGTTAGGACAACGGTCTCAAGAGAGTTTACAGTTAAATTCCTTCTAGTTTCTCCATAGCTTCAACAACTCTGATTTGAAGTTTGTTTTATTATTATTATTTTTGCTTGGAATAAATGACAACCTTCGCCTGACATTGACATTTAAGTTATTGGAAATATGAAGGTGAAAAGTGAGGGGGGAAAGGTGTTCAAGAGTCCAAATTTGATATTTTTGAAGCAAGTCCAGCAAACGAATAAATAGGAGTGACATTGATTTGCTTTTGATGAACACACAAAAAACAAGGACGAAAACAGCCATTCTAAGATTTCCGACTGATTGTTTTTTTTTTCCCCCTTTGTATAAAAATGCATTCTAAAGGTCTCCTGCATTCTACTTTGAAGTATTCAGCCTATTTTGAAGGCAAATAAACGGAGCTATTTGAATACACTATGTGAAGCTGCGACTCTGACTAAGACTGAAAGCACTGGGTTTGCTGGAGATGAATGAGGTGAGCTGACATATAGCTGAATGGAAACACATGCGAGCAGATGGCTGTTGGGCACCGCACAGACAACTACACACATTCAGCATACTAAACAAGAGCTCAAAGCTCCCTCCCCCCCCACACACATCATCTCAAACTGTGACAGATATTTCTTGTTCTTGCTCTCAAAAAACATGCTCCTAATTTCTACATTGCCGTCTACCTGCATGTGTTCCAGGGGTAATAAACTGTGGACGAACAGCCAGCGGGAACCCACAGTGGTAAAGGGATGGAGAGGCAGGGGTTGGTGGATATAAACAACCAGATTAAGGAGACAATCTCCACCATAAATCTGCAATATTATCTGCTGCAGGCGGCAGGAAGGGGAAGCTCAGAGAGCTGGACCGGCACCAAGAGCGGCCTGTGATGTTATATTATCTCTGGCCATAGCCTCAACTTGGGGATGAACACTTGAAAGCCTTAGAATCGATCACGGGAACAGCGGCATACACTTGGCTCAATAATGCTTTATTAGGCTAGCTAAAGAGGGGGAAATGTTCAGCATGGAACCAATCAGCAGCAGGAGGGAATGCAAGTACTTGTGCAAACGTAGACATGCACTTGAGTGTGTGACGATGGTGCATTCATTGGGTACAAAATTGCTATGTATTGTATGATTGATATCATTATCTCTTACGGTGGAGTATCGATATGCTATATTAAGTGCCCATACTGTTACTGTCCTATGTCCCAATTAAGGCTGGGTAGTATAGTGCATAGTATTCGAATGTTTCACATCTTTATCTGTCACAGTAGAGGCGTGTAGTTTAAACGATAGAAAGTATACATTTGGCCTACGGTATGGATTAGTACTGACCAATCGCAATAACACGGTGACGTCATTGTATCTACCTCAGTGTCAAAAATGGCTTCAAGCAGATCTGACCGCGAAGCTGACAGGACTTAGTTTTTTGTTTTTTTTAACCAGCTCGAAGCAAAATCCGAGGGAATGCTCAGCGCTGACCTAACTTACTCCAGCAAGCTGCGGGTGGCTAGGTATCGCAGCTAAACACTCCCCTACCATGACTCCTTGAAGTCACTAATCCTTACCTCCACGGCAGAAAATACACTACACTTCTGACAAGTACCATTATCACTAAAGGAACTGTATAAGATACACAGAGAAAGAAGAGATCAAATTAGAAGACATACAGTACCAACTGCTTAATTAACATAGCACAGCGAAATGCCTTAAAAGGAGCGTAACCAACTATGAGCAGCAAGTTAACAGGTAATTAAGTGCCTAGAGATAAAAATTTAAACAACAGCTACACAGTAGGAACACATATGTCCAAAAAAATGGCAGTAAGTCAGTACATTACCGGATACTGTATATCAGTGAGGAGGAGGAGCCTTTAAATTCAAAAGTAATTAACAACACATTCACTGCCATTGACGGCTTTACAGGTCAAATATCGATGTTAACTGGGAAGGCTGGCAGTGAACGACAGTATATGTTATATCGGCAATGTTGTTTGTGTTGGTTTGCACCATAGAGTGCTGAGCTTTAATTTTTTGTTTTATGATCTGCAAAATAACTGTTCTCAAAGTTACATTGTTTTTATTTGATCTTTTAGGGACTAAATAATCCATTCAAAAATACTTTCACCATTATACATTTTACAATTAAGTTTATATACTGTACCGTTACAGTGAAGGGATTCATTTCATACAATGATATGAATTTTAGGCCCTTTTGCTCAGCCCTAATCGCACAGTAGTATTGATATGCTACATCAGATATCGGTTCTACTCTATAATAGGTATCAAAACTGTGTCACTGAGTTAGGGATGGTGCAAAATATCGATGTCGTTATATATTGCATCGTTATCTCTGACCGGCACACTACTGATAGTCCAAGTATCAATGATATCATGTCACAAGTTACTGCCTCGTTCCCAGGTAGAAGCCTTTGTAGTGAAGTATAGCCACTCTTTTCACTTACACCTGTGTGCAAGGAGAAAAATACTGAGACAACCCTAGGAAAATAAAACGAAGAGAAAAAAGGAAAAAGGGAGACTAATGAGAAAAAAAATTATAATTAGCAGGAGCTCTGAGATTGGTGTGAACAGGGCAATTACCTCAGTAATCATCAGGTGGTAGGAGAGGAGGAGATGCAGCAACAGGAGGAGGAAATAAATGGAGAAAGACACAGGCGACATGAGAAACAGCAGAAGGGTCCTAATCAGTGACGTAAGCCATGGGAAAACATTTTCCTCCACAAAAGAGCTTTCAGGCGTCCAAACGGCAAAGAAAAATCGAATGTTTATTGCTGCAAGACGGTATTACGCATTGAATAAAAATAAAACTGGGAAATAACGCGGCACCAGAGCTAGACTTGCACTTCCATTATTCATTAGCACAATTACAGAAAGGACAGAAAGTCAGTCATGGCTGAAATTGAGGTCTTGAGCTCCCTTGGCTTTTCTTCTGTCCTTCGAGATTGCCCCTCACATGCAATTTGTAGATGAGCAGAATAAATGATATGTAATATTTGATAGAGGTCCTCTTTCATAATTCTTTTTAAAATTATTTTTCATAATCTATGATGTCCTTTTATCAGGTTTGCAAGATAATTTGGGTTGAAAATGCCCAGAATGTCTTTTTTCAAGCTATTCTAGTTGGTCTTTTACAACTGCCAGTTAAAATGGATGGATTTTTCATTAATGTGTGACATGTAAATAAGGGTTGCTCTGATTGGATCACTCATCTTCACAATTAAACATAGAAAACAGCTTGGCTCTGAGTGGTCCATAACACGGCATCTATTAGCATCTAGAAGCTTGGGGCAGCCAAGCATTCAAAGAGACGTCACGTCCTTCGATGTCTCACTATAATTGTGAAGCACAATTTACAAAGTGTTGGATTGTTGGCCCACTAACAGGGAACATGATCTGTAAGGGGATGTGGGTTATTTTGTGGTTATGATAATTATATCAAATATTGCTTGGGTTCACGTACTTTGCTTCCTGACATCGTTGACTTGTGCTTTCTCTAACACATTGTAAACGTAACTCACTCCGCGCGTCACGTATTTCAGGTACATATGTTTTGCTGTAAATTAGCCCTCAGAATGGCTCCCAAAAAGGGACCGTGCAAGTCATTGCGCTATTAAGCAACCCTGAAAAGTGTACACGGCATCTGCTGAACTCTCGCTGGTTAGGTAAGCCCCCCTCGGTTCAACGCTGCTGGAGCTTGCCTTGTAGGGGAGAAACAGAGAGTTAAATTTCTTATATTATGTTTTTATGTTTTACAATACAGTACAATTTTTTTAAGTGGTATTTTTTCACATTGGCTGCAACGGATTAATGGAATTTCATTCATTTTAATGGGAAAACTTGATTTGAAAGTTGAGTAGAGAAAAATCCAAATTGTTGCTGTTAGCCTAGTTTTGAAGCATAAGCAGAGGGCTGAAACGTTGTTCTCTTGATTAGTTTGGACGGTTGACAAAAGTGCTGCCAAAACCTACAGGAGCAAAATTAAGTTATTAGCTTTATGTACAAATGCCAGTTTAACACAAATGACAGACAATGTACCAATGTGTTATCCATGATCAATTAATCAAGCCCATTCCTGTCCCAATTGACTGCATTATGTAAAAAGCTCCCATCTGGCTAATGAGTGTTCCTGTTTATTTGTAGAGGTAATGTCTATAGAAATAAAATATGTCACCTTTCCAAGTGCGCAGAGGGCGGTTACTTTTGCAAACATGCAAACTCCATACAGGCGGGGCCGGGGATTGAACCCGGGTCCTCAGAACTGTGAGGCTGACGCTCTAACCAGTCGTCCACCGTCCCGCCCTGTTAATGAACACTCTCCAGTAAATAGCGCCGGTTGCTGCAGTGACTGAGGAATGGCGAGGAGACACAAGAGGCAATGGGTAATGGCATTTAATGCCTTGTAGATTTTCTCCCCGATTACTGACATTAGCCAGAGTTCAATTCTCCCCAGTGCGTTGTTTTCCTTCTCCCACGTCACACTCGTCTGTCAACGTCTTGATTTATTCATTGTGCCCTCTAGTTGCTATTTTTATGCCAATCGTATGCCGAAGTGCAAAATGTCCCACATTGAAATGAAAAAAAGTTATTTTTTCGAAGGTCTCTCCCTGCAAGGAAGAAGAGAGATCGTACAGAACACGCCAATGTGCAGTACACAAGGTCTTGTGAGCACACGGGAGCTGTTGTCGCACTTATGCTAAGCGTGAGCTGCCTCTTGATTACAAACATAACCATGTTGTTGACAGTTACAGGGGTCCTCAGTTTATGACGGTTCAGACATACGACGTTTTAAGGTTATGAACGGCGCTTAATTAACTAGTTTGCATAGCAGCGTAACAATACGTAGTCACGTGGCACAAGAAGGCACGCTCAGTTACCGCCGTACTTACTGTTTTCCCATTTGATTCTTCAGTCTTCTACAAATTCAAGGTAACGTTAATTTCTAAGTGTAACGCTGTCTTGAGATGAACATTTACAAACAGCTATGAAAGTTGCTACCGAGGCAGATACTGTAACTAGCCAAGTAATCATTTCGTTTCCGCTCTAATGTTATTTCACAAAGCAGAGAAGACCATAGAAGTAGCTACACTCATTTTCTCTTAAGTACTTTTACTGTTGTACTACATTTTGATATTTTGAAAAACGCACTTCCTTTTTCCATTTATTAAAGTATGCATGGAGTGCGTTCAATGGAAAAAGGCTCTTATTTACCCAAACATTTCAAAATAATAAATGTTTTAGCTGTAATTGCAACACCGTGATACTGCGATATTTTTGCTTATGGTTATCATAACGTCCAGAATCTGATACAGGCCCATGCTTGTCCCAAAATTGCTCTCTGTATTGTCTATTGATTTAATGTCTTCTCAAATACATAATCGACATGAAGCTTAATGTTCGACCAGCTATCTGTGCTAGCTAATCTGTGAAGTTAACATATCTTGCGTGTCTTTTTGTGTTTTATACTGACAGATGGCCATTTAAAGAATTTATCTTTGTTCATCTATGCCAGCGGGACAGGTAAAAAAATTAAATGCTCTTCTACTAGATGGCACATGGTCTAATTAACCTGTGTATCCACGTTTCCCTTCATTCCTATAACAGAATTATAGTTTGTGTTCAACTAAACAGACCCAGATTCATCAAGTCAGTTTTTGAGTAAATTGAGACAAGATCATTATTTCAGCCGTAAGATTGTTTCTCATGTATAATAATAATAATATTTGCCATAGCCCAATAAAGTTTAGGAATCCCTGCACAAATTAGTCTTGGATCAGTCAACTCACTAACAAGCTGATTCACACTTATTACATTACAAATGACTGGACCTTTAAAGACTACATTATTAGGATCACTATTGGATTTGAATTTGAAAGTAATTCTATAAAAATGAAAATGTATCTTGCAATTTGACTTGTGTGAAGGGCATGTGCAACTTCATTAGTGACCGTTTTTGACACCACTTGACACAACCGCCTTGGCTCGAATGTCAAAGACAAATCAAACGCACGCTCAAACGAACACCTCCAAATTTCAATATAATGTTGCCTACGCAAACAAAAAGATTGAGTGAAGTTGGCTGGAAATGCCAGAGAGCAGAGTCACGACTGCCTCTGGGGGGGAAGGAGAAAAAAAAAAAAAAAAAAAACTGTCGTCACCAATGTGAACAAAAATCGGTAGCCGAGAGGAGCCCAATCAAACAAAAATATGAGGGGCTGTTAGGGACATTATTCAGGATTAGCTCTCACACTTACTATTCACATGCTTTCACACACACACACACACACGCACACACACACACACACACACAAACTACTGAAAGGCTCTCATAAACACAACTCAAACACTCATACACACGGGTTTTGCTCTCAAAAAGACTACTCAAACACGCTCATAAACATTACTCAAACCCTCTCATACACACACGAGTCTTGCTCTCAAAGACTACTCGAACACTCACACGCCCGAGTCTAGCTCTCATAAAGACTCCTCAAATGCGTTCACAAGAGCACGTCAATCACATTCTCGCACACGTCACTGGCATTCACAGGTTCATGTCAATCATGCTCACACGTGAAGTGTAAATCTTTTATTAGGTAGTTCAATTCAAAAAGTGAAGTTATAGAGATGCACTGCACACACTCAGAGTGAAGTATTTCAGATTTAAAATATGTATAATTTTGATGATTATAGCACATAGCAAATAAAAAAAAATCCCCATATTGAGATACTAAAATATAACAAACGAAATAGTGAATTAATTCAAGAAATAAATGATTTCGATTTTTAATGTCAAAATTAGGCTGAAACAATGTGCGTATGTCTCACGTGATGACTGTTCAAGTGCCAAAGTTTCATGGTTAAATATTTTTGGTTAAACTCAGAATTTTACAAGCATTAATAAAATGCCTCCCTCAAATGACTGCCTCTGAACACATTTGAACTCTTGCTAAACAAAACAGCAGCACATACCAAGGCAGATAGACAGGCGTGGACGCTTGGCACATGTAGTAAACGAGTTCCCTTTGCAGTGTTACTGATCAAATAGTCTTGCTCTAATAAATGTGTCAAGTGTAGTGGAATTTCTCAAAATTATTTCTTGAGTAAAGAGTTTTGTCTTTTGTTATTTTTATTCTAGGAGAAAATCAAAAAGATAAAATCATCCAGTTGGGTAGACGCCCAAACACTTACACTCGTGTTGTGGATGAAATATCAAGGCTAATGTGTGAATTACATTTAATTTATAAACTATGTGCACCCTAACTCAAACCCTAATGTAATCAAGGCAATCACTCTAAAAAGGACGTGTTGGCATAACAACCAGAAACTTGGGTATGTGGCCAGGTCTTGAGGGTGGAAGGCTGGACAGTTACTAATATGTGACCTTGTGAGCTTTGTGAATTGAAAAGCAATTAAAGGAATAGAAAAATTTATATAACAGAATAAGTGAGCTGGCCCTCGCGCCTCCTTTTTCATGGTCCATCCTCAATATGATCAAACTGACGCCATGCTCTGTGCACATTACTGTAGATAAGGCAGTCAAAATGGTTTACAATTTAGCATCGCCAAACAACCCAGGATAGCTGATTTTGGGTAAATTCGCTACTAGGAGTTTAAAGTCTGAGGCCTGGAATTTTACCCAGGGGTACAATTGAGTGAGTTTTGAAGTGTTGTGTTCAGAGCCTCCTAAAATACATACAGTACATTTTCACCAGGATATCCAACTTATTCCAATCGGAGCTCACTTTGGAGATGCAAGGTTTCCGCCAACAAGGGACGACATGGCACGAGATGGCAGCAAAAGACGACTTTTGTCTAAATGAAGCTCCTCAATGAACTTCAACTGTGACTTGGCACAAAGATGCCACCAGATGGCATCAAGACAGTGAACAGGTGAGATTTTCAGCAAATAACCGAGGGTAAGTTCCAAAATAAAAATGTGCAAGTAGGCGAGTTTGTGAATGCCGAACCGCGAATATGCAGGGGTTCACTTTATAGTAAATAATACAATTCCCACTCCATCAAGCACTGCACTCAACAACATGGGCTACATTGCACAAATTATTCTGTGCTTTGAAAACTGTTAAATAATAATATGATAAGAAAATAATAGTGACCGTGTGATCAAACGCGCTACAAAATAGCAACCGGTAACCAGTTTCTGTTCCACCAACGCCCAACCCACATAGACCCCCACACAAACATCATCTCTTTCTTTCAGTCACTGCAAGGAGTGCTCTTTCTCCATCTGCATGTGAGGCTGTCCCTGGTGCGTCAGTAATGACAATGTCGCAGTGTTCCTCTCTGCCAATTAGCCCGGCCTTAATTACACGGACACATGTGGAGCTGTCAATCACGCCGCTCCTCCACACAGCAACTCACCCACCTGCCCCTCCCACCACAGAGAGAGAGCGTGAGACCACAGACTGTGCCAACCAGTAGCATGTCACTCAATTACTCTTCACTGCGCGAGGTAATCCCACGGCTCGCGTTGAAAACGGCATCGTAGTGGCGTCACGCAAACCTTCATTTGTTCGGAGCCAGCTTTATGGACCGCTTACAATGTCCTGTTTACTTGCTTAATGCACTTTGTGCTAACGGACTCTACAGAAGGCAGCCGGCAACAGATTCCATTTGTAACAGGAGCACAACAGCAACGTAATATTATACAGATATTTATGCTATACACAGTATAGAATGGTAACTACCACGTACAGTGGCCAGGAGTGTTTATTACTATATTACAGATGCACCCTCACTGGGGGAAACTCTGCGATAGACCATATATTTTTTTAATATATAGTTTTATTAGTCCTAAACGCTTTAAACTCATTGTAAACATATTTGAACAGACAAAATGTGGTCATAAAATGTCGAAAAAAAATACTGTTGTACTTCCTGTGTGTTAGATACAGTAAGTGCCTTTAAAAGGCAGGGCCTGGTGGGGTGCTGTATGACATCAGTAAGCAAGCCTGCGTGTGAGTGTCTGGGCGTGAACTGTGGCCTACAGTAGCTCATGCGTGAGTGAGCTCATTGAGTTTGTGTTTTACTGGTCTCCTGACATTCACAAAACAACACTGTGGCTTTCCTTTCCCACAAGCGAGGGGAGTAAGTACAGTATTGTAATCCCCCCATTTTTTGGACATATTTCTAAACACTTACAGTCCCTACAGACGGTATAGTACTGTGAGTTATTATTCTGTTTGCTGTAACATGTCTGTAAACTCAAAACGTCAGCATTTGAGACAATGACAAAGCAAAGACTGCATTTCCATCAGTATATAGGGCACAGGAGTCACAGCTGTAGAAGTTGTGATGAATTGAGGTGGAGTAATGCTTTTGGATTTTTGGTTAATTTGTGAGATGCTGTGGCTGGAAATGCGCATTGTTCCAGCTTGCGCTTCATACTACAAACATGCAGGCTGTGTCCGAAACCACTATATAGTGCACTGTGGTATCCAAATATATAGCGCACTCAAAATTTCCCACAAAGCATAGCACAAGGTACTTACCAACCAATGGTCACTCACAGAGTCATGATATACCATAATGCGTCATGTCAGAGAAGTAGAAGAATGCCGGGACTAGATGTGTTGCAGAAGGGAGTGAATTTATATCAAAGTAACTTTTCAACAAAGAAGAAAAAAAACAGGATGCATTGTTCACAAAATCTTGTTTTATAACGTGCAATTTTTGAAAATGTTTTTTTATAACCGCCCGAAACAACATACTTTGTGTGTGACAGCTGTGATGTCATTAACAGAGCTCCGTGTAGTATCCGAAAGCTGTCATGAATGCGCTCACTGTATAATCCAACCCCAGATGGGGAGTAGTGAGTGAGTGAGTGAGTGAGTGAGTGAGTGAGTGAGTGAGTGAACAATTTCGGACACACCAACACTCACTATCCAATGACAAAGTACGTTACTTACAAAAGACTTGCTGCCTTTTAGAAACGATTATTCTACCGATTATCCAGTCGATTATTTGAGTAGTCGCATAAAAATTTATTCGTGGTCTTGTTGTTTTGTCTCCTCGCGTCTAAATCTGTGTGGCTTAGAATCTGTTTCTTTGGTTGTTCTGCTTGTCACCGTCCTATCTTGTGTAGTTAGGATTTCCTCTTGCGCTGTATTTGTACCATCTATCTATAGTGTGTTTTCCCACACTGCTAAGGTCTTTTGTTACTCTTTATTGCTGCACGTCCGTTATTTTTATTTTCATTTAGCATTTTTCCTGGTATTAATTATTTGACGTCTGGCTCCTGTCGTGCTTCCCCCATCTACCATAGTTTATTTTGCTTTTGCAATTGTTGTTCCACGTCGACGTTTGACGTTTTTTTTGGTTTGTTGTATTATCTTGCTCATGTTTTAAGTGCTCCATTAAAAGAAGTGTTTGTTTGCTCAAACTTGTGTGGCTCCGCTTTGGGGTTTAAATTCAGTTTACACAATTGTAATACCCAGTGCATTTTTCTTATTTTCTAAATCAAATCAGTTTGCCATTTATTCTTAAAGGTGATGATGTAAGATGAGCTTGAATGTATTAATTTTTGGGGGATCATCGTTAGTGTTATATTGACAGTTTAAACAATCAACATAAGCAATTCTATTTTTTAAGGGTGAGGCATGATTACCGTAGAGCGGTAACTGAAAGTGCCTTCCTGTGCTGCATGACGAGGTATTCTTATGCTGCTGCACAAATTAGATCATTGCGTGCCGTTTGTAACCTTGAAATGTTGGGACGGTCACAAACCGAGGACCTCATGTATATTGTTCCTGACATGGTCTGCTCTACGTTTGTATATCAAAAGGTTGACAACCCTTCATTTATTAAAACAAAGTGTTGTTACTGCTGTTAAAAGAAAAGGTGATGTATCACAGTGGTAAACATGACCCTGTCCCAGCTTTTTTGGAACGTGTCGCAGCCATAAAATTCTAAGTTCATGATTATTTGCTAAAGCAATCATGTTTATTAGTTTGAACATTACATATGTTGTCTTTGTAGTGTATTCAATTAAATATAGGTTGAACATGATTTGCAAATCATTGTATTCTGTTTTTATTTATGTTTAACACAACGTCCAACTTCATTGGAATTGGGGTTGTAGATAATTTAAAAGTCCGCCATCTATGCAATTTGTCGTGAGCAAATAAACGCTGGCGAGTTCTGAAAAGAATAATGGCCACTGATGGCATGCTTGAGATCAATAAAGACACAGCCTTTATAAATGATACTTAAATATCCATTACCCACTCATTCTGTGGCATTAATTAAAGCCTTCACAATTGTGCGTGTAACTCAATGCATTCAAGTCAAATTAATAGACGGCCTCATTTCCCTTGGGCATCTCCAACAGGGGGCAAACAAATGAAAGTTTCATACTGGCGTTGATAACGTGGCATGAGAGTTATTTGTCAGGCTTGGGCGAGGTTGTCTGCGGCTCACAAATAAATACAGCCTCTTAATGTCTGCCCAACAAGGAGCCATCCATCATGTGGGGAACTGAATGGACAAGGAGAGAAGACAAAGTGATTCTAAATGCAGAAAGTGCGACCACAGGTGTATTTGACTCTGGTAACACGGTATACACTTTAAAAAAAAAAAAAAGTGGAAAGAGCAGCCATTTAGCAGCGACCAGAGCAAGAAAGGTGAGAGCAAACAAATGCCACACAGTATACAGGTTAACACGTCATGGCCACTTTTAATCAAACTGTAATTTTTGTATTCATAGAACAAGGATGAGCAAAACTTATTTTCCCCTCACAAGATTGCATTCCACTGTACCTATAATTAAAACTTTAATAGTGACATAATGTAACCTTCTAACATAAACCTTTTCTCGTAACAACATGACTTATTTTAATACATTAGGGCACTTCTTTATACCATTCACTATTCATTTATACAACAATCCTCCACCGTGTGTGAGATTAATACTTCCTGAATATTGTGCAATAATGTTATACATATATTGATAAAGAACTGGTTTTTTGACCAGGGCCCGGCGCCAGGTGAAGCCACGAAAGCGCCCTCGTTCTTTGCAGTAATTTGGCCGATGGAGTAACGGAAAAGCGGGGAGCGAGTGGTGGAGAAAGGCTGTTTCTAAAAAGTGTGTTTCATTGTTTAGAATGAATTTTGCAAAACCAGGTCAAATATGTTCTCTTTTACAGAGCAAATGTTTGTTTTATGTCCGAATTAGTAGCCAACATGTCATGAATTGGAAAACCTACCCTGTGAAAATGATCTATACCTGTTGGATTAAAAGAGAGTTTATAAATTATAAGATCTCCTTTAACTGTTCTCAGTCTCAGTGTTTAAAGTTGTTGTATCAGTTACATTACAGATACAAGCAGCCAAAATGAGTCTTTGAGCGCTCCCTTAGAGATAGGCTAAGAAGCTCTGTCATCCAGGAGGCGCTCTGAGTACGGCAGCTGCTTTTCCGCATGGAGAGGAGCCAGATGAGGTGGCTCGGGTATCTGTTTTGGATGCCTGAACGCCTCCCTGGCGAGGTATTCCTGGCATGTGCCATCAGGAGGAAGCCCAGGGGCCGACCCAGGACACGCTGAAGAAACCATCTCTCAGCTGACCTGGGAACGCCTCGGGATTCCCCTGGAAGTTGCTGGAGAGGTAGATCTGGGCTTCCCTGCTTAAGCTGCTGCCTCCGGGACTCGCCCCATATAAGAGTTAGAATATGGATGGATTATAGTTTTGTTTTTGTTTTTTCCCCACTCATAACAACACTACAAGTTAATTTCAATAAAATAGTGACTTTATTCCCATAGCATTGTGTCTCATGTCTTTTTCCTCATAATGTTAGGACTATTTTCTTCTGTGTCCCACAATATTCCTTGGTAACAAAGTGATGGAGGGAAAATCATTTGGAACGCGGCGACGGCATTCCAATGTCCCATCGTCAAGTCTTACCTCTGGGACGTCTTCTTGTACTTCCGCCTGCCAGAGAGACACAACAAGTTACATTTAGATTGACTGAAAAGAGCCACTTCTTAAGGCAAATGAAAAAAATATCTATAAGACAATGCAATAACCACAGAATTCCTGCAAATACAGACCTCAAAAGAGGCTCAATGCTAAGAATACAAAAGCAGGTCTATGTGACATTAAGATGAATTTATTTATACAGGAAGTCCTCGAGTTACGACGCACTCGATCTACGACGTTTCAACTTTTTGACGTCCGTGCCTCGTCCGCCATTTTGTCCCAGCACCATAGTGTTTCTGCTTAGCTAGAGCATAGTGCTTGTGCGCCGGGAGTATCTTTGCCTTTTTCGCCCTCCTTTTGTCACACTCTCAGCAGTAATGGTAAGTACAGCATCTTATTTTTTTATTTTAATGTATTTTAGTTTCTTTATACGAAGTGTTAACCTTTCCTGCTACGGTCACCTGACCGTGGTCGGGAGACGCAGGGGTTAACTCCTTTCTCTCGTTGCACAGCTGAGCTGGATGGCGGCAACAATAAAGGCACGAAGCAGCGATTTGCTGCTTTAATGGCTTTATTAGCTCCTCTGCACATTCGACGTCAACGGGTCCTCCGCTAATCGCAACTCTTCCCCGGTCGCCGTCACTCCACTTGTCACTGTACACACTCGCACCGGCGCGCACTCCTTCCTCCTTCGCAGTCCCGTCTCACTCGCAAATCGACGCACACGCCCACACACAGTGAGCGCACTGTCACAATCACGTGGGACAATACCCGTAACAGAAGTATTTCGCCGTAAATTTCAACTAACGGCGACATCCGACTTACGCGGAAAATCGTGTTATGTCGCCAGCGTAGGAACGGAACTCGTTCGTAAATCGAGGACTTCCTGTATAACAAAACTAGCATAAGCCATCAAGTGCAGACAGTAAACCTAACAACAGTGCAATTACTTGGGTAGATGATTTAGGAGAACGACATGAATAAAACATGAGCATTCACTCACAAACGCATGCACACATCCACTCCACCCTCTGACATTCTACCTACTTTAATACAACGGGAGCCCACACACACACCTACTATCACTTACGATAACATTTGGCCTGAAACAAACACCCACGCCTCCACCAGGAGCCGACAGCATGCCTCTAAAAGCCAATACTATACACACACTTTAAGGCACTTGTTATCAGCAAGGGGGTCCCACTTCAGTCCGAAAACATGCGGGTGTGGATCGAAATTCCACTCGGCCAAAATTGACAGCACTTAGTTTGATTTGTTTCTCAATCCTTCGAGGTATAGATCTCCATCCTCGAACTAAGGAACTCCATAGAAAAAAAGAAAAAAAACGTCAATCATCTGGCCTGTGTCCAGTTATTAAAACAATAGCTCATAAAAGTACCTGTGTGGTTAATGGAGGCAAAGCTTGTTTGAGTTGTGACAGAGGTTAAATAATACTCAAAGGGAGAGACAAATTGGATGAATAGGAAGAAGTAGAAATTGCTTTCATCCCATCATTTAACACTCCCATTGAAGTGCATCATGGGGACTGGAAATCCCATCAATGACTGGACTTACACATTACATGTTACAGTAATTGATGAGTATGTTTTGGGTAACGCTTGCAAATTATTATTTAATGTTGTCATCAGGTGGTCTTCCACCTTGAGCCAAAGTCGCCTATCCCTTAAGGGAACCTTCCGTGATGAAATCTTGATAAGTGATTAAATAATTAACTCATTCCTATTAATCAGGAGGGAGGGGGCAACGGCGATGTCGGTCCGTAGCGGACGTGTAATTTATTTATGGAAATCCATTGGAAACCATGCAAAAACATAAAGGGGCAATTTGTCAAGAGGCGGAGGAGATGCTGGGCTAGTAAAGGACAACATTTTGTTTAAGCCTCGATCAGGGGATGTCACATGACTTGATGCTGCATAATTGACCACGGAGCAAGGACAAGAAGTGTCCAAAGACAACGCTCTCGCCGTCCATCTACGGGTGATTGGTGTGCCCCGTGGGTTACTCTGTGCCGTGACAGGCGCGCCAATCACGCAGTTGTATAGCAGCTGACAGCGCATACAGTAAATGTCACCGCACCACCATAAGAACACGCCAAAACATCCATAGATTGATCTTGGTCTTAAAGGACACATACAGAAAATTTTATTTTAAATTGCTTGTACAGTAAGCCCCCTTTTTGTCGTGGGGGATACCTACCCATAATGTGAAAAAAAGCACTTCAAATAACACAATATTAGTGAGGATACGCGGTGATGGATGGATGGATAGTTGGGGGGAAAAACTAATATGTGGGAAGACCGTATCCAAACAATCGCCGTAGTGTCTGCCCACCCCATCAAGTGTGAAATTACGCAACTAATTAAATCTTTCTGAAAATGTGTCGTTGAGTGAGCTGTTCTGACTTATGCCAGCTTGTGATGCAATAGTGCGGCTAATTTACATAATACCGGCCCCACAACACAGTTTCTCCGCCTATGACTGGACGACGAGGCACCAATAATTAACAACGTTGCAAACACTATGCTGTCAAAGGCAAACTCTTAGTAAAGTTCCTGTTGGAAGCATAGATTAGTGTTACCTTAGCTTCCGCTCACTTCTGGCAAATACTTGAATGTTCGCCAAAGTTAATTTGTGTTTCACAACGTGTCTGCTGCATGCAAGCATGTTATTTAGACACTTTGTTTTAAACTGGGGGAAATTCATAAAATGTCTTCTTTCAGACTACTTTGATTTCTAAACCATTGGAATTTTAACTTTGTTCGCCTCAAACTCCAAAATTGGGAATTTTATTAAGACCCAAAAATAGCAAGTCATCAGACTGTACAGTGCATCATGTTGGTCTTTTTCTGGATTCAGTTTACGTAGTTTCGACAACAGCACCGCTATACAAACGTGCATAGGGTCAACCGCCGCCTTTCTGATCCCTGTCAACATCTGGAACACCCTCATTGCAGAGACTGGCTAATGTGACTTCTGACATGCCTCG
Source organism: Phyllopteryx taeniolatus (assembly GCF_024500385.1). NCBI lineage: Eukaryota > Metazoa > Chordata > Actinopteri > Syngnathiformes > Syngnathidae > Phyllopteryx > Phyllopteryx taeniolatus. Next base: position 14,027,551 of record NC_084515.1, on the reverse strand, counting down.
GGACCACCCGGAAGACCCCCACGGATCGTCATCGGGGCTGACTGTCAAATGTCAAATATTCAGACGGGACAGAGTGTTGTGATGGCAAATTTAGGACGGTGACAAAATGGAAGTAGGGCGAGGAAACTCAACATGGCAGGGGATGATGGAGGTCTCCGAATGGGAGTGGAAGTGAGCGGGAAATAAGGACTAATCCACAGAAGGGAAATAAAGTATGATGAACAACCTTACTGATGGCATAGTATATAATAGCAATACAAAGCATAACACCCCTTGTTGCTGGGTCGCAATGACAAGAGCTAAAAGTGCATAAAAGGTAATTGCCACTCCATCTCGGGCGTACAGCGTGACGCTGTGTTCCGGAGAGCCAAGAGAGGTCAGTGAAGGTGTTGATTGGTTGGCACTCATGCATTGGTTTTAAAATATCTTGTAAAAATGTCAACGCTCGAAGCTCTTCTCTTTTTATGTGTTACTAAAAGAGAAAAAGGCACGGAAATAGAAAAGGACAAGGGCGAAGTCACATTTCCTGCGTTCCAATTGAACAACAGTAGAGCGGCTGACGATCCTTATTCGGCTCAGCACGAATTTTGAACCTTCATTAGCCCTTTTCACACTGCCTCTCAAAGCTGCCTTATGCCAGTGTTGTTCTGTGTGAAAGGTACTGACATGGGAAAAAAAGGGGGGGGGGTTAAATCCGCGGATTTCATGGCTTTCAAAATTAGGATGCCGGTTGTCTGTAAGGGAAGAGCAGTAAAGCAAAGACCGGGACGTCAAGTCAAACACCCAACACTCACTTCTTCTGCCCCTCTGTTTTGATAGCAGTTGTCACTGTTCAACAAGTTGTGTACAGACTGCACCAACACAGAATGGGGGGGCAGTCAACCCCTTATTCCACCACATTCAGAAAGAGTCTCAGTCATAACGAAGGTGGTGTATGGACATTCATGTTGGAATCACCATATGAACTTTAGCTCTTTTACAAATATTTTACACGTCACACTATAAACTGATGCTGTCACGCATCTAATTATGCTTGCGGGAAGCCTCAAAAGCAATGTCCTTATTGGCTGGGCGTTGCATAACGATTATAGGCTAATAAATTCCTGTTAATATGCCAAATGAGTGGAAACTATTTCTAACAGAAGCTATAAAAATTATTTACTTCTGAAAAAAATACCACTTTAATACTGCCTGTCAAAGCCATTTGTTTCCTCATATCGCAGGACATTTGTGAAAGCAACTGACACAGGATGCATGAGACAAAAGGTGTGCCACAAATTTCCAGGTTTTAGAGGCGGAACGGGGAGTGCATGAAAGGGAACAATGGGGTGTCAGCTTGATCCAGGGTTTAAGAGACTATCAGATATGTCTATCTCTAACACCTTTACAAGCATCTGCAATTTTAAGTAATTAAGTTTGGGAGTTATGGAGTCACAAACCGGTGATGAAGACAACTTCCTTACTCTTCCCTAGCTTTTCCCTAAAGTCACCACACTCTCCCCAACCTAACTTTGCTGCGTCACTCCAAACACACTCCATTATTCATCCCAATTGTTTGTTATGAGTCGCAAGTTCAGTCTAGCATCATTCATACGTCACTGACACACAATAACACACTCAAACACTTGTTGACAAGAATAAAAGTGGCTATACTCACAGTCCTCTGAGCCTGAGCCAAATCTTCTCAATTTGTTCCGGCTGGAGATACTTGAGGGCCGTGCTTTCAAACTCCTCGATCTCTTTGGTGGGCGATTCCATGTCACACACGTACACGAGTGATGACACTCGTGCCAACGGGAACTCAGCAGAGAAGAAGAAAAACTAATCCCTCACGTGCAAGAGGCAGCGAGATGTCAAAGTGTGATCAGAGGTTGCCTCTTTCTTCATTCAAACTGGCACCCACATCTGCGATGTGCTGACCGGCATGCTTTCATCCCCTCTTTTTTTGTATATCTTCTGTCCCTTCTTGTTAAATTCTGCGAGAGAGTCTCAAAAGCTGAGGTAGTTGCGCCCTTCGCAAACTGTCCGGAAGGCTCACACGTTTCCTGTGTGAGCACGGGGGTCCTGGAGCAGTGCCATGCTCACCCAGCAATGACGGGAAGCAGACGGCAGGGCAGCGCATTCCTGGATTAACGCACACTACTGCTGAGCTCTTCACACACACAAGGGAGGGAAGGGAGGAACAGCGGCAGTCAAAGAGGGAGGGAGGAGTCACGGCTGATAAAGAGAAACCATGTTCCGTTTCATCCACGGGAAACCATGGCAGTCGGCGAGGAGGAAGGGGGGATGATAGAAGAGTGGATCATGGTATGGAACGTGCAGGATTACTATGAAAATGTTCACAGGACAACGACAACTCAGTCAAAGGAAGTTCATGCTGTACTATACTGTATATACACTATAAGGTGTCCCCAAAAATTATTTGAAATATATCTAACTACACGTCCAAGGTCGCAGTGTTTCCCAACTTACATTGAGCCTAGATACATATTTTGCATTTGAAAAATCTCAAAGCACACTAAACATAAGTTTCACAAAATGTACAATGTTACCTTGACTTACAAGTTATATTTGTTCGTGACCATGCATGTAGCTCAAATCACTTGTATCACAAATCAACTTTCCTTTTTTTTTTTTTAATCAATTAACAAATAGAACGTAATGAATGTCCTAACTTTCATCAGCTTTTCCATCTTTTCATCCTCATACCTATAGGTCCACAGCTTAGAAATTATTTTAACACCCTTAGCTAGCATTATCGCCGTTATCAACTCCTCCTGTCTCAACATAGTACATGTAAAAATTTTAATTCACGCAAAATCGCAGTGCCTCAAACCAAAACAGCTGACTTCCTGTTCAATTTCGATGTGGGTCCTTGAGACTTTTTCATGTGTCCTGTTATGACAGACATGTCCACCCAATATGTTGATTGGTGAAACGGGTGTAACTTAATAGAGAATTGTATTTAAAAAAAATAAATAAAATCAAAATTAAGTTGACTTGTATGGTTGGCCACCACCACTTTCTCAGCAGATGAGGGGGAGAGGAGGAGAAAAAAAACAAAACAAAGAAAAACATCCCACGCCCCAGGATAAACGCAGATGTAGCAGCAGTGCCCTATACAGTTGCCAGCATGACAGCACATTAACATTGAAATGATGTCATCAGCGATACAGCCTGTCGTCATCTGAACATGCAAATAATATATTTGCACCGTCGCATATTAAACACAGAGCCAAGCAGGATTAAAAAGCATGCAGACGGCGGCGTTGAGGCTGATTTGACAGAGATTACGCTGATCCAATGAGAGCGTCTCCGCATCCCACATGGGCAGCCCCAACACAAGCGGCATTGTGACACGTAATCATATCAATCCCTCTTGTTCTCACTGTTGACAATGATTGCAAAAACAAATTTGGGAGATTTAGGGCACTGTGAAATAGGTCTCATGTTTTATTATTGTTTGTTAGGTACTTTCTTCAGTTTGTCAATTTAACTATATTCATATCTTCCCGACTGCAAAAGGGTGTTTTTCTTTTTTCTTTTTTTTTTTTTTGTGAGGCCAAAATGGAAGAGTACCAGCAATAGCAAAGAGCAGACATAATGACGACGATAGAACTGGAAAATTAAGTTACTTTGACACCCCAATTAGCGTCAGATGTCTATGTCCAAGTTCCTCAGTACAACACAGCTAAAACAACAAGTATACAAAAATAGAGCAGTACATACACTTGAAAGTGAGCGCTGACGTCGCAATTCGCGGCCATCATCTAGACGGATAAATCTGTGTTGTTTTTCCCGTGGCTTTTTTTGTGTGGCAAAATTGTGATAACAATAAAACAAGTGAAGGAATTGACTAATAGCCCGCCACACACAAAGTGACACGGCCAAATGTTACCGAGCTTGCGTAGTGCAACTAGTTTCAAAAGTGGCTAACCGTCAGAAACTGGTTTTGCTGCAATTCCAAACTTGAATCACAGGTGAACAGTGTGGCAATGTCACAGATGTAATGGGCGCGGCCAATCAAAAATGCCATGTTATAATCGCATGATCTTTCATAACAAAAATGACATTTCTGGGTACAAAATAAGAGCCAGTCGCCTGTTGCCAAGCCATACCAACACAGTATATAAAGTATTGGGTTTTACAATAACATTTATAAAGTGATACGTACCTATGACAAAAAAGCAAAGCGTGGCAAGTCTCTGCTGCCTAAATGCATCGGTGCAGTTCTCCTCTCTTTGTACTTTTATAATATAGCTACAGCGGCCAGAGCAATCCGCTTCTTTCTTGACGTTTGCGCCATTTTGTTTGCCAATAAAAAATAGTCTATTATATGAGGGACCGCAAAACGTTGTTACCCAATAAGAACATCAGGGGACACACTTTTTCTGTTGCATCATGCTCTGTGTCAAGGTCTGACTTGCGAACAGAGCACATTGATTAATTATGTAAATAAACTGCTGCGAAGATTCTCATCTTATTACGGATTGTTCTTGTTTTGGTTCTGAATATGGAGATCTGCTCAGGGCAGGGGCAGATCTATTCTAGTGGGATACAGAGCTGCGGGCAACCCCAAGATCATGAAAAAAAAAAAAAAAAAAAATACATTTTTAATTTAAAAAAAATAAAAAGGTTTGCACCTTATCACCTTTAATAGAAAGCTGCAATGAAGTTTAAAATAATCTACAATTGTTTAATGATCGGCATTAGCATTTTTTAATAATTTCAAAGCCCTCAGAGGAAAAAGTTTGGACACCCCTGACATAGAAGAATATCACTGATTATACTTACATAAAATTAGTAAGGTTACTGAAGAAAATTTGTTATTTTAGAAGTATGTACCAAACACGTAGCCCTTTGGATTATTTAGTACCCAAGAAGTAGCTCTCAGTTTCAAAAAGGTTGGTGACCCCTGATTTGGATTTGGTGGTGACGCTTCACACTCTGCTGCGAACCGCTCCAGTGAGAGTTGGAGATCACGGCTTGATGAAGCCAACAGAACCACATCTGCAAAAAGTAGAGATGCAATACTGAGGCCACCAAACCGGACAATCTCTACGCCTCGGCTGCGCCTTGAAATTCTGTCCATAAAAGTTATGAACAGAATCGGTGACAAAGGGCAGCCTTGTGGGAGTCCAACCCTCACCGGGAACGAGTTCGACTTACTGCCGGATATGCGGACCGTTGACAGCTCCACCCCTCTCTTCAACAGAGTGTCCAAGACATGCGGTCGCAAGTCGGATGACACGACCACAAAGACGATCGTTGAACTGCGACCTAGGGTGTCCTGGTGCCAAGTGCACGTGTGAACACCCTGATGGTTGAACATGGTGTTCGTTATGGACAATCCGTGATGAGCAAGTTCAATAACAGAACACCGCTCGGGTTCTGATCGGGGGGGCCATTCCTCCCAATCACGCCCTTCCAGGTCTTACGGTCATTGCCCACATGAGTATTGAAGTCCCCCAGCAGAACGATGGAGTCCCCAGTCGGAGCGCTCTCCAGCACCCCCTCGAAGGACTCCAAAAAGGGTGGGTACTCTGAACTGCTGTTTGGTGCATAGGCTCAAACAACAGTCAGGACCCGTCCCCCCACCCGAAAGCGGAGGGAGGCTACCCTCTCGTCCACCGGGGTGAACCCCAACGTACAGGCGCTGAGCCGGGGGGCAATAAGTATACCCACACCTGCTTGGCGCCTCTCACCTTGGGCAACTCCAGAGTGGAAGAGAGTCCAACCCCTCTCGAGAGGACTGCTACCAGAGCCCAAGCTGTGTGTGGAGGAGAGTCCGACTACATCTAGTCGGACCTTCTCAACCTCACACACCAGCTCGGGCTCCTTCCCTGCCAGAGAGGTGACATTCCACATCCCTAGAGCCAGCTTCTGTAGCCGGGGATCGGATCACCAAGGTCCCTTGCCTTTGGCCACCGTCCAGCTCGCACTGCACCAGACCTCTATGGCCCCTCCCACAAGTGGTGAGCCCATTGGAAGGGGGACCCACGTTACCCTTTCGGGTTGTGCCAGTCCGGGCCCCATGGGTGCAGGCCTGGCCACCAGGCACTCACCTTCGAGTCCCACCTCCAGGCCTGGCTCCAGAGGGGGGCCCCGGTGACCCGCATCCGGGCAAGGGAAAACTAAGTCCATCGTTTGTCGTCATCATAAGGCGTCTTTGAGCCGTGCTTTGTCTGGTCCCTCACCTAGGACCCGTTTGTCATGGGTGACCTTACCAGGGGCATAAAGCTCCGGACAACGTAGCTCCTAGGATCATTGTGACACACAAACCCCTCCACCACGATAAGGTGACGGCTCAAGTAGCAGCTCTCAGTTTCAAAAAGGTTTGTGACAACCTGCTATAAACCATTGACTAGTATAATATATTATTTTGCTGGCAACAATCAAGACGACAAGAACATCAAGCTCGATCTTTTCTCCAAAACTTGCAAGGATGACTCAACCCTGCCTTCCTTAGCGGCCCCCCCTGCCAGACTCTGTGGTCTTTCAATTACTTGATGCATGATAAAGCCGGGGCTTTCATCTGCGGTGATGGCTCTGGTGTGAGAGGTTCACCCGGGCGCCACAAAGCCTGCTGATGTTCTCTTCAAAGGCGCGGCGGTGTCTCCTTCGCAGTCTCTGCTTTGAGCTTGCCTAAATGCACTCTTCATCACCGCTTTTTGTGGAACTGTGATGCCCTCTCGGGGGACTCACAGTGGCAGGCGGAAGACTGCAGGTCAGCGCGAGGGGAAGGCGGCAGCAACACCGGCTTGGCAATTTCACTGTTTTCTGTTCACGAATTTGCACACCAGGGAACTGGATCAAAGTGTCATCGGCAAGTGTAAATATGACAACGGCTATGTCGAAGAAAGCCTTGAAGGTCAGCACTCTGAAGTGGATGTGAGGCGTGCACGCAGAAGAACGTATTCCAACTGTTTACGGCACTTCATATTCCACACTGACAGTGGATGATGGAATGTTATTAAGAAGATTTACACAAATACTTGTACACTACTTACAAAAGGTTAGGGAAATTCAGCTTTCAGGGGAAATTTCAGCCTGAACCTAAAATGCACTACAACCTTTACAGGTAAACTTAATTGACCTTCTCGAGACTGTTGCACATGGCCAGCTATTCAATGTTTTCGTACTTTGTGCACAACTTCTCTAACAAGGAAACAATTCATGTAAACACATGAAGGAATTTACATGATTTGCAGTATTTTATTTCATTTCTTTTGCTTTGCCTTCAGAATTAAATGACAGACACAGCAAAAAAATCCTCAACAATCAAGTCGTCCAAAAATGAATTGCACGAATGACTCTGACAAAGGCTCAAAATGACACTCGTCATATATGCACATCATTCTGACAATTGCATTAGGAAAAGCTATTCTGGTCGCTGCACTCGAGCGTCTTAAAGCTCACGCATTGTAATCACGACATTAGCAGCGGTGGCCATTTGGAGGTACATAAAAAATTCAGATCTCATTAAAATTTCCAAGCATGTCGATAAGGATATCTATGCATCGAAATGGCAATTGTGGGTGCCAGTTATAGTCACACTTTGGTATCATTATCAGTCATAAAACATAATTTCCCATCTAGATATCAATTCTCTTCTGGAATTGGATGAGCTGGAAGAGTCCAGGGGTGCTCTAGCATCCACCTTTATTTAATTCCAACAGAATACAGGTGAAAACATACCGCAAAGAACATGGACACAGTCTGGAAGTGATAATGAAAAAATAAAAACTGTAGCCAACAGCTTCCACTAAGAAGCTTTTTGGTAACATTGAAAATACACATCAAGAAGACATTTTGGAGTGTCTGTGAGAAGCTTTTCCAAAAATGTCTTGGTCAAGATGAAGAATAAAGGGTAGACACTTGGCCCCCAATCTGATTAAATAGTCAAAGAAATGGCTTGTAAATTTCACACACACCACAGAGAATAGTGTTTTTAAAGAGCCTACAAAAAAACATGTTTGTAAAATAATGTGCTGAAAACATGAAAAATAAGGCTCGCCTTCAAGCTGCAGGAGTGTGTGGGTGTGTCCGCTGAAGGCACTGGAGACATCCCTTCACCTGTCAATCAAATAAGTTGGTTCATATGCGCTCTGTGTGTGTAGTTAGCTACTGGCCGAATAACGTGTGCCGCTGTGGTTGTGTCTTTTACGTGGGGGATCCACACACACACACACACACACAACAACACAGAGCTAGGCGCTGATGGTCCAGCGAGCTACTTATAACAACACTTCAGTGGAAATGCATTTTTCAGGCACAATTTGGTTGTGCTACAAATAGGCCAAGCTATTATTACTATGTAACTTGCAATTCCGGCAAATAACCATAGACGCACTTGTTAGCTATATAGTGGGGTAGGGCCTTATACCAGAAAGTATACGCCCCAGCCCAATGTCAGTCACAGGGCTAGTTTTTAGCCCCCACCCCAAGAAAAAAAAAACAGCCAACTGAGATGGTAAAACAAGTGTTTTAACCTGTAGCTTAACAATTCAGTGATAAATTGTTCTTTGTCTTTGCATTTTCAGCACTTTCCTTCAAACATTATTTCATTTATTTAGAAACAAAACAAATGACTCACCTTTAAATGATTGTGAAAAGCAAAGCCGCAAGCAACGCTGAACAGCCCCTCAAGAACCCTTTTTTCCCCATGGCAAATTCCCGGAACAATTGTCAGACCTTGAACCTATGCTCTGCCCACATTATATGGCGTAGACAAAATAAGCTCAGCAATTTAGCATCACCCATCTGCCCTGGATACTTGCTCCAGATTTGGGCTCAATTGGGCGTTTTCTCTAGTCTGAGTTTGTCAAGAACACGCTGGAGAATTTGTCTAAAATCAGAATCAGAATCATCTTTATTTGCCAAGTATGTCCAAAAACACACATGGAATTTGTCTCCGGTAGTTGGAGCCACTCTAGTATGACAATAGACAGTCAATTGACAGAGAACACTTTTGAGACAAAGACTGATAAAAACAGTCACTGAACTTCAAGGAATGTATGGAGTTTAAAGTGACTAGTTATAGATAATCTGGGACAATGTTGATTGTGCAAATGTTGCAGATACTCCTCAGTCAGTGTGCAAGTGGTGCAGATGCTACTCTGGCATGAGTGGCCAACTTCCTGCTAAATTTCAGGAATGGGTTGCTGAAACTTTTTCGTGCATCCTGTTATGACAGACACGCCCACGAAGTTTCGTTTCGACTGATGAAACTGATGTTGGGGGAAGATTTTTTTCCAACTTTCCAAAGGGTCATATAAAGTGAGTTTTGGGGAAGTTGAGAAGTTTCGTTTCGACTGATGAAACTGATGTTGGGGAAGATTTTTTTCCAACTTTCCAGAGGGTCATATAAAGTGAGTTTTGGGGAAGTTGAGAAGTTTCGTTTCGACTGATGAAACTGATGTTGGGGGAAGATTTTTTTCCAACTTTCCAAAGGGTCATATAAAGTGAGTTTTGGGGAAGTTGAGAAGTTTCGTTTCGACTGATGAAACTGATGTTGGGGAAGATTTTTTTCCAACTTTCCAGAGGGTCATATAAAGTGAGTTTTGGGGAAGTCGAGAAGTTCCGTTTCGACTGATGAAACTGATGTTGGGGGAGATTTTTCTAACTTTCCAGAGGGTCATATAAAGTGAGCTTTGGGGAAGTCGCGGTCCAGATCCCTACAATATTATTATGTATTTTATTTCTTGATCAAATTAATTGAAATGTTTCTAAAGGGATGGGAGAAACGCTCTCAGAATCTTCAGCACTCTTGCATTTTTAAGAATAAAGCTGCTCGGAGGAGTTTGATTGTGCCCTTCCCCAAGATGACGAAGCGTGAGATCTTCCAAGAAGAGCATTAGCATTATAAATGGATGACATGTGCCTCCCTCCGTTGCTTTGGTCTTAATGAGCGCGACCTGTAAATTGGTTGATGTCCATACTGTCATTGTTTTGTGCCTCAGTAGTTTAGAGTCAAACATTATTCCTCATTCTGGCTCATATCTCTGTTGTCAACACTTATGGCTCTCCCGGCCAGTGACGCATGGCCATTTTCTGTTTGCCGGAGTTCATTTAAGAGTCAAGGGTTTGGCAAGCGGCACTGGCGGTAACTCAAACATGTAAGTGACAAAGCTCCCTGCAGAATTACACCTTTCACCTGAAGTACCTACCTCCCTGGGATGGTGGATGCTTGAGTGCCTTCTACAGGAGCAAAAACTAACTTTGGAAAAACAAGACAATGCAATAATTGGCTCAACTGTGCAGCCCCTCATCTTGACATTCACAAAAAAGATTATTGGATTACCAGTTTGCTGCAAAATGTACTCATGTTTCACACAATGGATTTACATTTGATGAATTATAACTGTGTAATGGATATGCAGCTTGACAGAAGCTTTTAGAGGGAGTGTAAAAGGGGTTAAAATAAGTGAGGCAAAGTCCAAAGAAACGTTAATGTCATATGAACTATTATCGATTAACACTGTGCTGTATATTCCGTGTTTACCAACTATGGGGTGTCTAAAAATAATCTAAGTGATCTAAAAGGCTTGACTGATGTGTCTTTTCAATGTTACCAAAATGTAATTAGTGTAGCTTGAGAGGCTACATACACAAGGACATGCATACTGATTTAAGCGAAGGTTAAAAGCCTCTCTCTAACAGCATTGATGAAATTTATGTAAAACAAACAAAACAATAGCGGGTGCAGGATTTTGGGCAGCTTGGCACCACAACACGCCCCGTTAATGTAGTGCAAATGTATTAAAAGCCAAAGCCAAAATGACCCAGCCTCAGGCAGGTGGTTTTAACATCATCACTGCGAGGTGATGCCGCAGTCGGTCAATGTCCAAGCACTCTCGGTCACTCTCACACATTCGCACACCAGTGAAGACTCATTAGCCGGTTCATGAGGCTTGTGATGAAAGCAGCGGTAGGCAAAGGAGGGGTCGGCCAGCGAAACCCGGGGGCTGCCACAGATCCGACCGCTTTAATCAACTGCGGTGTGCGGTGTCCAATTAGCCGCCGAAAAAACAATCACAGCGCTGACTGCAGGAGCCACGCGGGCCTCTGGAATCAAACGTGCGGACGTGTGAATTTTAAGTCCGCTATGCCACAGAGTTTTGCGTTGGATGTTGTTGATCATCTGAAATTGACTCAATCTAATGTTTGCCAGCTAAAGAAACTGTTGTCGAAATCCAATTAGAACACAGACAGAAAGAGCGCAAACTTTTAACCATTTTAATTAAGTCGCATACGAAGCAAGCTAAAATGGACCTGAACTAGGATTGACGAGGAAGTGAAAGGAGTATACAGTGGTTGCCCAAGATGGTGAACTTGGAATGGGAAAACTTAAGGGTGTAAGGGCCAACCGAAAGGTTTGTGACATACCTCGGTTTTAAGGTCACGGTTCGGTTCACTTTGGGTAGCTACAGAAAGTCAGCAAAATCCAAAACGTAAAAGTAATTTTATTTTGTGTAAGCGCAAACAGATGTATTGAGATCCAGAATGCAACCAAAAAAAACTACAGTAAACTCTCCAATAAATAAACGATTTTCAAATAAAATTATGTATACAACAAAAAAATACATTTCATAATAGAAATCATCTTAAATGTTTTCTTTTTAAGAAAAGTGTTTCATAAAAACAAACCGTTTGTCGATTTAATCTCTGTGGACTTAAAAACAATAACATGACATCAGTTAAGACAGGGCTACAACCACAACGTTTTTGATAACATACATTCCTTCTGCTTCCCGAAAAAATTTAGAGATGTAATTAGCAATCCATAAAAAATTACTCATTAATTGATCATCTCTATAGTGCGTCAATGTAATAGAACAATGAAACTTCCGTTAAATTGGGGTGGTTGTTTCCATCTGCTGAAACGAGATTATCCATCCATCCATCCATCCATTTCCACTTATCCAAGGTCAGGTCACAGTGGCAGCAGCTCTAGCAGAACATTTTTGAAAAGATTTCCTCTTTAATTGCTAACAACCAGAAACTCTTTTTGTGTCATCTAAAAACTAAAAAAATTTAAAAAGAAAACTGGAATTTTTTAAAAATCAGTCATCGTGGTGACGAAAGCCATACCCACAGAAGAATGGGTGGGTTAGCAGTGGCTTTGAGGGAGCGCCACCAAATCTAAAAAGGCAGATTTTAGCAGCTGTAAAGAGTACCTCTATCCATCACCGGGAAACAGTTTTAAATTGTGAAAAAAAATGCATGTTGCCTTTAACTAATAAATACCTTAGATAGGCTTATTTACATGTTTTTGTGTGTTACTGGTCCTTTATGGGTTTGAGTACAGAGCGTAACAGTCATTTGAAATCAAAACCAGAAGAGGTCAGACTAGCCTGCCAAATGAGAACATGGCAAGGTTATTGTTTCAAATTTAATTTAATCAAATCATGACATGGTAAATACCTCCAGTCGGTACGAACTGAGGAATGATGCCGCATGCACAGCAGTGGGTCACTAGTGGTACGTACGCCAACGCCATTCACAAACATTCCTGTTTTCACCCTCAGCAAAAGGCCAGTAACACCGCCAGGCTCTTTAAAACATAAAAGGCAAGAGGAGCACGACACCAGTTGGGCAGATGAGTCAGTGAGTGTTAAGACACCAATGGCTCCATATCGTTTACGGTGACTCATGGATGCACTCAAACGCGCGGTGAGGGGGACTTTTGAACATTTTCAGCAGCTGCGACATTCGCACTTCTAAAAATGTGTGATATATACCTCCTAGACACCTTAACTTAGTTTAATTCAAGAAAGTCAATAGCCAATACTCCTTTCCTGCCAGCTGCAGCTCATGCCAACACTCCTTCCTTCCATAAAATCTACTTTTCATCTCCCTCGAGGATAACTGGCAGCTCAGGTAACACAGCAGTGATATCACTTTATAGATTACGGACATATATTTTGCTCATATTATCACCTCCTACTCTAATCTTGCCAGCTGTCATGTCACTTGTAGATCCCCTCAATTCCTCGATGGATTTACCCTCGATTAACCACTTTTTGCCTTGGCAAAATACTACTGACCTTAGTGGGATTTCCCAGACAATGACTGAAAGGGGGTAAATGGATTTGTATTGAAGAGCATGAAACAACAACAACAAAAAACACCCTTTTCCTCAAGGCCACCCACCCCCAGCTCCACCCCTATTTGTCATAGTCTCTCCTGTCCTGCAGTCAAGGGAGCCAGATGAGTGAGCAGTGGCTCATTTTTATTCGAGTGGACTGCCCCTCAAAACAGGCTAATGTCAGAGAGACAAAAAAATTGCGGGTGTAGTGAGTCCTTTAATTCTTAATTATTGGGGGATTTTGACAACTCCGGGGATTGATTTGGATTGTGAATGTTTTTTTTTTTTTTAATAAATGCTCCTTGCGGCTCCACAATTCATCGAATTGTAATAGTGATCGCGATTTTGGCTGCCACGATAAAATGAGCCTGATTTTACCTCTAAAATGTGGGCACTGCTGCATATGAAAAGTGCCTCATTTGCAGCAGTGCCCGCAACGTTGTCAGCCAGCCACCAGGGGGCGAATCCATGGTTAAGACTTCATTAAGCTCCTGCACTGCGCTCTGGTGCCAACTTTAAATTAAAAGCCTAAAATGGCATTGATGTCCAATGTAGTAATATATGAAGCTTATATTTTGAAGTTGGCCCTCTCAGCACGCTGGCGGAGAGGTGCCATGTCATAATAATCATAATAATTGTCCTTTTTCCCCCATAACTGATCAAGACTATCAAGTTCGAAGACAGCTATGCAAATCAATAGTCAAACAGTCAATATGTGGTGAGTACTTAACATATCTTGATGAATCTAAGCTAGTGTCTTAAAATAGCACAGGACAAAGTCTCAGTCTCAGAAACAAATGAGCTTTTTTTCCTCAGTGAAATGAATGTTTGTGTCACAGAGAAACAGATTACTGGCGACAACAACAGCACTGCATGTTGAAATTGCAGACAAAAAACAAAGATATTGAAAGGGTAAGAAACAAAATGAGCTCATCTCCAATTCAAATCTTGCATACAATCATAATGCATTTTGACCATGCGCCTGGAATCGCTCACGTCGCGTCACCGGCAGCAATTTTGTCTCTAGAGCCATCAAGCATAATTGGAATCAGACGGTTAAAAGCAGTTCAATACTGCAAAAGTGACAAGGCATTATGTTAATGGTCTTTTGAAGTGCTTGTTGCCAAGGTAGAATCAATCTCGGCCGCATCCCTGGAGGTCAGCGACCATACATAGCAATTAGCACAGTTCCGTGTGCACATATGTGAGTGTGTGTGGGTGTGTAAGCAGCAAGAATTAAATGTCAGATAGACTATCTAGCTCTATTTCAAATGGTAGCGCATCATTTCAAAAATTCACTGTAAAAAATACAAATAAATAAATAAATTCAGCCCAGAATGCCAAGCATACACACTTGCACACACTATATGCACATAGTAACTATGGTAGATTGACCCTATGCAAATGAAACCCCAATAAGTATGCTACTCCTGTCTCTATTATCTCTAAAGTGAATGCACTCGAGTGTCACATGACTGACACAGGGCTCATTGCACTGTTAAAATATATACAGTGGAACCTCAAAAGTTGATTTCCCATACGAAATTATGTAAAGTGAATTACTCAACATAACTAAATTGTAAAGGCAGGGTTTTAAGACATACAAGAATAAAGAGAAAACTAAATTAAATGGGCTAATATGTTATGTATATTATAGTATTGAATTATATTTATATAACAGCTGTGGGTAAGATTAAATTTTGTTTTAATTACTAAGTCCATTGCTACCATTGTACTGTGCAGCCAGACATTTCCGGTGTCGTACTATATTTGCGGTTCCACTGTTGTCATCGGGCGGCACGGTGGGAAAAAAAAGATTTCCATCATCACAAACTTCCTCACTAGTCACTTTATGGCGGCATCGTAAAAAAAGCCACAGGAAAAGTGGGGTTTGGATGTTCACTGAGCGGACGTTTTTGAGGTTTCAGCGGCCTAACAAGTATCAAACCTGATGGCGGTCTTCTCAGTGGCATCCGCCTCATCCTTCAGGGGGAGCTCATCCGCCAGAATCTCCTCAGGACTCCTGGTGTCATTCTGGGGGGGCTTCTGCTCTTTGCCTTGGATGCCCATCCCTGCCGTGATGGCGTTCCATAAAGCACTCTGGGACTTTGAGCCTGCAAATACAAAAAAAAAAAAAGAGGCATTATACTGTATGTGTGTGTTGCTGTAAAAAGGGAGCTTAGTTTGTATAATGGTGGGTCGCCAGTACACAAAAATAGCAATGAAGCTGTCTCACTTGAAGGGCCTGAAGAAGCATTCCAATGCTGCCATCATGTGGGTAAGTAATGTAACACAGCTAGTGACACTAAATGACACTGGAAAATACAGTATGTATCAAACATATAAAAAAAAAAATTCTCATTTGGATTAGAAATGTTTATTTTTAAGTATGAGATGTGGGTTAGAAATCTTGTTTTACACTAATTGCATACTATAACTCTCAAATGGAAAATCACAGTCCTTTATAGCATATTCTTCCTAACCTTTATTGAAACAAGGCTCCCATTTTACAGAAGAAAAAGCTCATGGCACACCACCAAACAAATAAATAAATAAATAAATAAAATTAAATAAAAACTATAATAATCTCGTCTCACTTTACTCACAAATGGACTTACTCAGTGTGAAATGCTGGCCGGTTTGATTGAGCATAAAGCTGATATAGTCGCTGGAAGTCTCGACGTATTCTCTTATATGAATGGCAGCAGGTGGATACACAGGTTTACTGTACCTTCTGCCATCTAATGGAAGAGCAGGTAATTGTTCTGCCTTTCTCTCCATGTCACTAGAGCAAATGTCTTCATGTATCTCTAATATTTTACAGTGTATTAAACATTTTCAAATCTGGCAAGGAAACACCTTTGGTAACTTGACGCAAAATGGTGTCCAAATGTCTCACCACTAACATGAGATTTCAACTAGCGAATCAAAGCTAATGATAAACATTATAAACACTGTAAATACATTCACAAAAGATATCTAATCATTATACTAAAATGCACAACACAATAGAGAGGATGTAAAGAAGTTTGGGAAGATGAAAATCCTACATATAGGCATACCGTAATGTTTGCAGGTATTGCTAAAGTAATAAATATGGACAGTGTATGGTTGCACATACTGTAATAGATATGGTATATTGATTGCACATGATAAAGTATAGTGATGTGGTCACCTCACAGAGAGTGAAGAGCTGTACTCAAATGAATGATTATACAGTTCATACACTTACGTGCAAAATTGGCCTGCGGTCGACTTGTGCTTCCGCCATCTTCGTTCGCCACTGGAAGGAATAAAAATAAAAATGGTTAAAGCCAAGTGATTACACCCTGGTAGGAGCAGGGGGAAAATGAATGAAACGCATCAGGAACTTGACAAAGATGTGCAACGTCATTGCAAATGTGATATAATTATATAGCCATGTACTTCGGTTTAAAGGATCTTACAGTGACAGATCATTGGGGAAAACTAAATGGCTGCACTTTAATGTCCTTGTATGTCTTTTTTCCCAAATCTTAACCCACTCTGGAGCAGCTCTGACCAGAGACTTAAGTTACCATGGTGATGTGGATTGCTGGAAAGTGAGCCAGCTTTGTACAAAGACAAAGTACACCTGAACTCTCAGGTTTATTACAACATATTCCCAGGCAATTTCAGTGTCTTTGGAAAAGGGGTATTGCATATTCTTAGCAAGGGGCAGTGAGCTGTGTTTTATGTTGTGTCATCTTCCTAGGATGAAAATCAGAGTGAGAGCAGCAAAAACAAAAAAAGAAAAAGAACAAAAAAGTCAAATCCCGCATTTCGTTTTGTGAGACAATGTAGGGGAAATGTGTACAGTATATAAGGATATCAATGCATGTGTACGGTTCGCCTTAAATAAGTTATGTGCGCAATACAGTGCTCAAATGCCTATAGTGTGAGCCATGTGTGTGAATAAGGTGTGCCTGTGTTTAAAATACAGTAAACCTTTCCTTCTGTGTCTCTGTTATGCGGACCCACAAACGTCACAAAACCGAGTGAGACGGGAACCTATTGGACAATTTCGACACCGGACAGTGTTCTGGCGGACTAAATAGTTAGCCCAGTAGCTTGCGGACCAGTGTCTGCGTCATCCAAAAAGTTACCGCCTCCCTCGGTTTTGTGTCGTGTGTTGGTCCACATAACAGCGGTCTAGCAGGCTAGTAAGCTAGCAAGTGGACCGGCAGCCAGGTCGTCTGGAATGACTTCGCTCAGCCCTTATTAAGTGGGGGGCAGACTCATGTCAGAAAGTCTGGCTTGGTTTAACCACGCCCACAAAATCCAGACAACTCAAATGGTGAAAAAGAGTTTAATGCTATATCTCAACAATTCAGTACTAAATTGTTCTCAGTGTTTGCAGTTTATCTTCAAAAATATGAAATATATTTAGAAACATCACTTTACAGGGTCTTTAAACGTTTGCTTCAGATTGTATTTCGTAGCATCATTTGACTCACTAGTCTATAGATCAAACGGTTATCATGGTTAAATTGCTGGACTTGTACAAGTTTGTAAACCCATTACTGATGTGGAAAAAAGCAAAGTATAGGTTTGGAAAGCACCCCTCCAAAGTCCCCTGTATGGAGTTGTACCCCACTCTCAACTACCATTAGTTTTAAAACTGAAGTCTTGGATTTGAGTCCTACCATATGCAATTGCGGCTTAGGAAACTTTAAATTGTGTCCTAATAGCGACAGAGGGTACTCCTGGCGTCCTCTGTGGTTGAACCCCATCTCCAAGCGTGGCCCACTGCAGGACATAAATCCTGGGTGGACCTGACCATCTGCAGTCTAAAACCAGATGAAAGAGGGGGCAACATCCTCTCCTTGGGGAGGGATAAACAACCAGGTGGTAAATTTAACTTACAACTGATAGAGACATCATTGCAATTGATTTCTAAGAACATTAACATAATCCACAGGTATAAAAATGTTTCTGGGACTAATATAGCTAGTTATGTTTTTGCTGTCTGGCATCTCTCTGCACCCTTGACAAGGTCCTTTAGATACAGGAAAGACTAATTGGAGAATGAACCTCAATAAACTTAAGGTTGTGAGGTAGCCTTGTACTTGTATCATTTCTGGCGGTCACTCGAGTCTTCATTTCATTGGAGCAATGAGGATCTCAAACTGAAATGTGCATGTGTTGTGAAGAATACATTATTTTCATTTTGACGCATAATCGTGCTTTTTCTAACAACGATCATTCACCATAATAAAAATGACAAGGAGAAGAGCTTGCAACCATAATGTAGTTACAAGATAAGATAAGGGTCAGCACAGCTTCTTCTTTGGTACCTTGACTTACTTTACCTTGAGAAATGAGCCATTGTTTGGTGCTTTATTATTTTTTTTCCTTGTGTTGCAATCTAAAACATTTATTACAAGTGAGCTTCAGATACGCTGCCACAAACACATTTTTTTTTAAAGGAACGCGATAGTTACAGATGCACTTTCTGATGTTTGTTGAACGATACAGTCAAGCACACAAATAAAATAATGAGAACACTTGCAGGGAGCTACAGTAGGCCAAAGCTTACATCCAGACACCCACAGAAACTAGCTGCCCATGTTCCTGGTCTCCCTCACGGGGCTTTGCCCTCTGTTGTTGTGACTTCTAGCTTTGCTAGCTATGCCTACACAATGAAAGTCCATCTTCCCTTTGGATAATTCACCGGTGTGGCCGCTTTTGAGCGCTTCGTTGTCTGCCGTGAGTGCGTGAACATCACGCAGAGAAAGACAAAAGAGTGGTGGTGTGTGGGGGTGGGTTTGACTACACAGGGACCTCAGGCTGGCAAGACGATTTTGTAGTGCCTTGTTGTTTGCTGTGAGTGCACATCACACAGAAAAGGACAGAAGAGCGAGGGGGGGGAAACTTTAATTGTCCGGCTTGACAGGCAGCGTGTGAATGGGGGCCTCTTTTGAGGGCCTCACTGTCACAGCCAGGAAAAGCGCCGTAACGACTCAGTGGGATATACATTCCTGCCACCAGAGGCTTTAAGCAGATGTATTTTTACAGCTCAAACACGTAAGAATGAGTAGGCATAAGCGAAATACTAGAAGTAGCATCAATTTTCCTGGTCATAATAGGTATTTGATCGACAGTGGACATTTAAGTGGGGCGTCATTTCACAAAACGTTTGAGAGAGGAGAAAAGAGCTTGATTTTTCACAATTTTTAAGCCTCATTTTATATACTTGGTAATTTTTTTATTTTAACCATTCAAATTTGGCAGTTTTGTTAACAACACTTCTCTGTGGTGTATACAATCTAGAAGTTCACATTACAGGGACTTTAAGATGTTAAAAATGGGTTTGTGTGTACCCAGAGGTTTACTTCTTGTTATATTCATATGTGAAACAAAACTGGCTCACTAAAAAACTTTAATAAAAAAAGAAAGATTAGAAACTGTCAGTAACACAGAAAAACATCTGGTTTGTCTTTACCCTGACAGGCTAAGGGTGAAGGTGAAATGTGTTTACAGAACTGTGTATCATCAATAGAGACACTGCGGCTCTAACGAGCTCTGCTCGCGACAGAGCACCACAGTTGGGAGTCCAAACATCAGTGGCTAGGCTCCACATTTAATAGAGCACTGGACGTGAGGGGCATTGAGGGAGCGGTGCTTCAGGTGGTGATTGGGGAACTCAACCGTCTGCACCGAGAACCCCGGCCCGGCGAAGCCATTGATTGTGATTCTTCTAGGTTGGCATGACAACTGGCCATGCTTGCCGAGAGCGTGGCATTGAATTATAGATCGCATGTGACAAGAGCGGATTTTGAGACTTACTCCCATGCAAATGGAAAGTCAATTTACTAGAGCTCAAACTCTCAGGGTTGTGTTTTTGGCTTCAATGAGGGACACCAGGAGATTATTTCAGGACAGATTGCATATCTTCTTTCTGAGTAATCTTGGACCATAAGATCATCTTCAAGAATTGGAGACAATCAAAACGGATGCTTAGACCAGCAATTCCCAACCAGTGCACCATGTGCCTTGAGAGATTATTGGGTGCAACGGCAAATGTTTAAATTTCACTTCAAGTTTTCTGTCTCTTCCCTATCAAACCTCATTCTGTCCATCTGCGATTTTCAATAAATGTCCATCATAATAAGTTACCACAGACGCAGTACATGAAACACAGAAAAACTCCTCCTGCATAAAAAGGTACAGAGATCCTCCATTCTGCATTACTAAACACGACAGGTTTAAAAATAATAATAATTTTTAAATTAAGAAAAAATGAATAAAAACTACTTCATTGGTACAAAAACCGTTTTCACTACAAATGATGTATCTACGCAGCTATGCTAGCGACATTTAGAACAATTACAGTCAACGCTCTTCCACTAGATGTCAGAAGGTATGCAATTAACTAATGCATCCTCTTTTTGTGATTTGTGTTGTTGTTGTAGTTTGGTGGTGAGAATGTGTGAAAATATGAGTCTTGGTTCAACGGAGTTTGGAAACAAATGGATGAAGTGTTTTCAAAAGTGTGGCACAGTGAGTAAGGTTGTCCCGATACAATATTTTCACTTCCGATACGACACCGATATTGCAGCCTGGAGTATTGCAGTCCTTGAGATGCAGATATTGATCCGATATCAGCAGGAATCATACATACTTTTATGACTTGTTTTGTTTTAGGGAATGTTACAAACGGGTTCAATATCGCTATTGCGATATTAGCCATTCGAACTGAGGACTCTGCATCTTTTTGCACAATTGTTGTTTTTTGTCAAGGTCTTTATGTCTCCAAAGTGTTCTGTAAATTGACTGTTGTACTAGAGCGGCTCCAACTACCGGAGACAAATTCCTTGTGTGTTTTGGACATACTTGGCAAATAAAGATGATTCTGATTCTGAATAAATGAAAATCTGAAAAAAATTACCAATAAATGCAACAAAAAAATATTCTAAAGCAGGGGTGACAAACTCAAATTCACAGTGGGCCAAAATTAAAAATTGGGACAACCCTGCGGGTCAAACTCAATATTTAATGGGAAAAAAAAAAAAATAAAAAAATAAAAAATCACTGCGATGTCCATGTTTCCCTTCGCCCCAGAAATGTAGCGTTAAAGTTTATCATATGACAACAAACTTAAATTTTGCTTAAACACTGAATCTGTAATAAACAAACTTCAACATTATAAACAGGAGAAATCAAATTTGTGATAAAAGACAGTGGCATTTGTTTGTTGTTTTGTATTTAAATAGAGAACATGAATTCTTCTGTCTCTCCATCTTCTATTTATCTATCCCCAACTACCTTTTTTGATGTAAACCTTTTTTTCCCAAAGGCCAACAACAAAACAACCCCAAAAAATAAAAATCCAAACTTCAAACTACAGTCCCTGCCTAGGAGTTGATAGAGCATTAAAAAAAATTTTTTTTTTAAATCAATGTTATATTCTTTGTTACAGCCACGTTGCTCCGCACACGACAAACAGGTCTGTCTTTTACTTTAGTGAACAGACAAACTGCCTCCCACCTGTCATGGAAGTTAACAGTTTTCCATCTTTCGTTTGGCCATTTTTGGGAAGGGGAAGTGTAAATTTGCTCGAGGAGACTGGTAGAATAGTTGCTAACGACTGCAACAGAAAGGGAAGGGGTGCTCGCCGGTCTCGACTGATGAGCCAACAAACACACTAGCAAAGCCTTCTTGGATTTGTAATATTAGGGGCGCATGGGCTATATACTGGCGGGCCAGCTCTAATACACATTTGATTTGGTCTCGCGGGCCAAATATAATTACATCGTGGGCCAAATTTGGCCCCCGGGCCTGAGTTTGACATATACGTTCTAAAGAGTTAAATAACCATTGTTTAATTTAAACATAAGCATATTATACAATTGAATAAAATACATTTACAAATAAATCAAACAAATACAAATTATACTTTAGACTTAATCAGGTAGGCACAACATACAGAATGAAATTTTGTTGCATTTGGCTCAGGACAACACTGGGAACATAAACTTGAAAATGTAATGAATAAAATAAAAAAATGCTCACGCATTTTATTTCTAGCTTATATACTTCTGCAGCAGTAATTTAAAAATGCATAAAGTTGGATTTCTCTGCTGGAAAGAGGCAGTGGAGCAGCGTCTGGAATGGACTTCTTGTATCAGAGTGCTTGTATCGGACATTTTAGTCCATTCCGATATAAGCCGATACTCGTTTGTGTGCTGATATGGGAACATTATCCGATAAATAGCTGATCGGGACACCCCTAACAGTAAGGCTAAAATGGCCTCACCCTCAAACCAAACACACAACAAAGTGAGTTTTTGCAGCCCATTTTGTGGCGTTTCCACACTGGTAGGATGACTTAAAAACCTATAACATTGGCTGAGTAGGTTTTAAAAATATGTGGTCTTCATTTTTCTCAAGCTGCTGCACCTGCCCTCATCATCATCTAGCTATGCAGTGAGGAACCTCTCATTTAAAAAACCTTGAAGTCGTAACAATATGTATTCAATCAACAATGTTCAGGAAAAATACACCTCTCAAGTCATGCAAAACATAGTTTGTCACATGAGAACTCAATAGATTTCAAAATACGACAAACCTGAGAGTTTGAAGACTCATAACTGTAAAACTCCAGGCATCGAAGTGAAGGTAAAGTTTTACTATTACCAATAGGTAACTAAATTATCCACTAGAATGGTTAAGAATCTTAATAATTTACTTAAAACAGGCTAATAAAAGTTTTAGAAGGCAATTTCCCCAATTCATAAGAGAAATAAATTGCCGGTGGCCCTAATTTTGATGTCTTCTGTTTAACAGCATATTTGTTGGCTTATCAAAGTACATTTTAACACTTTTTAAAGACTTTCGGGCATCTTTGATCAAAATTATGACCATGCATTCTTAGAATGAACACATCACAAATCATGTGTAAGCCACGCAGGCATGGGGAGAACATGCAAACTCCACACAGGCAAGGGTGGATTTGAACTTGGGTCCTCAGAACTGTGAGGTGGTCACCGTGCGGCCTCCCTAAGATCAGGAAAACTGAAATGGTGAAAAAGTTAAAACACTATATCTCACCAATTCAGTACTACATAGTTCTCAGTCTCCACATTTTCAGAAATTATCTTCAAATGTGTAATATATTTAGAAACATCTCGAATTCATCTGATCTTTAAGTACCTGTGAACACCCTGGTATATGTACGAGGTGTGTCACTTCCATGACTGATATCACAAAAGAGTCGTAGATTTTCACCATTCGCAGTTGGGATCGGTCCCTATCCACCACGAATAGCGGGGGTCCACTGTATTTCAAATACAAACCCCAAATTACAAGTTGTCCCCTCTATCTAATCACACTGACACACTTCCCCAGCCTGAACGTGCTCCTTTAAGGATTCTTCCAGAATCCTCCACAGAGCCATCATCATGGCCATCTTGATCCACGTCCTTAAAACAAGTCCCCTTGTTGACCGCCATGAGCTTGGTAAGAAGAAAAAATAAAAATCACACAGAACCAGGTCGGGTGAGTAGGGAGGTTGCTCCAGCATGGTGATGTTCTTCTCAGCCAGGAACTGTCAGATGCCCAGGGCATTGTGGGCAGGCGGACTGTCATGGTGAAGCAGCCATAAGTTGTCCTCCCACAACTGTCGCCTCTTCGCAAGCATTGAACAAAGGAAACGCCACAGGATCTCTTTGTGGAGGTGCTGGTTGATCGTCTGGCCCGCATCGAAGGGGAAAATAGTAGTTTGAGGTTGAACTATGTACTGTATATCTTTTGGAACACCAGTCCTGGAACTTTGACACACCTCTTATTTTTTCCACGAACACAGGAAAGTTCACTATCAGGACTTGCTTACCACCAGTAAAAGTGCCACATGTGACCAAACTACAAAATGACCTCTTCTTGAACAAATGTCAGATTTAACGACATTTTTGCATTGATTTGTTTTTTTAGTTTCCTACTCCCCCCCAGGTTCCTCCACACTTGGGTTGTCAGGACAATAGCATGAATCCCAGGTGACGTCAGCGGCGGTTTGAAAGCTTGCTTGTTTCCATGGAGGGCTCGCAGTGCAGCGGCAAGCAACAACTTCAGGTGACTGGACTAATGCGCCGAGCTGAGGCTTGAATGTAACATGCACACAAAGTCTTACCTATGGTGATGTTGAAGCCGTCGATGCTGAAAGTAGCGCTACGACCCTTCCGGAAGCGGTGCTTCTTGGAGTTCGCCTCCATGGCTCGGGCACCCCGGTCGGTGCCTATAATCTTCTCTTTCAATTGTTGAGTCTTTGTGCAGTTCAGTAGCTGTCCTTGTGGGAGGGGAAACTAGTCATTGGACTCAAGTTGGTGCTCAGTGCTGGCGGAGTACTGTCACACTCGCTACCTTTTCAGTCACAGACCTTCCTGTCCATTGCCGCCACCACCCCGACTTTATCTTCTCCCTCCGTCCCATTTCCTCACACCTCAACAAGCTCATTTCAACTTATGGCTTTTGACCATCTGTTTCTCTCAGTCTCTCCCTCACACTCCCTTTTCTCTCTCTCTCTCTCTCTCTCTCTCCTAAGAGGTATGGTAGGTGTAAAGTGGGCGGTTGGGAGGGGAGGACATCGCTAGATATCTTTAACAGCACATGACTCCTCCTACTTAGGAAGAGTGTTCAGCGTCGGAGGCTCAGAGTTGGTGTGACAAACTCCTGTCGGAATCTATTCTATTCTGGTTTTGCTGGCTAATAATTTCTAAGGGAGATTAAAAAAAAAAAAAAAAAAAAAAAGATTTTATCGAGACGTCAAAAATATCATGGGAAACAGCACAGGAGTGATTATGTGTATTGAGTACCGACAAGTCATTAAATCAATGCCGCTGCCTTTTCATTTTGTAGATGCTTATTTAATCAGGCACAGAAAGACGAAGCCCATAATGAGCACATGTACACGCGCATGTGCGCACACACACACAGACCAAATAATTTAAAGTTCCCCTTATTAACACCATCTGACATTTAGTTCCAGAATTTCTTTCCCTCTTTATTGTCCCCGTCTGATCATGGGTCGGCGAGCGCTCTGTACGCACTTTCCCTTTCATCTGAGATGCTAATAGCGCAACAGTCATACAGCTCTTAAATGTCACTTCATATTCAGGATTTCACTTTTTTGGGCTCCATATATAGTAATGTAGTGCAAGCCTCAACCAAATTATTCCATTTTATTCCCTTCAACTGAGGACTTGTATCATGCCATGTTCCCTCTAATAGACGGGGGTCACCGGGTGTGTCATCCATCCAAGATAAACATCTCCCACAAAAAGACACCCATTAAGAAACGTAGCGGGTAATTATCTGTTCCTAGAAGGTTTGTTCATAGGAGGTAACCGCTGAGCCCAATTGCTGCTGACCAGCATCGCCCACCCGGCAGGCAAACAGTCTTCCAGGTGAACTGAAAAGTGTGGTTTCAAAATAAGAAAAAAAAGACTATTCACTTACACAGAGAAGGTGTCGTTAACAAAAAATCCAGAAGACTCTAAAATGCTGTGTTTAAGTCCCAGGGAGCGATATGCAACTTAGTTCCTCTCAAGTCCTTTTTAGTTTGTTTTCAAATCAAATTAAATGTTTTTACCATTAAAACCTAAAACAAACAAGTCTATCACCAAGGTACGCTCACTCAGCAGTTATCCGTAAGTCATAGCTACAGTAAATATTTGTCTAAAAAAATGTAAAAAATATATATATTTTTTTTTTAAATAATCCCTTTAAGGTAAGAAATATGAAACAAAATAAAAGCTAGTAAGGAGGGCGGCGATATTGCCTCCTTCTGCCATGTGACCAGATATTTTTACAGCGCTGCGCAAACTAGTTCATTCTGCACCAGGCGGAATTTCAAAACCTCATGTTGATCACGTCACAAACCAAGGACACCTGCTATACCATGTGTCAAACCTCCAGCCCGTGGGCAAGAACAGGCCCACTAGGAGGTACATTCTGGCCGACAGAATGAATTTCAAACTGAAAAAATACATAAGACATTGTGTTGGTGTTGGGGACGAACGATAATTTTGAGGATTATTATGCTCATGTAGAAAATGGAATGGTAATCATTCCTAGGTCTTCATAAATTGATTACATTTTAAAGTGCGATACTAGAGTTTTCAGTTCCAAATACCTATCACTTAAAGTTTTGTGCCTTAAAATACATTAACTGTGGTCAGTTATTGTGCACACACATAGATGACAAACTGACGCAAATATTTTATCAAAAAACCTGAGGTTGTTTTGTAAATAGATTATTTATTTTTTTTAATCTTTAAAGCTAAAGATTTTCCAAATGTACCTTTGTATCAAAACAAAGGGAAAAAACGTATTGTCATTTATTATTCTCATAGTTTCAGCCCATATCAGCGACTTGTGAAAATTAACTGAAACTCATCAGCCAATTAGATTTACTCTAATTTGAAGGTATTTTTGGACCAGATTTTTTATAGGCAATAATCACACAAAAACATCCCCAAAAAGACCATCATTTCCGACACAAAAAGCTAAATTTCTCCGGAACCCGTCATCCGATTATCAAAATTCTTGCTGGGTTGTACTCAGGTTGAAGTGGCTGTTCCAACCAGACACCGCCTTTTGACAGGTGTCATTTTTGGCAAATTTTGTCACATAGCTTGTCACTAACCTAGGCTAACACAGTAGTAAATTCACAACTGCAAAGAAAAATTGTCTGAAAAACAGTTGTACTACAAGGGTTTTCAGACCAATATTTATTGGACTACGTCACGTTCCGCAAGGAGGGAACTCCTTTGTAAACCGAGGAATTCCTGTAAAATGTAAAATGTTGTGTTTCGGCAATTTTGCAGGCTCTGCATGAAAGGAGCTTTTGTGCAGTAGCTGTACCTAGTCGGGAAGTTGGTAAATGACAGTTTTAATTCAACCTCTTGGCAAATAATGTAAGACATATGTCAAAATTTAAGACATTTCTGGCACGTTGAGAAAGTAAAAGAAAATCTGATGATGCGGGTCTGCGACAGACAACTGACACACAGCTATCAGTTTAGAGTATCCTTGTAAAACAAACATGTAAAAACTCAATTCTGTAGGGCTCTATGGGGCAAAGCATGTTCCCCAAAACCATCTCCAGTACTATTAAACACAGAGCGGTTACACATGGAGGTGAGTGTCATGTGAGTGATCACCAAATATTGAATAATTTGCGTGTCGTCAGATGGGGGACGTAATCATAAGCTATAACAGCACCGTAGACGCCAAATGATGCATTCATTCTATTGTTACAGCAGTGTCTCTGGATATGGAGAGCCATCACAATCATCTATCCAATTATAACTTCGAGTCAGAGTAAGCCCCCATATCTCCAAGAGACTTATTACGACCGCCACTTGTAATTACCCTCTGGCTCATTTTGGCCGCTGGTGCTGCTAAGGGCTCCGAAAGACTCCAGCCTCCAACACAGACCCGCCGCGGCCATTTGTGAACATCCTCATTTTGTCCCACTCCCACCATGCAACACTACCAGGCCATTACACCTCCAGGAAAATTGCTAAACACATGGAGTTGATTCCAGTTTTTCTGCAATAAGAACAACTGATGTCCAAAGTCACAGTCAATGTGTCTCAATACTTTTGTTAATGAAATGACAGTAGTGCCTTGAGGTAAGAATGACCCAACTTGCGTGTTTTGGCTGATTTTTTGCTTCAACTTGTGAGCAAAATTTTAGATACGAGCACTAAACGATGACAGTTCACTCACTTCACAGCAAGCAGCAGTTTGGCAGCCGGTGTTATAAAGCTTTAACAACATATATTTGAAAAGAAACAGTGCATCAGCATATGCAAACAAAAAAAAATAATTCTCACATGCATATATTTTTGCCCTGTGAAAAGCAAATATTACTCCAGCTTACTGAGTCAAGGAGAGTAGTTGTGAAACTCTTCTTCATTTGTTTGTGCATGACTGTATTATGCTGCCACCCTGGTAGCCAAATCACAGACCAGAAGTATTCACAATGAATAAATAATGGTGCACAAACTGTTTAATTCACATTCTATCTAATTATGGAATGTTATTACTATATGTATTTCCAAAGTACAATAGTATAGGGTGCTATTTTTCTTCCTGTATAGGGTGCTATTTTGTTCCCATTTAATGCATTTGGTATTATACAATGCATTTTAGGAGTTACCGAGGACATTGCATAACACACTCAGCTATGAGTGTACGTCTGTCTTTTGTTTTCATCGTGCTTTAGTCAACTGTGTGATGGGTATTAACTTTGAACTGCGTCAATGCAGGGTTGTGTTTTACGTAGACCTGCTAAAGACAAAAAAAATAGCAAGCAGTTGAAGGTGAATACGCTCTATCGGAATAACACGCAATATCATAATACAATAAGGCAGAGTAATATGGATTAAACAAGTACTGCATAATTGTTTTATTACAATACTGGGAAGCCTGTTTTGATAAGGACAAAGGTCCACTTTCCTCTGTAACGAACAATAAACTACCTCGACTTCAATTGCTTCTATAGAGAAGTTGAGTCTGGAGTGTCTGCCCACCCATCCAACTATCGGATCCACTAATTTGGATGTGTAATTCTGCGGCTTGGTGTTGAAGTACTTTCTCCACGAGTGATACTTTGGTTATCTTTTAGGGCACTCATTGTTTTCTTCACACTGTGGGCTCCCGCTTCCACAAGTTAGAAGCAACTCATCTCATCACAGTCCCCTAGTATTGAGAAAGATGTCCTCAACATTGAACCGCAGTAGAGGGTGGTGAGATGAACAGTGGCTCATTTGCATGAGACAGAACCACCCCCTCAAAACAGGGGCTTAAAAAAAAAAATACGGTAAAACTTTGCTGTAATTCTTCATGAAATCATGTCACAACTGTTAAGACAGTTTAAAATTGTGGGGAAAAAAATGTATTAAAAGAGAACGGATGTTTGACTGATTTATTACACTTGACTAAACGTTATATTTTTGTCTTGGTTAGTTTTTCTACATTCAGAGAGGGACAAGTAACTCGCACATCTGTATTAGCATGTAATTTATTACTTGCGTAATTGTGTAAAATTAATTGTTGATTCATAGAGTCTTGAAACAACAGCAATAAAAGGCGCTGTCGATTCACTCAGCTGATTAAGGGTTAAAGGTTCTCCTGTTAAAAGAATATTTAATTATGTTTAGAATATTATATATACAGTGCACCCCCCTATTCGCGGGGGAGAGGGACTGAGCCCTGCAGCGAGTTCGTAAAATACACAAGTAATTGACATCCACCGAAAAAGGTTTGCAATTTCCTACAGATGCCATAAGATCACAGCAAAGCACTTTTTTTTTTCTCTATTAGACAAGCCCATGACCTGGCGAAATGAAGCTCCTGCCCTGACTTGAACATAGTTCCTTAGCACCAAGATGCCACAAGATGGAGCCAAAGCAATATTGTTTTTAATATATATTAGACATGGCTTTGGCCTCAGCACAAAACAGCAAATAAGTGAGTTTTTCAGCAAATAACGTGAGATAGGTTCCCCCTAACCCTGTTTTATTTTAAATCAGCGACAAGGCAAATGCCTAACTGGGAATATGGGGGGGTGCAGTCACATTCACACAATGGTAAAACCCTTCATACAGTATGATGCTGACAATGACAGTGGCATCGAAACAGGAGTTCAGGATTCTTACATAAATAATTGTTCGCTTGATCGCAAAATTGCTCATGCAGCATAAAAATACATTACGCCTTCTGGTGAAGTTGCACTTAATACACTGTCATGCAGTCGGACGCCTGAATTGTTTTCAATGCCTGGGTCCATTTTTACAGACACGTGATGTGCAAAACCTGCTCAGAGAGGTGTCGCCAGCCGCCATATATCTGCCGAATCCTTGTCAAGGTTCTATTTTTTTTTTTCCAAGGGTCATTACGAAGGGGGCAACTCGCTGTCGCTAAGCAACGGCGGGACCTTTCAGACATGACAGATGCATTACGCCAGGACAGTGACAAGAGGTTAATATGGCAAATAGCACTCATTAGGCTGCGAGTTCTCATAGTAGAGACAGTGTTGTTGCTTCCCTCTGTGACAGGGGCAATGAGCAGAATAACGCAACTGTGACAGAACACATTCAGCCTGTATTAAAATTGTTGGAACTAACGTACATCTGCTTGCTTTAGCTTTGAACCCAGTGAGATCAGTGCAAACACCAAATAAAGTGAATCCTGTAGAACAACTTGTGCAAAGAGAAACTTCTGCGTTTTGGAGCATGAAATTGCAAACATTTGAAAATGGATTTCAAAAGGTAAAAGTTTTGACAATGGCACTGTTACCATTTCTACATACATTTTCAGTATTATTTGTTCGTCTTTACAGTGCAGCATCAATAGACTGGCATCAAAAATCGATGTCGCTCTTCGTAGAGTGAAGCTCAGAAAACAACTTGAAACTGTTTTTTTTAACTCAGAACTGATCAAAACGTGTTAGGTTTAAACCACTGTATTGCAAAATGTGAATATAAAAGGGAAAAAATGGTTTCATTAGCTAATTAAGCCGAACGCGCACAAAAGTACATTCAACGTAGTATATCAGTGTGTTGTGCCTTTAAATGGCGTGGCCTATAAAGCGCCTCCTTGATCGCCTCGAGCTCGTCCTCCCCCTACCCCCCTGTATGGCAGCTCTGGCTGCGGGGAATGAGGAGGGCTTACCTAACCAGCAAGAGCTCAGTGGACTGCAAGCACACCTTACAGGGTTTCTTAAATGGTACAATCACTTTCACGTTTCACTTTCTTGGGAGCCACACTGAGGGCTAATTTATACCAACAACAACAACAACAAAAAATTGGCCGAGCAATAGCGCATATCTGGACAAACTTAAGTCAGGACACTAACTGTATTGTATTGTGAGTGGCATGGTCATAGTGACATCACCATTTACTGTTCTGGCATGCATTTTCCATAATTTTCTGTTTTGCAGGACCATGCAAACAGACCTGTGTGAATTTATTTTTTGAATTTTATACAAACCACATTCACATTTTTAGTTGGTTCTGTAAATTGGTGAATCCCAACCAAAGTGCCATGGCACACTAGTGAGCGTGAGAGATCATTAGATACAACACCAGAAATAATCACATTTTATGTAATTTGTCCAAAAGCTATAATTTATTAATTACAAATCTATCTTTGTTCATCTAGCTATGCCAGCAACATATCATTTGAGGCAAAACAATTAAATACTCTTCACTTAATGGCAGAAGGTAAACCTTTGGATCCACCAATTGTCGTTCATACAACAGAATAAGATCTTTGTGTTCAATTGAACAGGCCCAGAGTTCACACTTAGCAGGTCAATTTGTGAGCAAATTTAGATGAGCATTATTTCCGTATTCATACTTTTTGTAACATTTTTGTTTGGTGGTGTGCCACAGAATTTTTCTAACTGAAAATGGGTGTCTTGGTTCAATAAAGACTTGAAAACACATGTATACGTAAAGTTAGTATAAACAGTGATATTTACAGTCTTATGGTACTGAATTTCCCTTATACATGGTACTGCAGTTTCCTCTGCGTAATGCCGTTTTCTCATGTGCGATATCTTGTTTATTAAAGCTGTTAATGGTGGTTTAGTCTTCTTGCTTTATTATGTTTTAGATCCCTTGCCTGACACTTGACTGTGCACAGTGAGCAGTTAGTATGTTATTGTTTTTTTGGGGGGGCAGGGGGTTGCATTAGGAAGAAGCAAGAGAATTTAGCTTCAGTGTGTCTCTCAATACTAACTAAGTCAATGGTAAGTCTATTCATGTTGTTTTTCTAAAAACATTACTGTGGTCAAAAGTATAAACGTGGGTTCATCCAGAAATCGACTCGCAGTTTGTAAAGCGTCCCAATCGCTTTACAACGTGACAATAACACAATCGAACAGCAAAAACAAGCTCATTAGAGGTTTCTGCAAGACGGTGGAACGAAACAAGCCTTTTCAGTCCCCACACTGCTGTCACCACAGTGACAGTCTTGTAATTAAGACACTGAGAGACCAGGCACCTTCCTGCTCCCCTGCTAAATGCTCATTAAAGGTATATTTTAAAAAGGTAATGCTGGGAACCTGGGGGAAGCAGTCACATGTGACACCAGCTGCAGCAACATCCTAACGGAAACATGGCCAAACAAATGTAAAGGACGGCTAACGATTTTTGGGGAAGATACAGATGGTCGGCAGTGTTGGTTCAACAGAACCTACAAATTTTGATAAGACATGCGAGTCTAGCACACCACCACGCATTTCCTTCCCGGTGGACTTAAACTGCAAGTTGATCTGTCACGTTCGGATGACGCCAAAACTGTCTGGCTAATGAGCAGATGCATTCCCCCATTGAGGTTTCAACCACTACGAAAAAAAACTACTTCAAAATAACAGTGACACTTGCACAGTAGAAGTTGCATGTTAACAACATGTAGGGGTAAAATGCTCGGCCAAAAAAAAGCTGGTTGGTACATTCCTGTGAATATTCTCATTCATCCAGGTCATTTCATTCTCAGGGAGAACATTTCAGTACGTACCTAAGGCCTAGAGGACTCTGCATCTTTTTGCACAATTGTCAACAAAAAAAAAAAATACCGGCATTACCAGATAACTAGCAACCTTTTATTGTTCAGTGACTGTTTTGTTTTTTGTCAATGTCTTTATGTCTCAAAAGTGTTCTCTGTCAATTTACTGTCTGTTGTTGTACTAGAGCAGCTCCAATTACCAGAGACAAATTCCTTGTGTGTTTTTTGGACATACATGGCAAACAAAGATGATTCTGATTCAATTCACACAGAGTACAATAAAGGAACATATTACAAAAAATAATGGTGCTTATCTTTTGTGTAAACAGGAACACATTTAATGGCAAAAACATGCTAATTGCTAGAAGTACATTCTATAATAAATAAAATCAAATAAACTATGTACAGAATTAAAATGATTTAATAGACAAGCAATTTAAATTTATTTCAGAAGTGGAAGAATGTTTTGTTTTTTTAGGAAATGAAGCACGCTGATACCGCAACAGTAGCAGTTTAAACAGTGAATTATTCTGCTACAAAAACACAAATGGCTCGTGAGAAAATGCCAGTAGAGTAGTGTTGTCAAAATACCAAAACGTTGACTTTGATAATATACCTGCATTCATTAACTCGATAGACGTACTGAAACAATACCGCAGCAAAAAAAGTATTGGAATAATAGCAGGGTTACCACTCAAAAAGGCTGAATATCGGACCCTGAAGCTCTATTTTTGGCCTCTATAAACCCCCAAGGGGACGATCTGGCTGCTATGCCGTGGCCGCACGAGAGGGGGCCTCCTCCTTGGTTTTGTTCTATTCCCTGCACAGCTTTTTATCCCTCAGAGACCATTTCGGAAGCAGAGTGTCTACTTGGTCTCATCGGATTGGTTGTGGTGCTTTGCTACTTTGTCAGGAAACATCCATATACTGTACACTATTTAAATCCAGTCAGAGTGGAATATTTTGGTTGAACTCAAAATTGTACTGCTTTTGACAGGTTTCAAGATTTCTGAAGTGTGTTTTTGAGCTGGACAAGTGCCAGCATAGCGGTGCATTAGAGTGTTTTGTTTGTCTCGTTACTGTGCCGGACCAATTATAATGTGGCGCACCTTACGTGTGCACAGAGTTCCAAAATCTATAAATGTTGTTGGGAGACTTTAATGAGCGCTCCGCTTGACTGACTGGGAGCATTTCCTGCCGACACGTTACTTATATAGAGGAAGGCGGACGTGACTGAGGACAGCATGCGGACGTAAAGGGGGAAGGGTGCGCGTGACAGAGGACGCTAAAGACACCCCCCCAGTAGGTATATAGCTCCGGTATGTGCATCGGTTTGGCTAAGGACCCCCGAAAATGGCACCTACGAAGAGACACGCTTACGAAGCACAGTTTAAACTGCAAGCTATTAGTTACGCGAAGGAAGATGGGAATCGAGCAGCAGTGAGAGAATTCAAGATCAACGAATCCATGGTTCGCAAGTGGAGGAAGTAGGAAAACGAGCTTGGCCAAGTCAAGAAAACGAAGCTGAGTTTCCGCGGAAACAAGGCGAGGTGGCCTGAGTTGGAAGACCAACTCGAGCAATAGATTAATTAATGAGCAAAGAACAGCCGGGTGAAGCGTCTCTACAGTCACCATTCGACTGAGGGCAATAACTCGGAGCTTGTCATCATTCCGGGAGGCTTGACGAAGGAACTCCAACAGCTGGACATCGGCGTAAACAGGGCATTCAAAGTGAAGTTGCGAGCGGCGTGGGAGCGATGGATGACAGATGGCGAACACAGCTTTACTAAGACTAGGAGGCACCGCCGGGCGAGTTACGCCACAATTTGTGAATGGATTGTGGATGCTTGGGTTAACGTGTCTGTTTGCACTGTTTGAGCTTTCGTAATAAAAGCCGGCATCATTTCTGAGGAGCCGCACGGCAACAATACTGACTCCGACAATGACGAGAGGGCGTGTTTGATTGAGAACTTGCCCAACTGTTCATTTTGGATACAGAAGATGAGGACTTCACATTTTGTGGATGAGGATTGACCAAAAAAATAACGTGAGTACATTGTTAAATACTTCAATAAAGTACAACCGAACTCAGTTTTGCTTCCGCTGCCTTTTTAAAAAACATTGTTTTAGCGTGCATGCGTGCTACCGTATGTTTTAGGCTAGCGTATGTTTTACCATGCCTGCGCCGAACAATACGGTGCGCCTTATGTATGTGTTAAATACAGAAATATAACCCATAACTGAGACTGCGCCTTTTAATATGGTGTGCCTTATGGTCGTGAAAATACGGTACACTTCTTCAAGAGGCATGCTGTCAACTAGACTTTGACCACATCAATCTTTAAAGTCCTTTCAGACTAAATCCAATATTGAATCAAAAAAGTAATTTCCCTGCTATAGGCCAACATAATTTATTCAGGAAGCAAAATAAATGTATGAAGCTGAGACATGTAATGGGAGTCTCCTGTTTGCACAACAGTATTGATAATGTACACATTTTTCTTGAAAGAATGACTGAAACTGCAACCTTGAGAAGACATCCACTCCAAAGGAAATGTGCATAAAATGTACTTTCACCTCCAAGGACTTGACTTTTGTCCATAAATTATATCTTTTGGCACCTTCACCATCCATGTCATTCTCAAGAATCCCTATTGGAATATGGTCGTACTTAACAACAATCGTGCTAGAGTTTGCTTTAATTTTAGCTAACATGAAGTGTGAACACAGCTCAAAAGTTACCCTTTGAGACAGGCTATCAAAGATTTGACTGAGGAGTATCTGCACCATTTGCACAATCAACATTGTCCCAGATTATCACACTACTAGTCACTTTAAACTGCATACACTCCTTGAAGTCTCGGCACCCTTTGCACAATGGTCATTGCACCGGACTATTTCTATATTAGTCATTCAAACTGCTCTAAGTGCTAGAGGACTGCATCTTCTTGCACGATTGTCAAAAAAATAAAAAATAAATTGTACCGACATTACCAGATAACTAGCAACCCTTTATTGCTCAGTGATTGTTTTTTGTCAATGTCTTTATGTCTCAAAAGTGTTCTGTCAATTGAAAGTCTGTTGTCGTACTCCAACTACCGGAGACATATTGCTTGTGTGTTTTTTGGACATACTTGGCAAATAAAGATGATTCTGATTCTGATTTCAGGCTTTAGAACTGACACCATTTTTAATCAGTTCTCCAATTTATTGTTTATTTGTATTACAACAGCCTGCCATACTTGGCAGCGGCTAATAATTCTCTTGGGGTCCATACAGACAACACTTAATTAAAAATGAAGCAATTAACCCATACCCCTGCACTGACTTTTCCGTGGTGAGTCCTCAGAAAAATAATCAAACGATGACATGCTCCGCCCACATTATAGATGGTGAAGGCAAAAATGCTTTTCAATTGGCATCGCCCATCTGTCTAGAATACCTGCTTCAGATTTGGGACTCATTTGGGCAAATTCCCACAGAGGATTTTGTCAAAGTTCGATCCCAGAATTTCACCCAAAATTACTGCCCTAATCAAAATGGCAGACTTCATGATCAATTTTGTGCAAGGGCCATTGGAACTTTTTGGTGCATTCTGTTGTCATCATTTTATCTCAATTAGTGGAACTGGTATAGGGGCTATACTGAGTGAGTTTTGACCATTAAATGTTGGAGACCATAATAAAATGTGCATTTCCACCAAAACACACACGTTTGCAAAAATTGGTCAGTATTCGGGCATGCAGAGACCTTCCAAAAGCAGTTATAATAATAAACTTCAATTATAAAAAAAAAATACAACAAGCAGTCTCCAAATTAAAGAGTGACTTTCTGCAAAAATAAAGAGGTGTTGCAATGAGCAGGTTTAAAAACAGCACTTTTTAAAAAGTTCATCTTACTGATGACATCCTCCATTTTAGAAAAGCTGAGATTTCACAAGAACAATACCAGTATTTTCATCAAATTTGTCTTACGCCAACCAAATTGGCTCCGGTGCTAAACCAGTTTTGGTGCCGAACCGGTATTACAGTAACTTCTGTGCTCGTTCCCTTAAGAACCAACTAAGCACCCGGTTGCTCCTCCAAGGGCTGGGGAACTACAGCATGATGGTTTTCGTGACTCTAAACTGGTTCCTCCTCAGTAAGTGATTAAAACGCAAAGCACTGGTGCTAGGTTGGGCATTAGGACTGGAATCACTTTGGTGAGAACCTAGTTCACCAAAACAACAATTAATTAGTTGGTTTTTTCTAATGTCTTATATAAACAGCCCCTAAATCAGTGAACTGTCTTCCATGCAGTTGTAGGTCATTGAAATTGAAACACCACGGGGAATGTCTGATACAGAGCTAGGAAGGAGACACCTCAACACACAGGAGCATCACCGGTCTGGGGAGAGGAAAAACTCAGCGGGAATCTATGCTGCAACATGGTCATAGAAACGCCACTGAGGAGGCTGTATTTGAGGAGTCATCCAGGGAGAGGCCTTTCCCTCTGGGCCTGTGGGCGTTTGAGGCAGCAGCGGTCGAGAGAATGGGTTGCAAACAGTGCAGTCATCCAAACTGTAGGAGGATGTGGAGGAGTGGAATGGATTGGCTAAACAAGACCATTTTTACCTCAAAGTGGATATTTAGGTATTTAATTATATTAGGATTTGTGTTGCTTTAATTAGAAAATGACTTATTTATATTTGTATTATTATAATGTGGCCTGTCTCGCACTGGCTTGTTCAGCCCTTAGCACGCCCGAATGACGTAAACAGAGCCTTCATGAGCTCTTCGGTCACGAAGAAAAGCCACGAGCAGACAAAGTTGAGTTCGAACTGAATTACTACATGACATTTGAATTATGAAAAGCATTTCATTTTAAGAAACCCAAAAACAATGTTAATCGGGTGTTCTGACTACACATACCATGTATTCTAGTTGTGGTTATTTGCCCCCAAAAAATGTTTTCAATATATTTTAGAGTTGTACAGTGACGCAATTATATTTTTGCTCAACATTATCATACTGTCAGAATCTGACCCATACCCAACATCCACAAAGTCCTACACAAAGCGACAAGTCCTGCAAACTGGAGTTATAAACATTTGGAGAGAGATTATCCCAATCTAACACTTTTTGGTTTACTGAGGCCATCAATCTTAGCACACCAGCTCAACTTCCTTTCTTTAACTTTAAGAGTGTACAACAAAGCACGTACAGTACTAGTGACGGTAGTGCTTATTTCAGTCTCAAGGACAGCTACGCAGTGAGGGCTAGTGGAGAAATGCCGCATGCATTGAGGTTGGCCTTCAAAAGGAGCGCGGTATTCATCCGGTGAATGGCTACTTTCAAGGAGAATATGCAAAACCCTACCTCTGAAGTGACCACTTGCTCTCATCTGCAGATGCAAACACGCAGCCAGCCAGCCGCAAGAAATAACACAACAGTTGTATGTGGGAGAAACAGAACGTCCCCGGAAAATTTTATTTGTCTTGACAAAAGGTTTTTTTGTTTGATTTTTTGTTTTTCTTTGCCAAGTGGAGTGCAAAGGAGCTGAGCTCTTGGGCTCGTCTCCTCTGAGGGTCCTTTTCCTGTTTCCATGATAACAGTTTTGGCACTCGGTAATTGTGATGATTTTATTTGAAGGCAAACCTCTGTGTGACCTTCAGCTGATGAGTAAACAACAAAAACATGTAAGTGCTTCATACTTGAGCGTTTCCACTTTGACAGAGAGAATGCTGGCCCTTTTAAATCACCTTCGCTGTCTTTCCAAACGAAAAAATGATTTCATTGTTCAATTCTACTTGCTCAAAATAAAAAAAATAAAGAAAACATGCATACATTACATGCATACCTTTACGAGGTACACAACACAATGGACACTAATCAGGTGGGAGCACTGCATTTGACAAACCAACCAAGGTTGACAACCGAGGTTACTCTGTAAACAAATATAGTGCAACTCAGCCTGTCTGGCAGTACAGCAAACTCATTTGAAATGGAATTTAACAATATAATGTGTTGTACATGTTTTCAGAGGGTATTTTTTAAACAACAACAAAAAAAGCTCAATTGTTCTTAAAGTCTATGAAAGTGGGTGGCGAATTAGCAATAGGAAAATGCAGGTTCCAGGGTGATAATGTTAGAAAACCACTGGTTTAGAGCCATTGCTTAACTTCAAATTGTCCATGTCCTCTAATTTCAGCCTCTCGACAGTAAATATTCTCTGATTTCTGTAGCCCCTCCATGAAAGCAAACTGATTATCTTTCCCCATTTTCTGGCAATTTACCCAGGAACCAGTAGCTGAATCATAATCAATTTATGGAAAAAAAAAAAAGAGTCAGTTTAATCTATTACGCAAATAATCGTTATTTGCAGACGTAGTATGAATAACCTGCAAGTGACGTAGTTGAACCTGAAGCAGCCTGAGAAGTGTATATCATTAGCCCTTCGTATTAATCAGTATCGGTACCAAAGAAGCAGCTCTTCGTTTTAAAAAAAATAAAATAAAAAATAAAAATAAAAAGTTGGGGAGTACAACAACACTCACTCCCTCTTGTGTGATATGGCTTAACTTTTATTTGGCTATGTTTGATTATAAAACAATACCAAATTAACAATAATAATCAGTCAATAAACTAATCGGGATAAAAATTATTTTGCAATAAGCTTTGACGCAAAATAAGTTTGTATCCGATTATTATTATATTGGCCGGCACGGTGAGCGACGTGTTAGCACATCTGCCTCACAGTTCTGGGGATTGGGGTTCAAAT
Organism: Phyllopteryx taeniolatus; assembly: GCF_024500385.1. NCBI lineage: Eukaryota > Metazoa > Chordata > Actinopteri > Syngnathiformes > Syngnathidae > Phyllopteryx > Phyllopteryx taeniolatus. The sequence goes on along the minus strand of NC_084515.1, from coordinate 13,988,165 downwards.
CCCGGCCCCGCCTGTGTGGAGTTCACATGTTCTCCCCGTGCCTGGGTGGCACTCCGGTTTCCTCCCACATCCCAAAAACATGCGTGGGAGGTGGATTGAAGACTCTTAATTGCCCATAGGTGTGATTGTGAGTGCAAATGGTTGTTTGTTTGTTTCCATGTGCCCTGTGATTGGCTGGCAACCGGTTCAGGGTGTACCCCGCCTCCCGGCTGAAGATATATGGGGTAGGCTCCAGCAGCCCGAGACCCTAGTGAGGATAAGCGGTAAAGAAAATGGATGGATATTATTATACTGGTGGAGGGCAAACTCCTGCTGTGCAAGTGAAATTAATTCTTGAATGATCTGCCTATTCTAAAAAAATGGTCAGGGGGAAATTAACCAGTGGTAAATGCATTAAATAGGTGGTTGATTTACTTTAAATAAAAAAATAAATGAAAAAAATATAAACATTTAATATTATTTGACCTATTGTATTTATCCATTATTTAACCTAAAATAAAATGTAAACAAAATATGTTTTCATGTAAATTCGACATTTTATGAACTAATGATTTAATCAACTATGGATTCATTAATAATAACCATTACAAATATTAAAATGAGAATGGATTTAATTTTTTCTTAACCTAACAGATTTCCGACTCTTGAACGATGAGGCAAGTTTTCGAGAGAAACAGGTGGGCACGGTTCCAGGTACTCACCGTTCGGTTTGTTCTGTTGGACCTCGACTGACTTCTTGGCTCCGTCCGAGTCCTGCCGGCTCAGGACCTCCGCGAGCAACGGCCGGGAAGTCTGTCGAGCGGCTTGGCTGGGAGGCTTGCGACTACTCTTCCTGGCCGACTCGGGCGCAGAGTGGCTCTCCGGCTCCGAGCCCACTTTGACCAGCGCGTGGCGTGTCCTCGTCAGGGCGGAAGTCACGGAGCCCATCGCTGGGCGGGAGGGGTGGGCGAGAAAAAGAAAAAGGGATGCCCAATTTTAGCTAAAACACGCGGTTCCGATTCAAGTCTTCAGCTGAGAGGTTAGGTCAACCCCCCCAGCCGTGACATTTTGCCTCTAATGGCGGCGGAGCGTGATTCGAAGCGAGGCACAACAGAGTTCAGCCGGGTCATGTCTTCGTCTCCCTCGGTGTGCTTTTCCGCCGCAGACGCGTCACTCGCGCAGAAAGTTGCCCCGTCAACAAACCCCGCTCCCGAGGGGGCACCCCGCTCCGGAAGTGAGCCATTTTTTAATCCACCGGCAAGAGTTATTATTAAGAGGTACATAACAGATCTTATACAAGACTTAACTTGACCACAGGTGGGCTGACTTTAATTGATTGGCCCAAGCCTCGTCTGGGGTAGATATCGCGAGCTTTGGTGTGCCGATACACATAGATACGGAAATATTACACGAAAATACATTGGAAAAATATTAAAACTACTAGGGCTACCTTCTGGGTCGTTTTGTAGCACAAAAACATGGCATCTTTAGGTGTCATACTGGTTTGATACTCGTTTTTAGGTATACATGAGAAATGAAGATGAAAAATAACACAAATTGGGGGGAAAAAATATGAAGTATAATAAAATGAGTGTGTTGATGTGTTGAGTAGATCCGCCTCACACTTCCGAGTTTAGTGGTTCAAATCTATGAATCTTGCTTGGGATTTCACCAGGTTTTATAATTTCCTCCCACTTTCCCAATGCATGAATATTACGTTAATTGAAGATTCTAAATTGTCCTGTGGTGTGAATGTGAGTGTGACTGCGCGTTATATGTGCCATGCGACTAGTTTAGTGTCTAGTGTTATTCCAGAAGTGTTTAATAATGTACAACCCAATTCCAATGAAGTTGGGACGTTGTGTTAAACGTAAATAAAAACAGAATGCAATGATTTGCAAATCATGTTCAACCTATATTTAATTGAATCCACTACAAAGACCAGATATTTAATGTCGAAACTGATAAAACTTTGTTATTAGATAATAATCATGAATTTAGAATTTTATGGCTGCAACATGTTCCAAAAAAGCTGAGACAGGGTCATGTTTACCACTGTGTTACATCACCTTTTCTTTTAACAGCAGTCAATAAACGTTTGGGAACTCAGGACACTAATTGTTGAAGCTTTGGAGGTGGAATTCTTTCCCATTCTTGCTTGATGTACAGCTTCAGCTGTTCAACAGTCCGGAGTCTCCGTTGTCGTGTTTTACGCTTCATAACGCGCCACACATTTTCAATGGGAGACAGGTATGGACTGCAGGCAGGCCAGTCTAGTACCCGCACTCTTTTACTACGAAGCCACGCTGTTGTAACGTGCAGAATGTGGTTTGGCATTGTCTTGCTGAAATAAGCAGGGGCGTCCATGAAAAGACGTTGCTTAGATGGCAGCATATGTTTCTCCAAAACCTGTATGTACCTTTCAGTATTAATGGTGCCTTTACAGATGTGTAAGTTACCCATGCCATTGGCACTAACACAGCCCCATACCATCACAGATCCTGGCTTTTGAACTTTGCGTCTATAACAGTCCGAATGGTTCTTTTCCTCTTTGGCCCGGAGGACACGACCCAGAGAAGCCGGCGGCGTTTCTGGGTGTTGTTGATAAATCGCTTTTGCTTTGCATAGTAGAGTTTCAAGTTGCACTTACGGATGTAGCGCCGAACTGTATTTACTGACATTGGTTTTCTGAAGTCGGCACGGTGGACGACTGGTTAGAGCGTCAGCCTCACAGTTCTGAGGACCGGGGTTCAATCCCCGGCCCCGCCTGTGTGGAGTTTGCATGTTCTCCCCGTGCCTGCGTGGGTTTTCTCCGGGCACTCCGGTTTCCTCCCACATCCCAAAAACATGCATGAATTGGAGACTCTTAATTGCCCGTAGATGTGAATGGGAGTGCGAATGGTTGTTTGTTTGTATGTGCCCTGCGATTGGCTGGCAACCAGTTCAGGGTGTACCCCGCCTCCTGCCCGATGATAGCTGGGATAGGCTCCAGCACGCTCGCAACCCTAGTGAGGAGAAGCGGCTCAGAAAATGGATGGATGGATGGGTTTTCTGAAGTGTGCCTGAGCCCATGTGATGATATCCTTTACACATTGATGTCGGTTTTTGATGCCGTGCCGCCTGAGGGATCAAAGATCACGGGCATTCAATGTTGGTTTTCCGCCTTGCCGCTTACATGCAGTGATTTCTCCAGATTCTCTGAACCTTTTGATGATATTATGGACCGTAGATGATGAAATCCCTAAATTCCTTGCAATTGTACGTTGAGGAGCATTGTCCTTAAACTGTTCGACTAGTTTCTCACGCACTTGTTCACAAAGAGATGAAAGCTCCTTTTATACCCAATCATGGCACCCACCTGTTCCCAATTAGCCTGTTCACCTGTGCGATGTTCCAAACCGGTGTTTGATGAGGATTCCTCAACTTTCTCAGTCTTTTTTGCCACCTGTCCCAGCTTTTTTGGAATGTGTTGCAGCCATAAAATTCTAAGTTAATGATTATTTTGCGAAAAACAATCAAGTTTATCAGTTTGAACATTAAATATCTGGTCTTTGTAGTGTATTCAATTAAATATAGGTTGAACATGATTTGCAAATCATTGTATTCTGTTTTTATTTATGTTTAACACAACGTCATTGGAATTGTATTTCAGCAAGACAAGAAATCCAATAGGTGTGTATTTGTATAATTATGAATCATTGAGGGATTATGATGGAAGCATATTACAGGCGTTATTGAGACACATGGCAACTGTTTTAAATTGTAGCAAAAAATATGCATAGTATCTTCTTTATAATAACTAAGCTGAACTAAACACTCAACATCCTTACACAGGTATTGATCAATATGGCATCAATATTATCGATCCTTGCATCACTAACCTGAGCTGTTCAAATCAACAGTGGCTCAACTAGCAGTAACAGATTGCAGTCAAGTGCCCTTATTAGTAACTCAATACAGCATAAATAATAATTTTCCACGTTTGCCTTTGCACTGATTAAACAATACAGTTTGTAGTGCTTCTCATTTATTTTTTGCCCCTTTTACGTGGCATAAGAAGTTCAAAATGATACAACCGCAATAATGCAAAAAAAAAAAAAAATGCATATATTGCTCGCTTCCTAGCTTTTCATCAGACTTTCACACCACTTGTGTGATATGTTATTTAACACATTTTGACATGACACTGTGGGGAAAATACAGGCGTTAATGAGGTTGGAATCCATGAGGAACACTTAGGAAAACTCGTTCATTTATTATTAGCATTTGACAATGAGAGTACACCACAAAAGCATCACACCTAGCTTACAGTCTCATTAGTTTATTGCTGCATACAGGGCTATGGTGACCTGTTTAGCATTCGGTCGTGTGCATGCTGAATCTATCAAAAAGTTGACTAAAAGTAAGGTGTTTTGTATCGACTGTGTGTGTACAGTAGCACTGTTTTTATTGTTAATTGTGGTCTTTGACAAAAATAACAGAAATGGCATTGTGTTTCAAACTAACTAGCTTAGCAAATCTTGACGTGTATATATAAGGCACTTTTCGAAGCTGTGTGTCATTGAATGTAGACCCAGTGATCATCTTCGTATTGCTTGTGTGTTTTGTTTTGTTATTACTCCATGTCATCGTGGTTTTGGGTCGACTCGTTGATCACCTTAACAAAAACACAAAAGAGTCAATGCAAAGCTTCATTTGAGAAGTCATTACGAATAGCACGTGCGTATTGTACCTGACCGTCTCTAGTCTCGATGGTCTTGATGAGAACCTTCTTGGTGGTTGCGGTTTCCATGTGAGGTTTGTAATCGATCATGGTTTCTGGAACGATTGCAATGTTAATCATCAAAGCCGCATTAACGGTGTAAAAATGTGTAAAAGTAAACCTACCTCTTAGGTTGAGAGAGGAGAAGTTCGGCATTGGGGTCGAGATTCTGTAAATAAGGTAAACGCCGATGAAAACACGCCTCACTGCAAGCGATATCATCAAACTTTGATGCCATGCTGCAACCGGGTTAGATGGAGGTCTACTCTAAAGTCATATTTAATGTTGCCAATCTGTCTAGGATAGCGTTTCCCAGCCTTATTTGAGCAAAGACCAATTTTACAACAGAAAAAAAAAAAAAAAAGACTACACACCACTAAACAAAAATGTCACAAAACGTATGAATCCTGATATGATGATTATCTCCTCTGAATTTACTCACAAATTGACTTAAATATTACACAAATATATGATAGGAAGTACAAAAATAAAACTGGCACAAAATATTTGAAAATTATACAAAAATATTGGGGGAAATATCAAAATATTAGACAAGAAACCCAGCAATATTTGAAAAGAAATTAAATCGTGCCAAAATATGATAAAATAAAACACATTGGAAAATACAAAATATTAGACAATATGGGGAGAAAAAAAACCTTTTGATAAATAAAATAAACTTTTAGACAAAAAATAAAAACCTATTAGATGGAAATTACAAAACATACCACATTTGTTAATAAATTTCGATAATTACTAGGGCATTGCCCTTCCCAAATGCATATATTAAAAAAACCAATACAAAAATAGGAGAAAAAAATATATATAAAAAAACTGAAAAAATGAAAAATGAAAAATATTAGAAAGAAACAAAAATAGAAATGCACAAATATTTTTATTTTGAATACAAAATCTTAAGCAAAACAAAATATTAGACAAAAATAATCAGATGAAAAATACACAAGTAACGTAAAAAATAGTGAGGTTTATACATGATACATAAGTGAGTTCAACATGTCATGCGTCACCTGCTCTCCTCTCCTTCCAGCAGCTTCCTGTAGGTGGCGATCTCAATGTCCAAGGCCATCTTGACGTTGAGGAGGTCCTGGTACTCCCGCAGGTGGCGAGCCATCTCATCCTTCATGTTGTGAATGTCGTCCTCCAGGCGGGCGACCCTTTCCTGATAGCCGGACGTCTCCATGGAGAAATTGTCCTCCATCTCTCGCATCTGCCGCTCCATCGACTCGTTCTTGGGAGAAGCGACCGAGGGTTGAGGGTGAGGTGCTTCGATCATAACCTCGATGGTAGCAATTGTTAGCTACTCACAGTTCCTTTGAGGGCATCCACCTCACAGGTGAGGGCCTGAACCTGCCGCCTGTAGTCGTTGGCGTCTTGCTTGGCCAGCCTTAGAGCTTCATTGTTGCGGGCGGCCGCTTCGGTAAGGTCGGCAAACTGAGAGTAAATGATGTTCACTCAGTTAGGAGAGAGTAAATGTGGCACAAAGCATGGAAATAATGAAAGATATGGTGTGGGCCTGAAGAAAAACATGCTTTTGGACTTTGGGAGAGCAGTTTAAACTGCAGTGACTTCCTTGTTCCCACAGGGGGCATTAGAAACAAGCTTTTCGGTAAGGCCCTCTGTATTGAGACCACACTGACAAATATAGAATTAGGGGAAAAAATGAAATCTTTGTCCTTGTATTACAAAAACATTTAGTAACAGTAAGAGGAGGAAAAGTACAATTTTCCTCCTAAAATGACAATTTTATTCTTGTAATTATGACTATTGATTCAAAGACCTAACACACGGATGGTGGAGTGGTGCATTCGTCTGACTTCAGTGCAGGCAGCGTGGGTTCAGTTCCCACTCAGTGACAGTGTGAATGTGAGACTGAATGGTTGTCCGTCTCTATATGTGCCGTGTGACTGACCGGCAGCCAGTTCGAGGTGTAGTTTGCCTTTCGCCCAAAGTAAGCTGGGTTAGGCACCAGCAACCTATGACCCTGAACAGGGTAAACAGTATTTAAGATGGATGGATGGAAAACGTAAAATACCGTTGAAACCAGATGTTTACATACAGTATATAAAAGGACGTGCTTTTTTTTCCCCCTCAGTCTGACATGAAATCAGACTAAACCTTTCCTTTTTTAGGGGAATTATGATTTCCACAATTTTAGTGTCAAATGTGCAACAACAAAAAATGAACGATTTCCACAAAACCAAATAATGATGAGGATGCTGCTTTTTGCTGTAAACACATTCCAGCTGCGCGGTCTAAAATCCTAACCTTGGACTTGTACCAATCCTCAGACTCCTGGATGTTTTTGGAAGCCAGGTTTTCGTACTGCAGGCGGACATCCCTCAGAGCGGCCGTCAAGTCTGGCTTGGCCACGTCCATGTCCACCTGCACATGCTGCTGCATCTGGATTTGATTCTGCAGCTCCAGCATTTCCTACCACAGAAGCCATAGAGCCAGTATGCGCACGTCTCATTACAATCTCTATTCCTGCATCGATTCGACCTCTCATCAGATAAACAATAGATCCCTTTATAGTATGCAGCATTTCCTCAGTAGTCACACCAAAAAAAAAAAGGAGCTTACCTCATCATGCAGCTTCTTGAGGAAGTCGATTTCCTCCTGAAGGGACTCCACCTTCCTCTCCAGGTCCAGTCTGCTGAGGGCAGCGTTGTCCACATCCTGCGCCATGACACCCACGAGCTGACTTAGTAAGCGGACTTGTGAAGCTGACATGAGTTATAAATTGCATCTTTGCTGACACTGAGGAAAAAGACTCTTACGTATACTACGCTGGACTCTTCTCAGCCTCCTTTACACAGCAATCCCGAAATATTGGGGGCACCTTTATCGCACACAAGGCGTTTGGTCCAGCTCTGACCTCGTGAAGTTAAGCTCTTGAAAGTTACAGTATGGTTTTTATGGCGAATCATGAAACTTGGCTCCCATGCCCATAGGCATAGCTAAAAACTTGAAAGTTTTACAATTTAGTGTTGACCATCTGTTTAATACATGTGGATCATATTTGGTAACAATCAGACAAAATTGCACTTTTGAAGGAAATGGCTAAAATGACCGTAAAATGGCTGCTTTGTTTGGGAGTTTCCTCATGATAGCGATACCAACCAAATTCCATGTTGCTTAATGAAAGACAAATTTGGTAGCAATCAGAAAAATCTTTAGCATAAGTTCGCTTTTAAAAGGGCCAAAATGACCTTAAACTGTCTGCTTCGAAACAAAATGGCTAACCTCCTGTGTGTTTTCGGGCATGCGTTCTTGAGACTTTTTTTGGGGTATACTTATGATACACATTGCTATTACATTTCATTTTGTTAAGTAGAACGGACTTTGGGGGCAGAGTTTTGACCCCAGGAGGTGCGCCGAGTAGAGCTGCGGCTCCTCCGCGTCGAGAGGGGCCACATGAGGTGGCATCTGTTTAGACTGACTCCTGTACTGTCCTCTCCCTGCTGAGGTGTTTTGGGCACGTCCCACTGGGAGGAGGCCATGGGGAAGGCCCAAGACAAGCTGGAGAGACTGTCTCCCGCCTGGCTTGGGAACGCCTCGGGGATCCCCTGTAAGAGCTGGATGAAGTGGCTGGGGAGATGGAAGTCTGGGCTTCTCTGCTTTCGGCTGCTGCCCCCGCTACGATAGATGGATAGATGGGTGAACCAGCCTGACAATTTTGGTGAGGTTTTGATGAGGGTCAAGTCTTCAAAAAGGCAATTAGTTCGCCCTAATAATAATCATTTTCATTCTTATAGGCATTAAAAGGCCGCACGGTGGACGAAATTTTCATTCTTACAGGAATTAAAAGGCCGCACGGTGGGCGACTGGTTAGAGCGTCTGCCTCACAGTTCTGAAGACCGGGGTTCAATCCCCGGCCCCGCCTGTGTGGAGTTTGCATGTTCTCCCCGTGCCTGCGTGGGTTTTCTCCGGGCACTCCGGTTTCCTCCCACATCCCAAAAACATGCGTGGTAGGTTGATTGAAGACTCTAAATTGCCCGTAGGTGAGAATGTGAGTGCGAATACTTGTTTGTTTATATGTGCCCTGCGATTGGCTGGCAACCAGTTCAGGGTGTACCCCGCCTCCTGCCCGATGATTGCTGAGACAGACTCCAGCACTCCCGCGACCCTTGTGGGGAAGAGCGGCTCAGAAAATGGATGGATGGGAATTAAAAAGTGTAGACTAAAATCCTGAGGATGCATTACATTTCCAACCTACCAAATCTCATTTAAGATTGCCAAAACATTCTCTAAAGCAGTGGTTGCTTATTTTAGCAGCCTTGCGTGGCTCACCTGACGATAAAAACATTCCATTGTCCATTATCAATTAGCGTTTGTTTCGGAGTTGTCGTGGTGACGCCACACTGCCCAGCTTTGTCCTCGGGACCTTGGCAGCCCGTCAAATGAGGCATCAGAAAATGAAGCTGCTTTGCCCGGCGCTAATGCCGCAAACAAAGCGCGTTATTCACTCCGGGTATCCCAAACGGACCGGAGGCTAGGAGGGTGACCGTCTGCCTGACTGAGCGGGCCACCGTGCAGGCGGTAAACGCCTCATTGTTGGCATGTCACGCAGAGTTCCTTCCTCCCATTCTTATACGACAATGTATGGACTGCCCACGGAAGCTTCCGCAGCAGATGTTGGCCAAAATTATTTGTTTAAAAAAAATAATGGTTTTCTTGCCCACCCGGGCACTGTCTCCTTCAAACTCAGGTCCTCTACCAACGTTCTGCGAGCTTGAGGCTTCTGCGCAGGATGTTGGCTGTTCCCAGTATTGCGCTCTTCTGGACGGAGATGTCGGATGTTGTTCCTGGTATCTCCTGGAGCCGTCCTCCCAGCTTTGGGGTTATATTTTTGTATTTTTCTGCTATTTTAATTTCCTCTTACTATCTCTGTGAAGCACTTTGGGTTGCCTTTTTTATGCATTTTATGCATAAAAAATATATACATTTGATTTGCTTTAAACAAACACACTTAATAATGATTAAAGTCCTTATTACGGAAAATGTTCAGCATTGCATGCCGCAATGCATGATGGGAAACGAAGCGTGGACAATCTTAAAAGTACACAAAATACAGTGATTTGTCTTTTTTCCCCAAAAAAAAAAAAAAACAAAAAAAAAAAGATTGACATGTTCTTTTGAGTCATTGATGGTGTAGTGGTACACTTGCCTGACTTTGGTGCAGGCAGCGTGGGTTCAGTTCCCACTCAGTGACTGTGAATGTGAGTGCGAATGGTTGTCCGTGTCTATATGTGCCCTATGACTGACTGGCGACCAGTTCAGGGTGTAGTCCGCCTTTCGTCCAAAGTCAGCTGGGATAGGGTCCAGTGTCCCGCGACCCTAGCCAGGATAAGCGGTGTTGAAAATGGATGGATGTTCATTTGAAGTGCATGAGGGGGGCCCCTTGGTAGCATGGCATCAAAGTTGGACGATGATTTTGAGGAGTCGCCAATGAAAACGGGGGCCCCCCCCCCCCCCATCTAATGTTGTGGCTGCTACTTGCATGCCTCATCCCCATAATGCCACTGACTTGACATTAATCCCCAACACGTAATGGCTGCTACTGCCAGGCGGCCAGATCTCACGGTGGCTTGTCCTCTCGCTCTGATAACCACATTGGGCCCCACACCGTTGTTGCCAGAGTCCGACTCATTCAGCGTGACCAGTCAGACTTAAAAAGATCTCTTCTTGCAGGCCTGATTGAACACAGCAGCCCCCCCCCCCAACCGACCAAGTATCCAATCCTGTCCTAACAGGCCCTGCTCTCAGGCTATTTGGGATCATGGCTACAATCCGCTGTTGTGCCACCACAGGGGCACATTCCTGTCTAGCCAAGCAGAAAGGAGACAGTCATAGGGATGAATGGGAAACTCATGTGATCATTTTACATCAGTTTGTAATCACCTTACAGCGGAACCTAGGAAGTAAAATGCCCCAAAATTACACTTTTATATGAAATGTTACTTCAAATATGAGCGATGTGATACAATGGGTCGGATCATACTGTTACCTGTCGGAAGCTTTGCAAGTTTGCCTCTGCCTCTTCCCTCAGGGACAGTTCATCCTGCAACCTGGCACGAAAGACCATACATTAGGGACGAAATTTGAACATGTTCTAGCGTCTGGACACTTCATTAGGTACACCCACAAAACCTAATGAGAGCTCACCAAGTTTCGTTGAAATCCGTTTTCTGGCGTGGTATCAAACAAAAGAAAAGATAGCCGTAACTTCCTTTGCAAAGGTAAACAAGTTCATTAAAAATGTCTTACGTATTCAATTTGATTTTGAAGGCCTTAGTTACCCTTTAACAATGACATGTCAATCTAAAAATGCCAAAGACACAACAAACAACGTTGCCGTATTTTTCTTTGGCAACTTTGGTATTTGACGCATTTGTAATTAGCGTTTAGCATTTATAGAACTAAACAAATCAAAAGATTGTAATACAATATGAATTAATGAATGTATTTCTTCATTATGTGACCCCCTTTTGTTATTGCAAATCATCAAACTTTGGCACCGTGCGTCACTCACATTAGATGACGTAGGCAAAAAAAAGCTTTGTGATATAGCGTCAGCCATCTGTTGAGGATACCTGCTTCGGATTTGCGTGAATTCTCGAGAAGGAGTTTGTCAAAGTACAAGCCCTGGAATTTGCCCAAAATGGCCGCTTCCAAGCAAAATGGCTGACTGTTTATTTTCGCACATGTCCACCCAATTTCATGTTGATCGGTGAAACCGGTGTAGTAAATTTTACAGGATGCACCCATGACGAAAAACATTGTTTTATGTTTGAGGTTATTTCATCGATGAATTCATTATTAGAAGAATAAAGTTGAAATTTTATGAGGAAAAAAAACCAAGATTTGAATTAGACTAAAAATCGTTAATTTACGCCTGTGATTCTCAAAGTGTGGTACCACTAGTGGTACGCGGCTCCCTCTTGTGGTATGCAAAAGAATCACTGCCTAAGTACGCTTCAATTGTATTTAACTTTTAAGTGCAATACATTTGCATTTTATCTTTTAGAAGTGTTTGTTTTCAAACATCTAGTTAGGTACCATTTTTATTTAGCTTATGCGCAATAAATGTTTTGATTGAATAATGATTTAAGTGCAGTTTGGTTTTTGTTTTTTCCCACTGCCAATGTTCATCAATCGATCCATTTCTTTACTGCTCAACTTCACAAAGGTTACGAGTGAGCTGGAGCCTATCCCCTTCTGACTTTGAGCGAGAGGCGGGGGGATGCAGACTATAGACTAACAAGCATCCTCACAGTCACTCCTCGGGACAATTTAGACTCTTGAATGAACCGAGCATGCATGTTGTTGGAATGTGGGAGGGAGCCCGGGACCCGGGGCAAACCCACGCCAGGTGATTAAATTGAGGTGGTACTCGATGTAAAAAGGTTTGGAGAACCATTGCAGTGTTGGAACCATCTTTAATGTTGGCTGGCAGCAGGTGTACCTAATGAAGTGACCGTGTGAGTGAGCCCCTCCCCTCCCCGTCCTACTTTTCTCCGAGCCTCCCGATGTCGTCGGCCAGGTTGTCCCGGTGCACCTCCACTCGGGCCTTCTCGTTGCTCAGCTGGTCCACCTGGCGCCTCAGCTCCCGCATCTGGTCCTCGTACAGGTCGCCGACTCGGGACGTGCCCTTGCCGCGGAGCTGCTCCAGCTCGGCCAGCAGGATCTTGTTCTGCTGCTCCAGGAAGCGCACCTTCTCGATGTAGCTGGCGAAGCGGTCGTTGAGCGACTGCATCTGCGCCTTCTCGCTGGTGCGGTTGGCGATGAACTCGCTGTTGATGGCGTCGGACAGCGTGAAGTCCAGCTGCCCCGAGGAGAGCCGGGGCATCGCCGCGCTGCTACTGCGCAGACGCTGCGTCTTGGTGGCGTAAATCCCGCCGCCGCCGCCGCCGCCGGGTGCCCCGAAGGACAACACCCGAGTAGTGCGCACGGGAGCGGAGTACTGGCGGCTGGTGTAGCTGCTTCTCACCGCGGTTCTATCTCCGCCGAACATCTTCCTGTAGGAGGAGTGAGGAGCTGCTGTTCTGAAAGTAGACATGCCGGTGCACGCGCGTCCCAACAGCATCGCCGCACTCGCGCCTGCGCATTTATACTCTCCTCCCTATGCAAATGAGGCCACGTGGTTCGGAGCGCCAGTGGAAGCGTCCAATCGCGTCTTATGTCCAATAGGTTATCTAACAAGTTCAAACTTTGACTATAATTAAAAAGAATATTCATCAACATTTTATGTAGTTTACTATTTCAACCGCTTTAATAATCACAGATTCGGGATGAAACGCGTCACTCGTCTCACTCTGCTTCACCTTGGCTGACATTGACAGCCAGTCACACATTCGGCGTCACAGTGAAAAGGTGGAAACCTTCTGAAGTGAGAAGAAGAAGAAGAAAAGTTGACTCCAATATGTCTTCATTATACAACATGAAAGTCATGGCTTCCAAGAAACGGCGGTTTTACAACAGTCCATTTTTTTCATAACATGGCAAAACATTTCACAAGAATAAAGTTGTATTAAAAGAAACGTAATTTTGCAAAAAAAAATTGTAGAATTTTACAACAATCAAGTCGCATTTAAAAAGAAATTGGCTGAATTTTACCAGAATAAAGGTGTGTGCAGTAAAAGTCGTAGTAGTACATCAGTACAGTTGTCATTTTTCAAATGTCATAATTCTACAAGGAAGTGGTGAATTTTTAGAGAATTGCCATAATGCTACAAGAATAAAGTCCTTTACCAGAAAATTTGAAATTCGACAATAATAATGTTGTATTTCTTCCAAGAGTTGATATCATTTGTCAAAAATAAAATCAGAATTTTTTTTCTGAGGATGAAATTGAAATTATTTCAACAATTTACATAATGTACGTTACGTAAATAACAATACATTCCTATAGTAGAAGTAAAGTTGAAGAAAAGTTAAAATTCTACAATAATAAACTCTTCCAAGAGTTTATATAATTTTTCAAAAATTCATTTTTTTTTTCCTTAGGCTGAAATTGAAATTATTTTGAGAATTTACATAATGTAAATAAGAATACATTCATATAGTAGAAGTTTTTAAAAAATGAGTTTCAGCTTTTCTGAGAATTGTTGAATTTCTAGAAGACTAAATTACCTTTTTTTTTAAAAATAGGTTGCATGCAAAAAAAAAAAAGGAAGTTATAAAACTTAATATTTGTACTTCCTAGAATTGCTGGGATTCTTTTCTTTTTTTTCTGGTCACATCCCACATTCGCCACTTGTTGCTAGGCAGATTTCATTTATCAAATAATGTTTTGTGCCCCCAAACTGTGCTATTTCCCTGGAAAGAGGGGCAGAGCACTCTGCTACCAAACATGTCGGAAAAGAACAGTGAGAGGCATATAAAAAATAATGGATACAAATTGTCACATTTTTCTGTATTTAATGTTAAAGCATATTGTAAATTAAATGAGCTTTTTTTTTTCAGCACAGCGCCATCAGCTGGCACAGGACCGAATTTCCCACTTGCACACATCGTACTCGGCTAAAATCTCATTTTGCTAATTGCATTGGCACGCTCTAAGTGTTAAAACACATGAGTGTCAGGAGTCTGTCAGGTGGGTGGTGTTGGTGATCTAACAATAACATAGCCAGCTGTGTCTAGTCGATAACGTTGATAATCTTTGGACACAACTTGACGTACACACACTTGCGAGCCTGAAAGAATACTGGTAAGGAGGGATTTGATTCGGCGTAATCGTGTTGGCCGGGTGGACAAATGCTTCTTTCAAGAAATCTTTTCACATTTTTGTCTTCTGGCAACGTCAATGCGGTCGAGTCACTCACTTACTGGACTTGTTTTTTCATCTGTGCGATGGCAGAAGAGAACAAATGGGGTGACTAAATGTTTCACAAGCACCCTAAAGTCGTTGTAAATGGCACAATGTTGTGTGTGTCCCTGTTTATGTTCACGCCACTTGCGTTTTTCGCTGTTACGTACCTGTCACATTGTTTAAGATCATTCCAATAATGAAGGCCCCAAGTAAAGTAGAGTAACTTGAGTAATAGCGCAAAGTAAGCCTGTAATTGCAACCCAGTGTGTAGCTATTGGCTATGATACGTAAAGACAAACAAAATGGTTGTTAGTATTTCAGTTGATTGTAGCAAAAAGTGGTTTAAACATGAGCAAGATAGAAGTACAACATTTGCGCCCCGGAGCCTCAGTGTGAGTAAACCGTGGAGCGCCTTTGCTGAAAGTGACAATGGACATTCACATGATCAACTCACTTGGAAGCAGGGAGGGAGTGAACGGGGGTGATGTAAAAATTCCTGCTCCCAGGCCTCTTTATGAGGGAGCCAGGCAGGGATTGTGTATTGCTGACTTGTCACCGAACAGAATGCAGACAGTCGGCGCTAATTATTGTTTGTTGGACCCCCACCGGTGTTTTGCCGTTGTCACCGTTTGGGCCAAACTGTTTTCATTCCGTGCAGGAATGTATGCCGGGTTTACCACTGCCAAGGAGATGTTTTGCGGCCTGGTCAGTAATGGCCCAACGAACGGGACGTTCCATTTGTCCCAGGATTTGGATTTTTAGTATTGTTTATGAAACAAAACCAAAAAAAGACGTACAAATCAACACTTCGTCGCCTCACTGGCACGTCTCCCGAGACACGCTGATGAGATTTAGTGGCTTGGTGTGGGGGCCGCTTTATAATTGATATACACAGACATTCTGATGACTTTTTCTTTGTAGGCTGTCTTCTCATTTGCACTCAAATTCTTTACAGGAGCGATCGGACTGTAAAGCCACTCGTATCACATACCAGAGCTCTACCTGCCACCTGGTGTGTCCTGTCCCATCCTATTTGCTCCTCGTCATGTCCCTTCCTCACAGGTTGCAGTTTTGCTTGGCTCACCAACCCTGTCCTGTCCTATCAAATTTGCTACTCGTTGCGTCCCATGACCTTTCACTGGGTGTAGAGTGCAATGCCTGTCTCACTGCCCCTGTCCTGTCCAGTACCATCTTTCTTGTCCCGTCCTGTTCTATTCTGTCCTATAAAAGGCCTTCCTCACAAGGTATAGTTTCTGTCCTGTCCTTTCATATTTGCTACTTGGCATGTCCCCTCATCTCTGGGTGTTTCACGGCCTGCCTCTCTGTCCTGTCCTTTCATATTTGCTACTCATCATGTCCCCTCATCACTAGGTGTTGCACGGCCTGCCTCTCTGTCCTGTCTGCTCTTGTCTTGTCTTGACCCGTCCCATTTTGTCCTGTCCCATCCCATTCTTTCACAGCCCTTTCTCACAAAGTGTAGTTTTGCCTGTGTCACTATCTCTGTCTCGTCCTGTCCTATTGGTTCCTTGTCACGTCCAACGTTACAGGATGTAGTTTTGCCAAGCTCACTCACCCTGTCCTGTCCCTTCCTGACAGATTTCCTACTCATTCCATTCCTTCCTCACTGGATATAGCACTGCCTACCTTACTACCTCTGTCCTGTCCGCAACAGTCTTTTCCTGTTTTGTCCTTACCTGTCACAGCCTTTGCTCACAGCGTGTAGTTTTGCCTGGCTCACTCTCCACCCCCATCCCGTCATGTCCTGTCAGATTTGCTACTTGCTCACTGAATGTACCTCACATCTTGTCCTATCCTTCCTGTCTTGTCATATTCCATTCTGTCCCATCCTGTCACAGCCCTTCCTCACAAGTTGTAGTTTTGTCTGACTCACTTCCACTTTCCTGTCCCGTCATGTCCTATCCTATTTGCTACGAGTGACATCCTTTCCTAACTGGATGTTAGGAAAGGATGTCATGCCTATCCTGTCCCGTCTTGTCTTGTCCCATCCCATCCTATCCTGTTTTGTTCTGTCCTGTCTGTTAAAAAATTAATTTTGATGGAGAAAAAGGTGCATTTTCCTTTCATTTGTAGTGAGTAATGCGTGGCTTTTCATGACAAAATTCATTTTATGCCAGAGTTCTCGAATCCAAATTAGGATAGCTCAGCCTTGGGGGAGGTCTGTGCCCAAACGAGAGCCATTCTGATTCCTTTCGTTCATTGTAGTAAAGTCTTCTAGTTTGAGCAAGCGTCTTTTACATACAAATCCTGCAAAATTAACAGAAGTCACGGCATTTATAATACTTGATCGATAGTCACCGTAAGTGTCGGGTGTAAAACCTAACACCCCTGCCCTCCCCAGCTCTGGTACTACCTCCAAAGGCCGGAAAATTACATCTTGAGTCAGCATGTAATGTCATATCTTGCTTCTCCTCCACAATGTGACTTAAAAACCACAATCCTTGGGACCAGCAATAAGCATCCGTCATGACGGTGAATCACCACCCACCCTTGTGCCCGGTCGTCATAGCGATCACCCCCAACATTATTTAAACAAAGAAAGAAGGGGCTACCCTGAGCAATTCAAAATGAGGGGAAATCTAAATGCGTGGATATAAAAGGCTATAAATCCAAGAGCCATGCCGCCCCCACACTGTTGCTTTTGTGATCTATGGACAATTATGGCGTGGAATTCCTCTTCTCCGTCTTTACACAGGAAAGTGAAGGGTTTTTTTTTCCCATGTCAGAGTGTAAATGGGTGTTCATTTTGAGTTTCTTTGGTCTACCTTTTTTGTCCATAACAGCAATAAATGAATGAGGGCTTTTCTCTAAATCACCATAGTGACAGACCAAAGCCTTGGAAGAAATCCAAAATGGTCACTTCACTTCAAATGCTCTATTTGTGTGTATGGGGGAGAGGGGGTGGGGACGTCAACGTATCCCTACCCGGGTGGACTGATTTCTCAGCATTACCATTAGTGTTAGCACTAGCACTAAATGGCTTAACCCTTTCAATTGGCAGTCACGTTAAATGTCAATTGCATGTGGCGGACAGCATCAGGGAGCATCACCCTGAGCAAGTGACAACTGCAGCTGACACCTCCTCCATGTCCTTCAGTCAAGTGTGAAGACAGTCAATAACATGCTAATATTTGTCCTCAGGGCAGCAAGGTGGATGAGTGGTTAATATTTGGGACTTTTCCTCCAATATTTTTGTATTTTATCAAAAGTTAGTTTATGTATTTTTTCCTGGTATATGCTTATTTTTCATCTTATATTTTTGTCTTTTTGTGTCTTATTTTGTATTATATTTGTTAATTAGTTTCTGGCATTTTTCTCTTTACCCACAATTTTGAGGGTCTGGTTAAAATTTGTGTATTTGTTTGCTAATATTTGTGTGGTTATCAGCTAATGTCATGTGCTTTGTATTTTCCTCGTAATATTTTTGTATTGTTTTCTAATATTTGTTTCCTTCTTTTTTTATAAAATGTGTAATTTTTAAATATTTGTTCATAATATTCATGTATTTTTCATCCAATAGTGTTTTATTTTTATGGATTACTTTCTAATATTTCTGTATTTACCATCCAAAAGGTTTTGCATGTTTTGGTCTGTTAGTTTTGTATTTTGGTCGGCATGTCTGGCTTACAGTGCAATAGAAAATAGATACATGAATGATTGTTTTCACTTTTCCATTAAGTCCTTTTACAAGAGTTTTGTATTAATATAATTCAGAATAAAGACAAATGACGGTCACATGTTCTCCAGCTACTAACCTTACGAAAGTCATAAGTCCTAAAAGTAGCTGAAGGCATAAGCAGAAGACAAACAGTTTCTTTTTATTCCAATACTGTATGTAAAAACAAATACTGTCTAGTCAAATAGAAATATATCAGTCTGTACAATATAAAAATATTTTATTGAAATATTTACATCTTTATGCAGCAATACATTGTATTTTTTCACAAATCTGTCCTTTTCACAATTTGTTGAAAATGATCCACATAAACCACTGTTAACTATATTCTGTACTCGAAAAAAAAAGGCAGTATAGTTCAATGAAATGAGCAGACCAAAAACCTCCAGTTTTGGCAGAAATTCAATTGCAAGAACATAAAATCCATCATTTCAAAAATCGGTTAATATATTACAAATCGGAATGTGCGCGCCCCGCTTAAGACCACCAGTCATAAAATTTCACAGTACTGTCCGCACCTCATATTCATTACATCTGAGGAGTGTTGTGACTGCAGCCTGCCACGAGAGTTCCCTCTTGCTTCCGGTCCACCCGAGGACTCTGCTTCTTCAGGGTGCACTCTTCTGTCTGCTATTTTAAATTCCACCGAAGTGAATGAAGAAAGGCTGCCGTTTTTGTTGGCCCTAGTTTTGGAGGTGTCGATCACCGGCGACACCCTGAAGCCTCTCCCTTTCGTGCAAATTGTGTCTTGGCTCTGGCTTCTATCACTAGCGTCGTCCGGGAACGGGTCGGAGTCACTTCCATGGGGCATGGTGAAGTAACTGCACCTTGGGGGTTGAGGCTTGGCCAGTTCCTCCAGTTCAGATGATGATATGACTGCTAAGGGGGTGTCCTGGCTTATTGGGTGAGACTCCTCACTGGAGTTCTCTGTGTTGTCGGAGCTGCTGTCCAAATCCCTGTACATGCCATCTGGCGGTGAGTTTCTTATCAGATGGTTTTCCTTGAGCAACCATCGACCTTGGTCAATCAAGACCCCGTCACTGGGTTCCGGGTACGTTTCTGCCTTGGGGACTGGGTCATTGTCTACCTTTTTGCAGTAAGACAGGACCTCCCTTGAGGCTTTTGTAAGGGAGTCATCAGAAGAGAAACTCCCACCTTTGGAATGACCTTGGAATATTTTGGCGGTAGCCCGCTCCGGATTAGTTCCTTCAGTGAAGCCTTCTGGAGGTCTCTCTGAAGCATCTTCACCGCTCTCTGAAGCAATATCCACAGATTCTTGGCTTTGATATCCACCACTCTCCAAACTTTCTGGTCTGTAGTCTGATAAATCTGAGGTGATCGGGCTCTCAAGGCATTTTGAACCATACGGGAAATCTCTTTGGCTCTTTGGGTCGAGGGTTTGCTTCATTTCTGTGATTTGAGCGCAATCTGGCTCTATCCTAATTTTTCCGCGATCGTCGTATGTAAATATAAGCGAGGAAGACTGCAGCGCAGAGTTTACAAAGTCAAGGAGTTCTTGTGAAATTTCCACCGGGTGGCTGAAGCTGCTGCTTTGCTCTTGTGGTTGCATCCCTACCTCGTTTTCAAGAACTGTGTCCTTCTCAAACCGCTCTTCGGACAAACACTCAAGTGAGTATTCAGTACTGTGTTCTGTATTTGAAAGATCTTCCTCACCAGTCTCCTTCTGTGGGCTAGTACAAACGGTCTCACCAGGGACCTTTGTTGGTACTTCTACCTCTAGATTTGCTTTTTGGGCACATCTCTTTATCAAGTCCTCAACGCCATTATTTTCACTCTCTGTTTTAGTTGGTGTCTGATTTGGCTTCTCCACTTCCTCTCCAGATTCTTCCTTAGGACAGGTGTCCTCATCCAGCTTCTCATTTTGTTCCTCGTCTGTAGGAAGCTCAGGTACAGCTACATTACCATGAAACGTCTTGATATTGTCCTCACTTAACACCTCTCTTCTTTCCTCTTCCATGTTTTCCTCAATGTCATCATTTTCCCTTACTTCATCTTCCGTATTATCCTCCTTCTTGTTGACAACTCCCTCATCGGTGGAACCCGCTATGCCTTCAACCTCTGTATTTGGTTCCTGGAAGCATCCCAAGTCATCTTCACTCTCTGTTTCGGTTGGTATCTGACTTGGCATCTCCATTTCCTCTCCAGAGTCTTCCATTTGACAAGTGTCCTCCTCATCGTCCTCCAGCTTCTCTGCCTGCTCTTCTTGAGCTACTTGTTTCTTGTGTGTAGTGGGTTTAGGTACATCAACATTAATTTCCTTGTTGTTGACCTCATTTAAGACCTCTGGTCCTTCCTCTTGCATGTTTTCCTCAAAGTCATCTTTAGTGTCTTTTTCATCTACAGTATTATCCTCCTTCTCGTCCACTTCTTCAGCTCTCTCATCATGGGGACTTGGTGTATCTTTTACCTCTGGATTTGTTTCTTGGGAACATCCCAAGTTGTATTCACTCTCTGCTTCACTTGGTGTCTGACTTGACTTCTCTACTTGGTCGACAGATTCTCCCTCAGGACTAGAGTTTCTAGTATCCTCGTCATCCTCCTCCAGCTTATCTGTCTGTTCTGTCTGATCTACTTTTTCCTCATCTGGACTGGGTTTAGGTACATCTACATCAGTATTACCCTTCTTGTTGTTGTCCTCACTTAAATCCTCTGTTGCTTCCTCTCCCATGCTTTCTTCAATGTTATCATGCCCCTTCCCCTCATGAAAGAAACTTGCTGTACCTTCTACCTCTGGGTTTGGTTCCTGGGAACAGTCAAGGTTTTCTTCACTTTCCGCTTCAGCCAGTATCTGACCAGGCACTTCGTGTACAAGGTCTTCCTCTGGGCAAGTTTCTTGTGTGTCCTCCTCATCTTTCTCTGCGTTCTCTGTCTGTTTGACCAGAACACTTTCTACTTTTTCCGCATCCGTAGTAGGTTCTTTTGTCCTGCCAGGCATTTCCACTTGGTCTATAGATGCTTCATCTGGATTAGTTTCTCGAGTGTCCTCCTCACTCTCTGCCAGCTTCTCTGGCCATTCTAGCACACCTACTTGTTCCTTGTCTTTAGTTGCTTCCGGTGGGTTTATATTACCCTCCTTGTTGTTGTCATCACTTAAGACCTCTGTTCCTTCCTCTTCCATGTTTTCCCCAATTTGATCTTTGACATCCTTTTCATCTTCTATATATTCCTCCTCCTCTTCTTCTTTGTTCACTTCTTCGTCTCCCTCAACAGGCTCCCACGCACCTTCTTCCTTGACGTCTTTATTCTCAGCCTTCTCGTCAGTGGTTTTCTCTGCCCTGTTGTCCTCATCTTCTTCTACCACATCTGCCTCATCGCCTTTAGTCACATCTGTCTCTGCACCATTCTCTCTTGCTTCAAGTTCATCTATTGTTTTATCCCCTTCCTCTTCGAATACCTCATCTTTTTCCTCACTTTCCTCATTTTCTGTCCCTTCCTCGCCATGTTCCTCTTCTTGCCCCACTTCTTCTCTCACTGATTCCTCCTCTGTGTCCTCCTCATTACCGTTCTGTTTCATCTCCCCTTCATTCATCACCTCACCTGACTCCTCCATGTGATCATCTTCACCCTTTACATTTCCTTCATCAACTTGGAAGTCCAGTGTGTCTCCCAGCGATACTTTTGATTCTTTAAATTTATACCCTGTTTCCTTAGCAGGCTCTTCTTCCATCTCCCCACCCCATGATGAGTCATCGTTCTTATCACTGGTATTTTCATGAATCCATGCATTATCACATCCTTGTTTTAAGTCTGAATCCTGCACATGCTGCTCCACAGCTGCTGATTCTGAGGAGTTTCGTTCAGGCTCTACAACAGCGGCCTCTTCTTCTAGAGGTTGTTGAAATGCTGATGACATCTCCATCCTGAGCTCCCACGACATATTCATCTCCTTCATTAGCTCATCAACAATTAAACCCTGGACCCAAACTGCATCTTGTGCGTCTTGAAATTTGGGAATGAGTGATTCTCTCTCCAGGTTTTCCCTCCAAGTTTGGAAATCCCTCCAGCTCTTCATGAACTGGGGAGAAGCTCCACTGTGCAAATCAGTCAGACCCGCCCGTTGCTCATCCTGGTCTTCGATAGCAGAAATGTTCAGCAGGAACTTCAAAAGAAGCATGGCCTCTGAGGCTTTTTCCGAACCGGTGCTGTCAGCTGTAAGACCATCTCTCAGAGTCATCACTGACAAGAATGACAAGAAGGCTTTGCACGAGGAGCCAAACACCGAAGCCACCTGAGATGAGAATTCAAGAGGACTGCTTGATTGGTTAGATGTCTTTCGCATAGACTGTATTGATGAACAAAGTTCTTGCAAGACCGGTTGCATCTTTTCTTTAGGGCTTAAAATACTGATTTGCGATGGTGATTCATTGATTATCTCAGCAGAGGTGTTTGACCATACACAGTTCTGATGGTGAGCGGGTTCAACATTTGGCACTGAAAGATCTGTTGCTTTGTGTTCCTTGGGCCAGAGGGGGAACGACAGACAAGAAGCTGATTCCCTCAAAGCATTAGAGGGTGTCTGACAGTAATCTTCTGGATCAGTCTGGGTTTCCTTCTTTTCCTCAGTTTCTGAATCACAACCAATTTTAAATAAAACCTTTGTTGGTGGCTCTGGTCCATTTGAGGTTACCATGTACACCACTGGGTCTGGAATGACCTCCTCCAACCAGTTCTCAACATACTGGTGGATTTCAGAGGGGGATCGGTTGAGAGAAATCTTTGAAACATTTTGTTGAGCCAACGATGAGGATGACATCCTGTTGACGGCCATTGGAATGGGCTTGGTACTTGCCTTTTTTCTTGAAGATTTTTGGAGCTTTAAAAGATCTGACACGTTCTTCTTCATGGAAGGCCTGACAGATGGAGTATCTACATTGTCGCCATTATACTTAGCAGCTACTTTATTCATGTTTTTTTCCTTGGTTGAGGATCTAGCTAATATTTCTGATTCCATTCCACGTCTGCCTGAAGTTTTGGGGTGCGTTTTCTCAGCTAGCTTCACGTTTTGACCACTTTTAGCACTCTCCGTTGAACTAAGGCTCTTCTTTCCAGCATAAGCCTTGCTATTGAGATGGTCTACCGTCGATTGTTTCCGCTTTTTATTAATTAACCTTGACTGTGAGCTTTTTTTTGTCTCTGTCTGTTTCTGGAGTCGAGTTGAGGAGTTTTTTTTAGTTTTGGCTTCATTGTTAGACACTGAAGATGTGCCGTTTGCCACCTGGAGTTTTGAGGACACAGGCTCTGATGATAATGACAACAGCTCCTCTTTCTGTCTTTGGAGTGAGTCAGCAGTAGGCTGCTGCCAGCTAAAGTCAATGTCATTGCTGGATGAACAAGGCCCTGAGGTTGTGGACTGGTGGCTTTGTGACACTGGAGGGGAATGATACAAAGGTCCGTCACCTGGACCCTCATTTGCAAGGTAATTGTTGTAGCAGCTCTGACTGTCATAAATACGCATCACAGTCTCTCGAACCGCCACCCCATCATTTTCTATCTTGAGAACCTCGGCTACTCCCGAGGACTTAAGAAGGGAGGCGTTATTGCCTTGCGGAACAGTTTTCAGAGGCTTCGGGACCGGTTGGCTACTGCTACTGCGTCTGACCCTGCAGTATCCCTCCATTGTGTCTCCTTCAGTTGTCCTCTCTAAATATGAATAATGGTCCAGGGAGCTTTCTTGGACCCCGGACTCTGTCAGCATCTTCACACTCTCAACAGACGCCTCCTTCTTCACATGACGAGGGCCTGGAGTAGGGGCACGTCTGAACCTTTTTTTTCTTTCCCCCATGTCGTTAAAGCTGACCACAGCTCCACTTGCAGGAGGCTGGTTCCCCTCTTTTGCCTCGTCTTTGCATATGTCCGAGGGTTGTTTGGCAACATAGATGTTCGAGTCAGGAGAAATGTTGCCCGACTCTGTGACAGAGGTACGAACTGTCCTCCTCATAAGGCTGGAGCGGCTGACTGTGGTGGTCCAGTGGAGCATCTCCTCCTCTTTGATGGTGAGGCGCACTTTCATCTCGACGGACATGCTGCCATCTTGGTTCACCCGGAAGGATTTCTCGACGTCGTCGTCCTGAGGTAGGATGCAAGCATTGCGCTGGTGAGCCGTCACTGCAGGCTCCAAGCACATCGGGTTGGTTTCGGTTGCTCTAGCGTGACTGTTTGCACTTCCCTTCTGAGACTTGTTTATCTGGTTGATCATGTACTGCTCAGATGACAGAGAGAAATTCCTGGAGCCTCTTCCACTTGAGACTGATTTGTGGTTGTCTTTTGGGAAAGAAAGATGAGAAAGATGATTATTACTTGGATGATAAGGTCATATTCATTTCTATGATATTTTAAGCCTGATGATTGCCAAGGCCTTTCTTTTAAAAGGAGCATATTATATAAAATTGACTCGTTATTTGCTTGTATAAAAATAGTTGGGTCTGGAGTGCCTGCTTGCCTCCCCGCATACAGTATGTGTAATTCCAAGTAAATCTTTTGTTATCCGGCTAATTTTGTGAGGTAGCCTCTGACCTACTGTTACATAGCAGAGGGCTTAATTTACATAATAACCGCCACCCATGATGTGATCACCGAGGCAGGGCGAAGTTCCAGAATCGCTTTGGACTACGCTGTCTGAAATAATATGCAGAGGCACTATCATACAGAAACATCTACATCCCCCATGGGTGTGACACCCCTGCTATCACGTCAACGCAGAAAGGTTAACAGAACTGCATTGACTTTTGTTGGATGCACAGATTAGCGTTCGCTAACAGTGTTAGCGTCTGAATAGCGTCACATACTGGACTGTGAAGTTGTCGACGTGGTGGCAGTCAGACATTATTGGTGTTTGGTGACGTGTTCATGCGCCACACACAGTGAAGTATGAAGCGGGTGCTCGCTTTTTTCCCACAGTCTGGACTCTACTCCAGCAAGTAGAAGCAAGCATCCGGCTGCAGCATATACCTGACGGCCAAATGTAGGTTGGAACGCGCATTGTCGCTGGCAGATCGAGCCAGTTGTTACACATACACTTGGCAGCAAGATGATGAGAGGCAGCCCGAGAAGCCTGTGTGGTTGCAAAGCTTACGCTCTGCCCTTAGTTGTCATTGTAACAAAAGCCTGATTTGCCATTGGCCCATCAGAATATAGTGTGCGACGAGGGCTGGCTCACTTGTATGAGACAGAGCCAGGTCCACCCCAAAAAGGGCTGATTTCAGCAAGACAGTAAATAAGGTGTGTAAAGGATGATGTCATTTTTTATCTTTTGGGTATTTTAACAAAAGCACATCACAGACATTATTAAGACACCAACAAACTATTTGAAATTGTGGGGGGAAGAGCTGCATATGTGTCCTTTACTGTGCCTGCGTGTGTTCCTTGAACTTTTCTTCATTTCAAATGTGAAGCTTAAGTCTTTGATTAGTTGAAATTCAATAAAGTTCCATCCATCCATTTTCAACGCCACTTATCCTGACTTCGGGCGGAAGGCGGACTACACCCTGAACTGGTCGCCAGTCAGTCGCAGGGCACATATAGACACGGACAACCATTCGCAAGTTCGGGAAAAAAAAAAAGATTAGTACGTGGCTTTAAAAAACAGGCCATAGAGTAAGACTTAGCCTTGAGGACAACTGTGTCTGCACAACAGTGTTCTGACCTTGATTTCAACTTCTTAAACTTTGGGGTTTTTTATGACCAACATGACCGATTGAACACTTACTAGCTTGAAGCTGCAGCATGGATGGTTGCCCTGTTTCTATAAACATTGCCTGGACCGTCTGGCTTGTCCTGTGGAAACTTTGATTGCTGAGCCTGAAGGACTCATTGCCTGCTGCCACCAGGAATCCAGAGCACAGGATTAGAGCAGCTAGACCTGTGATCTGCAAGAAAAGGAAAGCTGTTTTAATACCACAACACTAACAACCTCTGTTGTGACAACTCGAGCAAATTAGCAACAGAGACTACTAACATCAGGGAGCTGGTGTTCTTATCGGATGCCCTGCTGGAATGGTTTTTGACCAGGGGAAATGTGCGATTGGTTGTTTGGTAAACTTGGCAACCGGGGTATTTATGAGTTTGCGTATTTGGCAAACTTGTCACCTTGTCACTGCATTGGAGAGATCAATTGTTTGGAAATCACTGGTCTTGAATACCTGCTTCCAACTGGGGCTCATTAGGCCAAATTCCCTAGTAGGAGTTTGTCCAAGTATGAGTCCTGGAATTTGCCCAAAATCCATCCATCCATCCATTCATTATCTGAGCCGCTTATCCTCACAAGGGTCGCGGGAGCACTGGAGCCCATCCCAGCTATCTTCGGACAGGAGGCAGGGTACACCCTGAACTGGTTGCCAGCCAATCGCAGGGCACATAGAAACAAACAGCCATTCGCACTCCCAGTCACACCTGCGGGCAATTTAGAATCTTCAATTAACCTACCATGCATTTTTTTGGGATGTGGGAGGAAACCGGAGTGCCCGGAAAAAAACCCACACAGGCACGGGGAGAACATGCAAACTCCACACAGGCGGGGCCGGGGATTGAACCTCGGTCCTCAGAACTGTGAGGCAGACGGTCTAACCTGTCGTTCTCCGTGCCGCCCTCCTTCAAACCAAAATGGCCAAATCCCTGTTCAATTTCAGGCATCAGGATCAAACATCATCAAGGCAAGCAAAATTCCTAAGAACGAGAATCCGAAGAGGCCCTCTGTATTTCTGTTGCAACCTGCTGATGACGCTGTGTGACACACTAAGCGCAGAGGTCCCTCCCATTTTGAGAACGTCCTGTTTGAAGTACTGTTTAGCAATTCTTTGTGTTGGTCACATGCGGTCAAAATGTAAACAACATGATGAAGAGGACTGATGAAATACCAATTCTAAATGAACCACGATATTTATTGGTCCATTTGTGGATCAAACACCTGTTGTGAATTTTGCCATTCAGCTCCTTGTTAGAGAACAGCAAAAAGAACAGTGGACATATGCATTCAAAAGTTTAGAGAAGGTGAAATGAAGTTCTTCTCAGGGCATTCAATCGATGGCAACCGCACTGTTCTGGTTGTCGGTTGCCTTAGAAAACGTTTCGCCTTTCATCAGAGCAGGATTAATCAGTGTAGTTAGTTAGCTCCTAAGCCTTGTTGCATGGGAACCTGAGAATGAAATGACCTGAATGAATGAGAATATTCACACACATTAAGTGAATCTGTACGGTTATAGTGCGGTTCAGGTTCATCCTGAAATTTCACCCGAAAGCCGAATAGCTCTAACTTTTTTTTGAGTAGTGTATTTACATTTTCAGCAGGTTATCCGGTCTTGCAAAAATTGTTGAGTTTTCGGGCCCTCCAAAAGACGTTTCATTTGTCGAAACAATACACAACGATGTAGTGGTACATTCGCCTGGCTTCAGTGTGGCCAGCGTGGGTTCAGTCCCCATTCGGTAACGGTGTGACTGTGATTTTCACCCGAAGTTAACTGGGATAGGCTCCAGCACCCCACGACCCTGAACGGGAGAAGCGGTGTAGAGAATGGATGGATGGAATACACAACGATTTCAAGAGGGCCTTCACACTGCCTGGTACGCAGGCCCTAAGGACACTCTCAAGGATCCACATATAGATTACTGAAGTACTCACTCTTCTGCCGTCGATCGAGTAGAGTTTGAGCACTGGAAACTGCAGAACCTGTGAGAGGTAGTCCAGCAAAGCGTCAAAGGTGGGCGCTGTCCTTTTCTGAAGCACAATCGTGCGTCTCACGGCAGGATCCTTGTTCTTGATTACCACCAGCCTCCTCGGCGTCCTGATGGCCACTCGCTCTGGAAACTTCTCCGGCCTGCCGCTGTTATCATCTTGCCTCCCGAATGCGGTGAACTGAAGTCCCTGACGTCTCCGCCGGCCTGCGCTGAAGGCTCTGGGCGTGTTCCAGGGCACCTGGCGCCGATGTACCGCCTCCAAATTGAGCGGCTTGACTCGTCTCTGGTCAGAGCACAGGTAGGACCCCCCGTCCTGTAAATCATCCAGTCCCTTCACCAGGTGGGTCCCTTGGGGTGTGGTGATGGTCCGCACGCCAAAGGGCAGAGGCACTTTTTTGGAAAGGGCATCCAGGAGGGCATCAAAGGTCTTGAAGGTGCGGGCGTTGATGACCACTCGGTGCCCGCCGAACGTATGATCGCCGCTTTTGTAGAAGCACAGACGTTTAGGCAGTGAGGGGTCGGACGCCGGCTGTACCGATCGGGAGAGTTGCGTAGGCCCGCTGGCTGGGGAATCTGCCTGGACAGGCTTCTCCTTGGTGGGTGTGTTGCTCATGTTGAGCCGCTATGGAAAAGACACAAATGGGGAGCTGTTGTATACATTTAAATATAGTACGTTTTCGTCGACATCCTAGAAATATTAAACATTCTATAATTTTGCTTGACTTATTTTGTCGTGTGGCAGAACGCTGGAATACTGGCTAGCACACATTTCCAAAACATGCATGTTAGGTTCACTGAAGACTCAAACAGAGATTCTCAAACCTTCTACTTTCAGGGGAGAACGACCCTCTCATAATCGTAACTCCAATTCAACTACTACCACGTGTACACCTAAATGGTAAATGGAGTGCACTTAGATAGCGATTTATGAGTAGAACACACCACCTTCACAGGGGAGAGCCCGAGCTGAGGCTCAAACCCAGAAACAATCGGCTGCGAGGCAGACATGCTGACCACCGTGCTGCCGGAGCTTTCACTAAAATCTAAAACATACTTCTAATGAATAACTTTATATAAATCAACATGATTACCACCTCTGCTACTTTGACCAACAAACAAAAAGCCTTGACAGAGACAAACATCAATTTAAACAAAAGAGCCCTTCAGGTACTGCGGGAAATCTGAAAACATGACCTGCATGTAGAAATGCATGGATCTTACCTCGTTTTTTCACATTGCGGCCGATTTAAAAGAGTGTGTATCGATCCTTGTCCAAGCTAAAGCCTCTCAGCCATGTGTCTGTGTGTGTGTGTGTGTGTGTGTGTTTGTGTGCGAGGGCTATTTCAGGACTAGCAGCACTGCGGCCAATTTGCTTAATCTTTGCTCCGCATTTCAACATAAGGTAACGCACACAAAAAAGTAATAATATAAAAAAAGAAATTGTCTGTCCTGTATACTTGTTTGCGCAGGAGTGGGATGACATAAAATATAAAATATAAAAATAAAAATGAAGAAAACTCATCTCTGTCTGATTGGCCACAAAAAAAAGTGCAGTAAAGTTGGGCAATTTGCAGTGTAAAGAATATCCTGAGCTCAAACAATTTTATTAGGGAATTTCACTCTCTCGCACATTAAACAGCAGAGGTGACTGTTACCAGGGGACAGTTACCATTGACAAGCAGGCTGCATAATCAGATTGGAGTCTTCTTGGGTCTAATAGGGATTAGCTGGAAGATTTTGCACACTAGTATGAGTCAGAATAAAGGTGGAGCATGGCCTAAAAACAGATAATGAATGGGTCACCAACATTTATAAGCAATAGCTATTCTTTTTTTTTTTTTTTTTTTTTTTTTGCCCCTCAAAGTAAACATACTAGAGACCAGCGATTCTCAAAGTGTGGTACAAGTAACACTAGTGGTACACAGGGCTCTAAGTAGCGGCACGCAAAAGAATCAAAATACAAATAAAATTTAAAACATTAACATATGCCATACAATTAGAAATATGATAATGAATCATGTAGCTACACATAAAGCCTGTGTAATTCTGTAATTGAGTTTTTTTTTTTTAAGTACAGTCCAGTTGTATTTTACTACATCTGTTTTTAAACATTGAGGTACACATTTTATTTAAATTTGACATGTTACACATTTGAATTGAATCTTTAAGTAGTTTTTTTCTTTTCCAATATTTAAGCACAGTGTTGATGTTGAAAGTTTTTTGAGGTGATACTTTGTGTAAAAGGATTGAGAACCACTGCTATAGACCAGTGGCTCTCAAACTTTTTACGCCAAGTATCACCTGCCACCATCATGACCCACATTCAAATACAATAGCATAGTAGGCCCAAGTGTTCAAATAATGTTGCGGTTTTATT
The DNA here is from genome assembly GCF_024500385.1 of Phyllopteryx taeniolatus. NCBI lineage: Eukaryota > Metazoa > Chordata > Actinopteri > Syngnathiformes > Syngnathidae > Phyllopteryx > Phyllopteryx taeniolatus. The sequence goes on along the minus strand of NC_084515.1, from coordinate 13,957,831 downwards.
CCTACAAAGAATATGTAAATATATGAAATATGTGACTATGTAAAATTTTTGTTACCTTACTCTTTTGTCAGTAACTTAAACAACAGTATGCTTGACTTCTGATGTCAAAACTAGTTATACATCCATTTTGTGTGTGTGTGTATGTAATAATATGAGGCTATTAAACATTTATTTGGTTTCACAATATTAACGGCACAGTATTAATGGCCGTCTGAGGGAAACTGTAACTGTAATGTGGCCCGTGACAAAAATGAATTTGTCATTTTTAACTTAATGTCACTTCTTCTTCTTCTTTTCCTTTGGGCTTGTCCCTTTAGGGGTCGCCACAGCGCGTCATCCTTTCCCATGTGAGCCTATCTCCTGCATCCTCCTCTCGAACACCAACTGCCCTCATGTCTTCCCTCACGACATCCATCAATCTTCTCTTTGGTCTTCCTCTAGCTCTCTTGCCTGGCAGCTCCATCCTCATCATCCTTCTACCAATATACTCACTATTTCTCCTCTGGACGTGTCCAAACCATCCAAGTCTGCTCTCTCTAACTTTGTCTCCAAAACATCGAACCTTGGCTGTCCCTCTGATGAGCTCATTTCTAATTTTATCCAACCTGGTCACTCAACATCTTCATTTCCGCCACCTCCAGCTCTGCTTCCTGTTGTCTCTTCAGTGCCACTGTCTCTAATCCGTACATCATGGCTGGCCTCACCACTGTTTTACAAACTTTGCCCTTCATCCTAGCAGAGACTCTTCTGTCACATAACACACCTGACACCTTCCTCCACCCGTTCCAACCTGCTTGGACCCGTTTCTTCACTTCCTGACCACACTCACCATTGCTCTGGACGGTTGACCCCAAGTATTTAAAGTGCTATCTCTTCTCCCTGTAGCCTCACTCTTCCCCCACCACCCCTCTCATTCATGCACATATATTCTGTTTTACTTCGGCTAATCTGCATTCCTCTGCTTTCCGGTGCATGCCTCCATCTTTCTAACTGTTCCTCCAGCTGCTCCCTGCTTTCACTGCAGATCACAATGTCATCTGCAAACATCATGGTCCACGGGGATTCCAGTCTAACCTCATCTGTCAGCCTATCCATCACCACTGCAAACAGGAAGGGGCTCAGGGCTGATCCCTGATGCAGTCCCAACTCCACCTTAAATTCATCTGTCACACCTACAGCACACCTCACCGCTGTTCTGCTGCCCTCGTACATGTCCTGTATTATTCTAACATACTTCTCTGCCTCTCCAGACTTCCACATGCAGTACCACAGTTCCTCTCTGGGTACTCTGTCATAGGTTTTCTCTAGATCTACAAAGACACAATGCTGCTCCTTCTGACCTTCTTTGTACTTTTCCATCAACATCCTCAAGGCAAATAATGCATCTGTGGTACTCTTTCTAGGCATGAAACCATACTGTTGCTCGCAAATACTTACTTCTGTCCTGAGTCTAGCCTCCACTACTCTTACCCATAACATCATTGTGTGGCTCATCAACTTTATTCCTCTATAGTTCCCACAGCTCTGCACATCACCCTTGTTCTTAAAAATGGGCACCAGCACACTTCATTCCATTCCTCAGGCATCTTCTCACGCGCTAGAATTCTATTGAACAAGCTGGTCAAAAACTCCACAGCCACCTCTCCTAGATGCTTCCATACCTTCACAGGAATGTCATCAGGACCAACTGCCTTTCCATTTTTCATCCTTTTAACTTAATGTCACATTATCAAGAAAACATAGGCTACCCGTGTGCTTGCTAAAATAATTTTATGTTGTTGTTATTTGTGTCTGCGTGTGTTCTGTGTGCATTCTCAGTCGTCCTGGTCATGGTAATCCATAAAGGTTGAATCTAGGTAAGGACGTGTTTTGTTTTTCTTGTTTTTGTAAACCGTTCAAAATGATTTAGGCAACTATGCAAGCAAGATCATTTTGCTGTTTAAAAAAAAAAAGTTTCCTTTGTACAGTAATATTACGACTTAAATAACAATTGGTGTTTTGGCGCCCTCTATAGACTGAGTGAGAAATGCTAAATACATGGATTAATTTTGGTAGCATAACAAACAATCATTTAAGCTGCTCGCATATGTTTTTGTCTGTTTTGATTCCATTCAAGAGCCAAAAGATGAGCGAAAGAAGTCGTTCGGAGGTGTTGCTTTGTTGATCCGCCTCGATTGGCTCCCCTGCGTCTATCTTGCATCGATTAGTATGGTCTGCTACACAACGGAGCGTCCTGGATCCGCCGCCTCGCTGCCCAAGCGCCGCGGTAGCGTTCGTCGGAGTGGCGTGCTCTCCGTCGGGGATAGTAGCCTCTTGCCTCTTTTGCTTTTCTTTGCCCTCTCTCCGCGCGCCTCGTTCTCGGCTCCCCGGTCGCCATGGGCAAGCGGGAGGAAGAGGAGATCATTCGAATCGCAAAGAAAATGGACAAAATGGCGCAGAAGAAAAACGGGGTGAGCGAGCGGCACTTAACTCGCTCGGTGATGAGAATGAATGCCAAGCTAAACGGCCATGCATGGATACGGTTAGCTTTAGGGCGAAAGAAAACAGAAGTGGTTCGCTTTCGACCAAATGCTCCTCCGTGGCGACCTTTTTGCTACATTTGGACCCGTTTTCCTCAACGTTAAGCGTCCAACTGTGGCTGTAAAGACGCCTCTGTGGGAGCTAACTTACCTGTTGTTATGTTTGAACACTTAGCCTCGAGCTAGCTGTTAGCCGCCAGCCATAACAACCGCGCTCAAACACCAACCGAAGCGCACAACCGGGATGAAATGTTGACTAAAATGGTGCTTTTGGGAATATCCAAATGTGTAACTGCGTTGTTTAAAGAGCTGTGTTGTGTTCTCGCTCAACAGTCCGGTGCTTTGGACTTGCTTAAAGAGCTACGCAGCGTCCCCATGACCCTGGAGCTACTTCAGGTACCGGTTAAAGCAAACTACAGTAATTTGCAAATTATGAGTAGTTTTGTAATTCATTGTGTGTGTGTGTGTCTTTATCCATCACAGTCGACCAGAATTGGGATGTCTGTCAACGCCATCCGCAAGCAGAGCACAGATGAGGAGGTGACATCCCTAGCAAAGTCTTTGATCAAGTCATGGAAGAAGCTTTTGGGTAGGTAAAAAATAAGTTAAAAGTATATGCAAAAAACTCGTACTTTTCTGTTTTATTTGGGGATGGGCAAGTACTGATATCAGTCTTATTTCAAGGTGTCGGGTACTTGTGACGGCTGCTGATATCAGGCGCTGATGCTAAAGGCAAAAAGTCTTCCATCGCACTGCAGTTTGCTGTCAAGCTGGCTGCTGTTTTTCAGCAAATAGTTTTACAGGAAAATCTGGCAGCGGGTTACTTTAGCTGGGTGTTTTTTTTATTATTATTATGCAGGTTTTTTTTGGGGGGGGGGGGTCTTTGCACGTCATTTTTTTTCTTGTCTTTTTGTTTTGTTGTGTTTTGAATTTAAGTGTGTGGTATTCAAGGTTAACATCATGTCAGTTTGTCAGCGCCTTTTCCGGAAGGGACCTTCTTCAGGCTTCCGTTTGGCCAATACATCCTTAAAGGGGAACTAACACCCCCGCCTCCCCCACTTTTTATTTTTTTATTTTGCACGAATCCGTTGTATGTGCCACCACAAGTCAAACTGATCTTCTGATATTGATTTATATTGTTTGAACCCAAATTTTGTTCAAACCATCATGTCATCAGCCCATAGTTATGCTAGTTATTGCAGCATACACAGGGAATACCTTTTTTCCCGGGTTTGGTCACGTGACGTTCACAACTCACGCGCAAGCAGTTGTGACGTTAATTTCTGTCGGCAACAGAGGGCGAGATTGTCAAATGTAGTGGTCCCCTCAGATGGATGAAAAAAGGATGACTTAAACTGTTTTAATTCTTATTCCACAGACAGTAATAATCACAATACTGTGTTTAGACTATTGGGGGCACATACTATGTATTCGTGCAAAAAAAAAAGAATGAGTAATACAGGCACGTGGAGGTGCAGCGTGTGATGTGAGTTTTCCCACTTGGTTTTTACAGACGAGCCCGCAAGCGGGGACAAATCCTCAGACGACAAGAGGAAAGATACGGCCCCTGTGTCTCCCTCGCAGGGAAGTCCGGAGGCGAAAGAAGAAAGGTAGCGAGCGGCCGTTTACTTTTCTAGTGCGTGAGTGTTGAGGTTGTCGTGTCGCTTCCCATCAGCAGCTCCAGCAGTAACTCCAGCGGCAAGAGCGAGAACGCCGACGTCTCCACCAACTCGCTAATCAACACCTTCCCTCGCGCTCCCGGCACCTCCGACTCCATACGGATCAAGTGCAGAGAGATGCTGTCCAATGCGCTCCAGGCCGGAGGTATCAACACTAGTAGTAGTGGTGGTACTTGTGGTAGTAGTGTTAGGAGTAGAAGTTGTAGTATTCATAGCAGAAAAAGTATTAGTAGTTGTAATAGCAGTGGTAGTATGGAAAACCCGTTGAACATTTATTGGCTATCCTGCTAGTGCGCTGAATTGTCCAGGTAATAGTATGTCCTTTGTCCTCACTGGTAAGACACATCCGATAACTAGTAGAATGATTAGGGGGCACTAGTCGTGAGGTTTTTTTCCACTACTGTGTGACATTTCTGAGCACTCGTAGAATGACTAGGGTGCAGTAGTATAACCCCAATTCCAATGAAGTTGGGACGTTGTGTTAAACATAAATAAAAACGGAATACAATGATTTGCAAATCATTTTCAACCTATATTTAATTGAATACACTAAAAAGACAAGATATTTAATGTTCAAACTGAGAAACTTGATTGTTTTTAGCAAATAATCATTAACTTAGAATTTTATGGCTGCAACACGTTCCAAAAAAGCTGGGACAGGGTTATGTTTACCACTGTGTTACATCACCTTTTCTTTTAACAACATTCCATAAACGTTTGGGAACTGAGGACACTCATTGTTGAAGCTTTGGAGGTGGAATTCTCTCCCATTCTTGCTTGATGTACAGCTTCAGCTGTTCAACAGTCCGGGCTCTCCGTTTTCGTATTTTACACTTCATAATGCGCCACACATTTTCAATGGGAGACAGGTCTGGACTGCAGGCAGGCCAGTCTAGTACCCGCACTCTTTTACTACGAAGCCACGCTGTTGTAACACATGCAGAATGTGGTTTGGCATTGTCTTGCTGAAATAAGCAGGGGCATCCATGAAAAAGACGTCCCTTTGCTGACATCATATGTTCCTCCAAAACCTGTATGTACCTTTCAGCATTAATGGTGCCTTCACAGATGTGTAGGTTACCCATGCCATTGGCACTAACACAGCCCCATACCATCACAGATGCTGGCTTTTGAACTTTGCGTCCCTAACAGTCCGGATGGTTCTTTTCCTCTTTGGCCCGGAGGACACGACGTCCACAATTTCCAAAAAGAATTCTAAATGCGGACTCGTCGGACCACAGAAAACCTTTCCACTTTTCATCAGTCCATCTTAGATGAGCTCGGGCCCAGAGAAGCCGGCGGCGTTTCTGGGTGTTGTTGATAAATGGCTTTTGCTTTGCATAGTAGAGTTTCAAGTTGCACTTACGGATGTAGCGTCAAACTGTATTTACTGACATTAAATTGCCCGTAGGCATGACTGTGAGTGCGAATGGTTGTTTGTTTGTGTGTGCCCTGCGATTGGCTGGCAACCAGTTCAGGGTGTACCCCGCCTCCTGCCCGATGACAGCTGGGATAGGCTCCAGCACGCCCGCGACCCTAGTGAGGAGAAGCGGCTCAGAAAATGGATGGATGGTTTTCTGAAGTCTTCCTGAGCCCATGTGGTGATATCCTTTACACATTGTCGTCGGTTTTTGATGCAGTGCCGCCTGAGGGATGGAAGGTCACGGGCATTCAATGTTTGTTTTGGGCCTTGCCGCTTACATGCAGTGATTTCTCCAGATTCTCAGGACCTTTTGTTGATATTATGGACCGTAGATGATGAAATCCCTAAATTCCTTGCAATTGTACGTTGAGGAACATTGTCCTTAAACTGTTCGACTATTTTCTCATGCACTTGTTCACAAAGAGGTGAACCTCGCCCCATCTTTGCTTGTGAATGACTGAGCCATTCAGGGAAGCTCCTTTTATACCCAATCATGGCACCCACCTGTTCCCAATTAGCCTGTTCACCTGCGGGATGTTCCAAGCAGGTGTTTGATGAGCATTCCTCAACTTTCTCAGTCTTTTTTGCCACCTGTCCCAGCTTTTTTAGAACGTGTTGCAGCCATAAAATTCTAAGTGAATGATTATTTGCTAAAAACAATAAAGTTTATCAGTTTGATCATTAAATATGTTGTCTTTGTAGTGTATTCAATTAAATATTGGTTGAACATGATTTGCAAATCATTGTATTCTGTTTTTATTGATGTTTAGCACAACGTCCCAACTTCATTGGAATTGGGGTTGTATAAACAACTACATTACTAGTGAGGCAAACCTGCACTAGTTAACGCGTCTGCACTTTACTAGTACTACTAAGTGCTTGATGTTAGCTAGCTGAATTTTTTTTTGTCACTAGTAGGACGCAGTTGTCAACTGCAGTTCTACTAGGGTGCACTAGTCATTCTGCCAGTGCACATGAATATCAGACAGTAATGGGGAAAACATCACTTATAAGACCAAGGTTCTACTAGTGTGCTGAATTATATTTTTTAAAGTCCTTATTTTGCATATTTTTTTTATACACAAAATCAGAAAAGCAGACCTCAAATATATAAAACAAAAGCAAAAAAAAGTAAAAAATGCTTAAAAGGGTTGGTGATGATCCATACAATAAAGTAAATTTGTGTAATACAAGAAATGGTAGATATTTTTACAAACCATTTGTTTCATTGGTTAGTACTAGTGTGCTAAATTGTCTTACGAGTAAGTACTAAGAAAGTGCTCGTCCACATGTTACAGTTTGGCGCACGAGTAACATATCAAATAAATGCTTAAATGACTTGCAATAGTGGTAGTAGTAGCAGTAGTAATAGCTGTACTACCAGTTGTAGTAGTAGTAGAAATTCCACTTGCCGTTCTACGGTTAGCATCAAATTTTCTCGTTGCCATCAAAACTGGCGTCACAAAAAAGTCATGTAAAAATCTCAACGCACTTTGGAGTTAGAACTCTTCGATGCTTGCAGAGCTGAGGTCTTGTGAGAATTTAAGGCTTCCCACATGATGTTGGACGTTCCCCTGTACATCCAATTCACGTAATCGCTTGTCCCTCCTGTTGCAGACGACTATATCGCCATCGGTGCCGACTGCGACGAACTCGGAGCTCAGATCGAGGAATATATCCTTCTCAGTGAAAGCACGAGATGATTTTGCACCGTGGGTTGTTGTTTTGTCAGCAAATCCAGCTGCTGCGTTTCCTTGACCGCCGCTCCTCACGCATATTCCAAGAGTTCAAGAACACGGACATGAAGTACAAGAACCGCGTGCGCAGCCGAATCTCGAACCTGAAGGACATGAAGAATCCCAACTTGAGGAGGACGGTGCTGTGCGGGAGCGTCACCCCCGAGCGCATGGCCAAGATGACCGCAGAGGTGCCTTGACCGACCAAAAAAACTCCCCACTCCATTTTGTCATAAAGTGGCCTGTAGGATGTTTATTAATCAACTGCAGAGAATATCGGTAGTCTTTTTTCCCCTCCATGATGATACTCGATTCAAACAGGCATGACTGTATGAATGTTACTTACTGAAAGACGCGTACACAGCATTTGCAAATTTACCTGTTCCCCGTTTTTGTTCTTAGGCCAGAGCGATACATATTACATTGTTGCCATATTGGGGCATCTTGGTGCCAAGTAATATGTCATGAGTTGAGGAGTTTCATTTATACAGAATACACCATCTCCCGTTCCATTCTTCCCTCACTCGTGAACAAGACCCCAAGATATTTGAACTCCTCCACTTGGGGCAGATCTCATCCCCGACCTGGAGAGGGCACGCCACCCAACTGAGGACCATGGTCTCAGATTTGGAGGTGCTGATTCTCATCCCGGCCGCTTCACACTCTGCTGCGAACTGCTCCAGTGAGAGTTTGAGATCACGGCTTGGTGAAGCCAACAGAACCACATCATCTGCAAAAAGTAGAGATGCAATACTGAGGCCACCAAACCGGACCCCCTCTACGCCTCGGCTGCGCCTTGAAATTCTGTCCTTAAAAGTTATGAACAGAATCGGTGACAATGAGCAGCCTTGGCGGAGTCCAACCCTCACCGGGAATGAGTCCGACTAACTGCCGGATATGCGTACCAAACTCTGACTCCGGTCGTACGGGGACCGAACAGCCCGTATCAGGGGGTTCGGTACCCCATACTCCCGAAGCACCCCTAACAGGACTTCCCGAGGGACACAGTCGAACGCCTTCTCCAAGTCCGCAAAACACATTTAGACTGGTTGGCGAACTCCCATGGGGTGTAGAGCTGGTCCGCTGTTCCACGGCCAAGACGAAAACCACACTGCTCCTCCTGGATCTTAGATTCGACTTCCCGACGGACTCTCCTCTCCAGCACCCCTGAATAGTGAGTGTAATCCCCCTGTAGTTGGAACAGACCCTCCAGTCCCCCTTCTTAAAAAGGGGGACCACCACCCCAGTCTGCCAATTTAGAGGCACTGTCCCCGATGTCCACATGATGTTGGAGAGGCGTGTCAACCAGGACAGCCTCACAACATCCAGACCTTTTAGGAACTCCGGGCGAATCTCATCCACCTCCGGGGCCCTGCCACCGAGGAGCTTTTTAACCACCTCAGTGACCTCAACCCCAGAGATAGGAGAGCCCGCCTCAGAGAACCCAGACTCTGCTTCCTCATGGGAAGGCATGTCGGTGGAATTGAGGAGGTCTTCGAAGTATTCTCCCCACCGACTCACAACGTCCCGAGTCGAGGTCAGCAGTGCCCCATCCCCACTATACACAGTGTCGATGGTGCACTGCTTCCCCCTCCTGAGACGCCGGATGGTGGACCAGAATTTCCTCGAAGCCGCCCAGAAGTCTTTCTCCATGGCCTCAACGAACTCCTCCCATACCCGGGTTTTTGCTTCGGCGACGACCAAAGCTGCATTCCGCTTGGCCAGCCGGTACCCATCAGCTGCCTCGGGAGTCCCACAGGCCAAAAATGCGCAAAAAGACTCCTCCTTCAGCTTGATGGCATCCCTCACCGTTGGTGTCCACCAACGGGTTCGGGGATCCAACAGGCGGATCGGTGCAGTGTTGCAGACTTTGTATTGATCCGTTGTGGTAAAGAAGGAGCTAAGCCGAAAGGCGAAGCTCTCAATTTACCGTTCGATCTATGTTCCTACCCTTACCTATGGTCACGAGCTCCGGGTCGTGACCGAAAGAACAAGATCCCGGATACAAGCGGCCGAAATGAGTTTCCTCCCCGGGGTGTCCGTGCTCTCCCTTAGAGAGAGGGTGAGAAGCTCGGTCATCCGGGAGGATCTCAGAGTCGAGCCGCTGCTCCTCCACATCGAGAGGAGCCAGATGAGGTGGCTGGGGCATCTGATTCGAATGCCTCCCGGACGCCTCCCCGGTGAGGTGTTCCGGGCATGTCCCACCGGGAGGAGACCCAGGACACGCTGAAGAGACTACGTCTTTCGGCTGGCCAGGGAACGCCTCGGGATCCCCCGGGAAGAGCTGGATGAAATGGCTGGGGAGAGGGAATTCTGGGCGTCCCTGCTAAAGCTACTGCCCCCGCGACCCGACTTCGGGTCAGCGGTAGAAAATGGATGGATGGAAGAATACACCATCTTGGGACATCTACAGAAAATTATAAGCCTTTTTTTGGCGGGGGGGTGAACTAGCAGGTTTTTGCTCATCGCGGCATGGCTCGGTCCCTTACACTCCAATTAGTCCACTCCAATTTTGATTTTTATGTTTGTTTTCAAACAAAACAATGCGTTTTCTGTGTTTCGGGTAAAACCAGTCTATTTGAGGTGCAGAGTTTAATATTTGAGGAAATATTTTTTTAGTTCTTTCAGGTCCACGTTTAAGTCTTTGGCATACAGCTGCACTTTCACTCTGCACTCCGCTGTGAATGTCAGCTTTACAGATACCACGTCTGCTTTGCAGTTGCGGTGGGTGTTGTGGTAATGTCTACTGCAACACATAGTGGGTTTTCCTTTGGTCGGGAATAAAAAGAGGTAGTCCTACTGATGGTGTGGCTTTTGTTTACTCAAGTCGACAACGTACCCGGTGGTTGGACACAGTGTCTGTTAGAGTTGAGGCCTTATTTGAGAAAATTCAGTATATGAGGGATATGTTACACTGCTAATAATGTGACAGGAATAATTCACTGCCCGGGAGCACAATTTCAGTGGAAGTTCAAGTTTCTATATTATTTACATATTTTTGGAGGGAAATTGTTTTTTTTTGTTTTTTTTGTATACAGTTTTATGTTACATTTTGTCTTTTTCAGATTTGTTTGTCAAGGACTTGTGTGAAAAGGTCATTTCATTCTTCCACCTTCCGGCAGGAAATGGCCAGTGACGAACTGAAAGAAATGAGGAAGAACTTGACCAAAGAGGCCGTTAGGGACCACCAGATGGCCACCACGGGGGGCACGCAGACAGATCTGTTCACGTGTGGCAAATGCAAGGGGAAAGCCTGCACCTACACACAGGTACATGAGCATGCTATGTTTCATTCCACTTTTGGTGCTTTAACTGATCGCTTGGTCGTGATTTAAAGGCTCCGTTTTGTGTTTTCCGCAGGTTCAAACTCGCAGTGCCGATGAGCCCATGACCACGTTTGTCTTCTGCAATGAATGCGGAAATAGATGGAAGGTATGATTCTGTTTTTTTAATTAATTCCCGTTTCCCTGTTAAGACTTTGACATTAAGCTAATGTCCATTTATTGCATTCGATGGGAACGTTAGCCCTGCCAACATGGCCGTCACGTAGGCATGTCACTTAGCCAGATCTAATCTTCATATCTGTGACAACAGCGGCGCAACCCGGAAATAGGGGTACCAGTCGCTCTCTGGTTATTGCGCCAACAAACAATAGCTGCCAATTCTGGAACCAACGGACTTTGTCTGTTACAAAGGGCCATTTTGAGTTCCAACCAGACACTGTTTTTTGTCCATTAAATCCAAAGTCCATTGTATCCAGGTCCGTTAAACTAAGCTTCCACAGTATTGATGTTGTTTTTTTCTTTGTATGTCCTAGTTCTGTTGAGTGGGCAGGTATCTTCCTTTGGCGCTTGGATGAGTAGCAAACTTCCTGGACCAGATCCTGTCAACCGGCCTCAGATTGGAGCTTTTTATTTTTTATTTTTATTTTTATTTTTATCATGTGGTGTATACATTGTACACCAGACGCTGTTGTAAAGGATGCCACTTCGCTTTGAATTGGACTAAAATCTCCTGTTCATACTTTGAGCTAATTGTAAGACCCCGTTCTCTCTGCCTCCTGCCCCCGACGTTCACTTGCAATCTTTTACTATTGTTAATAGTCGTTTCCCACTTATTAGATGTATGCAATCAAGCTTGACTTGTTCTTTTATCAGCAATTTTTTTATATATGTAGATTTAACACCATGGACAGTGTTGTTATGATCTCCCTCCACAACAACACCACATTGTTTTATTTAATTTCCCAATAAAGTGTAATCCATTTGATTAAAAAAAAAAAAAAAAGCAGATGATTGGAGATGATCATTTCCATATGGTTGAGTAGCAGTATAGGGGATGACGTCCATTGAGATTAGACACCGCAGTAAGTGTTCTCCCCTTCGATCTCCCGGCAATGCCAGGACATCGGTCGCTCTACGGTCTTCATTATGTATCCTTTCATCATCTTGTAGAAAGATGAGCATCGGCGCAGTTTGATTGGACGCTTAAGCAAGAGCCGCGAAGCAATGCCATCGTAACGTTACAAGCCAATTTTGGCAAAATGTACTTGCGCAGCTGTGGGTTAAATTAACGATCAATTAATATTCATTAATGATTTGTATTTGCATTTATTTTAAAGGTATCCATGAATATGTTTTAATGTTCTGAACTTCGGTTTCCACGTCAGTGTTATTAAGCAGAATAATATTGTCTGAAGGAGTGTATGTCGATGAAGCTCAACTTCCCATAGCTGATGTCATGTTGTGCTTCTTTAAACAGCAAACAGTTGCGACTCAATTTGGGGGATTTTTGGCAATGCCGAGGTATCATTCTTTGCCATTATTTCGCCTTTCTTCATGTTAATGCCCCACATACCATGCCAATATGCCCCCTTGTGGCTGTGGGCAGTGTAGTGGTGACCAGTGCAGTCTGATTGGACGCTGGTGTAGCAAAATGACAAACCAATTTTAGCTGCGATAAATTTATTTGGACCAACTTTGGGCTAAATTAACTTTTGTGAAAACGAGTTTTAAGTAGATGGGAGATTATCACTCTGAATGTTCTGAACTCCACATGACCCAATTCTGTCGGAGTGTCATGACAAGTGAATTTTGGCAGAGAAATTTTTACGAGGTAATTAAATTTGAAGGAGATGGCCGTGTACATATATAGATGTATATAATCTGACGTCTGTTGAGGGACTGCCATCGTATTGTTGCGACTTGTCAATTTTGACTGAGAAAAATGTACTTGAAAATCGTCTTAATTCAGAATTCCTACTTCCTAAAAGGGAACACAGCATTTGGCAAAAGAAACAGTCCAGTGTTTTAAAATTATTGTGCTTTATTTTATCTCAATCAAAATGCCCACAAGTCATCATCATGTTCTTTGCGAGTAGCATAAAACAAAACAAAAACTACTGTAAACATTCACATTATTCTTTTTTATTATTATTATTTTAAAAATCTCAGGGTGTTTTTTTTTTTTTCGCTCTCAGTAAACACAGCGCAAAAACAATGAACACATTTCATATATCCTAAACAGAAGAAAAAAAACTCATAATATCATCATAATAGGCATCGTTTGAGGTCGATCAACCAGCCGGTCCCTCCAAAAACATCCTGCTTGGTGGCGTCACAAAAATCACCGCAAACGCGTCGAGTTCGGAGGGAGGGACGCATTGTTCCGGTCAGCTGGCTGTTGTGCTCGGGCCCCCCGCCCACAAAAAAAAAAAAGCACCTTTATGCCGAGAATTTGCCCGTGAGAAAGATGTTGTCCAAACGGAATGTCAAGGCACTGCCGCCCCCGCACCCACCCACCCACCCGCGACCCCCTCCATGTGAGGATCTCGTCTTTTTTTTTTTTTTGGAGCGACGCAGTCGTGAGGCAACGAAAGTCAAAAGGGAACACACAAACTGATCGGACTTCTTGGCAACTCCAATCGTAGCGACATCACGTACGAACGCGGCAGCATTTTCATTTCAAATCTGACCGCTAACTTACAAACTAGCATTTTCAAATGAACATTGGGTAACCAGTCTTTCAGTGCAGTCGAACATCGTGAGCAAATATTTGTCAGCAAGCAATAATTTGAGGCACAAGAAAAATGATAAATGGCCGTATATTGTGATTTCTTTTATTTATTTTTTTACTCCACTTTCTCCCTGGAAAAAAAAAACTTATTTGTATGCTAAAAAAAAACACTTATTTTAAAGGTGGGGATGTAAGAGTCTAAATTTATTTTTGCAGAATTGACATTTAAGGAAGTTATATTGTCACTGTCCTACAAAAAAAGCATGTACCTCCACATTTTGCATTTAGAAATAATCTGGAAAAACAGAAAAAACAAATTTTCTTCCTCTTGTATAAACATGTAGGTTTTTTTAATCCAAAATGTATTTTTAACATTCATGAATTATTTTTAACGTTTGTTTTTAACATTTTATTTTTTCTGTACAACAAAGTCGCCGCAGTTTTTTTTTTTGTTCGTTTGTTTTGTTTTTTCTGCATTTGTTTGGGGAAAACTGTTTTGGGATTTACATGCTTTTTGTTCACAGTAATTACGATGCTTGGATCTGACTGTATTTTATGTTAGGACAGAGCTAAGCTAGCTTGTTTTTCAACTCCATTGGCAAGCAATTAAAAAAAAAAAAAAAAAACTTCCTTAAATGTCAAATCATCTCTACATTCATATTTTAAACTTTTATGTGAGAAGCTAAAGAAATGTATATTTCCTGTACAGTTATTTAGCAAAATGACATAAAATAATTTTTGATATAGTCCTAAATAAGGAACATCAAATTTTATAATAATAAATAAATACAATCATTTTAAATATTTTACATTACTTTCTCAACTTAATTAAATTTTTATTGTATTAAATATGTTTTTGTTTTTGTTTTCAGTAAACCACATTTAATTGAGCTTGGGCGGGTAAAATAATGAAGGGGGGAAAAAACATTGAAATTGCTAACATCATACAAAAGGAGTTGCCAAGTCACACATACCCAAGAGTGAGGTTAGGTTGTAAAAAAAAAAAAAAAAAATAGAAATAGAAAAACAAGGTGAAACCAAGGTCAAAGGCTGCTGCACCCCCTCACAAAGCTGCCTGCAAACCTGACCTTGCTTGTAGCCTTTGAACTCTGATTCTCATCACGCAGTTAAATATCTCCACGTAAAATACCCACAATTCCATTTGTACTATTTACAACCTCATAAATATATGTAGTCTAAAGTAGCAATCATTTACTCCTCCCTGTCCCTTGAGAAAAAAACCAATAAAAAAAAAAAATGTCAACTAAAATAGATGATTTCTATGAAAAGAGAGAGGAGTAAAAGTAAGAGAAGTTCCTTTGGAGTGTTGTGTTGCTATGTTGGCGTGTTAGCAGTACTTGTGATGTGGAGCCCTCGCAATATGCTGAGACCTGAGTGTCTGCTGCTGAGAATTCCCCGAGTGTTGCGGCGGCCCGCTTGGTCGGTGTAAATCCTGCACTGGACACAAGAGAGGGGAAGAAAGAAAATTAAAAAAAAAGGGATCACAGGTCTTGTTTTTCTTTAAGATTCGGGTGACTGCTCGGAGAGAGCGTTGAGCAGGTTTTTGTAGGCCGGGGAGTTCATGTAGCGCGGGTACGAGTCTCTTTGCATGAGCGTGTAGATCTGCAGCTGGGCATCATCGAACGTGTGCAACGTGGGCTCCTGCATGTTCCGGTTGATGGACTCGCGCACCCGGGAGTCCAGACTCACCTGAGTGGCAAAATGATAAACAACTGTTAGGAAAAACAACCCAAAAATAATATATCTGGGTATTATACAATTTGATAGATACAATATGATTTATAAAATACAATACTAAAAATAGATTGAAATGATCGAACACTACTACAAAAAAGATATTGGAAAGAAAGATACGATTGAATGTAGGACTGCACGTTATTGGAAAAAAAATGATATTTTTTTAAACCTGCGATATATATTGGGATGTGAAAAATACAGGATAACATAGTCGTGATGTGACAACCAGCACACATTCCTCGTTTTCCCTCGCTATGTTGTTTCTAGTAGTTTCAGTCGAAAATTACGCAAAAAAAAAATATACTGAGTCCTTTGTCCATCCATCCATTTTCTGAGCCGCTTCTCCTCACGAGGGTCGCGGGCGATACGGTTTGATGGAACCACATACAGCAGATATGATAGGATGCAATATGATAAATTATGATAGATAAGAGATCGCAGTTGGATGTCCCGTTTTGAGTCCCTGTCTGTCGTGGCACTAACACTGTAACTACGAGGTCAGGAACCTGGTCACAGTAATTTTCCATTGCGCTACGGTGTGAGCAATACGATAGAGTTGTTAGGTACTGTAGGTGGGCAGATAGGTAGACCTCTTTTGGGGAGAGGATGGAGATGTAGTCCTCGTAGATGACGCGGGCCTTCTCCTCCACGGAGCCCTTGTTGCTGTCCTTGGCGAACTCCTGGCAGGCGAGCCAGAAGAGCATGTTCTCCTCGCTGAACTCGGTGCGCAGGAACTGGCGGAAGGAATTGCGTCCGGCCGGGCAGCTCATGAGCTTGTCAAAGGACTGGGCCCACGAGCGCACCTCCTCCAGCGTAGGCTTGGGGCTGCAAAAAAACATCACGTTTGGACGCCGCGGTGACAGATGACAAAACGACAGGGTGACTTCCGCCCACCAGTCTTCGCAGTCCGCGGTCCCTTCCTTGACGTCGTACGATGCCTTCCGATTCCTCTCGTCTCGGTCCTCGTTCCTAAGAATCAGACAACAGACACGTAAGTATTGCATGACGTAAGGCTCAATATTTGTTCATCGGTTATTGGGGATGTATTATGGAAAATTGAAAGGACAGTGAACGAGTGATTAGCATGTCTCCCTCACAGTTAGACTAATATTTTTCTTTTCATTTTCTACAATTTGTGTATTTTCTCCTAATACAGTTTAGATTTTTTCTCCTGGTATCCATTTTTTTTTTTAACCTAATAGTTTTTGTGCCCCCACCCCGAGTGCTTCAGCATGCTGGCGTATCTAGTCTTCATATCTATGGTCCATGACGCTAGCTAGCTAGCTACAAAATTTGTACTTGTGTCATACTTTAGTTATGAGTGTACGACAGCAATGCCACGAACACTGATAAAGGAGCTTGTTAAACATGGCAACCAGTTACAACTCACTTCCACACAACACAAACAAGAAGACGTATGGTGGCCCAGGAAAGTCAAAAAGGCAAACCACATTTAACACAGGAATTTCATGGTTTTTTTTTTTCAGATTTGTGCTGACGTGAGGGTATTCAGGAGCCTACCAAGAGCAGCTACAGCAGCAGCACCAGCAGAAGCAGCAGGCGTTGGACCCCCGCGGGTTGGCCTGGCCCGGCTGGCCCTGGTGGGCCGGTGCAGTCCCCCCCGCTGCCGACTCCTGCTGCACCGACATCTGCCTCTTTCGCATCTCCATCGGCTCTGATCCCATGGGCTGTGGGAGGGAGAAATAAGGATTGTAGTACACTTTGTAGGAAGCACAATTATTGACTGTTTTATTTTTTACTTTTGGCTCACGTTGTAAATGATTTGAGGATGGAGAGGAGAAAAGAAGCTGAAGGGCTTTTTACTTGAACTCAAACACCCAGCAAAAAAAAATGGGTCTATATTGTGCAAATAATATGCAACTAGAACAGTTTTGTTGTATGCTTTTATTTATTTTGTATTTATTTTTAATCCCCAACAGTAAAAACAGGAGCAAAAATGGATACAGTATATGAATATGAATAAATTATTAATTATTTTTTACTACGTGAATCCTGGAGAGAAAAATATTATACTATATTAAATTATATTATATTATTAAATATTAGATCTTTATTTTATTTATATTTATATATTTTTAAGTGTTATGGATCATATGAATGTATTTGTATTCCAATTCTTTGTAATTATCAAAATGAATGTAAATGTAAATTTTTTTTACCTTTAGTATGTTCATACCTTTGCATTGGGAAAGTCTGGTTACCTTGCTAACAAACAATGCAAAACACCATAGATGGGCTAATGAAAAGCATCAGTGTCGTGGCGTTATAACCCTTTAAGCAACGGCTATTTGAAGACACGGTGGAGCAACATACATAGACAGACAAAACATTTTGTTAAACTTTTATTTCAAGGCACCACAATATACTTTCAGCAATCTAAAACAGTGGTGTTCAAACTATGGCTCGGACGCGGCAGATACTAAAAAATAACATTTTTTATTGCCGACCCAGTCGGCAATGCTATTTAAAAAAAAAAAAAACAACGATAACAAAACTGTGGGTGTTATGACACCATACATCAGCCATAGGTGCGCCCCCGACTATGACTACTAAATTGGTTTTATGTAAAGTTTTTCTAGATGTGCAGAGATGCCAAGAAACTATTTACAACTACAATTGCAACATTTCTCCTCATACCGCCAGGTGAATAATTCAGTTTCGTAGGCAAAAATGGTTTGCTCCATTTTCTGCTTCGTGTCGAGGTGCGATTTGAAGACATATCACAGTAAAACTGCTTTAAAGATTGGCATCTGAATACATCTTGCACTTATTTTCCTTTTGAATGTGGAGACGGGATAGTGCATGGGTCGATCTTTTCTAGTGGGCTACTGCAAAATCCGAAATTATTTCCCACATGTAACAGGTATACTGTGATGTAGCAGTTTTTCAAAATGACAATAATGTCTATGAAAATATATAATTTAGGGGGTGCAACTAACAGTTATTTTAATAATCGAGTACGATTTTTTCGATTATGTGAATCAGATTTTTTAAAAATAAAATTACAATTAGGGCTGCAACTAATTATTATTTTAATAATTTAGTTATCTGTCAATTATTAATCGATGAATAGGATGAAAATGTTTTTTATTATATCCATTTGTTTATTCGAAAACAGGACATTTCAAATGGACACTGCAGAAAATGCAAAACAAATTGATCATGATTCAGTTAGTGGTTTGGTCTGCAACATGTCAGAAAATAGGCAAAAATGTTGATTATTATTTTCCAAAGTAACAGCAGATGTTGGCAGAAGTCTTATTTTGATATTTTTTTTTTTTTTTTTAAAAGATAATCAGTCTGCTTTCTTGGAAGACTACAGAAATCTTTAGTGTTGAGAAGCTTTAAGTTGAACAAGGTCCCTAAACGATTAATCAATGATCAAACTAGGTGTCGATCTATCGATTCATTGTTGCACCTCGAGTGTAACTGCTTGATTTATCGGTTTTAGCGATTCAAGAATATGACCCTCGCATCCATCGATTTTTGTGCATGCGGCCCTCAGAGGGAAAAGTTTGGACACCCCTGATCTAAAGTCAGCATTATTACCTTTGCAAAGACACATCAAAAAAAAATGCATCATCGCTTCCGTGTAGGAATAA
Organism: Phyllopteryx taeniolatus; assembly: GCF_024500385.1. Classification (NCBI taxonomy): domain Eukaryota; kingdom Metazoa; phylum Chordata; class Actinopteri; order Syngnathiformes; family Syngnathidae; genus Phyllopteryx; species Phyllopteryx taeniolatus. The sequence continues at coordinate 13,939,078 of NC_084515.1, read as the reverse complement.
ATTATATTTATTTGATTTTACATGACAGGAATGTACAAATGCATGCATATTAAACATTAATGGCAATATTTCTGTCTTTTTTTATTTTGTATTCATTTTTTTGCAGATGCATGCAGTGAAAGGCCTTAACGTGCCAACAAAAGGTGTCATCAGCAGGTCAGACACTAACAAATCCTGTCATATTATTTATGTAACACACACACACACACACACACACACACACACTACCTGACACAAGGGGGGTTGGGTGGGGGTGAATTGCTATATGATAGGAAAACATTAATGTATGCAGGGATGCAATGGATGCCACATTTCGTCTTTTCTCTTACTAAAAAAAAAAATAATAATTCAATAAAATGCACGCGTGCGCATGTTTAAATCCGACTGAATGGTGAAGAGGAGGGAAAAAGAGGACGGGGGGGGGGGGGGGGGGGCATAGTGGGTATCCACCGCACTGCACTGGCTTCATCATTGCAAGCAAATGCACTCTAATCGCAAATCTTCTCCCAAAAAAAAGGGGGGGGGGGCGGATTTAATACCCCCCTCCTCCACACTCCAATCAATTCATCCTCCACACACACGCGCGCGCGCGCGCGCGCACGCACACACGGAACGCGCCGTACTTACAATTCCACCATGTATGCACAGCGACAAGCGGTTAAAAGCAGATAATATGGAGAAATGAGTACGCTGCTCTTGATTACATCCGATGGCAAAGCGCTTCTTCTTCCCCCCCCCACCCCCCAACCCACCCTCTATTCCTCCTCCTCCCCGACCGGCTGCGCCGAGTCAGTGCGCATGCGCACTCTCTCCCGACTCGTAGTAGCCCAGACCCCCAGTACAGTGTGTGTGTGTGTGTGTGTGTGTGTGCGTGTACGTACGAAGACACGCTCTGCCCCAATCAAAGATGGCGGCACCGCTCGATTTGCGCTTTGCGAGACGAGGCCGAAGCTGAAACGTTTGCAGCTCACTGTAAATCACGACATTTATTTATTTTTTCTTGCGGGAAAACTGAATACAAATAACAAACATATTTGCATATTTAAAATTTCCCCCAAAATTAATCATAATACATTATGATTATTTCAATAATTAATAAATCATTCTTTTACATAATATATTTTTAGACTTTTAGTAAGGCTGTTTGATACGACATTTTTCAGACCAATACCGACTAGCGATACTACTAGTAGTTTTCTTACCTAAAATTTTAATCCACTATATGCGGAACATCATGTGATCAAACCCGGAAAACGGGATAGGTGACTTCCTGTTAACGATAATAACTGCCGCAGTGTATCGCCAAATACTGGCGAGGAGGACTTACTGAATGTTAGATTTTTTTTTTTGCTATTAAGTATCGGTGGCTGGTATCGGCAGCTTTCACGAGTACCCAATACCTTGAAATAAATCCAGTACCAATAAGGTACTCACACATCCCTAATTTTTATGTGTACACATGTATATGTGTGATATATATATATTTTTTCATATTTCTTGTTTGTCATTCTTGTAGAGGAAAGTTTTAAATAGAAATCTATTTATTATTTTTTTGAATTGTTATCTCTTTAGAAACCATTCACTGGAATATGTTTTATGTATATCAAATTTTCCCCTTTATTAATCATCTAGAGGAAAAATACAATTTTGTTTGTATTTGCACTCCGTTGGTAATTATTTATCAAAACCATTTGTAAAATCGCATTTGCATTCATAGTTTCAATTTTATGTTTTTATTGATCTCCTCCAGGAAAAAAATTCAAGTAGAAACCTAAATATAAACAAATTAACATATTTGATCGTGTTCGTGTGTGATCTTCAATCAAAACCCTTTACAGCCAAGACGATGCAGAGGACAACACTGCCCCCCAAAGGCAACCTGAAGTACAGCAAGGAAAAAAAAATTTGAAAATTGAAAATCATTTGCTACACCTTATCTCTTGAATAACCTTTTACAATGTATTCTTTCAAAGGTGATGCACATTAAAGTTAGATGGCTAATAACAGGATTCAGAACTTCTATCTATCGATCTATCTATCTATCTATCTATCTATCTATCTATCTATCTATCTATCTATCTATCTATCTATAGATTTGTATTGTATTGATTCCCTATAGTAAACATAAAAATAAATGACTAATTATGTATAATGTCATGTTTTATAATTGATCAAAAAATATGAGTAATATGTAGGCATTCAACCCGGCCCGCTGTGCAAGTCTAAAAATAATGCTTAATAACAAGCATAATTTTTCATAAATGTCTTATGGACCTAAATATACTACTGAAAAAAAGTGAAATGCCAACCTTCCTCTGCCTTTGAATGTGCACATATTGTCCAGTACTGTGTTGCACTATAATAGCAGTTGATAGTTTTAGCTGCATCTGATGTTTTGCTGGACATAAACACCAGATGGCACTCAACAGCTGTGTTCTTTTTTTTCTTTTTGTTTGTTTGTTTGTTTGTTTGTTTTTTTATACACATAGAGTAGCTGAAATAATATACTGTACAGTAGTTTGGAACGTTCATCAAGACAGAAATACACGCGACCATGTTGACCATATTGCCGCTGTTGTGAAAACTGAAAAAGCTCCCTTCTGTCAAGATGCAATAGTTGCATCTGGGCCCCAGGGAGATGAAAATGTCACCTGTTCGACAACACTTCATTTAACACCTTAACCAACACACCGCCGACCCACAAAATGGCCACGTGACCGTGATCCATGCCCTCCGAGTCGTGTGTGCTTGTGTGTGCGTGTGTGTGTTGGGCGGATTTGGGTCCGAGCGCAGAATAATGAAAACCTGGGGCGTGCGATTAAAGTGGGATTGCCAGGGTTTGTGGGGGGCTTACGGTGAAAGACGACGGATTCAAAAGAGCGAGCATGTTTTTTTATTTTTTCATTTTATTTCATTGTATTTTTTGAAGGCGGCACGTTGGTTGAGTGGTTTCCATTGCCAGCTCACGGCGAGAAGGTCACGGGTTGAAATCGGGCAGAACTGGTCTTGTAAAGATGTGTTCAATGCTACAGTCTCGGAAAGCCAAATAAAACTAAAATAAAGTAAAACTACTCAGCCTTGGTATACCGCACATTTTATATTGGTACTTCAACTTACTAGTGACACAATTTACGGATTTTTCGAGATATAAGCCGTCGCTCGGAAGATTTTTGTCTTGACTTGCAAGCAAAGATTTGAGTTACGAGCGCACACAATTTTTTTTTGTAGTGTTTTTCGGGGGGCTAGCGCGCATTAATGGCATGTCAGGGTGGAAAGATGATTTGTGATTCGAATGCTTTGAGTTTCAAACGTAATCGCAGAAGAAATTAAATTCCTGAGTCAAGGCACCACTGGACATTGAACGCCTGCTGCTGTGAATGATGGAAAATCTGCGAGTGATTGACGCCCACCCATAAAGGTTTGTAATTGTAGATAGATGCCACGAGATGGCTACAAAGCACTTTCTTTCCCCTTTTTCGATTAGACAAGGCTCTGGCCTGACTAAATGAGACGCCTCCCCTCACTTCAACATCGTTCCTTGGCCACAAGGTCGGTCGGTCTGTGTAAGAGAATAAGCGAGAGAGGAAATTCTTCAGGAAAATGGCCCAAGTTTAGATGTTTCAGTATACTGTATTTGCCGCTAAAGTGGCCAACGCAGTTCACCGTCGTCATTAGATTGCGCGGGTGTACCTATTGTTGTGGAAGTGACATCAGCTGGGAGCTATTTGGAGCCACAACTCCTTCCTCTTTTAAGCTTCCTAAGCCGCCAATCAGACGTGATTTAGTCGCCGCAAATAGACGTTTGACGGGGAGCCACAGGCGGCACTGCCAGGCCTCCGCCAAGGCACTGACGACAGCAGCGAGACAACGACAAAAGGCAGACGTATTTAAATACATCTCGCTTTGCAGCAGACAACAACGCTTCAGCTCTAATGAAGCATTAAAGGAACGAGTCATAGGTAGTAGATATGTACTATTAAGTAGGTAGACAGGTAGATTGGTGGGAGGTACCGAGCTGGATAGCTAGTTTGGTAGCTGGATAGGTTGATGATTTTTAGGTGGTATTAAGGTAGGTAAGTTGCTGGGGCTGTGGGTAAGATAGCTTGGTCAATAGGTAGTTTGGGCCCATAGATATTTGGTTGATGAGTAGCTAGGTAGGGAGTTTGTATTTAGGTAGGCGGCTGGCGAGATGAGTAGGCAGTGGGTGCATGGGTCGGTAGAAGGGTATATGTGTACAGCATCTCACAAAAAATAAAATCACATTGTCATTTTATAAATATTTGATTTTATCTTTTTATGGGACAACAATGAAGAAATGACACTTTGCTACAAGCGGTCCGTGAACAGCTTGTATAACAGTGCAATTTACCGTGCCCTTAAAATAACACAGCCATAAATGTCTAAACTGCTGGCAACAAAAGTGAGTACGTACTCCCTCTGTGAAGATGTCAAAATTGTGCCAGAAGTGTTAATATTTTGTATGGCCACCATTATTTTAGAGCTCCGCCTTGAGGATTTTGGCCATGGATTTCACCAGAGCTTCACAGATTGCCACTGAAATCCTCTTCCACTCCTCAATAATGACATCTCGGAGCCGTTGGCTGTTACATACCTTGAGCTCCTTAACCTTCCGTTCAAGGATGGCAAACAATGCAATTATAATGAGCGTAATTTATCCGCAGCTTTGGACCTTTTGAGGTTTTTGCCCGGTCCCTATCCCCGTGGCCCAGTTTTCAAAGGGACGCGATAATGCTTGGCGTCAGTATGTGAGCGATCACAGCAACTTTATCACACCTGCTCCCCGATCCCACCTGAAACCTTGTTACCTTGATGAGGAGAGAAAATGGCAAATTTTTACTCATGGGTGTATTCACTTTTGTTGTCACGGGTTTAGACATTTATGTCTGAGTTACTCTGATGGGACAGGAAATGTACACGTTATACAAGCTGTACACTGACTACATTGTAGCAAAGTGTCATTTTACTGTTTTCCCCTGAAAAGATACAATTAGATACAATAAGACGTGATTTAGTCGCCGCAAACTCACGTTTGTAAGCCAGTAGGTAGGTAAATAGTAATGTATTTAGGTAGGTAGTAGGTATGCATATTTCTATGTGGTACTGTAGGTAGGTACTGTAGCGAACATCCATCCATTTTCTGAGCCGCTTCTCCTCACTAGGGTCGCGGATGTGCTGGAGCCTATCCCAGCTATCATCGGGCAGGAGGCGGGGTACACCCTGAACTGGTTACCAGCCAATCGCAGAGCACATACCAACAAACAACCATTCGCACTCACATTCACACCTACGGGCAATTTAGAGCTGTCAATTAACCTACCATGCATGTTTTTGGGATGTGGAAGGAAACCGGAGTGCCCAGGCACGGGGAGAACATAGGCGGGGCCGGGGATTGAACCCCGATCCTCAGAACTGTGAGGCAGACGCTCTAACCAGTCTCGCACCGTGCCGCCCTGTAGCAAACAGTCGGTAGGTATGTCAGTAGATTGGTATGTAGGTGGTTGCGGTCATAAGTAGGTAGATTGGTATTTAGGTATGTAGGTGAGTGGTTAGATGAGTAGGTATGTATGTATGTGAATACATACTGTACATAGGTAGCTAGTGAGGTAATTGGTAGGTAGGTAGGTAGGTAGGTTATAAAACACCTATAGTTGGTTTGGTCGAGAGGTAGGTAAACATATGTAGGTTGATTGGTCTTTAGGTGGATAGGTAGATGAGTATGTAGCTATGGGTAGGTAAAGTGGTAGTACGTCGATAGATGGTATTGAGAGAGGAGGGTGGGTAGATGAGTATGAAGGTAGTTATATTCAGTAGGTAGATATACCGGTAGGTTGGTAGCTAGATATCGGTGGGAATTTAGGTAGCTGGGTACGGTACATACTGTTGGCGGTTGGCTAGGGAGGTGCAGTATGTGCGTAATCTCTTGGTGAGTATAGGTATAATAGAAATGTAGTAGGTAGTTATTTAGGTAGATGGGTGGGTAGATAGGAAGGTTGGTAAATCGTTAGACAGGAGGGTAGATTAGGTGGGTGGGTTGATGGTAGGTGGGTATTTACATTGCAATGTGTATAGGTAGATAGTTGGTTCGTTGGGGTTGTCGGTCGTAGGCTGTTGTTGGGTCGATATAGGTCGGCAGGTAGGTGGTTGGGTAGATAGATAGGTAGGTAGCGTCATGGGTGCGTACCTCAAGGCACACCATCTCCTGCTCGTCGCGGTCATGGTCATTGTAGCCGAGGGTACAGCCCACGCCGCGGCGGCACGCCCGGGTCAGCCTCTGCATACGCTGCCACATGAGGGCGCGGCGGCATCGGAGCCCCCGCAGGGCAGACGTGGGCCTGAACTCCCACCCCTCAGCCCAGGTAGGGCGCGGCATTCCCCCACGGTGAGGCCCTGCCGCCGCTCAGCATCATGGGAAATCTACACTGCCCGTGGCGAGTCTATGGCTGGGATGCGTCCTGGTGTGCATAGCGATGATGGAAGAGAGAATGACTGATGAAGGGAAGAGTGTTTGGGAGAAAAAGCAAGGGCAGATGGGGATTAGGACAATGTTATGTGCTTAGGACAGATTAACACTGGCGGAAAACGGGTGACAGAGTCACGTGACACTTGATGATGTCACATTATGACTGTCTCGTTTTTATACGTCAACGAAAAATATATATAATAGTGTAATAATAGTCCCACTTGAAATATATGCCTCAAAAATTCAATCATATCTGTTAGTAATAACATTTTAAAAAACAACGACGGCAAAAATTATTGTAGCGGGTTTTTTTTCGTTCTTCCAGAGATCCGCACGTGACCACTTGACTGTTGCCAGTCACATGATACAGCGTGACGTCATCGCTGTCAGCTGAGCAAAGAAGCTAGTTCGGTGAGTGATTCAAGCTTGTCTTTTATTGAAGTATTGTTTTCAATCCTTTGTTATATGCTGGTTAGCCTTTGAGGCAAGTGACTGAACGCTTGCTATGCTAGCCTGGCACGAGAATGTTGCGGGTTAGCAGCACCCTGTGCCTGTTTTGCTAGCCGATTCTAGCTATCACCTCTGTTCGCAGTGTATAGCTGTATTGTGTATGTTTTATAAATGTATAAAATATTTTTTTCCGGTTTATGTAATAGCTAAAGGCCCAGCTACGTAGTCATGCATTGACACTCGGATGCTAGCTCTCTGCTGTCACAGAACGTGTACATAAGTCGGAACACTTCGTCGTCTTTTCTAACCACGCTAACGTAGTAGTAAGGTCATAGTGAATATGTTAATGAAAACATTTATAGGCCGTAATTAAGTAAACATTAAGTAAGGCTTTTCAATTTTGAATGTGCTCATGGGGCCGGCGATGGCTATTTCTGTGCAGATTATTATTATTTTTTTAAATACATGTCCTCCTGTTAGCCATTGAAAACACCACGTTGGCTGTTTTTGTGCTAGGCAAAAGCAATTAAAGTATTGCGTTGGCACCATCTTGTGTCATAATGGAAAATAACTATTGAGAAGTGAGTTGAGGAGCTTCATTTCGACAGAAGTGGAGGTTTTTCGCCATCTTGGTGCCAAGGAGCTATGTTGAAGTGAGGTGTGGTGCTTTATTTAGACAAAAGTAGTTATTTGTTGCCATCTGTTGGCGCCTATAGGCTATGTATAAGCTTTTTTGGGTGGATCTCAATTAGACTTTACACAGATTTTATCGGCCTGATTGGTATCGGCCGATAATTAGCATTTTATGTTGATCGGCTTAATGTCATAATTCGCCGATCCGATCAATGACTTTATTGATCAGCTCTGCAAAATACATTTACTCCGCGTCACCATCTTGCACAGTATATTTGAATCCAAACGCTAGTTTATTTTTAGCCTTGTCGCGTGTCTTTTGACATAGTACTGTAAATATCTGACGGCCAATAAAGTTATTTAAAAAAAGATGTCAGAGGTGTGGGACAGGCAACACGTCTGAGACAGACAACACGTAATGCCCGGAACAGACTACAAGACAAATTTTCTCTTTCACGATTGGACTATGTTAGACTACTGCAATAAAATCTCGTATTCCGATACCACCGCATCCCGTTTTTTTACGATCATTGGGCTTTATCTTGTCAAATGCGACCGGATACACTCGTTACCGTGACAACGACAACAAGAGTGGATCGCGCCGACTGTATTATAAGGACAAAATGGGGAAAAACGTGTGTTGGTGGTCACCAGTGCTCAAGACAGGAGAGGACAATCGTTTAAGGCTTGCTTGAGGTATTTTCAGGTACTTTTAATACGATACGGCTCGCAAAAAGGCAACAAAACGTTATGTAGCGTAGCAAGCTAGTGCTAGCACTAACGGTTGTACGTAAACACGCTGCTGTTCTGTCGAATCATGCTCTCAAGTTTCGGTGTGGGTGAAGTAATTTAATTGCACTATCTGACTAGAGCAGTGATTTCCAACCTTTATGGAGCCAAAGAACATATTTTAGAATTGAAAAATTTCACGGCACACCAACAAACAAAAGTGTCACAAAAAGTGGATACATTAATTACTGTATGTACTTCTTGCCATCTAATAGAAGACCATTCATTTGTTCTGTCTGTCACTATGCCTCACTGGCATAAATAGGGAAATAAAGATACATTATTTATTGTAAATATAATTTTTTGAGCAATTCAGTACACAAGTATATACAGTAAATTAACAGGTGATTTAAATAGACAATGCTCCATGTTGTGATCGGATCGGTGATTGGTTATCGTTTTTTATTTAAACTCGCTAGTCTCAATTACTCACGGATCCTCGCTGTTTGCGGAAGGACTCGCTCCCTATCCCCCACCAATAGCAGGGAACACTGTATACAGTCAAACCACCCTTGTATTCATTGTGGAAACTACTGGAACAGTGCTCAACTTCTTAAGATGCTGTAGAGAAAGGTCCGGATCGCTATTGGCAGTCGTGGAAGTTCACAGCTGACTAAAGATGAAGCGTGGTTTGCGATATATGTGCAACCCCAATTCCAATAAAGTGGGAACATTGTGTTAAACATAAATAAAGCTCCTTTTATACCCAATCATGGTACCCACCTGTTCCCAATTAGCCTGTTCCCTTGTGGGATGTTCCAAACAGGTGTTTGATGAGGATTCCTCAACTTTCTTAGTCTTTTTTTCCACCTGTCCCAGCTTTTTTGGAACGTGTTGCAGCCATAAAATTCTCAGATAATGATTATTTGCTAAGAACAATAAAGCTTATCAATTTGAACATTCAATATCTTGTCTTTGTAGTGTATTCAATAAAATCTAGGGTGAACTTGATTTGAAAATCATTGTATTCTGTTTTTATTTATGTTTATCACAACGTCCCAACTTCATTGGAATTGGGGTTGTACTGTATGTTGCGATGACTAGCATGACTAAGAGGTTGATGACATGTAGGTTTGGTTAATTGTGATTTCAAAATCAATCAAAATAATCCTGGTTATTATTTTTTCTATTATTGCCCAGCCGTCGGCTTTAGTTCCCCTTTTAAAAAAAAATAATTGCTGTAAGTATAACTGAATCACAAATGGCTAATAAGAAAGTAGTAATTGGTGTGTGTTCCCTCCCATAAAAGCAGTTTCGCTGAAGTCGCTGTCTTATCAATAGCCACGCAAGAAAAACCTAAAATAATTTTCAGTTGTATTTTTAGAAAGCCGCGGCTAGGCAGGAAAAGGTGCGGTTTTTTTCGTTCGACTTTTTTGACATAGTACGAGAGCAACCAACCGGAGACAAATTCTTTGTGTGTTTTAACATACTCGGCAAAAAACAGATGATTGTAATTTTGAAAATAGTTAAGTTCTACATAAAAATGTGTGCGTAGCTAAGGTCACGATTCCAGAATTTGCGGAGGTCTACTGCAACAGTAAAAGAGCAAAAGGCCTTCATGTTTTCTGCTTTGGTGTTCCCATCCAGGTGGTGTCTCCCTCACATTCTGTCTCGACAAAAAGGTGCATCCAGCAACCGCTCAGGATGGATATCCGCGGGGCCGTGGACGCCGCCGTCCCCACCAACATCATCGCTGCCAAGGCGGCGGAGGTTCGCGGCAATCCAGTCAACTGGCAGTCGTACCTGCAGTAAGTAACACACATCATCCCCTTGTCGAATGGTAGAAGACACAGTTAAATGGTGAGAAACTGAGTCACAGACTTGAGGGGAATTTCCTCTTTGTTATTATTGGAGTTTCTATGGTGAATGGCCTTTTTTGGGTGGCCTAGACATGCCTGATAATGTAACAATTTTTTGCAAGTATGTGTCAAAATGGATTTTAAGGGTCCCCAACACAAACTGCCCTGAAGTCACGCAGTGGCACCTCATTTAAAATAAATAAATAAATAAGCTTCCAACATCAGTTTATGGAATTGACACGACATTGAGTAGACATGTCTAGCATAAGAGGACGCAAGAACAAGTCTCAAGGACCATGACTAATATTGACCAAGAAGTTGGCCATTTTGGTTTGAGGCAGCCATTTCGTGCGAATTCCAGGGTACTTTATTTGACAAACTCCTTCCAGGAAACTTGCCCAAATGAGCCCCGCAGAAGCAGGCATCCTTGACGGATGGGCAATTCTAAATAGCCAAGCTCGTTTACCTACATTGTCTAATGTGGCCGGAGAATGGCATCAACGTTTTTGAGGATTCGCCATGCAAAAATGGGGTTCAGGGGCCGGCCCTCTTGTCTGTTTATTTTTTAGTTTCTTCTTCATATTTTTTGCTGAAAAGTTTGTAAAAGTGTGATTTACCGCTCTCCCCACGAGTTAGAGCAACTGCACGCTCATCCAGACGGCCTTTTGAGGCTGGATGTCATTAGTGTGCGGGTGTACCCTAGTGACTTGGGTTTAGCATTTGGTATTTCCATGTGAAGTGTCATCATCGTGTGACCCAACCTCGCAATTAGCAGTAGCGTGTAAGTTAGTGACATGGAGCTTTTAGCTAGGCTTTTATACTTCCAAGTACATTTTGATGCTTTATGCCGTTCAATCTCCAAAGTCAAATGGAATTATGCCTCAAAAATTCAAACAAAATCCGTGTAACTATAAACATAGAACAGGAAATGGAACTTATTGCAAGATCGACTTGGTACAATACGAGTCCTACAATTAATTGAATATGAATTACATACACACGTTTATTTGCCAAGCAGATGGTAAGTTAAATGCACTTATTAAACACAACATAACATATATATTAATTCTAGCAATTCCTCAGGTATATAATTATTTTTTTAATTTAACCTTTTCTTCTCCAGGTAAGGCCATTCAGAACAGATTCTCATTTGCATTGCCGACCTGGTTGCAGAAAACAGAGTTGCACAAGGCAAAATAAAAACAAATGGAAATAAAAGACATGCACAACAAATTCTAAAATGTGACGTGCATAAATTGTACATGAAAAAAAACCATACAACAGACACAAAAGACAAACACACAAAAATAATAATAACAATTCAATCATAAATAACCAGACAAAATCTTCCCTTCTCATTAAAAACGCCATAGCTCCCTTCATCCAACGCTTAACTATTCGTAGGTGGGAAAAAATATATATTAGTAGATCCTTTGACCAGTATGAGGTCACTGCATCATAGGTGACAATATGAAGGTTTTATAATGCCAACAGTTTGAGCCTGGAACAAAATGAATTTAGGTTGCGATTTACTTTGTTCTCGGTCTACCCGCTGGCTGCACATTTTATTTCATCGACCTCCCATGTTTGACAACTTATCCTTTTTTTTTTTTTTTAGGAGTCAGATGATCTCAGGAGAAGACTGTGAGTTCATCAAGAAGTTTGAGGTGGCCAACTCTGAAGAGAAGCAGCTCATTCTGACCAAAGAAGGACATCAGGTATTTGTTCAACAAAAGATACACATGTGCTGTGATGTTAGGAGTTCTCATAATAATCTCTTTTTATATACAGTGTGCAAAGACCTTTCTGAACCTGATGGCACACATCTCCAAGGAGCAAACCGTCCAGTACATCCTGACACTCATCGATGATACACTGCAGGTATTGCGTACTGCTTGGGACGAACGTATTTGGACAATCTACGGTGCATCCGGAAAGTATTGGAAATGCTTCACTTTTTCCACATTATGTTGTGTTACAGTCATATTCCAAAATGGGGGGGGTGGAAATATTTTCCTTCAAATTCACGCAACAATTTTGTTTTACGTTGTTATTGTGGGGTGTTATACGTAGAATTTTGAGGGATTTAACAAAAATAAATACATTTTGGCATCAGGTTGTAACATAACAAAATGTAGGAAAAGTGCCTTGAATACTTTCCAAATGCACTGTTTATAGTAAGAAATTTTTTTAAATTTCAAATAAATTACATAATTTATTTGGACCCTTCTACGTCAGTGTGAAAATAAAAAAATATGATTTGAATATTATATAATTAGCAACGTGACAAGTTGCCACCATATTTGTGGAATTTTCTCCCCCCCCAAAAAATCATGGATTGAGCACTTAAACGATCTAAAATCATCCATAAGAAATAAATTGGCTGTGTTTTACTGTTCTTCTCAAGAATAATGTTATATTTGCCCTATTTAAGTCGACTTTTTCGGGCAAGTGACGCTGTTTTACAAGTCACGGTAATTTTGACGTGCCGACTTGGAGAAACCCTCGGAATTTTGGCCCGTACGAGCTTGTCGGTGGATATTTTTAAGTGAAACGTGTAAGCCAATCGGAGAAGGAGTTCCCTGAGTAGTAGATGAACCGAAATAATCAAGTTACACTGTTTTACTTTAATTTGAAGGCTTTATTTTATTTAATTGTATTTTATTTTGGGGGGGCAAAATCCCACAAAAATGTTTTTCCCCACATGAAAAACCCAATTTTTCCTGAAGCCATCATCAGGTTTCAAAATTCTTGCTGTGTTGTACTCGGGTTGAAGTTGCCATTCAAACCAGAGTCAGCATTTTGTCATTTTTGGGAAATCTTATGTTGCTAATACTGTACAATTGTATGTCAGTATTTATTTATTTATTTTGTTTAACCTTCAATTGGTGACAACAAAGTATTGTGTTCTAAAAAATAATAGCTGTACTTTTATGATAATCCTCGATCTCTTGATTTAAATGGAGGTCTTTTTATACTTTGAATTAAGGATCCTTCCAATAAAGCATATTTAGCAACGGTATTACCCCATCAGTCATAAACATGAGAAGAAGAAAGCATCCGGCATGATGGAGTGCTTTTACTCTGACTCCTTCAAATTCAGCGAGCTCTCCACGTCTGACCATTTTGAACTGGCGTGGTCAGAAATGAATCAGGCATAAATAGTTATTTTCCGCTTCAGGAATGCAAATGATTACGTTTATGTAGTTTGACATCTTAATTAAGAAATAATATTTTGAGTTGTTTGTGAAAGGGTAAATTTGAAAATTCTTGAATAGTGATATAGTATTATAAATGTAATTTGCAGTATCTAGGTTCATAGTTTTTCGTATTAACCATTACATGAACAGAAAAATATGATTTTGCTAATGACCGATGCTGTTAATATCGGGCACCTTTCATTGGGTTCTGGTCTAATAATTTTTTAAGTGCTGAATGAAAACAGAGAAACTCTGTCGAAAAGTGCAGCCATTCCTATAATGTAAATCGGCATGTATCTCAACATTTTTAGTTTAACTCCATTTGAGGTGGTGCCATTGTCCAAATACTTCTCAAACTAACTATGCAAAAGCTTCAATTCCTGTGCTATAGAATAGATCTGCAAATACTTGTGTATGCATAGATGGTCAGATTGGATGACAGCAAAGTATAATATTCAATGTGATGCAGGAGAATCATCAGAGGGTGAGCATCTTCTTTGAATATGCAAAGAAGACAAAAAACACAGCGTGGTCCTATTTTCTCCCTATGCTGAATCGCCAAGACCTCTTCACTGTCCACATGGTGAGTTCGTCATTTGTCTTTGATAATAACAGCCTGCAAGGTCAGCCTTCATCCTAAACGTCTTGAACGGCCATTTGCAGCAAATTAACCTTTGTCCACGGCCAGAATAAAAGCAGTGAGGCACCCTCATCATCCAGCCATTAATAATTCCTCACAAAAAACAGGGCCTCTTGTCAAAAACAGGCAATTAATGTGATGTTACCCTGGCAACCTTTAGAAATGGGGAAGGACCGCCCAGCGATATCGAAGCCCGCGCTAAAATAAGACACCCGCCGCCATTAGAAGCGCCATCCCTCACCCACCTTAATAATGTAGGCCGGATGTGCCCTAGTTTGATTTAATGTCTCTCTCCAATTTTATTTCATGTGTATTTCAAGTGACCCATATCCGATATGGCTGTGTTTGGACTGAGGTAACATATGAAACAACCCGCATTCGCTGACGGCTAAATTGCACATGAGTAACTACGTAAGTGTCAATAATAACGTGGAAGCAAACAGTAATAAATAAATCATACAGCATATTAAAGGTTACATAGCCTTTAATTGGCAAAGGCAGAATGGGGGTAACCGTCCTCTCTTACTTGGCTTATTTACTGAGGGGCACACGTCTAATGTAGCATAATTAGACCATATTTAATTGTCTATGCGTTCACTGTAGTTTAGAATTTACAGCCGATGCTTTTTAATGTTTATTTTTGTTGTACATCAATCTGTATTTAGATTAGGTCAGCCTTGCATTGATGTAGGGCTGCAACGACTAATCGAATAACTCCAATAATTCCATTCCAAAAAAAGGTCAAAGCAAAACGCAGGGATAATTGGGGAAACTGCAGTTACATGCACCACTTGGTGTAGAAATTTTGTTGGAGCAATGGGAGCGAGCCAGAACGAACGAGCCTGACAGAATGTCCCAAAGTTTTGAATCATTTAAAGGAGGTAAAGGGTATTAATGGTCCATATTTCATTAACAAGTTAAATGTTGTTATTTTTGTGCCCAAGAAAATGAAACTGGGAGTCATTTTCAATAATGTCAATCCATTTTGGAGCAATTGGTAAATAACTAATTGCCGTTGGAACGCCAAAATCCACACACAGTCCATGTCTTGGTGTGACGTCAATGGCAGGAGTGGAGACCAAATTCACTGCCGAGCCGGTGTGGAAAAAGGAAGGCACGCTATATATAGCGTGCCAGTATTTAGTCATATTTCATATATTGTCGCTGTTTGATGGAATCCCCTCACTTCCAAAATGACAACTTTTCAGGAAATAAAAAAAATAATAATAATAAAATGACAGCTTGCTTGAGTTTCCAAACACTGCTTTCGTTCAAGTTGGGATTGTACCTTATATTGCTGTCATATTTTGTTGCACTCTCATATTAACAACAGCTACCTCACACGAACAACAGCTAGCACCCCAAAATTATGGTCAATCGCTAATTTAATAGGCTGAAAAATTGCTAATTTATTAGAGTGTCATGATTAAAATGATATGAACACAACAGTGAGTGACACAAATCCTTGCAAGCCTCATGAAGCCAAGCAATCATACTGTATACTGTTGCTTTGCACTCTGACATGAAAACAACCACTATAGCATCTCAAAATTATGTTCAGTCACTAATATGCTGAAAAATTGCTAATTTATTAGGGTGTCACTGATTAAAACGGTAAACACGGCGGCGCCCGCGAGACTCCTCGTCACTCGCTCACGGCAAGCAATCATGTACCACTTTATCTGAACACAACAACTATTTAAAATTGTTCAGTAACTAATTTAATATGCTAAAAAAATGCTGTGACCATACTTTCACTTGTAACCTATACAATACATTCCCCACCAAGAGTCAACATGTACCGAACCCATGACCACAAAACCGAGATACGAACCGAACAGTGGATTTTGTTAACCCCTAAAATAGACTAAGAAGAAAGAAAATAAACAATGTGCTACATATGGTAACTCCTCCGCAAGCGGTCAAAGGTAGACACAGCAGTGGGTACACTTTCAGTCGCTTTATTGAACAAACTTGGTAGGAAAACAAACACGTGTCAAGGATATTTATACACAAGCTGCCGATGGCCACAACTCACGGCGAGTCACTCAACATGCATTTAAGAGACAGACAACTCCACACTCTCATTCGCTGACACCCACGTCACTCACCGGGTCAGGCTCTGCCTTTTTAAAGCATTCACTCAAAGTCACAGATAGTACAGTGGATAGCAAAGATGAAGACTCCCAAGTGGACATAAATAATAGCTGCTCTCCACACGCACGTTATTGGGTTTAATAATGCAAAATCAAATTGTATTTAATTACTCAGTCGATGGGACAGACTGTAAAATATTCTATTCTACTGTGTTCAAACAAAATCTGAATTGTGTCACTTGAACCATGCCCAGTCTGTCCAACCGTAGATTGACTCGGGCAAATTTTTCCTTTGAAGAAATGCCGTTATCTACTTTCATCCTCCGTCTCGACACGCAGGCGGCGAGGATCATCGCCAAGTTGGCCGCATGGGGCCGCGACCTGATGGAGGGAAGTGACCTGAACTACTACTTCAACTGGATCAAAAGCCAGCTGAGCTCGCAGGTACTAGCATCAGCTTGTTTTTTTTATGTCGTGTGATGAATAACGCAAATTGTAATCTTTGCAAAAGCAGACTATTTGATGCGGCTCTTGTATTTGATATAATTATATTGTGCAAGTGGTCATAATGTTAGCTACCTATTACTGTTCATTTTTTAAACCTAATTAAGTATGTTTATAGGCCAATAGCATCGCTTTTAATGGGATAAATAAAAACCTTCATTGATATGCATTCTATACTCAATGGAATCTATAGTCCGACACCTAGGGCTACACAATTTGATCGGCATCCGCACAAGTTTTGCGCCGCTCTTTAATCTGTCCCTCCAAGCATGTACATGATTAAGAGTCTTTGAATATTTATTGCATTCATTTAGCAGTTTTTCCTAAAATTGTTCATTTGAAATATAAAATATAATATTTGGAAAAAAAATAGTGATTATTTTATTCAAATAAATTATTTTAGATACACAATAAATTAAAAAAAAAAACTTTTTTTCTGGTATACTTTATCTACGAATAACCTGGCCCACCTGTCCATTTTAAAACTCAAATCGCCGGCATCAAGCCAAAACCTATGTCCGAATTTGGTCAATGTCATATTTTTTCAGAAATTGATACTATTGGTCAGTTTTCCAGTAATTTTTTTTACAAATAATTGACCAATCTAAAGCATTGAAAATTGCTAGCTCTCTTTGACGATGGAATGTTAATGGCTCGACAATGTCGTTTTTTTATTGGTTTCCTGAAAAGTGATGGTTCTGCCGATGAAAGGATTCCGCCCGACGCCAGCCCTTATGCGCAAAGGTTTCCCCACCCCTGATTTAAGTTTCTAGGTACAGTTTGAATGACAGTTTATTTGTGTTTCCATCACTCCCAATGGGAAATTTGTCAACAAAATGGAAGTCAACTAGCTTCCTGGAACAAAATGTGTTCGGCCCTGTCTTTTCCACAATGTACCCTGACTGTCAAATGCTCAAATGTACTTTAAAGTCGCATTTACTCTTGACAGTTCCTGAAGTCATTCTCTGTCTTCACCTAATTGCTGTCTGCTGGTTGTGCTCACAGTCAGAGCTTGTGTTGTTATGTTACGTGTATTTTTCCATTCATCTCTTGCATTCAGACCAAGCAGGATTTGATTTTACATTCCGTGTTGATTTCCTTCTTGAGTTGTTTGGAATTTGTTGACCACTTCGGCTCTCAGCAGCCCTCTCGGCTCCAAGGCATCGATTGTTTCTTTTGTTTATTTTGTTTATCTCTCATTAGAACCTACACGGTACAGGTCCAGAAGCCGTCTCCGGAGCTGGAACTATTTCCCCCAGTGAAGTGAGTATGAGCGAGGTGCATCAAAAATCAGCCTTCCACACGCCTCTGGACTTTCACTTCTTTTCCATCCCGTCGTCTCGCTCTCCCCATGAATGATTTCAGATTGCGGACGGGTGGACTCTCGGCACACGGCACCCGGCAGGGGATCCTCCGTGTCGACGGCATGATGTTTGCTGCCGCTGGTTGCTTTTAATAGTGCATGCTGTAGAAGTCACGTAATGCTGAAGGCGCATGTCAAACGGCTTTCTCCAGGTTGAATTGGAATAGCACTTAGCGCAACAGCAGCAGCATCCCTCAGTTGATTTACTGCCGCTCACTCTCCCCCTCCCCCTTCCCCGGTAGCGCCTAATTATTCTACAAAACATACTTAGGATTTGTCTATTAACTTATCTTTTCCAGCCAGGTAACCTTCACTCCTCCATTCATCTGTCGTCATCTTCTGGCCGGACTCCTTTTGCTTCTATTCACCTTCTAATCTCCCCATTAACAGGATCTTTCTCCTCCTCCTCCTCTAATCTCTATTGACATGGTTCTTGCTCAGGTGTGATGGGGACTATTTGCCCCCGCTTCCTCTCCCCTGTGTGTGTTTGCGCTATCGTAATCAAGCATGTGCTGAGGATGTACACTGAAAGACTGCATGTGGCGTACCTTGGACGCCGCCGGTGGTGGTGGTAATGCAAGTTTTGTACAGTGGAGCCTCCGAAGTCCAACACTGTCCGTTCCTTGACCCTCGTCAATCTTCTAAGCTACATTTCCCCATTAGACCAATTACACTACTCACAAAACGTTATCTCGATAATTTTTTTCAATTACCCAATGAGTCTGATACAAAATTATGAGTGAAAAATATGATGTGCCCTGCCATTGGCTAGCGACCATTCCAGGTTGCCCCCCTCCTCTCAGCTGTAGTCAGCTGGGATTGGCTCCAGATCACCCGTGACGCTAATGAGGACAAGCACTGTAGAAAACGGATCTCTGCGTGCTTTAAGGCATTGAACTTGTGGAGGTTCCATGTTTTTTTTCCCCCCTTCTGTACACTGTCTTCTGCTTGCCGAGTGCTCAGTGTCTCTCAACCTGTATTGATTTTCTAACAAAAAGCTTTTCCTCTATTCACCCAGAGCAATGTAGAGCGTGGGTAAATGTATGCAGTTTGTTTTTGTTCTTTTCAGAGCTCTCAGTATGTGCAGTGTGTGGCCGGCTGCCTTCAGCTTATGCTGAGGGTCAATGAGTACAGGTTCGCCTGGGTGGAGGCCGACGGGGTTAACTGGTGAGTGATGCCGCCAGATTTTGACAGTACGATAACCTTGAGCAAAATAATGCGGCATCGCAATTAAAGCTCTAAAATGAATTATTTTGAAATTTTGGGGTAAATAACTTTTGCTTGTGTCGAACACAATCTATATTATTTTTAAACAAAATATAGAATATTTGGTGCATTACTAAACGTGTACCATGTTAAATTAAAATAAATGTAATAATGTATACTGGCGGTGGCCTGCTCTTTCCTTGACAACTCCAAAAAAGAAATAAAAGCAAATAAAATAAAATAAAAAAATAGTGCAGCCCATACTGGTGATGGAAAGTTTTGGTGTTATATGAATGACAATCGATTAACCGGTCTATGCCTAACTAAAAGTAATGTATCTTTGTTCATCTATCTATCACAGCGACATGTAGTGACAGGCAGAACTATTAAATGCTCTTCCACCAGATGATAGAAGATACAATTATCCTGTTGCCATCCACACAGCAGAGTAATTAATAGCTTTGTGTTCAGCTAAACAGGCCAAGATTTCACGTACTAAGTCGACTTGTGAGTAATCATTATATCAGTATGTATACGTTTTGTGGCTTTATTTTGGGTGGTGTGCCATAACACTTTTATTATATAAAATATGTGCCTTTGCTCAATCAATGTTGATAAGCATTGCTTTCGGTGTTTCTACATCTTCATTGGAGTCAACCTGTGCTATTTTCACTTGATCGGACATAATTTGGAAGGGCACACGCCTGTCTAGTTCCCACAGTGGACAGTGCATGTGCGAGTACAAACCAAACATGAAGTCAAAACAATTATCTGTAGACCTTCAGTCATAAAATATGCCGGACGTTGTTGCTGTGGCTTGATCCCAGTTCATTTTCGTCATGGAGACTGTTGGCAGTCCTGCTGTTTCATTTGCATTCGCATCTGAGTCCCTGCGGTCTGCGTGCACATCCTATTCCCGGGCAATCATTAGGTGTAATGGCTCGGCAGAATGGAGGCGCACCTCTGCGGAACCTCGGCCATTAGTAAAGCCGCACGCCACAGAGAGGCAGCTCATCAACTTTTGTTTTCGCTGCTAATCCCTTTAACCCCGCTCTCTAGCATCACGGCGGTGCTGAGCAACAAGTGCGGCTTCCAGCTCCAGTACCAGATGATCTTCTGCGTGTGGCTCCTGGCCTTCAGCCCGCAGCTCTGCGAGCAGCTGCGACGTTACAATGTGGTGCCGGCCTTGTCCGACATCCTTCAGGAATCCGTCAAGGAGAAGGTCACCCGGATCATTCTGGCTGCCTTCCGGGTACGTGCAGAAATCCCTCACTTTTCACCTCTAAAAACGCTTCACAAGTGCACTGAAATATTCCTAAAGTCTTGCACAGCACTTTTAACTTGTAATTGGGTTGCATGCTTTATCGCCCCTAGGGTGGCAGACTGAAATTACTCTATTAAACAACAGAGGAAGGCGATAAAAGGAACTTAAGTCCATAAAAGATACATAAATACGATTTATATGGCCACGCTGCTCGGTCAGCTGTCTGCTGTCGTTACTCCATACCAGCCATGAATATTTCAGAGAGCAAAAATCCCCCAAAGTTTTCTCAAGGCAAAATATATGAGTATCAAATAATTCGATTCCCCCCGAACGCAGGTGACCACAACAAGCAGTAAATCAATAGTATAACCAGTTACTTCCAAAATGTAATATTGTCTATAACTAGTTTGAAAGTAATTATGAAAGTCTCTAAACTATATTCTTTTGAGTTACTTGTCACTAAGAAACTGCCCAATTCTAAAGTAGATTATTTATCTTTAACACATTGATGGCCTTGAACATGAATAACCCATTGCACACAATAATCTCAGCAGGCATAGGTTCCTTTTAACTTTAAGAGCCTTTTTCACAAAATCACACGGTAATTTCACTACAGTATTTACTCAAGTAGTGACAATGACCTTTTCTCATCAGAAAAACGAAACTGTAATGACTTATTACAGTTTAGAGATTATACATGGACATTGAAGAGTTGAGTGCATTTGAACTTTGTTGCGAGCCAAAATAGCAGCACAGCACCTAACAAGACACGTAAACTGCATCAAATATTTACCACACTACCAATACGTTTTGGGATGCAACTCTTAATTACCGAACTGCATCAAACTAGCCGCCGCCCCTGTAATTGACGCCTCACCCCACTGAGTCGCTGGTTGCATCATCTGCTTAAGATAAAAAACAAATAATAATAATTCAACCTTGGTTTCATTGGACCTTAATGTGTTTGTGAGATTTTGCTGTGGTCCACTAGTGAAACACATGGAGAGGGGGAGAACATGCAAACCCCGCACAGGATTCAAACCCAGAATATGTGAAGCAGATGTACTACCCACTTAATACCATGCTGCCCAATTGTAATGCCTTACCTCAACGCTGAGGCTGCTCTCATATAACAGCTCTCTCCCCTCAGCTCTTTGACAATATTGCCTCACTCCAACAATAATGATTGTGGTTCTCACCTGAGTGTACGTCAACAACAAGTTGCTCGGCTCCAAATCAGTATAGATTTGTATTTATTTATTTTTTTGCTCTCATTAATGCTTGTCCACTGCATTACGAGTCTGCTTAAAAATCAGTAGGCTGCAAGCTGATTGCTTGCCAAATCAAATCACGGGGGAAATAGAAACCCTTGCATTTTGAGATTTAGAAAGGGAACAGCCTTGCTTACTTGCGAGCTTTGTCCAGGCGACCCTGAAGCGCGGCACAAAAGGCGCAATGAATACCGCTTGATTATGTGACAGAGTTGGTGTTGGCCTGGATTTTCAACTGTACACCGATCGCAGTATGTGAAATGAATTCCCATTAGGCAAATCATGCACAAGACACTGAGAGACGTTCGCATTATGACTGACGTACCGCGGCTCATTAAAAGCGAAGGCGGGCGCCAAATGGAGACCAAGCAGATGTTCATCTCAGTGTGTTGTGAATAGAAGGATGGCTCATTGTCTTTCTCTCCCTTACAAAGATATTTTTTTACAGACCGCAGGGCTCTCTGAGTTCTTTCCATCCAAATACTCGTTTGCATGCATTTCTCTTTCTCCCAAATGTCCTCATTAGCAGAGGAATCGACTGAGACCGCCAGGTCCTTCAACGCGTACACGCAGAATCTGTCCTGCCGTCTTTGCTGCTGCGGCCAACGCCTTAATTCAAATGCTGTAATGTATCATGTTGGCTCAGTAGAAAGGATCCAATTAGACCACCTTCAGTCCCTGTGCTTCAGTCAATTTGCATGCCGGGAAGTCACTACCAGTGAAGCAACAAGTACAACAATATTTAAATGACCGTGTTTCTGGGAGTGTTTACAGTTGCATCAATAAATAAGAATATAGAAATTCATATATTTCAGTAGTTGAGTTTAAAAAGTGAAATTTGTATTACATAGATTCACTACGCAGAGTGAAATATTTTAGGATTTAAAACAAAAAATTGATTATAGCTTACAGCTAACAAATACCCCAAATTCACCATATTAAGAAATAAGAAACACAATGCTTTTTCATTGAGTAATTAGTTGGGCTAGGACTTGCCCTCTAAATCCCTTTTTACTGTTCGTGTTGACAGTAACGAGTGGCTTCCAAATCAGAATCGTTACTCCTTGTACTATTCCAAAATAATAGGGCCAACATATAAAAAAATCCAATTTGAGAACATTTCCATTTTCTGTCTTAAAACATTAAAAAAAAAGAAAAGAAAATTCATTAACCTTGGAATAATAACAAGGAATTACTCTACAGTACAAACACTAAGATTTCTGAATGTCTTTGAACGCATCCCTTCTCCTCTTTGCGGGGGCACGTAAGGGCGGGCGAGCTGAGAGAGTTTGTTGACGGTGTACGCCTCAGAGTAACCGTGTTTCGTTACTTTCTCAATAAACGTGCGATAAATAGACTAACGTCTCGTCTTGTATCATTGGAAGACGTTACAATGCTTTGTCAAGCCCCGCGGTGCCGCCCAAACAAGGGACCTGCCAGCTGGCAGTTAGAAGTGGCCGAAGAAGATGGTAGAAAAGATTCAACTTCTCGACATGTTGAAGGAAGGGAGAAGGTTTGTGTCTGTCTGCAGCCATTACGGCATAAATGAATCTCCGGTCCGGTACATGAAGGATGAAAATAATATCAGGGTGACAGCTGTAATGCTCTTCCCAGTGGCTGTACATCTGATCATTCCCGCCTGCAGAATCTCCTGGAGAAGTCATCGGAGAGGGAGACGCGCCAGGAGTACGCGCTGGCCATGATCCAGTGCAAGGTGCTGAAGCAGCTGGAGAACCTGGAGCAGCAGAAGTACGACGACGAGGACATCACCGAGGACATCAAGTTCCTGCTGGAGAGGCTGGGGGAGAGCGTGCAGGATCTCAGGTGCCCATTGTGTGTGTGAGCAAGAGGTGGGGGACTAAAGTTGGCCATTTTAGAGCTAAAACCTACGATTTAGTATTCGTGACACTCAACTTGACTTGAACCACAAGTCTTTCTGCCATGTTTCACTTGGAAACCATTTGCTTCTGTGTGGGCCTGTGGCGTGGAGACTGTCCGCGGCCATTCGAATACCTGGCTCCGTTTGTCATGTGACACAAATTTGACAAACCTAAATTGGTAGCAATAATAAATACCTGGAGATAAAAGTACCAAGTACCGAGCGGAATGCAGTGGAGTAAACCTTTCGATCTAACAAAAAATACTCAAATAAAAGTAAAACGAATACAATTAGACGCAAAAAGTTATTTCAGTGAAAGTAACTACATAAATGTAGTTTACTGCTTTTTACTCCCCACCTCTGGCAAATACCTGATGGGACTCAGCAATATTGTATGACTTATGACTATGGCTGAACATTTAGTGGGGACCTGCTAGATTTTTGCCACAGTACCTTGAGACTTGCTTGAAACTTGAAGGTTAAGACTTGCACATATGTGACTTAGTCCTACCAACTTGAAAGGTCACACTGCTGACATTTAACGTATCCGACAGCTCATTCGACGAGTACAGCTCCGAACTCAAATCAGGCCGCCTGGAATGGAGCCCGGTGCACAAGTCTGAGAAGTTCTGGCGGGAGAACGCCGTCCGCCTCAACGAGAAAAATTATGAGCTGCTCAAGTACGAACGACTAAGTGCATTCTCTGATCTATTTTGTGCTTTTTTTTTTTTTTTTTTTCTGGGGCTCTTTGAAACATAAGTAGCATGTTTCCTCAAAAAGCTGCTCTAATGTCCAATTAGTCGTCTAGTGCTTCATCCAGCCATCCGTTTTTCGATAGTGCTTGTCCTCAGTAGGGTTGCGGGTGAGCTGGGGCTCATCTGTTTGTGTCGGCATCGACTACTTTGGCCCCATTTGCAAAAACGTTGATTCCGCCCGTTTTTGCATATCCAAACCTTTAGTAAATCGAAATATTTTTTTGAACCATAGTAGAGCGCAAACCTCTGCCAAAGCCGGACAAAAGTGGGAGGATATAATCGACTTATTTGTGTATGTTAGAAATCTGTTAGTTAGTTGGTAAGCTACTTCCTACTTAATGTAGTGGAAATTCCCATCCCCCAGTTTTATCCAGATTCTGACCAAATTTTCATCGAGTCCTTGGCCCTTGCAGTCCCTCGACCATGTTTTGTGGCGCTTAGTTTTGTAATTTTATGATTTTAATACAGCCCTCTGGTGTAAAGTAGTGCAGATTGGATCGGTGCATTTTGACAGGGTGTCACATTTGTCTGCAGCAGAAAATGAAACTCATTCCTGCTTTCCAGACAAATCAAACACATGGTGCTAATCTCGCAGCACCATCTTTACTCCTTTTCATTTTATGTCTGCATTCCATTGGAAGACTCTCAAAGTAATCAAATGCACATTTATATTGTTCTCGTCACAGGTTTTCTTTGCCTATTAAGTCCAAATCTTTTGCTTCTCCAGAAGGGGCACTTCTCGTTGCAGTGTTTAGCCGTTAGCTTAGCTTTCTACCTCTGGCCTCCTCATAGGCAAAAAAAATTATAATCTCAAAGGTATCTCAGGTGTGTGTGATTAACAGCGTGTGTGTGTGTGAGACATGCTTTGAATGTTCTCCTACTTTAGGATCTTAACCAGGCTCCTGGAAGTGTCTGACGATCCTCAAGTCATAGCGGTGGCGGCCCACGACGTCGGCGAGTACGTGCGGCACTACCCGCGCGGCAAACGGTAAGACGATGACATTTGTTTCCCTTCCGTCCCTGCATCATCATTTTTATATTCTTTTTTTTTTTTTTTTTTTTTTTTTTTTCAGGGTGATTGAGCAGCTGGGCGGGAAGCAGCTGGTGATGAATCACATGCACCACGAGGACCAGCTCGTGCGCTACAATGCCCTGCTGGCCGTGCAGAAGCTCATGGTCCACAACTGGTATGAACACACATACATCCATTTAGAGCGTACTCATGACAGGCAATCATTGCCGTACTTGGCCACTTGACACCAAAGGTCTGGCAAATCTGCCTAGTGTGAGTGCGATGTCATGGCTACTCAAATTCTGTACACTTTGGCCTCTTCTGTGTCACACTTTGACTGTAATTCAGTCATTCCTCGCTAATTAATAATAATAATCACTAACTTTCAAAATAGAAAAATATGCAATGCCTCGAAATACCTCAGTGAAAGCAAAAAAGCGTTCCCACTTGTGCATTATGTACACGATATACTTATAATTACATTATGTGCCAGCTCCTCTTGCCACTCATGATAGCTGCCAACTTGCAAAATAGAAACAATACTGAGGATGAAAATGCCCATCCGAAGTAATTAAAAATCAAAAACATATGGCAATTTGATGCGTAGTCATGCAAGACGCACAATGCATTGAAGCACGCTGCTGTTGCTTTGGCTCTGAAAGTTTTTCAAGCGGCTCACTGATGGAACACTTGAGCTCACATCTTTTTTTTATTTCCACACAAAGAACAATTCGTTTTTTCGTCAAGGGCAGGTTGTTCGCTGGCCACGAACAAACCGACTAATAGTGAGAAAAATGGAGAGCGATGACCTATGTAGGTGACCTATGTATTTTTCTCTGTGAACTTTTTAAAAAGACTCATATGGTGAGCTTCTGCTGTCATGACAACACAGAGTGGAATGTTTTTGTCACACTATTCTTGTTTAACCTTTATTGATTTATTTTTAACAGAAATGTTTTTGTCATTTTGTCATCTGTTTGGTGTTTTTTATTTTTTGTACTTTTCAATGTTTTAGACGGGTAAGTAAAAATACTGAGATAATGTTGTTTCACAAGTGTGCATATGCGCTTGTCAGGAAAAACCTACTCGAACAGCTGAGCTATTTCGGGGTGATCAGTGGCGCTTCGAACGGTGGCAGTTGTGTGTTGAGTGACTCCCATTTCACGTTTCAATGTGAAATTGTAAATTCTGAGCTTAACTACATTTGCTGTTCGAAGAGGGTGTGTACACTTGTGCAACCACAGTATCTGAGTGGTTCATTTTTACTTCCCCGCTCTAAAAGATTTTGTTTTATTTTGAATTGAGTCGTACAGGTTGTAGGTCACATTAATGGTAGAAAATGTATTGAAATGATATGATTCCCCCCCCGCCCCCCAAACATGGCATTTAAACAGGGGTGTGTAGACTTTTTATATCCACAGTATACTCTCATTCCCACATCTTTGGCGGCAGTGTCAGAGGTGGGATGAAGGCGGATAAATGCCAGCTCTTCCGGAGAAGACATTCCCTCATCCTCCTCCTTTTTTTTTTTTTTTTTGAGCGCCTCAAGAGAAATTTGATATTTCTCGTCGCAGCGGGGCGATCGTCGTCGAGCCGCACGGCACGTGCAAATGTTACTGGTCAGGAAGTGGAAACCAAGGGGAGTGACCTTTCAAAATATTTTTATTAAATTTCAATACTTGATGACAGCAGACGTGGCTACGCTGGCGGTATCAAGTAGATTCAAATATGAAATGTCAGAAGGATCGGATGTTCCACCGTTGAAAAAAAACGCAACCTATGACATCCAAAATGTTTCCCATAGGAAATATTGGAAATATAAATAATCTGGCCAAACTCACCAGCAATGTTCTAAATTGGTGATTCTCAACGTGTGACACGAGTACCTCCTGTGGTACACAGGCTCCCTCTAGTGGTACGTGAAAGAATGACTAAATAAAATGTTTAAATTGTGCATAACGTTACAGTGGCGTCAAACTTTTTTTTAAATCCGGTTACAGTACATTTATTTATTATAAGTACAGTTGTATTTAACTAAAGTACAATACATTTGCATTTAATCATATAGAAATGTGTTTAGGTACAATTTCTATTTAACTTATGTGCAATACTTTTTAATGGAATAATTTTTTATTTCTTTAAACAACTCTTAATGTTCAAACTGTGTATAATGTTACAGTGGCTAACCAAGATTCAATATCTTTTTTAGGAATAACACCACTGCCTCATTTATTATGAACACATGGGCCTACTATGTTACTCTATTACTGTATGTGTTTAACTATAATGACGCATAATAACACGGACAGTTCTTGTTTTTAAGATCCCGTGATTAAAAAGTCAGACAGCAAAATGGCTAGCGTAAAACATGAGCTGAAGTCACACGAGATTTGCCGAGGTTAGCGATTCAAACCCCCGACGTGAAGAGGTGTTTTCTCTGCAAATATTTTGGTTGAATTCTGAAATGCACAAGATAGTGCCGCTATTAACATATTATAGCGCTCAAATTTTTTAATTGTTTATTCCCACCAAATTCAAGCGTCAACATAACTGTAAAGATAGATCATTCATAGATAATGGCGCTAATCTTAGCATAGCCAAAGTTAGCTTGAAGCATTTCTCGTACGCAAGTAAAGCTAAACTAACAACGTTCTTCCTTACAAATCTCGAGTGCGACTTTAGGTGTTTTCTGGCCGATCTTGGTCGAAATCCGAAATGAACGACCTTGTGTCGAAATGTAAAATGTAGTGTTGTTATGAATATTTCATAATGCTCAACTTTTTATCTTGTTTATTCTGACCAAATTCTAGTGCAAGTAAACAACTGTAAAGATAGATCATTAATAGCTTATGTTGCTTGTCTTAGCATAGACAAAGTTAGCTGTTAGCGTTAGTTCCTGGAGCACATGCAAAGCTCAAGCCAACCAAGTTTGTTGGGCGTAGTTTTCCTGAAAATGTTGGTCAAATTCGGAAATGTTCGACTTCAGAGGTTCCACAGTACATTTAAAAATATATTGTTT
This sequence comes from Phyllopteryx taeniolatus, assembly GCF_024500385.1. Classification (NCBI taxonomy): domain Eukaryota; kingdom Metazoa; phylum Chordata; class Actinopteri; order Syngnathiformes; family Syngnathidae; genus Phyllopteryx; species Phyllopteryx taeniolatus. The sequence goes on along the minus strand of NC_084515.1, from coordinate 13,910,717 downwards.
TGAAGTTATGTCAAAATACTGTGGTTTAGCATTTAGCATCAATTAGCATTTCTGACATTTTGCTTAATTTAAAGAGCACAAACTTTTTCTAACCGGTTTGGCGGAGCTGTGAGTTAAATGTCGAGCCGAAGTTAACTTGTTAGTTAGTGTGCTAAGCTAACCCCTTTCTCGCTGACACATGAGGCAAATGAAATGAAGTTGTTGCTTTAATTCTGATTGCTAATTAGCATGATCGCTTTGTTTCTCAGGGAGTACCTGGGCAGACAGCTGCAGTCCAGCGACCAGCAACAAGCTCCAGCTGTGGCGGCTCGAAGCTGAACTGGCCACGTGTGTGTGTGAATGTGTTATCCGTGCTTGTGTGTGTGTGTGTTCTCTATTTAATGACTCATAAGATGAAGCAAGTGATCATTCCTAATTAGTCTCTCGTGTTGTGAAGTGCGATGTCTCTGATTAAATGTACAAAGTTATTTAAATCTTGCCTGTATAAGAATGTATGTGATATCCCCTACATAAAGATGATTAAGTACGCCACTTCTGTGTGCCTTGGTGTTTCCGTTTTCCGCATTTGATCTGTTGCCACGGCGACAGGAGGTGCCATCTCTTAAAATGAAAGGAATTTCCAGCCAGATTACATTCGATTGCCTTTCAAGTAGAGAGGGCTGCATGATGAAGGTTGTTAAATTCTCACGTCACACTATAAGTATAATGCAAAGCCTGAGCAATTGTACATGCTTGAATTTGGAAATCCAAAACGCATGATTGCAGGCTCTGGGTAAAGCTATGCGACTAGCCATAAAGTCATTGAATTCAGTCCAAAAAAAAAATCTATGCTAGCCTATGCAAGTTTTGGATTAAGCTATACAGTTGTTAAAATCAAAAAATCAACACGAACCCGGATAAATGCCGGCTTTAGTGAAAGCTGCGTGATCATCTGCGTAGTCATTGGAATTGGTCAAAAATCAACACTTGCCCAGACAAAATTCAAGTATTGGATAAATAATGTCAGAAATCAAAACTAACATGGAAGAATGTGGTATCGGGTTAAAGCTATGTGGCCGTCTGTATCGTCACGTGAGTGTGTAAAAAAATAAAAATAAAAAAAAAACTAATCCAGACGTCTTCAGATCAGCAAGCATCACGGTTAGTTTCAGGGTGTGTTTTGTTTTTTCTTTGTCACCTTATGACAAAATTTATGGACTCTTATGGTTTTTAATTATTAAAAACAACCCGTTTGCACTTGTATGACAGTTAGGAATGTTACAAAGTATGAATAAATGACTAAGGCTTTATTCACAATGGTGATAGTTTGTCCCAGTTTGACAGTATTTCTAATTTCATTATTTCCTCTGGGAAACACTTTAATTACATGCATGAACCAAAAAAAACAAACATCTAGTCACACCACAATCGCAAGAATGCCGACAAGATGGATGCCGAGGCTTAGAGGAAAAACGAGGAGATTAATTATACGCACAGTGATGGAGGACTATTTCATCTTGTGCAGGCTTCACTGAGTTTCAATTGTAAATGTCACTTCAAATGCAAAAAGTTGTTTCTCAAGTCGTAATGAGAAAAAAAACATGTTTGGGAAAGGTTAGCGCTCGAGTGGAATGACAAAAACAAGGATACGGAAGGGTTTGTGGGAAAAGGATCTAATAATCAAATACAGTGATCATGTATTTTGAAGGTCACCTATAAAAAGTTGAAAAATCTCACATATTGCATTTTGGAGGAGAAAAGCTTCACTTTTTTTTAGTTTTACTGTCAATAATAGAAAGTTACATACAACCAGCAGCTAGTGACATTAGCTTAGCTGGCACAACAGTAGCATTTTGGTAAACGCGGTAACAGCAGCATTCCGTCACGCATAATACAAGTACAATGGTTACCTTGGCGGTGACAAAATTGTGCCTGTTGATTCGTTTTCTCTGTGTTACTTTTGATTTTCGGTAGATTCAAATGTTGATGGCTGCATAGCTTTAGCCAGATCCCGCATGTATCTGGGTTGTTTTCTATTTTTTCACAGATTCAACTGACTCTGTGGACAGTCTCATAGCTTTAGCCAGAGCCCGCTTAGATTTTGATTTTTGACAGACTCAATTGACTATGCTGCTAGCCACATAGCTTAATCCAGATCCTGCATAATAAATCTGGTTTGTCTTTGATTTTTCACAGATTCAACTGATTGTGTCGATGGCCGCGTAGCTTATTCGTCATTATAAATTGTAATGTACCTGTAAAATTAAGTAGAAACTTAACGGCCTCCTCCCTAATGGAGTGCACTTAAGTAAATTAACACACTATTTGAGTTGACTTGGAGTGCAAGACCGCTGCTTTTGTGTTACTGATGTCATCCATGTCGCGTACGCACGCGGATCATTGTGGCGGTCATCTGAGCAGCCTTCAGCATTACACAAACGGAATGAATCCTTGTTGCGGCGTTCATCCTTCATGCATTGATGTGTGAAAGGTGCGCCCACACACACACACACACACACACATTGAGAGTATGTCAATATTGTAGAGCGCATTATAGATCCTGGCTGCCACTTTGCTCTTCAAGTGCTATTTACAATGGTGAACTCTGGTCCCTCAAACAGATGGTGTGCCACCCCCTCCTGCCCCCCCTGTGCACTTTTATTCTAATGGTACCTGCATTCGGTGGTCAGGGTCACGTGAAAGCAGCGGCGTGTTTTATTGTTTTTCCATGACAATCGCAAGGTTGTGTCCATTATGCCTGCTTTTTCAGGTGATATCATGCATGAGGGAAGCCTTCTCACATTAGTGTCAATGTTTATTTTGGACATGTTTGTGTTTCAAGCGTGGTGAATACGGTGTTCAGTTGAATGGGAATAGAATTATGCAAAATGCAAGTTTCAGAAATGATTTTAAATAGTAATTATTCTATTAAAATGTGAAATTCATTTAAATATATTTGTTTTCATTTTTATAAATTTTGTTTATCTTTTGACTATTATTTTTTAAATCATATATGTAGACAATGTATACAATTATAACATATATACACCTTAAATATATACATTTTGATTTGTTTTTCTACATTGTTTCCTTATTATTTAAGAATTAAAACGTAAAATTACACATAAAAAATTATATTCATGTTAAAAATTGATTTATTGCTGTTATTTAATATTACATTTTCTTCAAATCTTATTAGAAATTGCATAAAAATCTAAAAGGATGTAGACACATTTTCATATCTATGTAAAAAAATATTCATTTATACAGTATTTCTTTTATGTTGATCCTTAATTATATTATTGTTACGTTGTTGCATACACAAAATATCAAATCCTTAAAATATTTACATTAAAAAATGTGACATTTCACTTTTTAAAAATGTGTGTTCTTTATATTATTAAAGATTATCCCAAAATATAAAATATTTTACATAATATATATGTACATGTATAGACTTATTATTACATAATATACAGAGTCATAAATATATACTTAAAAACATTACCCCCAGTGCCTTATTTTACCTTTTTAGGCACTATTAAATTGTATTACATTACAGTAGTGTTTACATTGAAGTATTTTTATTAGAATGCAAGCACTCGCTTCTCCTTTTTAAATCTTATGATATAGATATTTATTATTAATAATCATTTCATTCCAAACTAAATGGGTGGGCAGGCGCTCCGGACACACAACTATACATATACAAACCATTAAAAAGTCAAATTTGCATAATATATCCCCTTTAAAACAGCCAATGCTTTCATAAAATACATGTTGTGCATTATATTTATTATCTTTACAGGCCACGCATGCTTTATGATGTACACACAACAAACAGTCATATTTATCTGTGAGTCTTTGTTGTCACTTCAGTGAATATGAGCGTGTGCATCTTTATCACAATGCCATGCAGTTTAAAACAGCCTCCTTTTATGCTTTTAATCCATCGCAGGATGCCATCAAAAGTTTCCGCTGAGGGCAGAATGACGCTAATTAACCTTCTGAATGATTCATTAATGTTACTAACCATTTGAATCATATTTATTTATATGTATATTACTGTTTATTAAGTAAACAGGGCTTAAAGCATCTTCCGCATGACAGTTAGCTGCTAGCGCTAGCTCCTGATGTCGAATGCTAACATGTTTTCATTTTAGGGACAACAATAAAATTACACACTGCGACGGCGATGACAATTAGCTGCAAACGATAGATGCTGACATCAACTCCCTTTCGTACATAATGCATGCAAACATTTAAACAGTGGATAGTGTTCTTTTGGTTTTACTACATGACAGAAAATACACTGCGACTACGACAATAGTTAGCTGCTAATGAAAGCTAATAGTTAGCTGCTAATGAAAGCTAGTTGAGATTAGCTAGCATTAGCAGCTAACTGTCGTCGTAGCCGCGTGTATATTTTTAGTTTTTTGCATGTCCCTTATAGGCAAAAAATAAAATAAAATAATAGCACACTGTTTATAGAAAGTAAATAACACAGCTAAACGTGATAATGGTGCGTTAAGTCTTTAGCAATGCTAATCAGCAACACCCGCTAACAAGACGGAAACAGTATTGAAAGTAACGTGTCGTTGGTTATTTTCTACTTTCCAGTGTTGTTGCTGTAACACGATGGGAAAACTTGTACTAGGTCAACAGTGGTGATATTATTATTTTGTTATATAACTGTGTCAAGGTTTCATTCTTTATTTATTGTGCTTTACTATGTGTCTGTGGCCTGCAGGCAAAAAAACCACACAAAAAACATCTGAAGTAGTATTGTGCGCATTATTGTGTACATCAAGTGGCCCTGACTGTTTTTTGTTGTTGTTTTTTTCCCCACCGTTCCATCAATAAGTGTGATATAATTTGTGATATAAAACACATGTGGACTGGTTGGGCCAATTCCAGGACCCGGAGCACCTTAATGAGCACCTATGATCACCTACAAGTGTAAAAAAAATGAAAAATGAAATACGCATGTATTTAAACATACATGCACACACCTCAAACTCACATAATCACAACCACCGTGTACATGAATACATATTTTATTACCTTTGCACTCTGAGAGTTTTGGTTTTGACTTTTGGGATCTGCACAGAAAAAAATGTTCTCAAAATTACATTATCCATTCATTTTCAACCCTTTCAATTTAGCTTTGCTAAAGGTGTTTAAATAGCCATTAGTCTCCCATGCAAAGTGTTTCTAATAGTGATATTATTTTCAAAGGTGTGTTGGTTGTCAAGCCGGCGATGACGTCATTGCAGGATCAGCGGAAAGCTTGCTGGGCAGCGAAGAGCCGCGTTCACTCCATCTGCTTCTTCTCCTTCTACACAGTAATAATAAGCTCCAAACATTATTCCTTATGATTTCATCGGCGTGTTAAATAACTCCTGGTCAGCTTTGAGAAATTTGGAACAACTTTTTTTTGGAAGCCGGGACGAAGGTAAGCCTTTTTTTTCTTTTATTCTCGCCAAAATGTATGTAATGCTCTTTTATTTTTGTTGCATACATTCTCATCAGATGGCTCCCTTTAGGATTTGACCGTCGCATAAATGTCTTAAAACAAAAAAAAAAAAAAAAAAAAAAAACGTGATCTTGCAAAAATGTCTACAAATATCATTATTTCTGCTCATATTCTCGCAGAAAGCACGACACCCCTGATGTGTGTTAAGACGTTTAATAGCGTAAACGTCTTTAAAAACATCTGTACATTTTTTCATAACGTGCCTCAACAGCCGATTAATATGAATATGAATATGAAAATTTCATTGGAGCTCAAATTGCCTTTACTGTTACATAATGTCTGCATAAAGTCGTTGAATATCGTAAAATTGTCTTTATAACTCATTACTTTTGCTTTTGTTCTACCCAAACTGTCACTAAATGCCTTTAAAGCCTTATTGCAGGAATGTGTGTAAAATCTTGTTTTTCGCCCCCCCCAAAAAAAAAAAATTGAAAAAAAAAATTAAGATGTCAAATAAGATGTGGCTATATCACAAAAAATGCCTTTATTTTCGATCAAATGACATTGGAGACCAATTTTCCCATTTTTAATGACACACAATGACCCGGTGATAATGCCCTTTAAACTCATTATTTTTGCTTTTTGACGATCCTTGTAGCTTAACTGTCACAAAACGTTATTTAAAATAATTATTTTGGCTTTAATTGATCGCGAATTTGCCATCCATTTTGATTATATTCACGTGTTATTTAGATTAATATCAAGTTTCGCCTATATTGTTATTCCAAACTGCTTTTAATTACGCCAAAAAAAAGACTCGGTCTTAAAGCTATCAGTTATCAGCAGCAAAGTAGGTTAGAGTTTTTTCTCTTCTTTTTTGTGTATGTTCGGTTAATATTCATTGCAAAATTACTCGTGGTGCTTTTATTGTGGTAAAAACAAAATGTATAAATGACATTGTGTGTGCTTTTATTGTGGTGAAAGGAAAAAAAAAAAAGAGGCAGTGATCAAGTGCGCATGTCCATGGAGACCGGCGTGGTTCACATCCAACGAGAGGGAGGGTCAGGGGACCGGTGTCCCTGGCACGGGGATGGGGAGGCGCCGTCGGCCGGTTGCACCTGGCCGACCCCCACCGCCTCCTCTTCGGCCTTGGACGCCCTCAACGGGACGTGGGAGGCCGAGGCCGACGACGCCGAGCCCATGTCGCCGATCATCCCGGTGATCGTGGCCGTGTACTCGCTGGTGTTTGTGGTGGGCCTGGTGGGCAACTGCCTGGTCATGTACGTCATCATCAGGTCAGTTGTTTGATGACTTTCTTTTGTCATTTGAACGGATGACCCCCAAAATTTAAAAAAAGGGATAAAAGTGTTCGTGCTTTCTTCAAAAGTTGGAGTGCTTTGGCTCACTTTTGAGTTACAAAAGAAAAGTTTGCGATTCAAAAGCAAGGTGAATGGATAGGGTGTCATTTATTTTTGGCCACTAGATGTCACTCGTGTAGCATCCTAAACGAGTTTGTTTGCTTGGTTGAGAAAACAATGACAATGACGTGTCTGGAAAGAAAGAAATGAAGAGCAAGAAAGATGAAAGGGTGAGTAGAAAAGAGTGAAGCACGCAAGAAAAAGGCAAGATAAAAAGAGAACAGAAAGACTGATGCTTGTGTCACCAGTGGGGTTTAAATCTGCGTCGTGTATTCAAGAATTCAAGGACGCACGCCAAGATTGCTTGCTGGGATTGTACTTTATTTTCTGCCACAGTACCTGACCAAGTTGGCACAAAACAAAGTCCTCCTGTAAAATGTGACCAATTAACACAACACACAACTTACACAAATGAAACAACACAGGGATGTATTCAAACACTCAATAAGCAAACAACACAAGTTTCTTCGGGCCGTAATGGCGCTTTTACCTCCGGAAAGGGGAGATTTAAAGCATCCAACTTTAAAAGGGAAGAGTCTCGTTAATAAATGGAGTAGGAGAAAACACAACAAACAAAGTTGCTGTGCCACCGTTTGGTGCTGGAGGCTGCATTAAGAGGATATCATGTCATGACACACATTTTGTGTCATTACAATACAAACATAATACGATCATGCAAAATATTTACAAGAGCTTTAATTGACCCTGTTACACTTGGATAGGAAAGAAAGAAGGCTGGGTAGAGAGAGGGGGAAAAAGGGATGGAAGGGTGGATTTTGAAAGGTATGTAAGAATGAGGGAAGTGTGAGAAGAACAAGGAGGAGGAGAAAAGCAAATAAAGACAAAAGCATGTAGGAAAGAATGGAATAAAGGAAGAAGGAAGAAAATGAGTGGGAAAAGATAGAGAATGTTGGATGGGAAGAAAGAAGGATGAAGGGTAGGCAGAGAGAAAGAATGGAGGATGAGTAGAAAGGGCAAAGATGGAAAGAAGGACAGATTAAAAGAAAAAGGGCTAGGGTTAGAAATAATACATTAAAGAAAGGAAAAGAAAGAAAAGAAGGATGAATGGTGAATAAAAAGAAGGGAGGATGACAAGAAGAAAGGAAAGAAAGTATTACAAAAGAAAAAGGGTGTGACGAAAAAGGAAAGATTGGTTGGCTAGAGAGAACAAATGATAGAAGGATGATGTTTAGGAACAAAGGCTGAAAAAAAGGTAAGGCTGGAAAAAGGGAAAAAAATAATACATTGAAAGAAGGATGAAGGCTAGATCAGGAGAAAGAACGAATGAAGGCATGTCAATGGTCAGATAAAAAGAAAGAAGAAAAAGAAGAGAGAAACAAAAGAGAAAGAAAAAAGGAAAGAATGACATGGATGAGAAGAAAGAAATGAAGAAGCATGGAGGGAAAGAAAGAAAAACAGGTATGAGGGGGGGAAGTGAAGAAAGATGGACAGCTGGGAAGAAATTAAAAGTAAAAAAGGAAGGATGTAAGAAAGAAGGCTGAGTAAAAACTAAAGAAACAAGATTGAAATGTGGATGGAAAGAAGGGAAGAAAGTTGTGAGAAAAAACTGAAAAGGAAGGATGGATGAGAAGAAAGGAAGAAAACTTTCGTCAAAAAAGAAAGATGGTTGGAAAGAAAAATAGAGCATTGCGGAGATTTGATAAATAATACAAACTGAGTGTTTTTCCAACAAACAGCCCACCACGCCCTTTGAAGCCAGCAGCTCCCTTTGAGCCTTTCATCTGCTGCCCCTCCCTTGAAGATACACATTCACGTCCCTGGTGAACGTCTCCCTCTTGTGGGTCGCCACGGCGTATTGTTTATTTACAAGTGCAGCCGGGACGAGGCCTCTCTTATGAGTACTAGCGCAGCGTGTGTTTATTTTGTGTGCGCGTCAGGTACACGAAGATGAAGACAGCCACCAACATCTACATCCTGAACCTGGCGGTGGCGGACGCGCTGGTGACCAGCACCATGCCCTTCCAGAGCACCGACTACCTGCTCAGCTCGTGGCCCTTCGGCGAGGTGGCATGCAAGGTGTTCATCTCCATCGACTACTACAACATGTTCACCAGCATCTTCACGCTCACCATGATGAGCGTGGACCGCTACGTGGCCGTGTGCCACCCCGTCAAGGCGCTGGACTTCCGCACGCCCGTCAAGGCCAAGGTCATCAACGTGCTAATCTGGGCGTCGTCGTCCGCCGCCGGCGTGCCCGCCATGATCCTGGGCAGCACCAAGACCAACAATGGTAGGTGGTCTGCAAAAGTTCCGAGATACACGCTTTTTCACGTTGTTGCTTTTCATGTTGTTGTTTTTTCTGACCACCAGGGACAACAGAATGTGCTCTCCAGTTCCCAGAGCCGTACAGCTACTGGGACACACTGATGAAGATCTGCGTGTTCATCTTCGCCTTCGTAGTTCCCGTCATCATCATCAGCGTGTGCTACACGCTGATGATCCTGCGCCTCAAGAACGTCCGCCTGCTGTCCGGCTCTCGCGAGAAGGACCGCAACCTGCGACGCATCGCCCGCCTAGTCCTGGTGGTGGTAGCCGTCTTTGTGGTGTGCTGGACTCCCATCCACATCTTTGTTCTGGTCAAGGCCCTGTCGCCCCACGTGCCCGAGACCACGCCCGTCATGGCCGCTTACTTCTTCTGCGTGGCGCTGGGCTATACCAACAGCAGCCTCAACCCCATCCTCTACGCGTTCCTGGACGAGAACTTCAAGAGGTGCTTCCGGGATTTCTGCTGCCCCGGCGCCAGGAGGGACTTCCACGGCGTGAGCCGGGTCAGGAGCACCCTGAGGGACCACTCGTGTCCCCCGGACAACCGCGGGGACCCCAGGCAGGCCAGACCCGTATGACTAGCCATGGACGCGTCCTCCGTGCCGGAACCGGAGGACTCCAACGACTTGTGCTTGACACAAGTCACCACCGCTGTCTGAACTTCACAGTGGGGGTCCGCAACCTATGAAGTCAATATGGGGGTCCACAAACTGTGATGTCCACCACCGTGGTCCACAAACCGTGATATCAACCATGGATGTCTGCCCTCATGTGTGAAGTCACCATTTTGGTCCGCTTGTGGCGTTGCCACAATGGTCCGCCAATTGTGGTGTCACCACGCTGGTCTGCAAGCTGCGATATGGTGGTCCACTTGTGATGACATCATGGTGGTAATGTCACCATGGTGGTCCGCAAGCTGTGATATCAACCATCGTGGTGATGTCACCATAGTGACGCACTAGTCTGCAATGGTGGTCCGCAACTTGGGATGTCACCATGGCGATCTGCTTGTGATGTCACAATAGTGGCGATGTCACCACGGTGATCCGCAAATTGTGATATCAACTATGTTGGTCCTCTTGTGATGTCACCGTGGTGGTCTGCTTGTGACATAGACGCACATTTCAAGTAGTGATTTTATCACACTTCGTCAATTAGTGGCCTCACTTCATCACCTGGTTCATCATCCAATTGAGCAAATTAAGACGCATAATGTGATGGCTGTAATTAGCTTTACTATGGCAACTGATAGCACCATGTGTCGCACTTGAAATCCTTCCTGCAACTCACCGCGTGCAGAGCAGACATGGCATCTGTAAAGCTGACATTTACAGTAGATTGTGGTATCAAGTATTTTTGTGTGTGTATGTAAATATAAAAAGCCTCCTCTCTATTAAATGTCTTGCCTGGTACACCATTTGAGGAAATACATTCTAATATATTTTTTCATTGTCGCTAGACAGAATTGGTGGCCCCAAGCCTGATTTAAAAAATTAAATAAAAATCTATGCGTTACTCACACCCGCTATGTAGTTGAGTTCTTCTGGGGGAAGAGGGTTGCAAAATAAAAAATAAAAAAAAGAACAGGGGAGTCTACAAGAATAGAATACAATTCCATCCATCCATCCATTTACTGAGCTGCTTATCCTCACTTGGGTCACGGGAGGGCTGGAGCCTATCCCAGCTATCTTCGGGCAGGAGGCGGGGCACACCCTGAACTGGTTGCCAGCCAATCGCAGGGCACATACAAACAAACAACCATTCGCACTCACATTCACACCTATGGTCAATTTAGAGTATTTCATTAACCTACCACGCATGTTTTTGGGATGTGGGAGGAAACCGGAGTGCCCGGAGAAAACCCACGCAGGCACGGGGAGAACAAGCAAACTCCACACAGGCGGGGCCAGTCATTGAACCCGCGGTCCTCAGAACTGTGAGGCAGATGCTCTAACCCGTCACCCACCGTGCCGCCTAGAATAGAATTATGATATGGTATTAGTGCAGATTATGATCAGACAAAAAATGAATGAGAAAAATGACACAATCAGATGGACACGTACTATGAAATGAATATAAAAACAGCACTGAGAGCATAATGAAACCTTTTTTATTCATACATATTTTGCAATGGAGCTACCGCTCTGTATGACTATTTCTGTCTGCGTGCCATGCTACTGAAAAAATATGACTCAACCATCGAACAAAGTGTTCACGGTTAACGTGTGGCGTGAATGTTATTTTTTGTAAATAAGGTTTTATTGTTGTTGTTTTGGTTTTTAGAATTCGGTAGGATTAAATGCTCTCGAGGGCCGTATGTGGCGTATAGATTGCCCACCCCTGGTTTACAAAGGCTGTGTCAGTTTTTGCTGCCCCTTGTGCAGGTTTTCGGCAAACTGTACTTAAATTGTTGGAGCCAGAAATTATTTGCATATGAATTCATTTCAAATTTGGAGGTTAAATTGGTGACGAGTCTGCATTAAAGCACCTGATGATTGCTCGAGTCTCTATGCACGGTAAATGAACTTCTAGGACCAGATCAATATATTTCTATTGGTTTGTAATGTAATACGAAAGCATTGATCCTTCATGTAGCGTTTCATAATGTGACGTATTACAAGATTAATTGTAATTGTGTATATTGACCTCATTGCTGTATCAATATGACTGTGCCATATTAGCAACAATAAATCTGCGCATTGTGACTGTTTTATCCATTTTATGGTCACCGAGTAGACTTGTAAACCTTTGTCTCCTTCGTCGTCAACAATCGAGCGCCGCTTCTATTCACCCAAGAGACAAGGATGCAGAGTTTCCATGGCGACGCCACTCTGTGAAAGCGCTTTTCCATACTTTTCCCCCGCGTCCCTGAATTTGCTAGGATGGGCTTCAGTTAATGATGATGATGATGACACTTGAAATTCCAAATATTGGAAAAAATCACAAGCAAAATCTCAGTGTAAATCCACACGTGGCTTTTACACAGAATGCAATGGAGGTGGGACTTGTATATATAATGATGAAAAATAAAAAAATTATTAATTCAAATGTAATACATTTTTTTATGATACATTAATTTTGTATATATATATATATATATTTATATATATTACATATACAATTCATATTAATAATACATTCCAAAAGATTCCCTTTGCAAAATCATAATTCTCCCTGCCTGTCATTTTTTTTATTTTTATTGTTTTAATTAATGTTGACAGTACAGTATTGTAATGGCCTACCTACAATAAGGGTGAGGATATATTTCTCCTCTACAAAATACGAAGTAACGTTGTACATGGGTAATTATTACACATTAATAAGATTAAAATATTTCTAGATTATGCACCGTAAGGGTTTTTGGAAGAGGCAAATGCACAAAAAGCCAAGAAAAGTGTTATTCGAGTTTTGCTCACAAAGCTCACAAAGCGAATGGGGACAGAAGGGGACAATAGGCTGCAATACGGAAAAATACCTAAAAGGCTCATTGGCTAGCTCTGCTCACGTCAACCAATCACAATCGGTCACCAGCGCCTCTCACTTCCGGGTGTCTTCAATGGAGAAATCCGTTCACGTTTGACGATATTGTGTACTTTAAGCGAAATTAACGCTTTATTTTTCTGTTAAAAAATGAACAGAATTTTCGGACGGGGTAAACCAAAAGCACCTCCTCCGAATCTTTCGGACTGTATCGGCAATGTGAGTAGTGCCTGGCAGCTTTGGACGCATTGTTGTTGTTTATTATGGTTTATGGCTCCCGTTAGTTAGCTAGTAGGTCACCAACTCCCCATGTTTGCTTCGTGCTAACTACTTGTACTTGTTTGTCGCGTTTAATTGTCATTTAAATATATCAACGGTGTTATTTATTTGCTGTGAGGGTTATTTAAACATGCTCTGACCACCCTGCTATAAAGACAATGTCTAATAATAATAATCAGTAGCTATAGGTGGGGAAGCCATTTCATCATGTCCTCCCAGGAGCCATACTAAGATTATGGAGGGGAAAATATGACGTTTGTCATTCTTACAAAGGGAATTTTTTTGTGTGCGTGTGTTTCAGGTGGACGCCAGGGCCGAGTCCATCGAGAAGAAGATCAGCAGGCTGGACGCGGAGCTCTTCAAGTATAAGGAGCAGATGAAGAAGATGAGGGACGGGCCCTCTAAGGTGGGAATGCCAAATAGCGGTCAATCAAAAATAAATATAGAAGACGTGGTCTTCACTTGTGTGTTTGTTTGGTTTTTTTTGGGGAAGAACATGGTGAAACAGAAGGCCATGCGAGTGCTGAAGCAAAAGAGGATGTGAGTATTCACACAAATACATCCTACAGTTAGAAACTTTTTAGGCACAATTTAAATGCCATCTGGCTTTGGGCTGAAGTTCGTTAGTATCCGAGAGATCGTAATACTTTAGTGAATCCTTTGGACATTGCTTCCAACTATTTTCTGTTCCTAATGCACATAACACGCTCCGTAAAGGCATGCTTGGATGGGTTTGGTGGAGAAGAACTTGACAGAACCGTGCCCTCAACCCTGTTTAAAAAAAAAAAGTTCAGGACAAACTATAGCAGAGATAGGTGAGGAAGAACCAAAAATCCCCACTGACACACCCCAGAATCTCAGTGTAAGTGAAATTGCATCAGTTCCGCGACGCAATTGCGTACACACGGGCAGAGTTAACCACTTAGCCCGTTTGTTACCTCCATTGCTCAGCAAAACAGCAGCACCGACCGAGCCACGTAATCAGCTCCCATTCCCAACGGTTATCATGGTACTTTTTGTTTGCTGTCTAATAGGTACGAGGGTCAGCGAGAGCAGCTGGCTCAGCAGTCTTTCAACATGGAGCAGGCCAACTACACCATCCAGACGCTCAAGGACACCAAGTCGACAGTACGATTGGCTGCATTCCGTGCATCTGCGCTGTGCCACCTTTCCTCTTCCTTACAAATGATGACATCACCTCTGTTCTTCTTTGGCCAGGTGGATGCCATGAAGATGGGTGCCAAGGAGATGAAAAAGGCCTACAAGGATGTCAAACTGGACCAGATTGATGTATGTCTCTCTGTCTGTCTGTCTAGCTATCGATCAAAAATCTATACTCATCGACAATAGACAAATGTATACAGTACATACAGGTTAGATTACAAGAGGAGGGCCGTGGGCTGTCCGCAGTCATGTCCATGTCACACTCTACACGTCAATATGAAGTAGTGAAGTCGACAAATCGTCTAGTCCGAACAACCCCTATCGTCAAACTATCCAGGCATCCAACATCCATATTTATCAATATCTATCTAGCCATCATTGTTTGTGTATCTTCCAGGACCTGCAGGACCAATTAGAAGACATGATGGAGGACGCCAGCGAGGTTCAGGAGGCTCTCAGTCGCAGCTACGGCACTCCTGATATTGACGAGGACGATTTGGAAGCAGGTATGCTCACCGATTGGCCAGTTTTCTGCGATTCTTGATCTTAATTCCAGGCAGTTTGACAGCGCCTTTTATTTTATATTGTTGAACATTTGAAATATAGAATTATATTTGACAAAAGAGGGCATATTTATTATATTATTTTCTTATTGCGTGTAAAGAAAAAAATAAGTATTCATATTTTTTCTGTGGAACTTGATCCAAGTTAATGCTGGCAAAATAAATGAATAAATAAATAAATACTGTAATGGAAAATAACAGTTTCAAAGCTTTTTTGGATTAGGAGAAATCCAGAAGGGATTAAAAAAAAATCAAAAATTCAGACTTGTTTTGAATACTGTAATGCCCTGCCTATTTTCGGTCCACCATTGGCAAATTCCCATTTTCACCTTTTTTTCCCTGCTTTCATTTGAAGCCCTACATGTCAGTATGTTTTTGTATGTTGTCAGAGTTGGACGCGCTGGGTGACGAGCTGCTGCTGGACGACGACAGCTCCTACCTGGACGAGGCCTCCGCCGCTCCCTCCATCCCCGAGGGCTTGCCCGGAGACAGCAAGACAAACAAGGTAGCGACACCACCGATTGTTGAGTATTCAGTTTTATTTTTTCCGAAAGATAAAGTTCAATCTTTCTTGTCTTTTCAGGACGGCGTCTTGGTGGACGAGTTTGGCCTCCCGCAGATTCCTGCCACTTAAATGCACGCGTCAGCTGCACTTTGACTGAAAACTTTGTTTTTTCTTTTCTTTCCATTTACTGTAGATTAACACAAATACATGCGATTGGTGACTACAGTGTAGTGAAGCGCTCCTCGTGTTTGGGTTGTACTGCGCTAGCCGTGTAGCCCTGTAACATACTCGTTTTTACTTCATTCAGAAACATCATTTCACCTCATGTTCGCCATTTTTAATGTATTAATTTCTCAATATTGCTTTTATGATTTGAGTGTGGAATTGAGAGCGTCTGCAGATTTAATGTTTGAATTAAATCTTGATTTATTGATTATTATAGATCACCTGTGTAATTTTTTTTTTCAGTTGTAGGAATTATTAAAATCCGACAAGCTTTTATTTGTTTCCTTAGAGCAAGGTTGGGCAAAGTTTGGCCCGGCGTTCACATGGGCCGCTCCGTTCTTTAATCTGGCCCACTGAGTATTTACACGAACAAGGGTCCTATCTTATTAGTTGCTTTCATTTAACAGTTTTTCCCCTAAATTGGGTTAGTTAAAATGCACTTTATTCACATATTTCATTAAATATTTGGGTAATTGATTTATTGAACATATAAAATAAAAACAATGTTGCATATACATTTAACATGTATTTTATTAAATAATTCATTGTTAATAAAATAGTAAACAATTTTGTATAAACATTTGACATGCATTTCTTTATTTTATTAAATAATTGGTTCATTACTTTATTGTGAATAAAATGAAAATGTACGTCACATAATTTTTTTTAAAATGGTTCATTATTTTTAAAATAACAAAATATTCGAGTAAAATAAACGTTTACTTTTTAAAAATATTTATTTAAATGTGTTTTTTTAACTAATATAATTTATTAAAATTAATGTTTACATTTATTACATAATTGGTATATAATTAAATATTGAATTAATTATAAATAAGATATAAAAAATGTAGGATTTTTTAAAATTAAAATAAATATACACGTTAATTCCCCATTTATTCATCTGGTTAAATAATTATTTAATGTATTGTACATAATCAGATAAAAATATTAGTAAAATAAACCATTTCAGATTTAACATTAATTAAATAATTGGTTAATTAGACATAATTATAAATAATGGAATATAAATATTGTAATACATTCTTTTATTATTAAACAACTTTACATATACATTTAATGTGTATTTATTTGATAAAATAATTGGTTAATCTATTGTAAATTGCAATATCCACCCATCTTCTGCCGGTGATCAGGGGCCGGCTCGCGGGGGCAGCAGCTTAAGCTGGGAAGTCCATAACTTCCCTTTCCCCAGCCACTTCGTCCAACTCTTCCGGGGGGGCATCCCGATGCATTACCAACCAACATACTGTTTAACATTATTTTATGAAATAATTTCTTTATTATTTGTAATTATTAAATAATATAAAATATTGGCCCTTGAACAGAAAGTTCGGCCACTTCTGCCTTTAAGCAAACACTGTATTTACAGTTTTAAGTTATTTGCCAAAATGCGACTCTGGTGGGACTCGAACCCACAACCTTTGAATCACTTCCTATGTGCTTAGCTAGAAGTCCAATGCGCTATCCATTGCGCCACAGAGCCAACTGGCGTGGTCCAAATTCATATTTAACCAATTATAGATCAGCCCCTACGTAACCCAAACTAGTTTGTTGCTGGGATATGGTATTCTCGCGACATTCATCTGACATTAGCTGTGGTGATCTATTCTATTTAAATTTAATTGGATCAATTGATTTATCATGTTATTGTTTATGTTATTATTATAGTCCATTATTTATGACAGTTTATTTTAAGAATCGTTTAACTAAAATCACTTTTCCATCAATGAGGAAAAAAAACGAACTGCTTCTGGTGGTCTGACCCGGAAGTAGGTAGCTTGCTATTAGCTGTTAGCTTTGGTATTCATGCCGCGATTAATTTAAACGACAAAATTTAAACATGTCATCACAAGCAATCAGCGTGACAGTCGCTTACGGTAATATTATACCATTCCAACTATTAGAAGGTATTCGATAGAAATAATTATACTTAATATAGGGGGTTTATTAACAGTCGGTGAAAATGGCTAGCTAGCGTGTTCGCTGTCTAGCCAATCCCAAAAAGGGACATAATAGGAATTTGCTCCATGTTTTATCTCAATGGCCACTATCCTCAAGTGGGTCGTGTTGTTGTTCCGTGCAGTGAATGTGCAGCGCGTGCATTTCATTTTGAACTCATTGTTAGAGAATTTCATGCTGCAGTTGTAGTTGTCATTTGATTCTGCTATGCATGTCCATCATGCAAAGTCTTTTAAATCAAAACCGCGGGTGACTAGTGGTTAGCAGTGCACGCCAGCCTCCTAGTTCTGAGCTACTGGTTAATAATATTGTTTTCGAATATTTTTTATTCTTCTTCAATATTTGTGAATTTTATACATACAATTTCTGCACTATTTTTCCAATATTTCTGAATTGTATTCATACAATTTGTTCATTATTTTTCTAACATTTCTGTTTTTATTGTTACCCCCTAAACTTTTTTGCATTCTTTTCTCATATGTATTTCTAATCAAACATGTTCGTGTATTATTTTCAGGTTGTATTTAGCATTTGTAACATTTTTGTTGTTTTAACCTTACATTTTGTTTAGTTTTTTGGACTATTTGTATATTTCTTTCCCGTATTGTTGTATTGTTTTCTGTTTTTCATCTATCTATTTTGTCTATTATTCTGGTTTTTTTTCTATTGTCCCAATATTTACGCATTATTCATATGTATATATTTTTTCCAAAAATATGTTTATTTTCAGAATTTTGGGGTATTTTTATCGTATTTTCCACGTCTTGTATTTTTTAGTATTTTCCACCTCATGTTTTCATATTTGTTTTCTATTTTTGTATTTGCTAATTTAATATTTTTGCATATTATCTAATATTTTTATTTTAATCTTTTATTTTTAAACGTAATGTTTTTGTGGATTTTTTTTATGTTGTCTTATTAATAATTCTTCCTAATATTTACACTTTTCCTAAAATATTTTGTTTTTCAAAAATAAAAAATCATGTTTTTTTTAAACGTTATATTTTTGTTTTCCTCGAACATTTTTTCCCCAAAATATTTTCATAGTTTTCCATTTATTGATTTTTTTTATTGTTAGGATTAATAGTTTTGTATTTTGACAGCAAGGCTCACTAGGAGTTAGCACGTCTACCTTTAGAGTTCTGAGGTTGTGCATTTGAAATCTTGGTTTTAGCCATTGTGTGTGGAGTGCCCTGCATTTGGCTGTTAACCAGTCCATAACCGTCTCCCCCCCCCCCCCCCCCCCCCAAGTCAGATGGGATATGTTAGTGCTTACCCCCGTAATGAGGGTAAGCACTATAGAAAATAGATGCATGGATAGTCACCTATTATTTTTACTGACTCCCCACTCCAGGTTCTACGAAACACAGCATCACGGTCACCAGTCAGGAGGATGGCAAGAGTCCGACTGTCAAAGACTTGTCAGAGAGTCTCACTCAGGTCACCGGAGTACCTTCGGCCTCGCAGAAGCTCATCTTCAAGGGTAAGAGTCGCGTTCAGACGTCTGTCTGTACTTATCGGTTTCCCTCATTGGAGAATTGTGGCGATGTTCCAGGGAAGTCGCTGAAGGACATGGAGCAGACGCTGTCCAGCTACGGGATTAAAGACGGATGCAAACTCATGATGATTGGAAAGAGGGTGAGGCCTTTAAATTTTTGCGGATGTGCGCGTATACATAATGGTGTACCATGGTGTATTAATGCCAACAGAACAGTCCCGAGGAGGAAGCCGAGCTGAAGAAGCTGAAAGATATTGAAAAATCAGTGGAGCAGACAGCTAAAAAGCTGGAGAAGGTCGACGGGGAGTTGACTGGACTCAAGAATGTACGTTAATCGGCGCTTTCTTGTTTTGTTCTGTCAAAATCAGTGTGATAGTATGAGTATTAGCAAAGTGTATTTTTTGGGGGGAAAAAGCCAACTATTTTCCAGAAAAATGCATATTTCTGAGGGGGGGGAAATGTATTTTTGAGAGAGAGATTTTTTCTCCCAAAAAAATAAAATAAAAATAAAGGTGATGTTGTAAAATTACAACTTTAATCTCCATCTGTACTTTTTTGTCTTTACAGTTTGGGCCCAAAATTTTCCTCATATGAAAGACTTTTAAACTTTTTTTTTTGTCAGGGTTTCCTGGCCAAAGATCTTCAGGCTGACGCGCTGGGAAAACTGGACCACAGAGTGAAAGTCGCGGCCGAACAGTTCATGAAGATCCTGGAGCAGATCGATGCTCTGGTATGTCCAAAGTTTGTGGATCATTTAAGACTTAATAAAAGAAGCTAAAGTGCAATGTGTCGCTTTCAAAGCACAACTGGCGTAAGTGACATAACTCCACGTCTACGGTGAAGTAAACGTTAGTTAATTGAATGTAACCAGCCCCCGCTAGATAGAACAAATTGTAATCCCTCAACAGGTGATTAGGATAGATTGAGGGTAGACACAGCCGCTGGTGCCCTTTCAAGGACTTTATTGAACAAACTGTAAGAAAATACAGTAAACACAAGCCCATTCTTAGCCGAGCTGCTGATGGTCTCAACTGATGCCGTCACTCAACATCAGAGTGGCTAACGTTTAGCCAGTTAACAGCCAGCCAACTCTATATTCTCATTCCCCGTCTTTCATGTCACTCAACAGTCAACAGCCCAGGCCCGCCTTTTAAAGGCACGCACACGTTCAACGTCACAGATAATGCTGTGTACAACTTGAGGACGACGACCCCAAGTGGACAGAAATAATACCTGCATCTCACATGCATATATTTGTTATTACTGTATATGCATGAAGCTTTAAAATATATATAAATAATATAATAAATATGTTGTTCGCTACTTCGCGGATGATAAACAAGGGATTACTGTGCCAACGAAATAACAAAATCGGTTTTGCGCGACCTCATAGAGCCAATCTTTTTTTGTGAAAATATGTGTCCAATTCTTTGTTGCCCTCAGAGCGTCCCAGAGAACTTCAACGACTGTCGCATAAAGAAAAGCGGCCTCGTGAAGACTGTCCAGGTGAGTGCTCGCCTCCATCTCCTTCACTAGCCAACAAACCTCCACAAAAAAACTACTCGTGTTGCTCACAAGATGTCCTCACGTCAGGACTTCCTGGCCCAGTGTGACAAGATGGAGGCTTGCATATCAGACCACCTGACAAAGATCCAGTCTAAAAATCTAGCCCTGGCGGATTGAAGACATCGTAATACTGTCGTTATTGCTCTGTGAGCAACTACTGTGCTGTGTACAGAGAGCACATCTGTTGTCTGTATTTATTGTTAGCGTGCTCGGTCCTTTAGCCCTCAATGCTTGTAGATTATGTCAACATGACTTTTCATCATGGTGTCATCCCAGCTTTAAGATTTACGTCAGATTGCCATGACAGTGATACTCAGTGGACAACTGAGTGTGTTTAATTAAAAGATTTAAGTGCTCAGAAGCGGTAGTTAGCTTATTTTTACAATATGGCAGTCAAAATGTTGAAACATCACCTGTAACTTTAATTATAATTTTTAATATGGCGATAGTTTAAGCCTGCTTCAAAAACAAAACAAAGAAATTAAGTAGTTTTTCTTTATTTTAGCGTCATACAATGTTTGACTTATATTTACATTTATTTTTTACACGGGTAAAATACTATTTAAAAATCAGCGACTGTAGATTTAATACTTTTAAAGGGTGGCAGTTTGCACCTGGGACAAACTAATTCAGTAGTTTTACTTTATTTTACTTTTATATTACAGTGATTAACTTCAAATGCAATTTTTGAGGTGAATTTTGTAAAATGTGTTTATTAAAACAAGCAATTAGAAGCCGATATTGGGAAAAAAAAAAGTTTATTTAAAAAAAGTATTTGACAGGTCTGTTTTTTTCATCGCAAAACTAGACAACTCCAAGAAAATACTTTTCTTCAAAAACAGACTAGTAGAACATTTTCAAATAACGATAAAATAACAATGAAATAGTAATTAGTAGTTTTACTTTTTTAGTTATCCAGTGAACCCCCGCTATTCACAGGGAATCGGGACTAAGTTCTGTCATGAATAGCGAAAATCAGCAAAGAATTGATGCCCTCGCCCCTGGGTTTGCTATTGCTTATAGATGCCACAAGATGGCGGCAAAGCACGATGGTCGAAATGAAGCTCCTTGTCGCTCTTCAATATAGTTCCTTGGCTCCAAGCTGCCACAAGATGGCAGCAAAAGCAATATTTGTATTGCTTTAGCCTGAGTACAAAAAGTAAGATAACTTTAGTGTCATTGTACAGGTACAATGTAATTTTGGCAGAGGAAGCCTGCAGATGGCTAAAAAAAGCAAAACGCACAAAATACGGAATATGTACAAGATCTATAAATGCTGACCTGCGAATATGCAAGGTTAACTTGTTTTTACACTTGCATGGCAGTTAGTTTTATGTAAAACGAAATTAATACATGGTTTGTAATGGTGATTAACTTGTTTTTTTTACACTGGCAGTTATAAAAAAAAAATTGACTAGCTTCAATTAAGCTTTGGAAATGGTGACAGCTTGAGCCCGGGACAGTAACGAATGAATTCAGTAATTCTATTTTACAGTGGTTAACTTATTTTTGCCATTGTCAAAATGTGACCTAAAACATGGCACGTGTAGTTTAAATAAAGGTTTTACAATGACAACAGTTTGAGCCTGGAACTATGTAATTTGTTAGTTTGACTTTATTTTAGTTATATGATATGGTGAAGTAAATAATTGCTCAGATATACTTTTTTAAATACTTGTATGACAGTCAAAATGTGACTTAAAATGTCACCTTTGGACTGTGGATTTCAAGGCAGTTTTGAGCCTGGAACCAAATCAAATTCAGCAGTTTTGCTTTCAGTTGTGGCAATATTCCACCTCTGTGGAGTTGTGTGTTAAAGTCAAAAGGTGGCTACTTGCCGATTGTATCAAGAAGTGCTCAATAACTAATAACAATAATCAGTCACAGTAACAGTTTTTATTCATGTAGTACATACATATGTTGAGGTTTATACAGATTCTTAGTGATGTGCAAATGAGCAAGAAGCAGCTACATGACAACCTTGCAGTGGGCTATACAAAACACACGACAACGGAAATATACACAGGAAAAACTCCTCCAGCGGTCGGTTGGTTGCTTGCTAGCTAATCGTCTTTGTCCTTGGCGCCGTGCTTGAGAATGCGTGTGAACGCCACGTAGTTGAAGTTGCCCTTCTTGTCGATGGGCGCCTCCCGGAAGAGCTCGTCCACCTCCTCGTCCGTGAACCTATCGCCCATGGTGGTCAGCAGCTCGCGCAGCTGCTCCTCCTGGATCAGACCTACGGGAGTCACAAGGGACCACGTCAGCCTTGTAAATGTAACTGACTACATGTGTTACTAAGGACCTTCACATAGCTGTACTTTCCTTGGTTATTTTCTGGCAACTTTTACTCCACTAAGTCTCTTCAACAAAATGTTTACTTTTCCTCAATATATTTTCCCTAACCATCTCAAATACTCGTTACTGAAAAATCTACTTCAAAAAAATTGTTTGTTGACGACATGCTGGAACGGCAAAACACAAAGCGGGAGAAAGTCCTGCCTGCCCAGAGCGAGGCACCCAATTTATCCTGATGTTTTACTGCTCCCATGATGTCAATAAAAGGCTACAAAATGAAGTGTGGCTTTCCTTTCCTACATGTAAGGGCATTGGTAAGTGAGTATGTATTGTAAAAAACAATCGCTGAAAAATCGGCGATATAGCCGAGGCACAAACGATGACTGTACAACAGTTTTAAAGCCTATTGCAAAATAACTGATGAATTCTCCTTTAATTTGCTTGTGTTAAACACTTAATTTTACACCGCTTTGTGCGTGTCAAAGCGCAATAACCGAGCTGCATCATACCACTTTTTTGGGCAATCCTCTCTATTGTGCGTACAGTACCTAAATGGCAAAACTCGAGTCGCGTGGCTTCGAACTCACTCACCGGTGCCCTCCTCGTCAAAGCAGGCGAAGGCATTGCGGATGACGTCCTCGGGGTCGGTGCCGTTCAGCTTCTCCCCGAACATGGTGAGGAACATGGTGAAGTTGATGGGACCCGGGGCTTCGTTCATCATGGCCTCCAGGTAGTCGTCGGTGGGGTTTTTACCTCAGGAAAAACAAGAAGAGCGTGTAAACGAGTCGTAAGATCCTGATGTTGTTGTTGTTGTGTTTAGTGTCTACCTAGAGAGGCCAACATGTCGTGCAGGTCCTCCTTGTCGATGAAGCCGTCCCTGTTTTGATCAATCATGTTGAAGGCCTCTTTGAACTCCTGGATCTGGGACTGGTCGAACATGGCGAACACGTTGGAGGTGGCGCGCTGAGGACGCTTCTTGGTGTTCTTTCCCTTGGCCCTTTTGCTCGACATGTTGGCGACTCAAGTCCCCTCCTCCTCTTCCCCCTGGAACGCACAAATACATCATGTACTGTACAGGTACATAACACATTGACAATAACAACAACAACAAAAGGAATTTATCCAACTTCTCACTCATGCACGCTACGATTCTTTGCTGGTACGGACTGTTCCATCACTGATCTGCTTTAAGCTGTTACAAAGTGAGAAGACTTGAGAGATAGTAACCACGACCGCTGGGTGGTTCATCATGCGACAAATAATCTAGGTGCGTTTAGCTACGATGGCCTATTTAAAGCATCGATGGAGCTAACAAAGCGCTAGGACAAACGCGCATGATTATGATTTAGGTTAAACGTGTAATTTTTGCATATAAAGCTAGGCACCTTGTAATATTGACGTATTGTTATTAGTCACGCAGAGACGTCTTCAGAGAATCCTGCGGCAAGAGGATCAGGAGGGCGGGACTAGTGGTATTTTACTTCCTGTTTACCAAACGGACCAATCAGAAACGGGACAACTGTTTTACTTCTTCTTTACAACTAGTAAGTAATTTCTTCAAATGAAACAGAGCTAAGAGTCGTATTTCTGCAAATATATCTAATACGCGTCCTAAAGTAACAGTCAGTATGGATTGTTCCATGTTGCCCAATTATTTCTTTGCGATGTAGAAACACAACTATAAAACACAACTCTTAAATAAAAAATAAAAAAAATATATATATTATTTGAACAAAATAATTGGTAACTATGAAACGACAGCTACTACTTTTACTGAAAAACAAAACAATATATTTCCAAAATTAGTCCATCAGTCTGGCATGTTCCTTGCAGCTAACACTCGTTGCATGGTGGTTTTAGTTAGACAAATTTTATTTTAATCTAATCAAATATAATCATACGGCATTATTAAGTAACTTTAAGATATATTTATTTAAGAAAAATCTGATGATGTGTCCAAAAATGAAATGTTTGTCTTTCTTTTCTTGACATGTTCTACTTTTAACACTCCAATGCAGTTGGTGGCGTTGTTGCACATTGAAGCTGGCCTTGAAAACTTCCTATATGAGAACGAAGAAGAAATAGTCCCTGCACTCACATCTTGCACTTTATAGGCCGCACTTTCGCCACTAGACGGCGGTGTTACCAGCGATAACATAACATAGCATATGAGTAAACTTCTCTTGAGTGTGATTAACAAAGTATTCTTAAATAAATCAAACATAATAAATAGTATTTGTCACAACCAGCTTCAAAGGCGACCTAAGCACGAATGGAAAAAAATGCAGTAACTCGAGTCGTCTCCGTAGTTCCG
Organism: Phyllopteryx taeniolatus; assembly: GCF_024500385.1. Classification (NCBI taxonomy): domain Eukaryota; kingdom Metazoa; phylum Chordata; class Actinopteri; order Syngnathiformes; family Syngnathidae; genus Phyllopteryx; species Phyllopteryx taeniolatus. The sequence continues at coordinate 13,885,686 of NC_084515.1, read as the reverse complement.
AATCACACTTTCATGCTTTTTTTCCTGGAATCCAAAAATGTAACGAAAAAAAAAAATCAATGTACATTTATGTTCCATCTTTGGCAACAATAAGTTTTATGTAAAATACTCTGAAGTAGCACTGGACCAACATTTCTTCTTTCAAGTTACAGGGTGGTAGGGTACGCCAAGGAGCTCCTCTCCTTCTCCTTGTGATCTAAATTTAAATATGTCCCAGCCTTAAAAGGTCCTGAGGGGTGTCTTGTGCATTCTGCAGAGTGGCAGCATTATTTTTGGTCTGTGGACCACTGTCCCGTCCACGGCTTGCTTTCCCTCGTTCTGGATTTGCTTGTTTTAAAAAAAAATTTTAACACCTCATTTTGATCCATTGTTGGATTCCTGGAGACTTGGTTGTGGTAGGTCCTGTGTTTGTCTTGTAGTAACAAGTAGTTTGTATGTTTCGTATGCCAGCTTAAGTAATATATGAATCAGAAGGCTTCCTTAGCTTGTTAGTAATGTTATACTCATATATTCATACATCATGTCTGAGTTGTACTGCTCTGTATGAACAGTATGACTGTTGACATGCTGTGTCCTTGTAGGGGCTGTATGTGTCACTGCTTTGAAATGACATTTAAAATAAAGAAATACTGTATTATGATTGATTCAGGCAAAAGAGCACAGCTAGGTAAATAGGGCGCAACTTCAAGCATTATGAATATCATAATGATCTAATTCTGGAGGGTGATGAACATTATAAACAGGGCTCTTGCTCAAAGAGCTAACTTGTGTAGCTGACATCAGGATTCCCATGAAACAGGCAACAGTGTGTATATATATATATATATATATATATATATATATATATATATATATATATTTCTAGTTATACCTGTATTTGAGTTAATATATTTAGTTGTTTTTTTTAAAAGTATTTTTGTTAGTATTTGTGTTTTTATAAACAGGAAAATTTGTATACTTGATTATTGTTTATATGTTTTTATGTTGAAACAAGCATAATTACTTCAATTGTATCATGTATGCATTAGATTTGTTTATATTTGTTTTTGTTAAACAGGCAACAACTTTTATCTTGTGTTTTTGTATATTGTTTGTTGTATTTTTTATGTTAAAACAATCACCATTACTTCGACTTTTATTATTTACTGTAATATATATATTTTAAACGGATAACATTTAAAAATGTATATAATGTTAAATTTTTTACAATTAGTTTTTCTTCAATAGGCAGCATTATTTTATTCCGAACAATTTATATATCTGTAAATGTACGCCTTCATAATTCATTTATATTTTTATTCACATTTCTTTCAGAGTTTGAATAGCTTTTTTGTCATAATAATTTGTTCTTTTGTTTTTTTTATTTGTAATGAGGCACCATTATTTTATCATTATTTGATTATTCTTATTTATGTTGGTTGTTTATTTCCTTTTTCTCTCTTTTTTATTTTTATTTTTTTGTAAATATTTTTTTTCCCTACTGAATAGAATTTTTAAAATGCTATTTTTAGAGTATTTTTTTACTGTTATTTAAAAAGGATTAGTTGTGCCTTGCAACACCTGCAAGATGACACGTTGATGTCACAAATACGTATAGTGTATGGAAACATCTGGTTTGAACTGTATGTGGTGGTCATAGATCAATCTATAGTGCTCATAAATCAATATATGATGCTAACGATGACGTTCCTTCGTAGAGCTGGTCCAGGCGTAAAGTGTGTGTGTGACGTTGTAACGACGTTGCGGAGCGGCCCTTCAGGATGTCAGGATCAGTGCAAGTGTCCCAGAAGGAGCAGCAGCTGCAGCATCACAAAGAGCAGCATCAGAAGGAGCTTCACCATCATCATCATCATCACCATCATCATGGACACCAGCATCAGCAGCATCGCTATGAGAGCAAGAGTCACTTGAGCACCAAGTCCTCCGTCAGCAAGCAATCCTTCTCCACTTACAAGACCACCACTCGTCGGTAAGAGGGTCTGAAATATCTGTTTGAGCGGGACCTGAAGTTGTTTTCATGTGATTTCTCTGAGGGATGCGTAAAAGAATCTAGGAACCTTTGTTGCTGGGTTTGCAGTGCCGGAACCTTGTAGTTCTTGGAAAATTTTTAGTCCAGGGATCATTTACCAGGGTCGAAAGAAGTACCTGCTGGAGATGTAGTACTTTTGAGACGTTGAGGGTGGAGGTGGGGTGGAGTCTGCAGCGAACGTAGAGTATCTGATTGGAACCATGGAGTTAAAGGAATGTTTATGGTCCTAGGGTCATTTATCAATCAAAGAAGACTTTCAAGAGGTCCAGGAACCTTCGGGGTAGGGTCTGCAGTACTGCAACCTTGTAGTTGGAGGAACTTTTCTAGTCCTGGGTTATTATATCAGGGACTGAAGAAGACCATAGTACTTTTGAGATGTCCAGGAACCTTTGTTGCAGAGCCTGCAGTGCCTAACAAAATCGGATTGGAACCGTTTAGTTCCAGGAATTTTTTTCTGAAGGTAATTTCACCGAGCCCCAAAAAGGCTCTTGAACGTTAGAGTCCCAAAAGCATTTTTAGTCCCGGATTAATGTATCGGGGATGAAAGATGACTCAGCGGTTGGGGTGGTGGTACTTTTTGAGAGGTCCAGGATCCTTTGAAACAAGGGTCTGCACTGAACATCCTCACTGGAACCTGTAGATTCAGGAAATTTTTAGTACCACTTTAACTTTACTGGTCCCAAAAGAAGTACTTTTGAGAGGTCCAGAAATCTTGGGGCAGGAGTCGTCTGCAACTATGAACATATCTGAATGGAACCTTTAAGTTCAAGAACTGTAAAAGTGCTTGGAACTGTGATTGGAAATGCAGCTTTCGGGAGTAACCCTGGAATTTTGGAGGGTCAATGACAGGGCGACTGCAAATGGGTCATTGAATCGTAATCAGTCAGCTGTGTGTACCACTACGCGATCATTGGCCTGTCGCTCTTCAATAACAGTCTCGTTCGCTTGTTGTATCGTAAATGTTACATTTCATTTTCACCCACAGGTGTGTTGATTAAAAAAGACTGATGCAAAAATATCAGCCTAGCAGTTGCAGCAGCATTGTTGAGGTGTGTCTATGTACGTGCCGTTGCGTCTCACGCAACACAAGTCAACACAACACACAAGTCAACGTGTACTGTCGCGTCCTTGATGGTGGAAGTGTGTCAGCGTCTCTATAAAGAGGTCAGGGAAGGAATTTGAGCTGGACTCGAGTGCTGCCAGATGCATTCATGAGCAGCTGGGCTATTTGTGAAGGCTGACTAGGATACTTTACTGTATGTCACTGACGGGACCTTCCCTTAAGTGTAATAGTGATATTTACTGTATATTAATATATATATATATATTTTTTTTTTTTGCTTCAGTGCAAGTAGCTTTGTGATAAGGTCTGCAGTTTTAGGACCTTGTAGTCCCGGGAAATATTTGAGTCCTGTGGTTATTTTTACTGTCCCCGGAAGAAGACCCTTGTTTTTTTAAATACTAAATTTCCCTCTCTGTGACTTAATCACTGATTGCGTCGTCCATTTGACACCTCACCTAAAAAAAAAAAACGACTCCCTTCTTCATGACCATGAAACACACCTCCTGGACAGCAGACGTGGCATCTGTAAAGCTGATGTTAACGTGCGGGTTTAAAGAGTAAGTCCCGTATTACGACAGAAAACATTGTCTTAGATGCTATTGTTTCGACGCGGAAAATTGAGTTAATTGCTGAGCCCATTGAACCCTGTTGCTAGTATTAAACAGTATCTTGGATGAATTCAAGTGTAGTGTAGTTACTGCATGTTATGAACAAGTTCTCTGTGCAGTATTAAAATAGAGTAAACATTTATTACAAAAAATTATGACCCTCATAGATGCCTTGTACACCACCTGCCACTAGAAGAAGAAATATGGTATTTTATGCTATCCTGTTATGTATTTATAAATCCCTAATCAAATGGTGTACCAGGTCAGGCTTAAGTGGACTAAAATACATCTTTCATTTTTACATTCAGTGCCAAAAGATACACTGCATGCACACCGGACCCCCGAAAATAAACACATGCACATTTCAGTCATTGTAATGAAGGGACTGGCACAGAGAACAAGAAGCAAATGGTGTGTGTATGACTGCCTCAGGACAAATCCATTCATTTTCTATAGTCCTCATGAGTCATTAGCGTTACGGGTGAGCTGGAGTCTGTTGCGGCTGACTTTGGGCGAGCGGCCGGGTACACTCTGGACTCACCAACCAAATCGCAGGATACATATTCTATAGACAAACAAGCAGTCACATTAACAATCACACCTATGGACAGTTTTTAGAGTCTTCAATGAACTTAACCACATGTACATTTTGGAATGTGGGAGGAGGCCGGAGCACCCAAAGAAAACCCACAAAGTTCGGGCAGTGCTGTAGAACGGTTGAACTGTGATGCAGTGTGCTAAATAGTCGGGCAACATGCTCCTGAAGTGCACCAAAATACGTTTATATAAATTATAACGTTTTCACCTTTTACTTTCCAGCGTGAAGACCTCCGTGAAGACCGAGAAGACGGGTCTGGAGCAGGTGGTGAAGTCGCTGAGTCCGCTACCCAAACGAGCCAAGCGCACCTACCTGGCCACCGACTTGGACAAGGAGGTCATAGGCTATGTGATTCCGATTTTCAGAGCCAAGTGAGTGCAAATCATCATACACTAGTCACTTTCAGGTGTAATTTCAGGTTGAACCAAAAATACACAATTATCTTTTACAGGTCAACTCAATTTGACCTTCTCTAAACTTCTGACTCTTGTCCAACTGATCAGTACTTTTCGCACAACTTGCTGTTTTCTAACAAGGGGCTGAACGACAAAATTCATCCTGACATTTCACCCGAAAGCCCGACATCCCAAACCTTTCATGACTAGTGTAATTGAGCTGTGTCTAAGGACTCGTTTGACAACTGTGTTTCCATCGTGAAGCCATGAAGAGGTGCGCGAACTGATGGAGGCCCGCGAGGACGACGTGACCGAGGAGGGCATCAACTTTGTGGCCATGAGGAACCTGTTTGTTCGTGAGGCCAGAGAAGGGATGGAGGTCAAGGTGGAGAAGAAGACCCGAACCACGCGCATCCGAGAGTCCACCGAGCGCATGGAGCTGAACAGGACTGTAAGTAACCCTTTGTCCTTCTTTTGGGAATCTTTACCGCATTCAATATCCTAATCCGACTCTCTCTCGCTATGGACCAGTTGTACGAATGGACAGAGTTCCGTAAGAAAATGAACCCGGATAGCCTGATGCACCCCCCGGAGATGACCACCAAGCCCCGTGGTCAGACCGTGTGGGAGGGCCAGACCATCAGGCTGCACTGCACAGTGGCTGGATGGCCCAGACCAAGGATTGCCTGGTAATGGATGTATTTTAAATTGTCATCAATTAAGTGTAAAGAGAGGTTAACCGCTGTGTAATGAAACTAAAATAATGTCAAAAGACAAGGACTGTGTGGACGTGTCTGCGGTGTTGAGTTTTATGTGTGTCAATGGGGAGGGGGTTTAAACGATCTCACTGCGGTCTCGCAAGCTATTAGCTCCTTAGCTCGCGGATTAGCGAATGTAATAAACAGTTAACTTTCACGTGTGTGTGAGTGTGTTATGTGGGTATTAAACGGCGTCACCATGGTCTAGCGAGCTGTTAGCTCCTTAGATTGCAAACTAGCGAACATAAAATACAGTTACCTTTCCCGTCTATGTATGTTATATGGGGATTGAATGACCTCACCATGGTCTAGCGAGCTGTTAGTTCAGCTTGCGGACTAGCGAACATAATCAAGAGTTAACTTTCCCGTGTATGTGTGTTATGTGGGGATTGAACAACTTCACCGCAGTCTAGCGAGCTGTTAGCTCCTGAGCTCACGGACTAGCGAACGTAATAAACAGGTAACTGTCCTGTAAATGTCTCTGGTGTGTGCATCTACGCGTGGTGCAGGGAGCAAGGCTGCGGCGGATTGGACGGCGCCAACACTGGTCTGGCAGCTAGCCACTAGCGGCTAATACGTACTAGCCGAGATGCTAATAGCAGGCCACTTCACAGTAGAGCCGTCCAACTCACCGTCAGCTTGCGTCTTTGGCATCACTCGTCACCGTAATCACAACAAAAGATCCTAAGCAAAAGAAAACCATGTTAATTTTACAAGTCACTGCTCACTGTGCTGATGTCGCGTTTGATGTTACTTTGAAGTTTTGATGGCATATTTTTTTTTCCTTAAAATAGCTCAAAATTGCAGGTTTATTAAAGCCTGTGTGGGTGTGTGTATGTGCTGCATTCAAGGTACAAAAACAATGTGCTGATCAACGCCAAGGCACGCTCCGAGAAGTACACCGTGGAGAGCAATTACAACATGCACTACCTGGAGATCAAGAAGTTAGTAATCACCAAGCCTCGCTGGCATGTGTTCATGTAGGATGAAGATAAACGCGGTTTGTTTTTTTTGCCCCCACCCACAGCTGCGACTTCCTCGACACGGCCGCGTATCGTGTGTCTGCGCTCAACGTAAAAGGCGAAATGTCCTGCGTGGCCACCGTGGTCGTCAAACGTAAGTAAACAACAGTCGAAGCTCAGTCATTTCCTTAATAAATGCAGTCCATTTAGCATTTTGAGAGCAAAGTATGGCCACACATGGCCCGCTCTGCTCTTTTATCCGGCCCTCTGAGCATTTACATTACCAGGAGTCGTTTAATATTTGTTGCATTAATTAAACAATTTTTCCCTCCTATAATTGGTGTATTGTCTTCTTTGTTTAAGTTATTGAATATTTGGTTATTTGTTTCATAGTAAATGAAATGAAAAGAATTAATTAGAAATAACATTTTGAAAATGAGAATGAATTATTGTTTTATTATTACAATAAACAATTTGACAGGTTTTTACCTGCGGTTCAATTTTTTAATAAACATTTTTACTTCTATTAGATAATTAATTTTGATTATGTTATTCGTTTGTAGGTACAATTAAATTATTTATAAATAATGAACTTGAGAAATAAAATAGAATTATTTTCTTAATTAAATTAACTATTTTACACATTTCATACATAGGTCTATAGTGTTAATCTTTTTTCAATAGATTTTTTTGGATTTTTTTTGTTCAGTCCTTCTTTATAGTGTTTGACTTTTAATTAAGGATGGCTGATTTTTCTCTGCAGGCTTCCAGGATGAGGAAAGAGATCTGATTGTGACCAAACCTCGTGAGTCAGTCCGAGTAACTTAGCATTAGCTTTAGCTTTCACGTGGCTCACTTAAAAGCCACACTCACACACACAGTATACCGGTAATTAACATGGTATTGAACAATGTGATTCTAAGTAAACTATTAGAACAGATCTGAATAAACCAAATGTGAATCTCTTTCTTCAGAAAAGAGAAGGAAAATGATATATTATGTACATTTCATCTTTAAAATCTTGGATGGGGTGGTGCACCTGTGCTGTTGGGATGTCGAAGGGGGTGCGGTGCTTGAAAAGTTTGTTTTCTATGTTACAGGGGGCTTCTGCTCCGAGCACGGTGTCACGTTCGAGACCACCATCCTGGACAAATTCGACGTGGCCTTCGGTCGCGAGGGTGAGACGCTGAGCCTGGGCTGCACCGTTATCGTGTATCCCACCGTCAAGAACTACAAGCCCGAAGTGGTGTGGTACAGAAACGGTGAGTCGGCCCACCGTCGCGACAGTTTCATCCGCCTTTATGAACGTGAAGTCTGAAATCTTTTGACTTTTTCTCACCTTCAGGTGTCCCCCTGAAGAAATCGCAATGGGTGCACACCCAGTGGGCCGGACAGCGCGCCACCCTCACCCTGGTCCACCTCAACAAGGAAGATGAGGGCATGTACACCATGCGTGTCATCACCAAGTCGGGCTATGACACCTACTCTGCCTATGTGTTTGTCAGAGGTAGGTTTTTTTTTCCTCAAATGGGGGTGGGGGTATTCATTTTTACTGGGGTAATATTAAACATTACTGGTGTATTACAATTTATGTCTGATGAAATTGGAGTTTAAAACAGCATAAAAAGGGACTATTATGGAAAAATGATAGACTTTTCACAAGATTTTGGCATCTCTTTGGGATTTATTTTTTTTGGTCCATTGTTGCGTCCATTTTCATTCTAAAGGTGTTTGATGGGGTTGAGGTCATGATTCTGTCAAGTTCTTCCTCCCCAAACTCATCCAATCATGACTTTATGGACCCCAGTTCTAAAAAAAATACTTTCTACAAGATTTAGGCATGTGTCTGTGGGAAATGTTGGGTCCATTCATTCATCTGTCTTCGTTCATCTCGAAAGCTTTTAATGGAGTTGAGGTCAGGATTCTGTCAGGTTGTTCCTCACCAAACTCCTCCAAGCATGCCTTTATGGACTTCGGTTGTAAAGAAAGACTTTTCACAAGATTTTGGAGTACGTCTGTGGTAATGAGCTGATCTGTGTTCTATGGTTCGTTTCATACATGTTTGATGGGGTTGAGGTCAGGGGTTCAGTCATGTACCAAGTATTAAGATCTTGAGTGATTAAGGACGATAGCCCCACCACCTCATTCGTCTATTAGGGTTAGTGTCCCAAGACTTTTGACTGGATAGCGTGTACTGGTTTACACTATGCTAGAAGAAGTAGGTCAGATAGTAGATGCTGGGCAGTTAATACAAACCAGACACATTTAGAAATACCACTGCTCACCTTTGTGGACTTGTGTGTGTGTGTTGCTAGATGCTGACGTGGAGGTGGAGGGGGTCCCTGTAGCCCCCCTGGATGTGCGCTGCCACGATGTCAATAAAGACTACGTGGTGGTGACCTGGAAGCAGCCCGCCGTCGAGGGCAGCAGCCCCATCCTGGGCTACTACATCGACAGGTTGGTTAGCCTCCCGCAACCCCAGTGCCACCCTCAATAAAAATGCTGTTATTAAAAACAAAATTTGTTTTGGTAGGTGTGAGGTGGGAACGCACCACTGGGCGCAGTGTAACGACACCCCGGTCAAGTACGCCCGCTTCCCAGTCACGGGCCTGGCGGAGGGCCGCTCCTACGTGTTCAGGGTGACGGCCCTGAACATGGCGGGGGTGAGCCGCGCGTCGCGCATCTCCGGCGTTGTGGTCGCCATGGATCCCTTCGACAGGGCTCGCCTCCTCGGTGAGGAGAAACATAGGAGCTTCGAACACTAAAGCAACAAAGTGAACTTCTCAAATTATTAGTGGTCTTTTTTTCCCCCTCACCCTTGCAGGACCTTCTGCCCCTTGGACCGGCATGATCAAGTTCACAGAGGAGGATCACACTGGTATTTGCTTACTTACTTGTATACAGTGCATTCAGAAATTATTCACAGCGCATCGCCTTTTCCACATTTTGTCAAACATTTCAAGAAAAATAAATTAAGGAAAAAGTGAATTTATTCCATTTTGGAATAAGGCTTTAACATGAACTGTTGGGAAAATGAAGCGCTGTGAATACTTAACAAATGCACTGTATCTTTTTTATGTACCTTGTCCAAATGTCTTCCATCGTCGTTATCATGTGCCCCCAGCTGGAGTGGTCCCTGGAGAACCCACTGACGTCGTGGTTACCGAGGCGACCAAGAGCTACGTGGTGCTCGCCTGGAAGCCCCCCGTTCAAAGGGGTCATGAAGGAGTGATGTATTACATTGAGAAGGTGAGAAACGCTAGATAATCCATCATTTTTGGGTAAAAAGATCATCATTTTATCATCTTACGAGAATAAAGTCATGAATTTTAGAAAAAAAGGTTATAATTTTACAACTATAAATTAGAATAAAAATTTCTCTATTAGTCGAATGAATTTGTAATGTCACGAAAATAAATTTGTAATTTTTTGGAATGAAAAAGTAAAATAAAATAGAAGAAAAAGGCGAGTGTAAAGCCATAATTTTATCAGCAAAGTTGTAATTTACAAGCAAAAGTTGTTATGAGAATAAAGTCTTCAGTTTTGAGAATAAAGTCATGAGAGATTAGTCATAATTTTACCAGGATAAAGTTGTAATATTAAAAGAATAAAGACATTTATATGACTAAAGTAATAGTTTTTCAGGAAAAAAGCCCTCCTCTTATGAGAATACCTGTAATTTTACCAGAAAAAAGTTGTCACATTTCATGAATGAAGTCCATTTTTTTCAAGGAAAAAGTCTAAATCTTATGAGAATAAAATCTGAATTTTATGAAATTGAAGTTGCAATTTACAAGAAAAAGTTGTAATTTTACAAAATATTTGTCATTTCACCGGAATACATTCATAATATTACAAGAATAAAGTGGCATTTTAAAAAAAAAGAATAAAGTTGTATTTTCTTCAGAAAAAAAAGTCATAATATGAGATAATCATATTTGTTTCTCATAGTTTTACACAAATGAAACAGCAATTTTATGAAAATAAAGTCAAACTCTTACAATAATGAAGTTGTAATTGTATGTATCTTGATAAAATTGGACTCTGTTCTTATAATTATTTTTTCCCCCCCACATTTATTTTTTTTTTTTTCAGTTTTCGGGCATCTGACTTTTGAGGTTCTACTGTGTTATTTAAAAAAAAAATAATTTTGCACTTGCATTTAAAATTGTATTAAAATTAGGTATACGCTGCTCCATTGGCACTAATGAATGCTCGTGCGTTCAGTGCATTTCAGGCTCAGACACGTGGCAGAGGGTGAACACGAGCATGCCCGTCAAGTCTCCTCGCTTCGCCATGTTCGATCTGGCCGAAGGTAAATCGTACAGCTTCCGCGTGCGCTGCTGCAACTCTGCAGGCGTGGGCGAGGCCTCCGAAGCCACCGGCGAGATCACCGTGGGCGACGTGCTCGGTGAGCGGGCGAGACAAATGCATAAACCTACAACAATTATTCAAATGAACGGCGTCATCATCAGCGCGCTTCTCCACAGACCAGCCTTCATCTCCTGGCAAACCCGTGGCCACCAGGAACACCAGCACCTCCGTGGTGGTCTCCTGGGGGGCCTCCAAGGACATCAAGAACCTGGTGGACTACTACATCGAATACTGCGTGGTGGGCACAGACGTCTGGATCCCGTGCAACAACAAGCCCGTCGAGCAGACCAGGTAAGACCCTTTTTAAAATAAAATGAAAATCAATGAAGACTACTCTCTCATTGATGATGCAAGTATTTGTCATTTTACGAAAAATAAAGTCGTAATATTACAAGAATAAAGAGACATTTTCAATTAAAGGCCATAGTCTCTAAAAGTCATATTCTTCAGTGAAAAAAAAGTTGTAAACTTATGAAACTAGTTGTAATTTTACGAGAGAAGTCTGATTGGTTGTAATATTACAAGACATTTTTTTATATCTTTTGAGAAAAAAAGGTGTAATATAGTATGAGCGAAAAAAGTAATAATAAAAAAATTTTCGTTTAAATTTTAAAATCAATCTTATGAGAAAAAAGATTTTAGTAGAATATACTGAAGTTGTAATAAAACGAGGTAAAAGTTTATTATTTTTTAAATAAATATTGAGACTAAAATCCATAAAATTGTAAGAATAAATTTTTATTTGTCAAGAAAAGATCAGCCATTAAGGCGGCACGTCCTCACAGTTCTGAGGACGCGGGTTCAATCCCCGGCCCCGCCTCTGTGGAGTTTGCATGTTCTCCCCGTGCCTGCGTGGGTTTTCTCCGGGCACTCCGGTTTCGTCCCACATCCCAAAAACAGGCATTAATTGGAGACTCTAAATTGCCCGTAGGCGTGACTGTGAGTGCGAATGGTTGTTTGTTTGTGTGTGCCCTGCGATTGGCTGGCAACCAGTTCAGGGTGTACCCCGCCTCCTGCCCGATGACAGCTGGGATCGGCTCCAGCACGCCCGCGACCCTAGTGAGGAGAAGCGGCTCCGAAAATGGATGGATGGATGGAAGATCAGCCATTAAAAAAATGTCCTATTCTTGTGAGGATAAAGGAAAAAAATCGGATTTTACGAATTACCTCAGCTTTGTTTAACAAAAAAAGTTGTCATTTTAGAAAAAAAGTTACAATTTTACAAGAATGCAGTTGAAATTTTACGGGCTAATGTCGTAATGTGGTCGTATTTTCAAAAAAAAATCACGTAACGAAAATAAGTAATAATGAAAACAAATTTTATTGTGCTGGAAGTTTGTCAGAATTTTGAAGAAAAAGTCCTCATTTTAAGAGACTGAAGTTGTAGTTTACCAGAATAAAAAGGTAAAATTATGATCATGAATGAAAGAACGATAATTCAAATTTCCCGTTCTATGGTTATCATCCCACATGTCCTCTTTTCCAGCATTTGTACCCTTCTGTGATGGCGTCACAAAAACAAGGCTAAAATAAAGCAAAATTATTATGATGATGATGGTTAAACTCAAAATTGCAGCACTGTTTTTCTTCCATTGTATTACTAAATAGCATATCGGCTCCATATTACCCAAAGTATGCCACACCTAACCACAGCTTTTAACGCAAAGAAAAAAAAAATCCCCAATAATCAATCTGAGTCCGTCTTGTGTGGATTGCGCTCAGGTTTGTTTGTCACGGCCTCACCAGCGAGACGACGTGCGTGTTCCGAGTGAAGGCGGTCAACGCCGCCGGCTACAGCCTGAGCTCCACCGCTTCCGAGCCAGAGCTGGTGCGGGCGGCCATTTGTGAGTCTCCTCGCTGTTTTGCTTTTTTTTTATTTGCTTTGCCTTCAGTCTTTCTCTCTCTCGCCGTCTGCTCTCCAACTTCATCAACTTTTAATATACTGCTCAGAACACCTCTTTTTAAATTCATTTAAATTTTGACTTACCCTTTCACCTTTTGTTCTTTATTCCCGACCGGAAAGCTTTTCTTATATTTTTCACCAACCTCGTCGTCTTCAACTGCTTTTCTTCTCACTTACTGTACATGGTCTACCCTGCTGTGTTTTGCCTGATTTTTCTCTTCAAGGGGACGTATTGTGTACAATTTACTCTTTAATTGCTTAAGAAATGCTTCATATGTCTCCTTTAAGAATAGTGCCCGCTGAACTCATGTTATGCGCATGTGCATCACTAATTTTTCAAAAGATTTTTGGGCCCTTGCTGTGTGATGTAGACGTTGATGTAGCTGTGTGCTAACTCTTCAGGAGTCCTGTTGGTGCATTGACAAGGTGAAAAAGGCTAAAACATACTTAAAGAGCATGAAGCTAATGAGTCAAGCGTCTGTGTAAGTACTTTATCCATTATGATGGCCCTTAAGAGGTGTGTACTCAAAGCATGCTGTAGGTTAAAGCTGTAGTAGTTGTTCATTGACAATAATACATTTATAAAGGCCACCCGTCTGAAAATATAAGTACGCTAGACTGTAAGGGGTATTCACCTATTAATGGTAATTTTTCTTGTGACATACTGAATTTATTTTCCTTTTCGGTGTGCCTCTAACACTCCATAATATATTAAGCAGTCGTAAGTGTTCATAAATTTGGCCGACAAAAGTGACAAAATGCAAACAGGAATTTGAACTGCATGTGAATGCGTTCCACTGCTCCATTCCTCCGGGATCATTTGTGATCTTCATTTTATTCGGAATAAATTAAGAGTATACATCTGTAATTACGCCTCAGCCGTCCCTGCCATGCCGACCGGCGTGAGCCTGCTGGAGGCTCACAGGGACACCATGGTGATCGGCTGGAGCGAGCCGGCCAGCACCGGAGGAGCTGACATCAGAGGATACTTTGTGGACTACAGGACCGTGAAGGGACACGTGGTCAGCAAGTGGCACGAGCTCAACCTCCAGGCCTTGACCGCCACCTCCTATAAGGTGCGCTTGAATCCAAACACTTGTTATATTTGTCTGTCTTAGTGCCTGTGTACTGTTTTGTTCTGTTTTAGTGCCTGTGTGCTGTTTTCATCTGCGCTTGTTTCTGCTCAGGTGGAGAACTTGAAGGAGAATGTAGTTTACCAGTTCCAGGTGCGTGCCGTGAACATGGCAGGTGTGAGCAATGGCTCGGTGCCCAGTGCAGCTCTGGAGTGCAAAGAGTGGACCCTTACTGTGCCAGGTAGCGTACCGTGTAAAATATACGGCCAATGCTTCCAAAGTGAAGCTATTTTCAATGAGTGTCAGTGAGCATCTGAAGGATTCAATTCACGTGTTTTGCTATTTGGGGGCTTTTTGGTGTGTGAAAACGCATACGTTCATTGCAGATTCTAAATTGTCTTTGGTGTGGACGAAAACCTGTACGTTAGGTTTATTGAAGACTCAGAATTGTCTGAAGTTCACGAAAGTGTGATTGTTAGGTCCTTTGAAAACTTCAAATTATCTATGATGTTTACAAAAACTAAAGTTATGTGATGACCCCAAATTGTCTACAAAAAAACTTGTATTTATGTTCTTTGAAGACTTAATTGTCTTTGATGTATCGGAAAACACACAGGTTAGGTGGAACCGACGACTAAATTGTCTTTGACGTTTCCGAAAATGTGATTCTTACGTTCTTTGAAAAATTCTAATTTTCTTTAAAGTTTATGAGAATGCATACGTTACGTTTTTTGAAGACTCAAAATTGTCTTTAACGTTCGGAAAAACATGTTGCGGTCATTGATGACTCAGAATTTGCCTTCCTTATTCAGGTTAATACATTGTAAATGTTATGTTAATGAAAATATGTATGTTGGGTACATTGAGGACTAAATTAACTTTAGGCTTAATTTGTGCATATTAGGTTTGAATACTCAAAATGTTCTTTTTCACAAAAATGGGTACGTTAGGTTTATTGATTATTATGAATACGTGTCTTCAATCTTCATGAACGCACTTTACGTTTGGTTAATCACCGACTCAATATCGTCTCAGATATTTTCAATAACGCGTTTGGTTCCTTGAATTCTCAGGAGATTGAATTGAAACGGGTGCACTTGGCTATGAAAATGGATGACTGTATCCATGCAAAGTGTCCTAAAAATGTGGTTTCTCGTTCAAGACCCTCCTGTCGGTCTTCACGTTCTGGAGGTCAGGGACTCCTCCGTTGTGGTCCTGTGGGAGCCACCTTCATTCGACGGCCGCTCTCCTGTCAACGGCTACTATTTGGACGTCAAGGAGGCGTCCGCCGGGGAGGAAAGCTGGACGGCCGTCCACGAGAAGGCCAACAAGTCCACGTTTGTGAAAGTCAGGAGCACTTAGTAGATGCATGTGATGAAAAGAGAGATCCTCCTTTTGACTGCTGTTGTTGATTCAGGTGAGCGGGCTACAGGCTGCTACATCCTACGTCTTCCGCGTGCGTGCCCAAAACCTCGCAGGCGTTGGGAAGCCCTCTGCAGTCTTGGGTCCAATCCTAGCAGAGAGTCGGCCCGGTGAGTGTGATTGTTCAATCCGGAAAAATATCAGAAAAGGTCGAAAAAATGTGAAAATAAATCAAAGTGAATTTTAGCAAATTAAAAAGGACAAACATTTAATTGATTGAAAAATTATGCTGAAAATTAAACATTTAATAAAAAAGTCGAAATTGTATACAAAATACCTGTTTATTTATAAATCAAACATTCCACAACAGAATGCATTTAAAGTGTAAAAGTTTCCCAAAAAAATACACTTAAGCATGTAATTAAATGAAAAATACAAACTAATAACTTAAAAATTACACTAAACATTTAATAAAATAATTATGAATTAAAACAATTAAATCACACTTACAATAATACTACAAAGTAAACTAACAATTAAATTGAATACAAAATAAAATTATTATATTAAGAATTTCACAAATGTTTAGTTATAAATTGAAAAATTCATAACAGAATAAAATAAAAATATACTTAAACATTACTAAACAAAAAATACACTAAACATGTAACTTAACACAAAAATAGTATACACTAAAGCTTTAATGAATACATTTTTAAAAAATCACACTAAAAATGACACTACAGATTACACCAAATATTAAATTGAATTAAGATAATTAAAACATTTTCTATTAAAAATTACACAAAAATGCATTACATACATTAAAAACTAAATGAAACATTAATTAAAGATTACATTAAAATGTAATTGAATTAAAGATCAAATGAAACATTTTATTTTATTAAACATTACACTACAAAATCAATAATGTAGAAATTAAAAATGGAAAACAACTAGAGACTACAGTAAATAAAAATGTAAATAAAAAATTATACCCAAAATTCAATACAAGTGTATTGAATTAGAAATTACACGAAAAATAGTAAAACATAAAAAAAGAAATTAAAAATCACACCAAAAATTAGTAAGTCATTTTATTACATCAAAATTACAGAAAATGTATTGTGTTTAAATAAATTAGAAACTGCATGCAAAAAAAAATGACACTACAGATCAAAAGTCTTTACATTTCCTTTTCCCTCAGGCACCAAGGAGATCTACGTGGACGTGGACGATGACGGCGTGATCTCCATGGTCTTTGAGTGCTCTGAGATGGGTGAGGGCTGCGAGTTTGTTTGGTCCAAGAACTACGAGGCTATGACAGACACCTCCAGACTGACTATCATCAACGAGAAGGGCAGGTAGGCGTCAATTCGGATCCATTCACCTCAGGACTCCATGTTCCTCCTGGTTCACAACACAGAAATGTGGCAAAAGATGGCCAGTCAATCCCGGGTTCTCGTTCATCAGCTGTCTACAGGGTGTCCTCTATTATCCAGGTCCAGAGCTATCTTTAACAACCCCTCTCTGGAGGATCTGGGCATTTTCTCCTGCGTAGTCACCAACATGGAAGGCATCTCGTCCAGCTACGAACTCACCGAGGAAGGTGAGCCATGTCTCAAATGCACTCGCGCTTCATTGGGACATGTGGGGGAGATACTTTGAAACTGATACACACAATTCCCAGCTGTCAGCCAAATGGAAAGTGGCACTATGTGCTATGAGGAAAATGCTGAGGTTGTCACATTCACTCCTTTGTTCTGCTCTTCTTGTTGTTGTTGACAGGTCTGATGCGTCTGTTGGACATCAGCCACGACCACAAGTTCCCCGGTGAATATGCCACACCATCAACAACACACCCTTTATCCTTTTTCACTCATCACATTCTCACCAGAGTGATAACAGTTCCATTACAGTCCTTTCTGGGATATTGGTCATACAAAATACATTAATGTTTTCATTTATTTCATTATGTTTTCATTTCTATTTATGTTTCCATTTATGTCATTACTTTTTCGTTTTGTTTTATTTTTCATTTATTCATAATTCCTTTATTTGTTTCTGTTTTCATTCCATTTATTTTGTATTTTTAAATCCATTTCCATTTTTTCAATTATTTTTATTTGTATGTATTTTTTTATCTGTTTTTAACAATCAATTAGATGTTTCCCCCCCCCCCCCATGTATTTAGTTATTTTTTCCATTTCTTTTAATCTAGTTTTGATCTACTTATTCATTTTAATTGTTTTAATCTTTTGTATTTTTGTAGGTTTATTTTGTATCTATTTTGTCATTGTTGTTTTTTTATCTATTTTATTTTTGTTTATTTATTATTATTATTATTATTATTATTATTACAAATACAAAATTTTACATTAATTCCTATTATATTTGGAATAATTTGTTCCAGTTTCTAAACCATCCCCAACATAAATCCTTAAAAAAAACTAACAACAAAAAACTAAATTCACCCCTTCTGTAATTGAAAACATATACATGTTCACATTCTACCTTTTGGATCACAAGTGGCGGCTAGTTAACTAGCGGCTAGCTTGAGACACTCACATTGCCAACTACATTTTCACTCAGTGATCACAAACCTGTCAAACGTGCGACAGCAATCACAGGAGAAACCTACACAACCTTAAATCAAAATATAAATCTACCAAATAAAAAGCAGTAATAAGCTAACACTTTATGTGTCCAAACTTGCTGTGTGTGTGCGCGTGATTAGTTTTTTGTTTGTCCTCAGTTATTCCCTTCAAGAACGATATGGCCATGGAATTGCAAGAGAAGGGTCGCGTGCGCTTCTGGACTCAGGTGGAGAAGTTCAGCAAGGACTGTCAAGTGGAGTACGTTTGTAACGATGTCATCATTCACCAAGGGGAGGTAACAGCTAGCCCTACGTGTGTATTTTTGTCCATTTCGTCCACAAAAAGAGTTGACTTCTTTTGCTGGTCTCCAGAAATACGCCATCAACTTTGACAAGACAACCGGGATCATCGAAATGTTCATGGACTCCCTGGAAGTCACCGACGAGGGCACGTTCACCTTCAATTTGGTGGATGGCAAAGCAAAGGGCGCCACCAGCCTGGTGCTCATCGGAGAAGGTAACACGCACAGCAGAAATGAGGCACTGCCGCCTTGCGCAATAGAAATCAGCAGAACTGTCAGAAATAATCCAGAAAGTCGTAAAAACAAAGCTTGGGAGCGTGTGGAAATGTACGATATCAATCATATGATGATGCGATCGCTCTTCTTGCCAGTTACACATGATACCTTTTTGTGCATGTATAATTGTTAAATTGGCTTAGTTAAGTCAGTGTTGTACCTACCTGTTATGCACTAAGTTAGCATGCTAAGCTAAAATGGGTGCTAGGTAAGTTTAGCGAGTGCAATGATTTATGTCCGTAATTAGGGCTCATATTGTGCCCCTGTATGCTTTTTAATGTAACTTGGTGAGGTAAGGTAACTTAGTTTTAAATTCAAGTCGTTAAAGTAACTTCACAGTAATCGCATTACTTTTTCAAGGGCTCTGTGGCAACACTTGTCAGTAGGTCATATTTATACGTGATTGTTTTTTTTCTGTAGTTAACGTGTGTTTCCATTGAGGGGCAGCAGAGGAACATATTCCCCTTCTTTTGAACCTTGCCGTTCCTATTTGCAGAGTTCAGGGAGCTGCAGAAGAAGTCCCAGTTTGAGAGAGCCGAATGGATCAGGAAACAAGGTATAAGCGTTTCCTCTCATATTCTGTCATATGTAAGTGTGTGTGTGTAACACATTTTCGTCCACAGGTCCTCACTTTATCAAGTACCTGGATTTCACTGTCACGGCCCAGTGTGACGTGCTGCTCCAATGCACGGTAAAGAATAAAATGAGCAACGATAAACAAACCGTTTAGTGAGAACACGTTCCAATTTCTCTCCGCAGGTAGGAAACATGAAGGCGGAGACGGAGATCATCTGGTACAAGGACAGCATCTCGATCGGCGAGCGCGACGAAGCCGCCAAGAACCTGGAGAAGAAGGACGACGTGCTGACCTTTAATATCGGAAAGGTCGGCCCCGCAAAGGAGTCACGGCACTTCCGATGCGGCAATGAGTTTCCATTTTGTCTGGCTATATTGTTCATGCTACGCAGTGCAACAACACATCAATGAGGAAACAGCTTTTAGTGAGGCTCATAAGATGATATGTACTTCTTGGTCGAAAGTATTGGAACACACTTGTAAACTTCCTCAAATAGTGGCCTTTCCTCTAATAGACGCCGTGCCCCAATTGGTCGCCATCCAGACAGAGCCCCTTTAACCTCAGGAGAAAAACTGCAGATAGACACTATCATTCAGTGATATATATATATTTTTTTTTTTATTTGATTCGTTTTTCGTAATATTTGCCTTGGCAAACTTTTTTGTATTCTTGTATTTTTTACCAAATTTTTTTTCTGTTTTTTGTATTTTTAAGTTAATATATTTTTTCTGGTTTTTTTCTGTCCAGTATTTTTGTATATTTTTTCATAGTATTTGTCATTGTAAAATGTATTTTTTTTCTAATGTTTTTGATTTTTCAAAAAAATATAATTTTTTCCGAAATGTTTTGTATTTTTATCTAATACTTTTGTTTTTTTACGTAGAATTTTCCATTTTTATTTTTTATGTATAATTTTAAATTTTTTAGTGTTCATTAGTTTGCTTACATTTTTTTAAAGAATTGTTTGAAACAGGTATTTGATTTTTCTTGTTTACTGTAACATATATCATTTAGCTTTTCCCTTCCTTTTCCTATCTTTTCTCTAATATTTTATGAATATTTCGTCTGTTTTTGTCATATTCATAGATTTCTTTTTTGTAATGTTACGAGCATTATTGCTTTAGCTCTCGTTATGTATCGCACAAGTGCACCTAACTTGTTGACTTCATTTTTTACGATAAACATCATCAATATGCTCACTATAATCATGATATGAAATGTTCATATGGTCTCTTGCTGTAAAGGCACGTGTCCCAATACTTTTGTCCACATAGTGCATTTTAGACCTACCAGTGATCCGTGTGCTTTCATTTCGTCACTGTCGTCACTTGTTTTCAATGTAACTTCCATCTGCTGTCTTTGAATGGCCAGTGGAAGTCACATGATCATCCTTCGCCGCATGTGCTGCTGTCCATTGCCGTTAATGTGCTCATGTGTCTGAATTCGCAGTGGGTTAATAAGCAAGACGTGCAGGCACAAAGTGAAGAGACATATCTGCCTGCTGAGGATGGTTCGCCGCCGCTGCCGCCAAGACCCAAAGTCTGGTCCACTTGGCTTTTGATGCTTTTTTTCCATTTACTCCATGCAACCATTTCATTGTTTGCCATGCCTGCCGCACTGTCTCGTCTGTATAGCCGCTTGTGCAGTTATCAATGACACTCTGTCAGCGGACGTCATTGTTACTTCTCGTCATGTTAATGCTTTTACCCCTTAGATTTCCAAGAATGACGTGGGCATCTACGAGGTGTACCTGAGGGACGAGAGAGGCCAAGACAAGAGCAGGTTCGATATGACTAATGAAGGTAAGCGCTTGTCTCGGACAGGGACTCCGCATTTCACTCAAAATGCTTTGTAATAGGGGTACAGTACTGACACGTTACACTGTCGCTGTGTACTATAAACCATTACATCAGTTAATATTTGTTTTTGTCTTAATATTTTTTTGGGGGGGGTTCTGTTTTTGAATTATTTTCTAATGTTTTTGTATAATATTTAGGCATATTTATAATGTTTTAGTTTTTCTTCAAATATTTAGTTATTTTTTTTTCTAATATTTGTGCTTTTTTCATCTTATATTTGTGTATTTAGTGTACTATTTTTGCACTATTTTCCAATTATGTTTGTAATATATTTGAGTTTTTCTGTGTAATATTTTTGGATTATTTTCTAATGTATGTATTTTGGTATTTTTCGTGTAATATTTTATATTTTCTATTTGTCAAATCTTTGCCTTAATATTTTTTTGTGTTTTTGGACTGGATATGGATTTTCCATATTTTTATTCCTTCAAATATTTTTTCTCATGTTTAATTATTTTGTAATATTTTGGTATTTTTCATCTAATCGGTATTTTCAAGAAGTTAATAATGCTTAAAGCATTAAAGTAGTCAACTCGCATAAATATTTTTGGAATATTTTGATTTATCATCTAATTTTGTATTGTTGGTGAAATATGTTTGCATTATATTCAAATTGTATGTATTTAAGTATTTTTTGGGTCAATATTTTCATAGTTTTTCCTGTGTTTTTTTTCATTTAACA
The DNA here is from genome assembly GCF_024500385.1 of Phyllopteryx taeniolatus. Taxonomy (NCBI): domain Eukaryota; kingdom Metazoa; phylum Chordata; class Actinopteri; order Syngnathiformes; family Syngnathidae; genus Phyllopteryx; species Phyllopteryx taeniolatus. The sequence goes on along the minus strand of NC_084515.1, from coordinate 13,864,269 downwards.
CTCTTTTTTCAAATTTCAATAGTTATTTTCACTACATTGTGTACTTTGTTTTAACTGACGACGAACAACAAACATGCAAAGCAGTCTTCCTGCTTATGCTCGGGAATTTCACAAAAAACTCGGCCCACAATTTGTACCTTGTCGTGTGTGCTGTTTTCCAATGTTGCAAAAAGTTGCACATCCCTTTTTGTGTCCCTCTCCAGGCTACCAAGCTGTAATGAACGAGCTGTTCAGGGTGATTGGTGAGTCATTAAAGTGCACACACAAGCTCAGAAATGATGGATGTATACAGTGAAAGAAGTGTGTCAAATTATTGATGATAAATACTTGATTCATGTTGTTGTTTTGTTTTCCTCCCTTGCAGCCAACTCCTCCTCTCAAATTGAAGTCATCAGCACGGAACACGGCATCATCCTCTCCTCCAACGTCACGTACTACCACGAAGACCAGCGCGTCACCTGGCTCCACAAGTATGTCCGGAGCATGTTAGCATTTGATCAAATATCGTAAGAAAAACTACCTGAATACTGGGCTAGATGTTTTAAAAAAAAAAAAAAAAAACATTTTCAACCTCACCTTGCTACATAATCTTAGCATGTTAGCATTTCGATCAATTCTCAGTGGAAATACTCATACCTGAATACAGGGAAAGGTATAAAGCTCGCTATATGTTAGCATACCAATTGTTTGCATTTGACCAGTTCTCATTAGAAATAGGGCAACATGCAGAATCTGAATGTTAGCACTCCTATCAACTCCTATCATGTAAGCATTTTATCCATTTTCATTTGAATTAAGGCTGAGGATAGGGCAAATTGCAAAATCTGTTTTAATCTGCCTTGGTGCTTCCCATACCAAGGTTGCTTTCTTGCTACATGTTAGCATACCAACTGTTAGGATGTAGCATTTTATCATTCTCATTAGAAATTGTAGTTGACTGAAGGACTGGATGCAAAATCCTTACCAATGCTAAATGTTAGCGTGGCAAGTGTTGCATGTTCGCATTTGATGAATTTTCATGACAAATACTGTAGTACCTGAATACAGGGCAAAGTTCAAAACCCTTATCAAATAACCTAAGCAGTTTCTCTACTCAGGTTGCTACTTTGCTATATGTTAGCATACCAACTGTTAGCAAGTTAGCGTTTTATCACTCCCCATTAGAAATAGCTGAATGCAGGGCAAGGTGGAAAACCCTTATCAATCTGCTTGGGTGATATTTGTATTTCAGTTGCTATCTTGTTATATGTTAGCATACCAACCGCTAGCATGTTAACATTTATCCAGTCAAGTCTTTGAAGCTCACCGAATACCATATTGGGCAAACTTTATGAGTCTAACCACACTGACAAGATCGTTTTGTTCGTCCCTCACCAAGGGACGCCAAGATCGCCGCTTCAGAGCGTGTGAAGGCGGGAGTGACGGGCGAGCAGCTGTGGCTTAAGATCAACGAGCCCACCGAGAAGGACAAGGGCAGATACACCATCGACCTGTTCGACGGCAAAGACGGCATCAAGCGTGCGTTTGAGCTGTCTGGGCAAGGTAACTTTTATTAGTTTCAAATTAAATTCTCTTGTTATTTGTCATTAGATGTTAAATGTTTGTGTGTTATTCCCCCGTGCAGCATGGGAGGAGGCATTTGAGGAATTCCAGAGGCTCAAGTGAGTAAACAAACTCATGTGATTAAGTGCAAATAAATGCTTCCAGGTGGCCTTAACTGAAAATAACCTCCTCTGAATGCTTTCAGAGTGCATTTTTTGCCATTGCACACATTTTTTCTTGTTTCGAGATCCCTCTGACAATGTGACTCTCCTTCCTTCCGTTCTTCCTTCTTTCTATAGGGCGGCAGCCTTCGCAGAGAGAAGTAAGTTGCGCTTTTGTGAAAGTATGCCACTTTTTTCCAGATTAATTTGGAGGAGTGTTACCGAACCTTTACTGACCAAAATGCACACATTTTACATTAGAAAGATCTCGCGACACAGCACCAAACAGAAATATCACAAAAATATATAAATACTAGAATATTTATGACCTCATCTCAGTTAGGAGTACTTACAAAGTGTGAAATCTGGACCTGGTTAGTCGAAGACAAAACTATTATTCTATTGAATGGATGGCATCAGGATTGAATTGTTCTGCCTGTTACTATAGATCACTAGATAAATGAACAAAGATACAGCCGTAGTAAAATGATATTTTAAAGACCAATAAAGTAAAAATTGGATAATTTAAGATCAGTGAAATCATGTATAGTGAACTGCGAATAGCCGTGGGGGAGGGGGGTGCTTGGTCATGGAAACAAACTTTAATCCCCTTCCATCAGTCATGTGTCGCTCGCGAATGATCCCGTTCCAGGAGCCATTTGCTGTTTTTTGTTTTTTTTAAAAGAAATAATTCTGTTAAAACTGCATGTGATTGGTCAAGATGTGTGGCGACGTCTTTGTCCACACTGAGCAGAAGGGGGAAGGGGAGGGGGGGTTACAGACACGCGCCACAGCACACAAACTGGAGCGAGGGAGGGACAAGTGTGAAAGAGGTTTTTGATGGTCCTTTGTGTTTATTTTATTTTTTGAAGCACGTAGTATGTGAATTGATAATACAGTATGAATAATGCATGTTCAATATATTGTATTTTTTAAATTAGCAGTTCATTTTACACATCATTTGGCAACAAAATTTAAATAATTCCTATCAGTACTTCACATCTTCACAATTGTTTTTTTACACTTATAGACAGCACTTTGGTTTTCATGTTGGTTACACCCCTAATTAGTATAAATGTAATCTTCCTGAGTCAAAATCCCAAATCTGTACACATTCAGCACAAATTTTTGTTTGCCTACTAGTGGTACCACCTATTTTTCTCCCGTCCGTTTAATTCATTGCGTGATTAATTTGGAGTAAGTGGAAATGTCATTAAAAGTACTCCAGCTAGCACTATGTAAACAAATACAGAACTAATTGTCCCGTCTTGTCTTGTATTTCTTGTTTAGATCGCGCTCGTGTCATTGGAGGCCTGCCAGACGTGGTTGCAATCCAAGAGGGCAAGGTAAACTAATCACTCTTCTTTCAAATCACATTACACCACTATTCTTCCCTGTGTCTTTTTTCTCCCCCCTTCAGTCTCTTAACCTGACCGGCAACGTGTGGGGCGAGCCCACGCCTGAGGTGAGCTGGACCAAGAACGAGCGGGAGCTGGTGACCGACGAGCGCTACGTGCTCAGGTTCGAGCACGGCAAGTACGCCAGCATCGCCATTGCCGCCGTCACCCGCGCCGACTCGGGCAAGTACGCGCTGGTGGTGCGCAACAAGTATGGCACGGAGGCCGGCCAGTTCACGGTCAGCGTGTACAACCCGGAAGAGGACAAAAAGGACGAGGAGGAGAAGTAGGACTGAGGGTGGAAAGTGGTAGAGCAAATAATTGGGTGATTGACGCTAAAGCTAAGGCAAGCAATGCAGTGTTTTAGCATGTTGGTATTCTAAGTAACCTTTGAAAACAGGTTGGTATTGTAAAGAGAGAAACAAAATAAAGGAACTACTCTTCATCCAATGTTTGTTTTGTCATTGAGAAACTACGGCATGTAGCTCAATTGTGGGCAACCTCCAACACATGGGCAAAAAAAAGAAGCATTTACATTCAATCTGAAAAACAAATCAAATCTTAACAGGAATATAATAAACAGCCCCAAAAACCTACAAATGCTCATAGTAAGGAAAAATAAACGTCCATTCATCTATTTTGTATAGCACCGCTTGTCCTCATTTGGGACACGGTTGAGCAGGAACCTATCACAGCTTGGTTTCGACGAGAGACAGTGTACACCCTGGATTCGTCGCCAGCCAATTGCAGGGCGCATACAAACAAGCACTGCCTTCATGCCAGTGAACAAACAATTACATAAATACAGTAGACAAAATTACTAAAAACACATAAAAAACTATTAGATTAAAAATACATATTTGCGTTAAAAAATACAAATATATAAGAGAAAAATACACAAATATTGAAAATATATATTCCAAGAAAATACAAAAACAATGGGAAAAATAGAAAAATACTAGAAAATAATACACCAGAAATTACATGCAAAAAATATTATATATATATATATATATATATAATAAATATATGGAAAATACTAAATATTAGAACATAATGAAATCAATACTAGTAAATACGTAAAAAAAAACAGCTGCAGAAAAATAAAAATACAAGAATATAGTACAGAATATTAGTGGATATAAATACAACAATATTTGAGAAAATACAATAACACCAAACTACAAAAGTACTAGACAAAAATAATAGAAAACTAAATAAAATATTACATGAAAAATAAATCAATATAAGAAAAAAACACAAAGATATTAGAAAACCTATTGGGAAAAAAATGACAAAAAATGTTTTCCAGAATCCGCACTCATATTAACCAATTCTGTTATGTGACTGGTCAAATTGAACATTTTGAATAATATAGAAAAATATTCAAAAATGTTTATTTTATTTTATTTTATTTGCATGAATACTCTCCACTGCTTCATTACAGGGCATGTCAAAACTGAGCATTAATATTATTATTATTAGATGTGTGTGTTTCTCTCACCGTCATCATCATATCCGAGCTCCACACAGAAGCAGAAGCATTTCTCCTCCCCACTCATCCGCCGCCCAGGTCGGTGGTCTCGGTCACGGACGCGTCAGCCAGTCGGGGAGGTTCCATAGCCCCGGTGGAGGTGGAGAAGTAGTAGTAGTAGTTCCACCCACGGGGGCGAGGAGGACATGGAGGACATAGAGGACACGGGGAGTCGCTGATAAACAACTCCTCGCTGAAGCCACTAGAAGGTAAATTGAAAAAAATATATATATATTTTTAAAAAAAAAGAGGAAATAGTCGTTTTAAGGCGACGTTTGTCATCTTGTCACATCGCCGAGGCAACTAGCGGAAGTTAGCATAGAAGCTAGCAGACACCCCCCCCCCCCCCACCCCCACCCCACCAGCTTCGAATGATTCATTTGGTGTCTTATTAATTTTGGAAAATTACATTATAACATAAATACACTTAGACGAGTAAAAGGCGCTTGCTTTAGGGAGTAAATAGGCGGCGCATGTCGCTTATTACCGGTTGCCATTTGCCTGTGGTTTGAACGGTGAAGCCGATATAAAGTAAACAGCAGCTAGCCGACGGATGACAACGGCTAGTTAGCGGCGTCTCATTCATTTTGCACTTTCTTCCATTCTTCATTCACTTGTGTCTTAAACGTCCACCATTAGCCACGGCAAGAGAGCTTTTTCTCCCCTTCGTCTCTTTTCGTCCTTTCCCACAAATCTAGCCGTGACGTTCAAATGCCGTGGCGACGTTTGCCAGTCATGTTGGCTTTAATATGCTCACATGTTGGCTTTAATGGCTCAATTTCTTTTTTCCTAAAAGCCTCAATTTCTTTTCCCTACTTGATATTTATACAATATGAGGCGCTTTTGTGTTGTGTGTCAGTGGAAAGAATGCCAAGCCTGGAAAGGGCCACATAACAGTAAGTAGCAGCTTCTCAAAAGTGTGGTTCCCTGAGAGGAACTAGAAATTTGGAATTTTGGACCCTATTTTAAGTGGAAATTTCCCAAATTATTCGACTGCATACTTTCAAAGTAGTAGTAGGCAAAAATGGTTTGCAATACTGTACTCACTACAACATGTTATTAAGACAATACCAAGTAGATACAGGGCCTCTATCGCTGTCCCAAAACAACTTATGCAGTGCCTTGCTCAATGGCACCTCAACAGTAGTCAAGAGGCATACAAGCAGCTCTTCAACAATTAGTTGTTATTTTACATTTGTCCGAAGCGGGACATATACCTTCAGATAAGCAGCTGCCGCCATTTCAAACGCATCTTACATTTAAAGTTAAAAATATAAGGCTTACAGATACAGTTCCTGTGACCACACTTAGTCGAACATTCAAATCTCAAATCATCTTTATCTATTGAAATGAATAGTAACACAATGAATCCATTCCAGCCACCCCAAAAAACCCCGCCAAAATTATTTAAATGTGATTTGATAACAAAAAATGCACTCACTTATTTTACTGTATAAAACCCCACAATAATATTTGCCCTCCACAGAACCTGCAAACATGAAAAATGTGAGCAAAAAACACAACTGTAGGTAATCTCCTTCGTTGTTGTTGTTGTTGTTGTTCTGAGGGGTTTATTGGCTGTTGGAAAACCAGCTTAATGGTGCATTACCGCCACCAAACAATATTGTCCTTCCCATAGATATGAAGACTAGATACGGCAGTGTGATTTAGCATCCCGGGTAAGTGACGTATCTACGTGGCGGCCATGTTTGGAAGGTCGACGTTCCCATCAAAAGCAATGTGTGGACATTAAAATTAAGTCGTCATTTGCTCATTTCTCAACCGATTTTCATGTTTACTTTTTTGTCCATGGAGATGCATTTGCTATCAATACATAACATTTGAAAGAAAGCAAAAAAAAAAGTGCTGGCACCGTTGGGTCTTTTTTTTTTTTTTTGCCGTCCACACACATGGAATGTGCTGGCGACTTTAACCCACATAGCTTATCGTCGCCGTAGGCGGGCAGCTCATAAGGGTATGTTGTTTCTACCTCTTCTTATGTATGGTCCTTCCTCTGCAAGGAAACCTATGCGAATTGATGATCTGAAGTTCACTGCCGCCACCATCTAGCGGTGGGAGTCTGAACTGCACTGGCGTCTCAAATTATTGCTCGTATCTCAAGACAAAAAAATTGACCAAGTAAGACTTAATTTCATTCAGTGACATCCACATCACTCAGCAGGCCAGGCCCGCCTTTTGAACCCATACATACACAAAGTCACAGATAGTATAATCTCATATGTGAGGATGGTGACCCCATTTTGATAACAAGGATATCTGCAACTCACATACACATTTTGTTGTTTAAAAATGCTAAATATTTTTTGTCTGATTTAATCAAAGAGATAATTGGTAAAATAATCGATTCTAAAAGATATTCTACAATTGTGTCCTTACTCCCTAGTTCATGATCCTAACGCCTCACTTGAAGGTCTTGAGTTCAATGACGTATTCACCTATATTTGATGAAACTGAAAGTAACAGTCTCATTTCACCACTATCAATTAATATCAACGTTAGTCTCCATATAATCGATAAAGTTTGACAGACGCGGATGTCGTGGAGTTCAAACACAACGACATTTTCCCTGAGGCATTTCATTCAATTGTCACATGAGCATGACTATTTCCTAACCACTTACGCAAGACTGATGAAGCCCAGTCAAAACATCTTTGTCAACACGCATTAGCCAATATTTGCAAGTGCGTTAAAGATAGTGCGTATAGTACAATATCTTTTTTCTTTGGGGGAGGTGACTTGACTGTAACATCTGCATATCTCACTAGACTTCATTTCAGCCAGCATTGAAGGACTACGGTTACTGTGAAGTAAGCGCACTCATTTAAAGTAAAACAGACTACGTTGGTGCCCAGTTACTTTTTCCAGTGTTGGCGAGTGTTTCAATGCATAAGCATTGGTTCATATTTTATTTTACTACGTTTCTTCTTCCTGTTTTTTTTTTGTTCTTGTTGGCTTGGGAGCACTCTGGTATCAACTAATTTTTTGGCAACAAAGTGTTTTGAATCGGATCTTCCGTGACCAGCGTGGTGCATTTGAATCCATTTGTTTGTGCTGGTTGTTGGACTGGTTTCATTTTCCTAGGTTTGTACTTCCATTTTTTTATATACCTGTACAGTGTCACTTCCATTGGCTTGACAGGACGTTTAGCTGGTATCATCCAACTTTTTTCCAACAAAGGAGTTTGATTTGGTTTAACTGTGACAGGTGTGGTGCATTTGCTTCACTTTGAGTACATCTGTTTGGGCTGCTCCTGGTTTGATTTTGGTAGGTTACTACTTACTGTTTTTATTTTTTTATTTTTTTTATTTTTTTAAATTCCCGTTCTCCATGGTTTAATAGGACGCCCAACTGATACAAACCAGCTTTTTGTCAACAAAGGATTTTGATTAGGTTCTTGTGTGGCTGGTGTTGTGCATTTGAGTCTGTTTGTACCGTTACTGGTTTTATTTTGGTAGGTTTTACTTCCTATTTTTGCTCCCGTTACTGTTAGCTTGGTAGGACTCTCGGTTGGTATCAAGCAACAGTTTTTCAAAAAAGCACTTTGATTTGGATATTCTCTGACTGTGTTGTGAATTTGAGTCCATTTGTTTGTGTTGCTACTGGTTGTATCATGGTATTTATTTTTTTTTTTTTTTTTTACACTTCCTGTTTTTCTTCCCGGTTTATTTGATAGGACTCTCAGCTGCTATCAACTAATTTTTTGTCAACAGATTGACTCTGATTTGGATCTTCTGTGGTTTGTCCTTTGTATTTGAGTCCATCTCTTTTCAGGTGCGTCTGGTTTTATTTTGGTAGATTTCTCTACCTGCTTTTTGTTCAGGCACTTCTTCAACAAAACTTCGATCTGGATATCTTGTGACTGGTGTCGTGCAATTGAATCCATCTGTTTGTGCTGCTACTTGTTTGATTTAGGTAGATTTCTGCTTCCTATTTTTTGATTCCCGTTGGCTCACAGACCAATGTTTTGTAAACTAAGCAAGTACTTTGTTTTGCATCTTGTGTGACAGGTGTCGCACATTTGAATTATGCTGTTTAGCAAGAAGGTGTACCGAGTGAAGCGGTAGACTGATATGTTGACATCTCCAACTAGCTGCCATGCGCCGGTCACTGATCAAAAGATTATGTTTGAACATTTTAAATTGAGTTAATAATTGATTTCACATGGAATTATATTACAGTTAATGTTCAAAAATAGAGCTTCCATTTTTTTTATTTACATTTTTTTTATATTGCTGTCAGTGATTTGAGAACTGGTGTTGTCTGTCTGCGTCGCTCGATATTTCCATTCAGCACACTTGTTGATGGCTCAAATGAGTGTAACGTGATCTTTGTGTGTTTTGCTTAGCTCTTGTCACTCTGGTAGGGGAGACTGTTGTTGTCGCTAAATCGAAAACCAATTGTGCCGTGGGACTTCCCAGCACAAACAATGGTATTATTCTTGGGATAAGTACAGCTGTATTATGATAGTATTTTCTTAAGTCATAGAATCATATTTAATATGAATACTAACAATGAGATTTAATTCCTTATTGGTAGGGTGGTTGTGTTAAATGTATAGATATAGGTAGCAGTGCCTTCCAAGGCCCCTGAAGTTGTACAACTCTGAATTTGACGCTATTTCTTTTACAGTCTCAACTCAGATATAAGTCTAAAATGGTAATGGGTGCTGCTATAATTGTAAAACTAGAACCAAACAGTGTCTTAACTTCAATTACAAAGTTTTAATTCACAAACGGTAACTCGTACACTTGGTGTGTACAGTTATAGTACATTTGTTTGTATTCATTTTTTGTTTGGTTATGGTACAGGGGAACATCAAGTTTCCACACTGAACAGATAGTGTAAGTGCCACACAGCTACTCTGTAAACAGATAGAGTGCAGCTCCTCCTCTGGTTATAGAGGAAGTCCGGGTATGCGATATGCATATGGCAGTACGTCAAACTTGTTCACTCGTTTGAAACAGCATCACAACAATGTTTGTTGTCATTTGTCTTGACAGGCAACATTTTAACGCAGGAAGGGTCTACTGTATTTCTATTTCCATTGCATCCCATGGGGGAAAAAAAGGACTGAAAGTGCGAACAAATCGGAGGTCCCGGAACAGTGTGTGTTTCCCCCCTAGAGGTTTCTCCACTGCAGACATCTTCCTGCTTTGTGTAACTCAATATACAACGAACAATTGGACTCATTTTAGGACGCTGTATTAGTAAGTGAATAATCCCCTCCGGAATTACACCTTACAATACTTTCATCGTCCTGTATGTGCTGTCACATGCTTTGGATGCAGATTAATTAATGTGCTGCAGTAACCCAGAGCCATTGTACCACTTTATCCTATTGGTGGAAGCTGGCAGCAAATAAGAAGCCACAAACCGCCCCGATTAGTCACAATAACAAGCGGACGCAGCAATGATCATATCGTACATGTGACAGTGTGTGCAAGAATGTCATACCGCAGAGTACACCTTGTTATCAGGGGGGGAAAACACTGGGTAGTGAGTGTCGCCTTATCAGACATCAGCACATTAAACTGTCACCTCATTGGCTCAACTCTGAGGATACTGTGTGCTGGGGTTAAAAAAAAAAAAAAAACCTCAATTATTATGAAGTTTATGACACTGGTACATGAGCGCGGTGAGCCAATGTGGTGATAAGTCGGGGATAAATAAAGAGCACCCTCAAGATGGTTGGGTTACCTTATACAACAAGCGTGTGGTTGTCATGGTGGAGTGTCACGAGGCCTTGTGGACACCATGAAGAGACAAAGATCCTCAGGAACCCCCAGCACGGACGACAACACTGACAGCAGTGAGCTTGAGGACTCCTTAACGTTCAGATCCTCTTGGTCCCTGGTGAGTTGGTCTTACGCTACATTTCCAGCGCAGGACCTTTTGGGAGGACCGTTGTGTGTTTGCACCGGAACTATTGGCTACATTTAGCTCCAAGGCTTAAAAAAAGAAGACTGTTTGGTGCTCTTTAACTGTTCACATCTGTACTGTTTTGATTTCTCTTATTTCTACTAGACTTTACACCGATTTTATCGGCCTGATCGGTATTGGCAGATAATTAGCATTTTATGCTGATCGGCTTTAATGTCATAATTCGCCGATCCGATCAATGATGTCATTGATCATTGGGCTTTATCTTGCCAACTCAAATGCGACCGGATACACTCGTTACCGTGAAGACGACAACAAGAGCGGATCGCGCCGACTGTATTATAAGGACAAAATGCGAAAAAACGTGTTGGTGGTCACCGGTGCTCAGGACAGGAGAGGATGTTCGTTTAAGGCTTGCTTGTGGTATGTTCACGTACTGTTAATCTTTAGGGTTCAAATCGCTTCCTTCCACATTCCAAAAACATGCAGGTTCTTTTAGTACTCTAAATCTGAGGTCACCAACCTTTTGGAAACTGAGAGCTATTTCTTGGCTAATGATTAATCAGAAGGAAGGGCTACGCACACTTCTGGAATAACAAATTTCCTCCAATTATTTGGGTGTAAATGCCTCATAGTCATTGCATCCGCTAATTTGTTACCATGAATGCTATGGATTGGTCATGCGCTACAATTCTGCCTTTTGAACTATACTATTGTTTTTCTATTTACAAATTTACACCAATGCAAAGTGGAATTTGAAAAAGAATATCAACAAAAGAAGTTAGATGCTGCTCACTGGAAGGTGGCACCATTTATTTTTTTAGAATAGTAATGGAAAAAAAAATAGTGAGCTGTTTTTACAACAAACTACTCATATGGTCCTTGGTGGTTAGCTATTACCGGTGGGCACCGTTTTGGTGACCCCTCCCCTAAACTGTCCAGAGGTGTGAATGTAAGTGTGTATGATTGTTTTTACAACGGTCCGCTATCTTGTTTATACGGTATGTGGGTTGCCTCCATAGCGTAATGCCGCTCTTGCACACACGCTTCTCAAATCTAAGCAGCTCCCCTCTTCCATGGCTAGACTCTGAACTAAAGGTCAGCGGGAGATGTAAACATTTCGGGTTATGTCAACAAAGTTAGTGGATTTACAATCCCCTGTAAACTAGCCCCTGGCCTGACACATTGTCTTTGTTTGCTTCTTTTTGGAACAACATCAAGTTTATTACGTATGAGTAGCCAGTTTATAATTATTATGGTGATTTTCTTCTGGGATCGTACACCTTGTAAACCCGCCCGGCTCACGGGAGATTGGACTTTGCTCTCAGGTGGACACCATGAACTACGTGGGTCAGCTAGCCGGGCAGGTGCTGGTCACCGTCAAGGAGCTGTACAAGGGCATCAACCAGGCCACACTGTCGGGATGCATCGACGTCGTGGTCGTCCGCCAGCGGGACGACACCTACCAGTGTTCGCCCTTCCACGTGCGCTTCGGGAAGCTGGGCGTGCTGCGCTCCAAAGAGAAAGTGGTGAGTTCCCTTTACTGTTAGCGATGTTTGTTCAAGATCTGACCTCGTGGAGCTGATTTATGTTTCCTGTTTTATGGCGAGTTGTCAAAAGTCTTGCTCTGGTCACGCATAACGAAAACTAAACTCTGGGGCAATTTAGCAATGACCATCTTTCTAGTATATGTGGCTCAAATTTGGTAGCCTTCAGACAAAATCTTTAGCACGAGTTCGCTGTTGAAGGATCACCGGAAATGGCTGAAAATAACCCTGAAATGGGCGCTTAAAATACAATTCTTCCAGTGTCATTTTGCTGTTGTTTTTATGCAGAGAAGTGACCTTAGGAAAGGTGGAAAAATTCTGGCATTTGCAGGCTTTGTCTTCCCCTTTCTAGACGTTTTTACGACACACTCGCGGTAGTATTTATTTTTCTTTTTTTTCTTTTTTTTTGCTTCTTTCTTTGCAAAGATGAATGGTCTGCCAGGGAATCACACAGCAGTTAGTACTTTCTCACCGGCTCCCTAGAATGCTGATGCACTTGGAGGAATGAATGAATGGACCGTTTCTAGGGCAACGAGCACTACAACTTGAATGTGTGGGAGGGAGAGGAGACTGCGGGAGAAAAAGGCCGCCTGCGGCTGAGGGCATTTACTGCACCAAAATAAAGACACCTACTCAACTATGCAGTAATAGATATTTAAAATGTTTTGGTCTTGAAGTATGCACAGTGTTCCTGACTATATTGAGCCCACTGCGGTAGAGCAGCCTCCAGGTGGTCGTTGCAGAGGACTTCTCGTGCTATTGAGTTGTCACCCGCTTGGCAGGGTTAAAGAGGCCCCTCATTTATTTGGACTCATTAGTTAATTAGGCGTTAAAATTGGCCATCATCCCTTGCCACGCGTAAATTTCCTCGTAGCGCCCAGAGGGAGGGAAATTAAATCTTGTGACTGCCGAACGAGCCTCATTTTCTCGTGATGAGTTAACAAGCCAGAACAACATAGTAGTGTCATGGCTAGCACATCTGCTAGGCGAGAGGCTTTTTTAAAAGAAAGACCAGCTTTTTTGCTCTCCTTGGTCAGCACTGGTTTTCGCCTTGGAATTCTGCCATGGAGTCTTTTCCTTATTGCTGAGTCATGGACACTGAACTTCACTGAGGCAAGGAAGGCCTGCAGTTCATTAGATGTTTTCTCGGGTTCCTGTGTGATCTCCTGGATGAGTTCTTGCTGTGCTCTTAGGGTAATTTTTGTAGGATGGCCACTGCTTGGAACATTCACTACTGTTGCGTGTTTTCTGCATTTGTGGTAATGTCTCACCATGGTTTGCTGGAGTCCTAAAACTTGAGGAATGGCTTTGTGACACCAGACTGTAGATGTCAATCACTTTATTTTACATCCATCCATTTTCTGGACCGCTTTATCCTCACAAGGGTCGCGGGCGTGCTGGAGCCTATCCCAGCTATCTTCGGGCGAGAGGCGGGGTACACCCTGAACTGGTCGCCACCCAATCGCAGGGCGTTTATTTTTCATCTGTTCTTAAATTTCTTTGGATCGTGCCATTTTGTTACAGCTTTTTGAGATCTTTTGTCTGACTTCATTTTTTCACAGAGGTTCCATTTGAGTTATTTCTTGATTTAACACATCTGGAGGTAATCGGGCTTGGCTGTGGGCAGTGAAAATTAACTCAGCTTTCCCAAAAAGTATAATTTTATTGGCTGTAAGATATTTACAGTACAACATCAAAAGCTGCAGTTAATTCATGATTTATCAAGGGGGCAGTAAACTTTTTCCACACTGGGACAGGTAGTTGTGAATAGTTTTTTTTCCGTGGTAAATAATATCACCATTTGGGAACTGCCATTTTTTGTCGTTTACTTGGGTGATCTTTGTCTGATATTTACATTTGTTTGATTATCTTAAAGATTAAAGTGGGTTAACCATGCAAAAAAAAACGAGCATTTGAGAAGAGGGCAAATACTTTTTCACGGCGCTATATGTTGGGTTAATTGAAGACTCAAACTTGTTCATGTGAATATATCTGTGAATGGTTGTTTGCCATTTATGTGCCCTGTGATTGACTGGTGACCAGTTTAGTTTATACTCCGCCTTTGTCCAAAGTCAGCGGGGATAGACTCCAGCTCACCCGCTTAACCTTAATGGGACAAGTGTTATAGAAAATGGATCCATCCATTCCATCCAGTGAGTTCCCAGAGGTTTTATACCAAGCTTATCACTCCATATAAACTAAATCCAAATGACCCTATACAAGTGTCTCTATTGTGTTGCTCTCTGGTCATTGATATGTCTGTCTTTTTTTCATCAAGATTGACATTGAAGTGAATGGAGAGCCCGTGGAGTTGCAAATGAAACTCGGCGACAATGGCGAGGCTTTTTTCGTTCAGGAAACAGAGCAGCTGAATGTAAGTAAGATAACAAAATATGATTTATTCTTCAAAGTATTTACAACACCGTGACCGGTGTCCTTTTTCCTCCAAGTGTGTGGCATCCAGTCTCAAGAGTGATAACAAGCAACCTAAAGTCTTCAAGATGTAAATTGCTGTTGATCATTCTTTGATGAGACAATATATCGGCGCGTATGGATTTGTATATAAACAGTTGGCTCGCTGGAGTGCCTGCCCATCCATCAAGTTTGAAGTTATACAACCAAGTTTGTGTTAGCTGCCTTTTTCCCCGAAATGTGTCTGTCAGCAAGCAGTTCTCACACTGTTCTCACTGTAATGAAGTGCTGCCTCCGAGTGACAAAACAAACTGTGGTTTTACTGTCTTTATGGGTGCTCGCATTTTTTTCCCTTCACGCTCGGGGTACCGCTTGCAACCCCCCCCCCGTAGATCTATCCCCGGTTGTCATGGTTACGAGTTGTACATGGCATTGGCCCTGCAGTGGAGAGGGCAGGCTGAGCAGTGGCTCATTTTAATAATGCTGGACATTCTTGATCTTTTGAGTATTTTGAGGAAAGCATGTCACAGACATCTTAGACACCTGGGAACTGTTTTTAAATAAATAAATTAATTAAAATCTCGTTTTAAGTTTGTGCCTTTTCTGTCCTCCAGCAGCTTGTCCCTGCCCACCTGGCTACATCCCCGATCCCGACAGAGAGCCACCTTTTCTGGATCTCAGAGGTGGAGGGCCGGCCGTCGAAAGACTTGGAAGACGACGACCCGGCCGACCAGGAAGATCCACCCGCGCCGACCAGCGTCTCTACGAAAAAGAAGAAAAGACGGAAGAAGAAGCACAAAGGAGACCCCCGCAGAGAAGAACTGACTCCCCCCATGCCGGTTGCCCTCGCTGTTGCTGCTAATACACTTGCTACTACGACCAATGAGGAGATCTTTGAGATGGACCTGAGCTCTGACGAGGACACCACTGTGCCGCACGTGTCCAGATCGCCCTCAGTGTCCACAATACGAGACATTGACCCCAGGCTCCCTGCGGCCAGACACAACCTGGATGGTTATGCACTGTCTGATGGTGACTGGACAGCAAATGACAGGTGGGTTTATTGCCATTTACAAGGATTTTAAATGCATAACGCCATAGTCTACCATATAGGTGTGTACTTATGCCGCTGCGCAAACTAGTTCATAACCTCAGAATGTTGTATAACAGCACCGTTGTTAACCGAGGACCCCTTGTGTCCCCCTGATCTTGGGTAAGAAAAAAACAACAACAAATCGACCATTTGAGAACTATACATGAAATAGTAGCCGCATAGTCTGACAGCCTTGGAGCAAGTGAATACTTGGCCACAGCGTTCACACTGTATGTGACCAATTAGTTCCACCTCCAACTCCCCATGTACACATTATAATCCGGTTTTAACATAGAATTAACAATTCTCTGCTGACCAATCAACGGGCAGCCGTGTGTGAAGCTCCAACGGTACCGAAGCATTTGTACAAATAAAGAAGGCCTTAGTGTCAATAGATGGCAAGTATTTGAGAAAATATAGCACCTACCTCAAATAAACTGCCTCTTATCTATGTATTTCTTTCTTTGTACATTTAGCCATGGCTTATCACAGGCCTTTTCGCCAAAAAGTGACTCTGAACTGATGGTGAGACCCTCAGAGACGTTGCTGCGAGCCGAGTCGCACATGCAGTGGACCTGGGGAGAGTTCCCGGAAACAACCAGGGTAAGAAAGCAACCTTCAAAATGACTTTTTATGTTTTTGTTTTTTTGTGCCTTTTTTTGTGTCGCAAAACGGTGTTTTATCCACTGTTCAATCTCAATATCCAGGTCACCAAAAAAGACAAGGCAGAGCTCCTTAAAACGGTGACCATCACCCCTTCCGAGAGCACCCATTTCCGCGTCATCCTGAGCTCCGAGGCCATGGAGGATGACGGCGAAACAGACGACGGGGGCCACCCGGCGTGCGCCCTCGTCAAGCCCGAGCCACATGCTCTTACGAGCACCTACACAACCACGTGTGAGAATCTCGCCTCTCTCACGGAGTCCGTGGACGTGCTGCCTTACAGTGTGGTCACCTCCACCCCCGCCAACAGCCAGCAGAGCGACTCACCCTCTAAGAAGAAAGGTAGGTATGATTTGGTGTTCAGCATGGGTAGGGCTGGGCTATTCATCGATTTTATTCATTAGTTAGAGTTTATTGCTCAGGACAAATCACAGATTCAATTGCGCTGAACATTGCCAAAGACATGAGGCCTATTTATACGTTGCTAAAGCAGTCATTTATCGATATGTTGGAAACCTTTGACCCAGGGTATGTGCTCTTAAGCTGCAAATATTTTGCCACCTTGTCTCACCTGTACAACTCTGGGATGGGAAAAAGACTATGAGAGAGCTGGAGGGGGTGTGGCGTTACGCTAAGAAAATTTTAAAATGGACCAGCCGGGCCATGCAGTTTGACGGATATTTTATGTAAAATTGTATTTATGTATTTATTAGTGGTTTTCACATGTTTTGACTTTTTTGAACAAGAGGAATTATTTTCGCATTATCTGTAAGATATAAATACATAACATTCTGTGAAGGTTGATGCACGTTAATGCTAGGGGAAGAAAAACAACAACATTGAAAAAAACTGTTTCAAAGGAGAAATGAATCAAATCTGAGACAGGGATAAAAGCAAAAAGGAAAACTTTTTTAGAACAATGTCACTGTGATTTACTTTTTCGAAAAGAGAAGGGGGAAAATCAATTCAAATAGGGATTTCTTTAGAAAAAAATCTGAAATTATATTTTGAGGCCATACCTCTCAACCCTTACTGCAAACTGGTGACCAGTTTGTTTGTTGAATGCAGGTGTCCCGAAGAGGAGTCATCATCAGGGTCCTGAGGACATCTACCTGGATGACCTAAAGGCACTTGAGCCTGATGTAGCCGCCAGATACTTTCCTAAGAGGTTAGACTGCTGACCGTGTTAAAAGAAGACGATGTGATCTTACTCCGTGTTTTCTCGCTGCAGTGAGGCTGAGGCGGCCAGCAAGCACTGGATGGAAACAGAGATTCGCTCGGGTTCGCAGTCGCCGCAGTCAGTCGGCAGCGCCGCGGCCGACAGCGGCACCGAGTGTCTGTCGGATTCGGCCAGCGACCTCCCAGACGTCACGCTGTCGCTGTGTGGAGGCCTCACCGAGAACGCGGAGATCTCCAAAGGTAGTGGAAGTGCTCTTTAGCTGCAACTGCCTCTGGTTGTTATGGTAACAAGCCATTCTCACATTTAGGACACCCCGCAGTAGAGGGCTCATTTCTACGAGACCCTTCAAATGTAATGAGGCTGCAAAGCAGGCGTGTGCAAATGTAAAACAAAATCAATTAACCAGTTATTTCCTGAGATTTATAAATACATTTTTACTTTTAATTCACCAATTTTAAGGGGGGTGGGGATGGCTAAATAAATGTAACAAATATTACAATACTCTTGATAATTTAAATGCTCAGTGGGCTTGATTAAAGAACGGAGCAGGTGCCCACCCCTGCGCCAAAGATGGTGTGTTGTAATTCTTGAACCGAGGTATAGTTTGATGAAAACACGTCACATTCTAGAGATAAAATGTTATGTACATTTCATATCATAATTGACATGACCAAAATAATGACAATTATCGGTATTATCACAATATTACTACAAGAGAAAAAATCATAGCTGTACACACCGACAGCATTGCAACATGTATTATTTTAAATACAAAAAAATATATACAGGTATTAAGCAGGCTTTACACAATCAGGATTTTTGGGGCCGATCAACAAGTTTAAAAAAACGATAACCGATCCGATCACAAGATGGAGCAATGTTGCCATTTACGTGACTTGTTTATGTATTGTATATACTTGTGTACTGTATACTGATTACTGTATCCATCCATCCATCCATTTTCTGTACCGCTTATCCTCATAGGGTCGCAGGCGTGCTGGAGCACATCCCAGCTCAAAATTATTCTGTAGCATTTTAGACAAAAGTTAAAACATCAACGACCTCTAGGGGGCATCAAGGATTGGCCACTGACATAAGTTTAGGTCAGATCAATATTACAACATGACAGAAATAATGGGTGCTAACTTACTGGAATTAAATTACTTTGTCGCAATTATATTACTTTAATAAATACTGTTAATGACATGCTTACTCTGCCTTTCTCACTGTCCCGGCTATATGGACGGCTGTTGTCCAGAGTTTGCATAGGTTTGGCTTTTCCTTTTGAACGGGGCATGCTCCTCCTTGTGTACATTCTTCAGGTGCCCGATCAATTTGTGTTGAAGCATTTAGATGACATTCCCCACAACGTACTTCAGTTGTGCACAGACTGCAAATAATTAACGTGTTTTGTCTGAGACACTGCAAAATAGTTCTACACCAATGTGTTTTTAACCGACAAGATTGAAAAAAACTTTCTTGGCCGTCACAGAGTTGCAGTACTGCGCCACAAGAGACGTGACAAGGCTAAAAATAAACTGGCTTTTGTATTCATACGCGACAGCGACGCGGAGTTAAATGTCTTTTGCGGATTGATCGGATCGGCAAATTATGACATCAAAGCTGATCATCATAAAATGCTAATTATCGGCCGATACCGGTAACACCGATCAGATCGGCGTAAAGTCTTAGTATTAAGCAACCCTAAGTACTTTTTGACATTTAAAAATTACAAACGGCGACAACCAAAGTGAATTTTCATGTATGCTAGACTCCATGAAATGTAGATTTAGTAGAGGTAGGAACTCTATTTAACCATCAGTCTAATTCATTAGATGCTTTTTAAATAATGACATTTCAATGAAATAGAAATAAGTAATAATAAGCAATGTGCTTCAACTCTACTCAGCTTCATTCTACTTGATGCAAGCGTTAGCCGTTCCTACTTGGAGGCTTCAAGACAGGAGTGGCAGCACAGGGCAGCTTGTTCTGCGACTTGAGGGATGACGTTGCGTATACCTCCACTTCAGAGCAGTTTTGCCTCCGCTGCAGTATTGAGTTGACGCAACACTTGTCCTGGGTCTCGCCCACAGCAAAGCACATTATGTTGAATATGTTATTAAGGATAATTACAATTTAAAACAGTGATACTCGTCATTTGAAATTCATCACTATTTATTAACAGTTTCATCGCTTTCAACAGGCAGGTTAGTATAACTTGGGAAGTGTTTTAATCGGAAACAATGAAGACTGTCTTCTTTCACAGCTGACATAGCCGTTTTGAACTTCTGTAACTGTTCTCTTCTCTCCAGAAAAGTTCATGGAGCACATCATCACCTATCACGAATTTGCTGAAAATCCTGCAATTATAGATAATCCCAACCTTGTTGTAAAGATAGGAAATAGGTAAGCGTTGTTTAGTTTTGACACTCAAATGAACACGACTAATGCAGTAAATAACTGGTTCTCAATTCTTGGTGGTCATAGATACTACAACTGGACTCTTGCTGCACCTTTAATTCTAAGTCTACAAGCATTTCAGAAGAATTTACCAAAGGTAATTCGAATGTATTTCTCTGCTCACGCTCTTCACTATTGCCATTGTTGTGTATTTGAACACTGCCGTGTATGATTCAGGCTACAGAGGAAGCCTGGGTAAAGGAGAAGATGCCAAAGAAGTCGGGCCGCTGGTGGTTCTGGCGAAAACGGGCGGACAGTGCAATCAAGCAGGTTTGTGTGCTGTTTGACAACATTTTTGAATAGTGTGAAAATAGTTTCATAGTTCTCTGTTAATGTCAATGCAGTCTGAGACTAAGCTTGAAACCAAGGAGGAGTCTCAGTTGGGGGAGGAAGGATCCGCCATGACACAAGAGAATCTCACTTCACTGTAAGTGCTAGTCTATCACGCCAAATCCTATATTGTCTGCATATTTATTAGTACATTTAATTAAACGTATCTTTAAAGGACTAAAAGCACAGACTCGTCCAGCGACGAAGAGTGCAAGGAGGTGAGCGCCGCGTCATGTCAGGAGAGACACCAGCTGAGCGACGGTCAACAGCACGCAGGCCCGCACGCCTACAGGAAGTCGCTACGCCTCTCCTCTGATCAGATCGTGAGTGCACTTATAAATGGTATTGATTATACACTTACTGACCAACGTGGTATGAAGGGGGGGTGAATTATACAAAATACTAAATAAGTGCCTGTTTTTAGATCATTTGTCTGATTGGAGCTCCATCTGCTGGCTGGAATTGGTACTTTCCCCATTCAATGTGAAAAGCTTAGGTTGCTGATAGATGGGTAGATTGATAGATTATTTTAAGATTGATAGGTTAGTATCTTGATAGATTGAATAAATAAGTAGATTAATAGGTAGATAAGTAGATGGGTAAATAGATTGATAGACACATTGATTAATGGGTAGAATAATAAATTGTACGAGAAAGATGGGTAGATGGGTAAGTTGATTGATGTTACCGAAACAGTCAGTGATAAATTTAGATGGATCTGAACAAACCTTAATTTGAAACTCTTTCTTTCAACATTATTTGGTATGTGTTTGTTTGTTTTTGTTTGGTTTTGTTTTTTGCCTCCTGCCAGGCCAGTCTAAAACTGAAGGAGGGCCCCAATGATGTGACGTTCAGCATCACCACGCAGTACCAGGGCACGTGCCGCTGTGAGGGCACCATTTACCTGTGGAACTGGGACGACAAAGTCATCATCTCCGACATCGACGGAACCATCACCAAGTAGGCTCCACACCAAGTCGGTGACATGCACTCCTCTTACAGTCATTCAATGTACATGTGATTGTAGATTCTCAAATCACGTGATAAATGATGGTATAATTCACTGACCCACAGAATTTTGTAATTGCCTATAGATGCCACCAGATGGTGGCAAAGCATCAGTCAATCCATCCATTTTCTGTCCCGCTTATTCTCACTAGGGCAGATTTTTCTATTTGACGAGGTTATGGTGTGACTAAATGAAGCTCCTACCCTCAGTTCAACATAGTTCCTTGGCACAAAGATTTCAACAGAGCTGTAGTTTAATGTTAGGCA
Organism: Phyllopteryx taeniolatus; assembly: GCF_024500385.1. Lineage (NCBI taxonomy): Eukaryota > Metazoa > Chordata > Actinopteri > Syngnathiformes > Syngnathidae > Phyllopteryx > Phyllopteryx taeniolatus. Next base: position 13,842,774 of record NC_084515.1, on the reverse strand, counting down.
TGGCTTTGGCCTGAGCTCAAAAACAGCAAATAGCCCAAACCGGGATCACTGTACGTTCTCTGTAAGCATCCGTTTAACTGAGATTGGGATATACTGTCAAGAGACCACACATTAAAAAAATAAGACTCTTTCATGCTAGTTATCTTTTAGATGAATGCAATTAAGCACCGAGATGGTTTGATGCATTTTCCCTCAAGTAAAATATATGCTGTAGACATGTTTACCCCCCTCAAAATACCACTTATTGTCTCATTCTAATGTGATTTCTATTTACGCCTTCACTTTTTAATTAGCTTACAGCTCACCTCCGACACACCACTGATGTCTGTTTCCTTTCTCCGAAGCCCGCTCGGCGAGGGCGCATAGGTGGCCCGCACATCAAAAGAGCCAGATTGACTGCGGCTTATTATCTGGCGTGACCCCATAGGAGTTCCGTGACATGTGGCTTCCGTTAGCGTGGCGCTCGCGAGGCTCCGTAATGAGCTCATTTACATTTGAGACACTCCAGCCTTTACCACAAGCAGCTAATGTGACTTTATACGAGAGCGCTATGTACTGTTCTCTCTTGATAGTCACTTCACTTTGTTTCTGTCATTTGCAGGTCCGACGTGTTTGGCCAGATTCTGCCGCAGCTTGGGAAGGACTGGACGCACCAGGGGATCGCCAAGCTCTACCACTCAGTAGCCGAGTAAGTGCACAATGACCAGTGGCGACAGGGGAAGGAGCATCTGGGTTTGTTTCACAGTTGTCACGCTGCGGGGTTTCCACTTATAATGGCCCAAAATTTATGAGGGTTGCTTTAAAAGGAGACATACTATATTATGTATTTTTTTAATAGTTTAAGAGACTTCCCAGATGTCCAAATAAAGGGTTTCTGACATCTTGTCAAAATGTATAAAAGGAAAAAGAATTACAGAATACTTAATATCTACTGCTCACACTCTGGTTCAAATCACTCATTTTTTTGGGGTGCGGTTCTGTCTCGTGCTAAGGCGGAGCACGGCTTTTATTACCATGATGACTGTGGGAGTGGGGGAAGCGACCAACTCAACAATTTATTGTGGTGTTTTTAGTGACTTTCTGGAGACTGAGACTCCCTTCAAAGAGGAGATGCTCACGTCTTAGTGTCTCGACTGCATATGAACGGCGTTTGTGCCTAATTAACCTGGCTAAGTAACCAATGGACTTCGACACAGAAAAGAAATGGAAGGATTCGTGGGCCATTTAGTATGATTCACCTTTTTGCTGATTTAAACGTGTTAAAACTTATCCAATGTAGGTTGAGATATGCTAAGCAGATACATAAATATCCAGGGTGGGCCAAAAGTAGATGCAGCTTTCCCTTCCTTCCTTGACTTTTTATTCTTTCATCATTACTTCTATCCGTCCTTGGCTGAAACCTACTTTTCTGCCCTTCTTCTTTCCCTTCTTACTTTATGACCTTCATCCTGCCTTCCTTCCCCTCAGACACACTCTCGTCCTAGCAGCTTTTCCTTCCTTCCTTCCTTCCTTCCTTACTTACTTACTTACTTATTCATGCACCCTTACATTCTTCCTTTGCATAAACATCTTCCCAGAACATACAGACACAACACAGGAATGCAGAACTGAGACTCAAACCCTGAACCTCCGAATTGTGAGGCAGACCACTTTCTCCACCTAGCTGCAACGTGATGCCTTAATCGTAATGTTCTGATGCGGGCTGTGTTTAATTACGTTTTTTTTTTTTAATGCCAAGGGCCAATAACAGATGAACCGCGGGTCGCAAAAGGCATACTGCAAACTCTGATATAGCCGATTTAATTAGAGTGCTATTCTTAGCGCTTTGCCACTTTCTTTCCTCTCCGTCGGCAGGAACGGCTACAAGTTCCTGTACTGCTCGGCTCGTGCCATCGGCATGGCTGACATGACGAGGGGCTACCTGCAGTGGGTCAACGATGGCGGCACCATCCTGCCCCGCGGGCCCCTCATGCTGTCCCCCAGCAGCCTTTTCTCGGCCTTCCACAGGTAAACTGAACTCTCTCTCTCTCTCACTCACTCACTCACTCACTCACTCACTGGCGCGCACACACACACCCAAACCCCTCTTGTCTAATCTGTCAATAGACTGTGGCCATGCCGTGTCTTAGTTTGTTTACTTGGACAATAAACTCATCCCCAAAATCGATACCTCCCCTTTTCCCAAGAAAAAAAAAAAAGTGATGGCTAAGAAATTACCTCATTGTGACAATTAGAATCAGAATCATCTTTATTTTGCCAAGTATGTCCAAAAAACACACAAGGAATTTGTCTCCGGTAGTTGGAGCTGTTCTAGTATGACACCAGACAGAATTAATGTTTGATTGAGCATTTTAGCTGCTAACCAAAACTATCTCTGAGATGGATTTAAACGTGGAGTCTTAACCGCTGAGTTAAAGATCATTTTGAAGGGACGGCGTTCAACTCTGTTGTGTGATTGCGTCACAATGTTGTGGGTGTCGATGTTTGTTATTTTCTCTCGTTGTGCTTAAAATGCTGCTTTCAAATGAATTGTGATATAACCTCTAGCATTGCTTAACACAGTAAAGCCCGTTTTTTTTTTTTAGGGGCTAGGGACTCAGCCCTGTCGTTGCAAATTGCAAAAATCCAAGTCACCCACACAAAAAGGTTTGTAATTGCCTATAAATGCCACCAGATAGCTGCAAAGTGCTTTTTTTTCTTTTCGACAAGGCTATGGCCTGACTAAATGTAGATCCTCCCCTCATTTCACCAATAGGTGCTTGGGGACAACAGATAGCACCAGAGCAATATTTTATACATATTAAACAGCCTCCAACTCTGCTCTAAAGAAATATGGTAGCCTGTAGATTTTGGCATCCTCATATGGGTCAGGCAGGGAATAGCACACTCGATGCACCTAATTTGGGAGGCCTCCATTGTAGAAGAACAGGACTCAGAATTCTTTCTCCTCTTCCATCAGTTGATTATGATAAGCCGTATGTGCTAAGATAGTTTCAAGATAATTTGGTGTCAAGTAAGGCTGAAGTGACACAATTCAGATTTTGGTTTGCTCCCAAGTGTCACAGTTGGGACATATGCGAATAGGATATCTTCAGATAAGATTCAGGCCTCTGATAGATAGATATAAAAATCCCGATATCTATTGAATATCTTGCCAGTGCGAGTGCAATGTAAAACCACAGATTGGATATACACAAAACACAGACAAATAGGTTAAAAAAAACACCCACTGTAAATTTAAACTACAGTGGAAGCGTTCGTAGACTATTAATTGTAATGTGCTATAAAAATGCTTCATTAGAAGTGTGTCCATCATTAAGTTGATGGAATAATTTCAGTCGGGTAATGTGCAGGTTACCCTCATATAAATTAATGGCGTGAAGAGTCAGCCAGTTCTAACCAAAGGTTAGTATCGTATCGTTTAATATTTGTGTGTTGTGTTTGTGGAGTTACTCCCATGCAATTTGGGCATCTGTGCATGTGGGCTGTTTCATGTGTTCAGTCAGTGTAAACACAACCATTCCGGATATGTGTCACTTGAAGTGTACATGGAAACGGACAGTCCCAAAAAAAAAAAAATCTTGGACCTGTAATGGTAATCCAGTCTGTCTCCCATGCCTCATCATGGGCTTTTGTGTATGCGGACTGGAACCAATAACATTTGGTTGACTGCTGTAGTTTGATTTTACACAGAGGAAGCGCCAAAGCCCTCTGGCATCCTCTGTTGTCATTTGTCCCAAATGTACTATGTGTTGCTCTAAATGCAGCTCTGTATTATAGAGCATTTCCACTTTAATTACACTGGATGGGAGCGGGCGTTGTCCGCTATGTTTCCTGCTGCTGTGTCGTCGTCGTCTCCGCTCGTAACCACAGCAACGTCCAAGGTCTCGCCAACTACATCTGTCATAATAGCCCTTCGTTTCATTTGTACCGGGCACAGGGAAATTCTTGCTCCATGTTATGCCTGTCCAACATAAATGAAGCTATAATCATCCCATCTCGCATTCCTTCAGGGAGGTCATCGAGAAGAAACCGGAGATCTTCAAGATCGAATGCCTGACTGACATCAAGAACCTGTTTCAGCACAACAAGCAGCCGTTCCACGCCGCCTTTGGCAACCGAGCCAACGTGAGTTTGCACCAGACACACGGCCACAAACGCAAGACGTCAAGTGATCTAATGCAGAGAACATCTCCAGCCGCACCAACACAAGCAGATGACTGTGTATCTCCCAAGAAAAAGTGACACGCTCGCTTAACATCCAGTCTTGACGTGTCCTCATGACGCACACTCGGCGGCAAATAATCTGGAAACTTTTTGCTAATATGAGCCTGAGTATTATATAATCAAGTATGAGCTCGTTTTAAATATGTATACACTCCTTATTGTGTGTTTACAAACTCCCTCGGGACTTCTGCTGTTGGGATACACGCACACCAATGTTTTTTAACCAATCTTAATTTTAATAACATGACTGATTCAGTAAATTATCTGTCCACTGTATCATGCAAACTGAAACTTTGCTACATGTTGTCTGTGCAGGACGTGTTTGCCTACAAGGAGGTGGGCGTTCCCGTTTGCCGGATCTTCACGGTCAACCCGAAGGGAGAGCTGATCCAGGAACAGACAAAGGGAAACAAGTCCTCGTACGTACACCTGCCAGCCAGTCTTCTAAACTAATTGCGGTGGACATTTTAGTTGGCACAGAATGAACATTGTCACTTTCCTAAAAACTGCTGTAAAAATATTATACAGGAGTCCCTCGTTCGTGATAGGTGAAAGTCTGTCATATAGAGAGACCATACAATTTTTTTCTTTATAGATTACACCTTAAAAAAATACATGCTTTCAACGCTTTGAAATTTGACAAAATACTTTTCAAATCAAATCAATTGGAATGCAAATTTGTTTTTGTGATCATAAAATGTATAGGTAATAAAATGAAAAAGAATTTCACCTTAAAAGTACACATTCCACATGATGTAATCACATTGAAAGTTACTTCAATACACTTTTTAAACGTATTGTAAACATATTACAATACCAAACAGATTTACATTTTAGAGAAATATCTGCGCTATAGTGGGACCTTGATAGTGAAAGTGGCTCTGGATCTTCACCCTGTCTACCTGATGTAGAAACTCGATGTATGGGTGCTTATTATGCAAATTAGCCCCATCTGTACTGTTACCTAACAGACGGGTGGATGTGCATAGTGACTCACTCACAGATGCATTTTCATCAATAGGCAAATGACCAAATTTTCAGCGGAACCTCAATTTACTAACACCGCTGTGCACGAACAAACTGCTTCAGTTGGGGAACAGCATCAACGCTCATTGTGCCGAAACTCACACCGCGTGAACGTTGTTGTTTGCTACGTGCGTGTGTTGGCATTCAAGATACAACTTTTTGTATGCAAGCAATTAAAACAAATCCCCTTTAAAGAGCAACTGTGCTTTGTCCAGTTATGGCAGGCTGAGCGAGCTGGTGGAGCACGTGTTTCCGCTGCTGAGCAAGGAGCAGAACGAGGCCTTCACCATGCCCGAGTTCAGCTCCTTCTGCTTCTGGAGGCAGCCCATCCCCGCCGTGGACCCCGCGGACCTGCTCTGATATTCGCTCAGGTACTCGCGCTCTCTCGCACACGGAGAAGGCCAAGATGACGTGTATCGCACTTAAAAGGATGGCCAGGGGGATCACAAGACTTGCTCTTTTTTTTTCCTGGCACCATAAACACAAAAGAAGACACCCCTGAGAGTTTTGCTTTTGCCAAACAAAACGCCGCCATACAGACGCACCTCTGGACCTGCTAATGGCTGCTGCGTTGCGGTACAGTGAGAATGAGTCACGCTCAGTATTCAAGGTCATGTCTCCACTCTCTCAACACGGAGCAGCTACTCCTTATATCGAATCGGCTCACTTAAAGGACAATAGAAGCATATAACGCTCTATTTATGATGCTCAACAACCCCCTCTGCTGAGTCAATATTATTATTATTTATGATTAAGTGATATGTTTAAGTTATTACTGATCGTGATGCTTTTTGCTTTGTCATTTACAGTCACGTCGTTGGACAACATTAGCACTAAATGCTAACAGGAATGCTTTTTGCGTTGCTTTGTTTGAAGTCAATAATAGTACACGTTTTATAAGGTACACCACATACATTCCTCAGCATATATACTGTTCAAAAGTTTGGGCTCATCTATGAAAAAACTAATTATTGTCATTTAAAGAAAATGACAAACACTTCAGTTTCTTTGTGTCTTAATGAAGATTTCTTGGCATGCCATAAACCGATAACTTTGCAGTGGTGTGTATAAAAATCCAGTCCAGACATTGTGGTTAAAAAAAACAAACGAAAGAACTGCTTTTCTTTAAAAAAGACATTTCTGTTATATACAACAGTGTGTTTTTTCATGGAAGATCAGAAATAATCTCAGTGACCACAAACTTTTGAATTGTGTATATATATTTATATATACACTGAATGTGTGTAAAGAAGCTTCCATTTGAAGGATTTTGACATAATACAAAGGAGAGGTATTACTTGATGATCCAAACACACTTGGTCTTAAAGCTGCAGTGCACACCTCACACAGCAGTTAAGAATTTATGTTTAGCTTCTTTTCCATAGCGGAGAAGCTAAAATGACGTTTAAGAGAAAAATGCAGTGTATTCGGGATGTTAATAAGCTCAAACGCAACGCTAACTAGCATCAACGCTAACCCATCGAGCATGGGTGGGTAACCTACAGGAGCCGAAAAAACCTCAGAGGAAGTGTTGCAGAAAGGACAAAAAATGTTCATCATATATAAGCAAAGATAGCATTAGCTTAATAGCATAATTGCACATCATTTTTTTTATCTTGTCAAAAACAAGAAAAGAAATGACACATATTTCAACAAGAAGAGTCCTGTTGCCTCAATTCTTGAAAGATTAAGAATCCATGCTGACATAAAGAAAAAAACCAAACAATTTTTAGCAGGCAGATTGATATTGTTTGTTGATATTGTGACAGTAAGTTAAAAAGGACACAGACAATTTTGCTATCAGGCTAACGATTTGTTTCCACGTATGTTTTCGTACGACGAAAGGTAATCACTTAACACCGCTCTAGCTTATTTGTTAGTGCTGTTTCAAATGTGTTTATTTGTAACTTCTTAAGTTGTATTGTGTTCAGCCACACGCACACACGCGACGTGGTGTCATGTGCTGAGATGATGGTAGACAGACAACAACAACCTTTGCCCCCACGCGAAGAGCCTGCAAAATGGCATCATCAGAGCCCGTATTAGAAGCTCAGGGGATGTATCCGTCTTTAACCACAGTTTCATAGACCCAAGAAAATTAAATGTCAACAGCCCCTTTCACACCGCCTTCCCGTTAAGCTAGAGCCAACCCTATTTTTGCCTGTGCCTTGCAAATTGATACTGATAAACTGAAAGTGAGACGTTGACCTTCACGCAGCTTTTACAGCTTCCCACATTTAGATAATTAGATGCGTGTCAGGGTACAGGATAGGGACTGTGACTTTCGACAAAATGGTGTAGCCAGTGAGACTCTGGTGGTGGCGTCCCGCTATCCTATGTTAACACGTAGAAAGACGGCAAATTTTTGGGTCAACTTCTACTCCTTCATCCCACAGTGGTACCTCACACACAGGAGAAAAAATAAACTAGAATATAACATAAAATACTCGTCTCAATTGCTTTCGACACAAAAAAGGGTGTGGTCAGGGACTCTGATGTTCAACTCGATCCTCAATCTCCCGTATTAGAATTGTTCCGTCCGCTTCAACCCCCTCAAACTTCACACACAGGTGAAAAAGTCGAGGAAATCCCTGCTGAGACGACATAAAATACTCCAACCAACAATTGCTTTCGTGACCAGCGAGTCTCTGTGCTAAACTTTACTCTTAGCATCCCTCTATCCTGATACTACGTCATAAATAGGCAAATTGGCGGGTTGACTTCAGCTCCCTTCATTCCACATGGACATAAGATACTTGGACAGCGACAATTGCTTTCGACACATTTTGCCAGTGAGCATTGGGTGTTAAACTTCATAAATCCCACCTCTGTTATGGCTCCGATGCTATCTCCGTAGGGTGGAAAATGCGACATGCTATAAATACAGATATTTTTCTTATCTTGTTAGAACAGCAAGTGGTTCATGTGCACACGAAGTGCTTTGTATAGGTTTCCGTTAGTTGGCAAGTGAACAAGGACTGAACATGAAAATCAATTTTAAAAAGGAAAGCAGGGCTTTAAGCACAAACAACACCAATGACTGCATGGTCAGTATCACTCATTGTTATTGCATCCACGGTTGAGTCACGTGCATCCTCTGGTTAGCGATAAATAAACATAAATAAATCCATTCTTTCTATGAAAGTAAACCATCTTGTGTGGACAGCGCACACGTCACCTTCGGAACCGTCCCGCCCACCTCACACACGTCTTTGTTATATTGTACTACAAACCTACAAACAAAAAGATCCACTCTATAGGATGGGCGGATGACTCTGTGTTGCCTTTCATTTATTGTTCTCGTTCTTGTCATTTCTTCGAAAGTGAATGATGCTTGCTTCTGTGTGTGTCCCACCCACACAGAAATGCCACAGTGTTCATTTATAGGTTCAAATGTGGTTTAGAGTATCTCCAAAACGACAAATTGTAAAGAGGAAATGCGTATTTAAAAAAAAAAAAAAAAAAAAAAAAAAAAAAAAAGGAGAGAAAATAGGCCGAATGGATTCTGGCTGTTATGGTATCATTTGTATTCAATAAAGTTTCTAAATGAGTATGTTTGTGTTTGAGCTCTCATTTTGTCTACAGCACTTCACACGCCCCTTTCCGCACCTGTACAACTCACTACTACTTACTTAACTCGTTATTTCAGTGGACCCCGCGTACTTGCAGTTTGGTGTTTTTTTTTTTTTTTTTTTTTTATTGTAACGTGACAAAAAGGAGTGTGAACATTTTTAGTTTTGTTGTCATGGCAAAATAATGGCTACAGTATGTATGTATGTATGATGATTGTATTGTATCGTCGCTTTACTTGAGATACTGTCGCCTGTAAACACGCCCAAAAATGTCAAACTAGCTGTACACCGCATGGTAGAATGCTGTTCTGGAACACAACTGTCTGCATTAGATTTTTTTATTTTCATACAAAATACTGTCTACTACTGAAGAGTTGTCCATACTTAACCACAAAGTTGTGTGCGTGTGTAGGCGGATGTTCCACCTACACGCTCAGCCAATCACAGTTGTAGCAGCAGCCGTGTTGGATTGGTGATTGACAGCGGGTCTGTATAGATAAGATGGCAGCGCCCATGTCTGTTGGCTTGCGAGAATTTCACTAAACTAGTAATAAATACGGCATTAAAACCAGTGGAGTCCGTAACAGCTCTGTGAAATGTTGCTAAACCGATCTACGACTGCCCACTGTGTTTGTGTTACACGGTAACAGTCACACTATTGACTGTTAGAAAACTACAGTTGCTTGTTTAATTTCAAACTCAGCTTGCTGCAAAAGTAGTAACGTCATACACGCTGTGATTGCGACAACTATGAGCCCGTTGCCGTCATACTGGGCAAGGGAGACTTGAATCTTGCTCTCTCGTCTACTAACAGCTTCACGCAACATGTGCAACAAGAGGGAATAAAACTGCACCTCCTGTATGCTAAATGGCAATGTCAATGGAGCGCTTGTCTAATTTAATTTGAAAACGTTTTATTCAGTTATGTATGATTGTATCATTGTAATTATTGTCTTTCATGTTTCATGTACATCACTTTCTGACAGCTACAGTTTTTTAAGTGTTATGAAATAAAGTTTGGTTGAGCTGCTGAATATCCATCCTATCCTGGAGCCTGTTCCAGGTGACTGGGCAAGAGGCAGGGTACGTCGCTAGCCAAATGTAGACAAACACGCGTTCACACTCACACCAACGGACAATTTAATCTTCGAAGAACCTAGCGCGCATGTTTTTGATACCGAACTACCTGGAAAAAAAAGCCATGCAAGCATGGGCAGAACATGAAAGCTCCACACGGGAAGACTGGAGCCAGGATTCGAACCCTGAACTTCTGAACTGTGAGGCAGCCTCGCTAACCATTAATACCACCGTGCTGCCTCATTTCTGACTAGCGTCTCGTCTTTGTTGCAAAAAATGTGAAACCTGCTCGCAACACCTGGCCTGCATGATGTCCAGGTGCAAGTTCTCTTCAGTGTTGTACTAAGAAACAACACGCGGTAATATACAACCCCAATTCCAATGAAGTTGGGATGTTGTGTTAAACATAAATAAAAACAATACAATGATTTGCAAATCATGTTCAACCTATATTTAATTGAATACACAACAAGGACAAGATATTTAATGTTAAAACTGATCAAATGTATTGTTTTTAGCAAATAATCATTGACTTGGAATTTTATGGCTGCAACATGTTCCAAAAAAGCTTGGACAGGTGGCGAAAAAGACTGAGAAAGTTGAGGAATGCTCATCAAACACCTGTTTGGAACATCGCACAGGTGAACAGGCTAATTGGGAACAGGTGGGTGCCATGATTGGCTATGAAAGGAGCTTCCCTGAATTGCTCAGTCATTCACAAGCAAAGATGGGGCGAGGTTAAACTCTTTGTGAACAAGTGCATGAGAAAATTGTCAAACATTTTAAGGACAATGTTCCTCAACGTACAATTGCAAGGAATTCAGGGGTTTCCATCATCTACGGTCTATAATATCAAAAGTTTCAGAGAATCTGGAGAAATCACTGCATGTAAGCGGCAAGGCCGAAAACCAACATTGAATGCCCGTGACCTTTGATCCCTCAGGCAGCACTGCATCAAAAACCGACATCAATGTAAAGGATATCACCACATGGGCTCAGGAACACTTCAGAAAACCAATGTCAGTAAATACAGTTTAGCACTACATCCGTAACTGCAACTTGAAACTCTACTCTGCAAAGCAAAAGCCATTTATCAACAACACCCAGAAACGCCGCCGGCTTCTCTGGGCCCGAGCTCATCTAAGATGGACTGTTGAAAAGTGGAAAGGTTTTCTGTGGTCCGACGACTCCACATTTCAAATTGTTTTTGGAAATTGTGGACGTCGTGTCCTCTGGGCCAAAGAGGAAAAGAACCATCCGGACTGTTAGGGACGCAAAGTTCAAAAGCCAGCATCTGTGATGGTATGGGGCTGTGTTAGTGCCAATGGCATGGGTAACCTACACATCTGTGAAGGCACCATTAATGCTGAAAGGTACATACAGGTTTTGGAGGAACATATGATGTTAGCAAAGGGATGTCTTTTTCATGGATGCCCCTGCTTATTTCAGCAAGACAATGCCAAACCACATTCTGCACGTGTTACAACAGCGTGGCTTCGTAGTAAAAGAGTGCAGGTACTAGACTGGCCTGCCTGCAGTCCAGACCTGTCTCCCATTGAAAATGTGTGGCGCATTATGAAGTGTAAAATACGACAACGGAGACTCCGGACTGTTGAACGGCTGAAGCTGTACATCAAGCAAGAATGGGAAAGAATTCCACCTCCAAAGCTTCAACAATGAGTGTCCTCAGTTCCCAAACGTTTATTGAATGTTGTTAAAAGAAAAGGTGATGTAACACAGTGGTAAACATGACCCTGTCCCAGCTTTTTTGGAACGTGTTGCAGACATAAAATTCTAAGTTAATGATTGCTAAAAACAAGAAAGTTTATCAGTTTGAACATTATTAAATATCTTGACTTTGTAGTGTATTCAATTAAATATAGGTTGAACATGATTTGCAAATCATTGTATTCTGTTTTTATTTATGTTTAACACAACGTCCCAACTTCATTGGAATTGGGGTTGTATATTGTGCTGTTTTATAACTTTTTTTGTTTGTTGTTAAAACAGTTTACCCTCTTTATTTGCAGCTGTAATTCTCTTAGGAGTTGAAAGTACTTGTACCGGTTATTTTTTTCTGGATGTTGATGATCGTCTTGACTTCATATATCACCATTTATTGCTGTCACATGTCACAGATTATGAGTGTTAAATTATTAAGACCTTTCCGCATTTACAATGGAGGATACAATGATTGTCAAATATATTAGAAAGAAGGTGTTTGTTTGTTTGTATGCACACAGTTCACATTCCAGTCTTTGAGCTTCAGCTATCTGCGCTGGGCCGGGGGTCCATATAGGAAGAGGGCGCTGAAGGTGGAGAACACCTCCCGGGTCTCGGTGGTGGCCAGCCGGCCCGCCGTCCTCAGCAGGCCCACGCGATCGCCTCGCTTCAGGGGCACGACGAGGCTGAAGGACACGGAGCCGCCGCAGCCGCACGCGTCCTGGCCAGAAGCCGCCGAGCTGCGGAGCCTCTGGATGCTGCGCTGGGACACGGACAGGACCGCCTCCACGGACTCGCGGGGCTGTGCCGTCAGAAGGCCAGAGACAAGGTAGCGGCCGTCTTGCGGGACTGTGAACAGTCCTGTGGGTGGGGAAAATGACCATGTTTTTATCAAATGCAGTGATTTTTTTTTTTCTTCTTTAAAATCACTTTATTCTCAAGATTGACCATTTTTTTCCTAAAAACTACTCATAAGATTCTCTTTTTTTGAAAATATAAAACTTCTTAAAATCATATTTCAGTGTAGCCATACTGCTTCTCTGTAAATCAATGTTAACAGTAGAGATTTTCTTAGGCTATGCTTTGTCATGTACTATTAATGCAAGTGTTAAGCTATATATATATTTTTATATCTGACTGAGTTTATACTATGTGTAAATGAAAACCAAAGGTTAACTTTGTATTCAAATCTAAAATGCCTAAATGTCACCTGGAAGTAAATCACTTTCATGTGATAGTATTGTAAAAGTGGTATTCCTCAGGGCTTGCTACTAGAGCCTTTCTTCATCTGTTGGTAAGTAAATGTATGTGATATTTTGTTAAATTCACATGGTTGAGGTCTATTTGATGATGTGCACAATTTTGTAGGAGCAATATGAAGAATTGTCAAAGTATAATTAAAAGTTTACACCTTTACCTGTGTGGGGACTGTAGTGGCCGCCATCATTGAGCAGAACCTTGTCGAAGCGAATGATTCCAAACTCTCCTGAGAAAGGCTGCAGTGTGAGGCCGACTGAGAAAGAGAAAGGATCGGCCAAGGCGATGCGCTCTACTGGAATGCCTTACAACAACAACAACAACAACAAAGTATGTCATAAAAAAACAATGTGAATTAGCTTTTCATTGAAGGCTCCACTCAGGGTAGTATTTTCAAACAAGACTTTACCAAGTGATTCAACTGGAGCTTGGTGCGATGGGTTCCAGGGCACTTTAGCAGCTAGTGGACCTGCCAATTACCAAAACACAGAAAGTGCTGGACATTATTTCCGGAGAAATATTACCTCTGCCAGAGATGATATATTTCTAGCGCTGATTGGTTGTTTGCTGGATTACACAAAAACAATGTAATCGAGATCTTGTACACACTTAGGAAGTTTTACACTAAGCTGAAAATAAAGATCGAATAAAGTTGTTGTAATTTCATGAGAATAAAGTCATAATATCAGAAGAGTTGTAATTTTGAGAAAATGTTATTTCTATCAAATGCCAACTTTTTACTGTAGCAAAAATATATTCTCCCAAAAATATATCTTTTGTTGTACAGTTGACTTTTTTTCTTGTACTATTATGAACATATTTTGGTGATATTTCCAGTAATGTTTTTTCATTAAAAAACCCCCAATCCTATTACAACTCTATTCTTTAAATGGTTAAGCTTTTTTCCCTTTTATCTACACCAACTATTTTATTAATTTTTTAGCCATTTTCTCGTATTTGTTTTCTTTTTCACTGTGGCATTCAGAGCCATTAAATGTGCAAAAGAGATCTGCGAAAATTATGTTTTTCTTTTCACGTTTGTCGACAACCTTTTATTTAATTTTTCTAATCGCCTGAGTGGATAAATAATGAAGGTTAATGATACAATTCAGGCGTATGCAGGAGGTGCTGATCCCACTTAGGCTTGTTTGGCCTTGGCGGAGGTCTGCTCTGCTTTATTTGTATGATCTAGACGCAAATATGTGTGGCAAGAGCGTTTAACTCGGCAACCAAGGGGGAAAGTCTTTTGTCAAACATCTGCAAGTGGGCTCAAACGCCTTCCACGGTGCATCCACACCTACTTCAATCCAAACATCCTCTTTCCTCGCACTCGTACTGGCGGAACCTTTTGCACAACTTCACTTCTCACAGTCTACACGTGCAGTTGCGCATATATGTAATTCTATACTGTACCTCTGGGGGTGCTCCTCTCGGGCTTGAACGATACTGGCTGCACGGGAGGATATCCTGCAAAAAAGACAAGAAGGTACATCGTCAACGTGATGGTGTCCAACACAAGCGTTGTAGGAACATTTTTAATTAAAATAAAATAAAAAATGACTATAGCAAACGGCTCGCGATAAGGGAGTAGAACAGTGGTACTTTGCTCAGCTAATTAGCTCATTCAAATAAAATATTGACAAAGCTGCAATTTTATTCAAATAAAATGAAATAAATATATACATTGTATACGTATATTTTGTCATTGTAGAATTGAATTTGTCTTTAAGGGCATGGAACCCATTTGATAACGACTCAAAATGAATGCCACATGCTTCACTACAAGGTGGCAGAACCAATCAACAATAATTGTAGAAAGAAAGTATTTTTTTAAAATATATATTTTTTTTAAATATGCAAAAAATGTATGGGACAAGGCAAATAGAAAAAGAAATAAATATTTATACATTTAGGTACAACAAAGATTTTTAAAAAGTCCATCCTACTCTTTTAAGTTTGAATTTATAGTGCATATAACCATATTTCCTAACTGAAACTGGCGCCACACACTTCACCATAAGGCAACAGAACCACGTGATTCCTCCCAGCCAATAAGCAAATATTACTTAAGATTTTAAAGCAAGGAATGTGATCAAAATTATATAAAGTTATATGTTCTATATAAAAATAACATCACAAATGTCTTTATATGTGTGTATATATATATATATATATATATATATATATATATAGACTGTATATTTAAAACAAATTCTATCGCAGACCCACGTGATTTCTCCCAGCGAATCAGTGAAGCCAGCTGATAACCAGGTGCACATGCGCACTATTAATGATAAAAGCGCAGTGTATTCAAGTGTATCAACGGCGCATATGCATACCAAACATTTTATTTTGGATTATTATTATTTTTTATTTGGAGACTCTTTCAAACGAACAACCCTTGTGACAGAGGTGGGGGATTCGAGTTAGACCGGAGTTGCCAATTTTAGGGCTTGGGACTTGCTGGGCTGAGCGACTTCATTGAGCGAGCGTGACGGAGGGAACGCCAAAGATTATTACATTTGTATTTATTGATGAGCTTTTTGGTGAAACAAAGACAAAAGCAACATTGCAAGGTTTGCAACTCGAAGATAAAAGACACAACATCGGCCAGGACTGCATTCATCTGTCAGACGCAGGTAAGCTAGCTAGGTTAGCTTCATAGTTGGTTCACCGTTAGCCAGGCAAACATGAACTAAACGTCTTGCATTGATTGAGAGGACAATGAAGTGATGGACAATACTGAGAGTGGAATGTGGAACCTATAGTTACCATTAAAAAACAAACTGCGATTGTGATATATATATATATATATATATATTTAAAAAAATATTATTTTTTTTTGCATAGACATGTAAACAGAGACTCCACTTTGAGTGGCTTTTCTCGTTGCTGCACGTCTGCCATATTGGATGTGTCATGTCCAACCATAAACTAAGGCAAGAAGTAAATGGCGTGAACTTCATAAAGTGACAAGCTCCAAAGTGCACACAGTTAATGTCTCTCATTCACCTGTTTACATACACACTAATGTATTTAGGAAACAGACTAGCACCAAAAATAACATATGTAGCTTCGAAATCTGATGATTACACGTTTACTCTCGTACAATATATTCCAATATTTATCAGCACAGTAACCGTAGATGCATTTGGTTGCTGTAAATGTTGCAAAAATAAATAATTGTAGATATAATAATAATAGTAGATATGCATTTATTCCATACTCTGTCGATGTTCCTTTAATTTCTAGAGGCAGAAATGTAATTATTTTTGTGTTCAATTTTTAGGTGTTAAGCTAATTTTTTGTACTATAATCAGTGGAAAAAAAACATTCTATCAACACCACTCCAATATATGTTGTGACTGACCCTACCTGGCGCTCCCGCAAACCCTGTGAGGGGCGGGCCGGCCGAGTCCTCGGAGCCCCTCCTCACCGTCACCCTGCGTGCGTACCCGGGCGGGCCTGCCTCGCCCGACTCCACCACGGGCCGGCCGGGCAACTCGGGGACGCCGTGGCTCCCGGGCCACTGGGGGGCGGCCGGCTGACTGCGGGGGGCCGTCCTCACGGGCTGCCTGGGCGGGGGGATGATGAGGGGGATGTGGATTTGGTGAACACGGCCTCTGGTCGGATCCGGCGGGGATGCCGGAGACTCTGGTCTGAGGAGAACTCCTGCGGACACAATAAAATAGCAATGTGGCTGAGTGATGGTTTGAGCCCCGTGCGGGGGTCATAGCAGGATGACGGGAATGTGATGGTGTCGCACACACTTCCAGGAAATCATCAACACTCATTGCTGATGTTTACATGAGCACCATCGGCTTGTGCGGGAAAAGGGGAAAGGTCTCAAAGCAAACACTGACAGGAACCATCATACACACACATTCCATTCATGTGGTTCATCTAAGGGCGGACTGGCTTCAAGTCTTCCTTTCAAAGCCTAAATCTGGTTTAAAACTGTGACCTAAAACCCTAACCCTGGCTTGAAACCCAACTTTGTCTTGAAACCCTAACCCAGATTCAAAACCCTAAACCTAACTTGAAATCCAACCTTATTTTGGAACCATAACTTGAAACCCCTACCAGTGGCTCGAAACTTCCTTTTGAAACATAACCCTGATAACATTAAATCCTACCCAGACACAAAACCCTAAACCTGACTTGAAACAGAAACCCTGGCGTGAAACCCTACTTTTAAACCCTAACCCTGGCTTGAACCCAAGCCCTGTATTAAAACCCAAACATGGAACTCTTACCCATGCTTGAAATCCTACTTTTAAAACCCAACCCTGGCTTGAAATTTGAAGCCCTACCTGCCTTCACAAGCTTAATGAGAGGGTGGGTGCTGTCCATATGCCGCAGTGCAGTCGTTACACCCCTTCATCTCAATAATAAAGTCGAGTGGTAGAAGTCATTCAGAGTGTGAGCCGGAAGATGCTCGGCTGGTATGGCAACCGGCCGTGGAAGCGGCAGCATAAAGAAAGCCCTCATTAGCTTATATAAGAGTCTCTGCACAGAACGATCCTACGGCGCAATTTGCATTAGCACAACCGCAAAGTCATGTGTCTACAAGACCACGATAATGCCGCGCTAAGTATAGCGAGGCCGTCAGGGCTTGGGGGCAAGTTGGACTGATGGCTGGATGGATGGATGGATGGATGGATGGACGCTGTCCAACAAGACTTTTGCTGGAATTGGAATTTGCTCATTTTGAGGGTTCTTCTTTTCTATCTATCGATCGATCGATCATAACCTAGCTGTGGCTATTCAAGCAAATGTTAGACACCATATTCTCTTCGGCACTTTACTCGTTCCTAAGTCAGAACATTTGTCAGAGCATTTGTCGATTTTGATTACATTTGGATCGAAGAAGGCCAGAGGAAACATTAAACCCGCACTTTCATTGCAACGCTCGAGCAGCCCCAAAGCAAATTGCGCTCTTCCCCTCTGATACAGTCGCTTACGGGTTGACATGATGAGTCTGCGTGGAGTCATCATGAATCACCACAGTGGTAAGCTGTCATGTCGGAAGCTAATAACACACGGTGTCCAATACCACGAAAAAAAAAAGCGTCCTTCCAGCAAATAAAACCATTTACAAACCACAAGTCTAATCAAAAACGAATTAAATTTGTACCCCGACAATCACAAATTTCTTGTTCATTTCCTCTATGTGTCGCCCCAAGGATTGCCTGAGCGCATATTTCCCATGAGACCCCCCCCACCTTCCCCACGGCTCACCATAGGGGGGCGTAACCGCGCGTGCAATGAAAACACGCCACGGATGCCGAGCGTCACCACAACCAGATGTAAGACAGACGATGGCATCATGTAACATTGCGCCCGCTTGCGTGGGAATGCATCACTCATTCCGTGACACACTATTCCAAGGGTTCTAAAACTTTTTTGTTGACAGGGGAGACATTTTCTCAAGGACCCCATCATAATACTAACGCAAATAAAACATACCCCGAAATGCCATGGTTAAGTTTGAAATCTCCTTCTAGATATTCATGACCTGTTTCATAAAAAGGAAGTAAACCAAATTCAATTGATGTACAGTGCTCCCATGAACAACAGGGCTGCAAACAGAGAGGAGCTAGATTACAAAAGAACAATGTTGACACCTTAGCCACTTTTCGGACTCTTCTGGCGACTAAAAAACAAACAAACAGACTAGCGACTACGACTGGGGGGGGGGGGAAATCTAATTACTCGGGTAGGTCGACTTTGAAAATAGGTCAACACAAAATTTCCGCCTCGATGCTCCGCCAGAACCCCAAAAAAATAAAAAGCGGCCGGAACCCATTTTTCACATGGACATTTATTGCAGACGGACGTAGTGTTGGGCCAATGATAAACTTGGCCAAAAGCAAAAAAGGAGAATCTGTAAGTGATTTTTAAGACAGCTGTGTATTGTACATATAACATAAGTATGAGTGAGCTGAATGGTAGTTAGTGTTTTTTTTTTTTTTTTTTAATACCTAAAATGGTATTCACTAGCGCGCTAATGTTAATCGCGATTGCTAACCGTTCAGCATTTAATTTTGCTCTCTCAAATTCTGTACACCGTTTATGCCATATAGTCAGTCCCAACATATGAAGTTTAAGTATTGAAGTGTGTCCCTCATAAAGGAGAATAAAATGCATTTTAGTAGTTAAAATAATTCAATAATAATAATTTAAGTGTGTGTGCGGGAGAGGGGAGGGAGGGGGGGGCAATTAATATTCTATTATTCAATCAAAAATCAATAGAAGAATCAATTCTAAAAAGATTCGATAGCGACAGAAAGCCAAATGTTACGGAACATCGGTATTTTGTTCCCGAAATCAATGAACATTGACTCGTTACATCCGTAACACTGATTGTTGGGGATAATGCAAATAAAATCCAGCGTCTGACATTACTGCTGCGTCCACATTGAACAGCTGCTTGGTGCACGCCTACGACATTTCAAATAATGTGACATTTTTTGGGCCCCTCTGTATTCAGCGTGTGTGGTGCCTGTCGACTGCCATGTTTTTCATTCTTCTCCCTGCAGACACTCTTTGATTTCAAGAGGACTTTGATGTCCTTGTTCCCCCCCCCCCCCCCCCCCTTCTGCTCCCTGTATAGCAATGGACACTTCACATCTTTAGCGGAGGGTCCTCGCCTCTCCATTTATAAACACATTGATCCCCAAAATCAAAGCAGTCGCTTGATAAGAGTGAGGCCGTCCTGCGGGATGGGACAGGGAGACGTCCTCTTGCACTCGTGCAAGGACAAATTTGAAAGCAGGAACATCTTAGACAAAAGATTGAGAATCTAAAAAAAAAAAGCGAGCGCTCAGGCTTTTCTTCCTATTTTGAAATCTCTGAACTGGCTGAAGTTGGAGGCTTTGCTTCATCAGTGAAACTAGAGCAAAGTTTTAAAGCCCGTTAAGGGTTTTTACATTGGAGTTTTGAAGTGAGGGTTGGGGTTTCAGGGTAAAGTTTCAGGACAGGGTTAGGTTTTCAAAAAAAAAAAGGTTAAGGTTTCCAACTAGGTTTTCAAGATAGGATTAGGGTCCTAAAGTCAGGTTTCAAGCTCGGGTTAAGGTTTCAAACTAGGGCTAAGGTCTCAAAGTAGGGTCTCAAGTCAGGACTAGGGTTCACAGCCAGGATTAGACTTTTAAATTAGGGTTTTGAGTCAGGGTTAGGGTTTCAAATTAGGGTGTTGAACCAGGGTTGGGGTTTCAAAAAAGGGTTAGGGTTTCCAATTAGACATAAACTGCAGCGTGGCCCATCATTCTTTTTTGGGTTGTGACAGACTGAAATCTACAGTCAACATTTAACACACATGCATGGATACTGGAGAAGCTATCATGACATTATGTTCTGTTTCTTTGGGTTGGAACTCTGAACGCTTAAAAAGGAGCATGTTCATTTTTTACAAACTTAACAACATCCGCTTTGAGACCCAATTTTCATGCTCCATAACTCTAAGGAACAGACAAAAGAACGGAGTTTGTAGCCGTTTTCAGTTCAAAACAACCTCGTGTCCACGGCCCCTCGGTGCAGACGCGACTATTCCAGCTCTGACAACAGCTCGTCTGTTTGCAGCCGACTCACGGCCCTCATATGACTGCAGGAACAACAACAGAACAATCCGCTGAACTGCTCTGGATTACAGATTTCACTGACATTTGATCTCTCATTTTGGCTGCTTTGCTTTCCCCCTGAGCCAAACCAAAACATCTCTTCAGAATAATCGCAAAAACTATTTGGAGTGGTTGCTTGTTTTGACGGATGAGTCAATTGATCACTTAGTGAATCAATCGGTTGTTGCTTTGGTTCGGGCCATCGAACACTGTTTCCAAAAAAAACTCCAAAAACTTGTTAGATAACGGAATTTAGTTTTTGGTACAAACAGCAACAATGGAGTACACAACACAGTGTCTTGTTGCTATGAGGTCACACTATTTACGTACGTCTGTGAAATCCAGAATACACACCCTGCAGTGGAAACATTAGCCAGATTGGGATTTAGCCTGAAGACAAAATTGTACGCTTCCGGTTAGCACGTCTGCCTCACAGTTCCGAGGCCCCGGGGTTCGATTCTTGGCTCCAGCCTTCCTTTGTGGAGTTTGCATATTCCCCCTTGTGCTTGGGGGATTTTTCTGTGGTAATCCCTGTTTACTCCCACATGGCAAAAACATGCATGTTAGGGTCATTGAAGACTCTAAATTATTATAAATGATGTGAATGTGAGCGTGAATGTTTTGTCTATTTGTGCCCTGAGATTGGTTGGCGCCCAGTCAATGGCGTAGCCAGCTTCTCTCGCAATAGTTATTTTAGGCTAACTCTAAATAGTCCCTAGGTGTCATTTTGAGTGTGAATGCTATGTTCTTTCCAGGGTGTCCACCGCCTCTCGCCCATTGTCAGATGGGATAGGCTCCAGCTCAACCGTGACCTGAATGATGGCAAGGGTTCTAGAAAATAGATCGCTGAAGACATTTTGGACACTTGTATGCTTCTAACTTAGTGGTAACAGTTTTTGGGGAAGGCCAGGTTTCCCCCTCTGTTTGCCACCGCTGCTTTGTTTTGGTCAATGCGGGAACAAGAAGCGAGGCACCGTCCGTGGGGCCTGAAGCCATGACATCACAACTGAGGGCAGTCGTTGCATCTGGTCATGGGTGTGGAGCCCCACTTACCCCCTCCTCTTCTCCATCAGTGCACTGAGTCAGGGCCCTTAATGAGGACCAGACCACGACTCGTCAGGCTGAGGTCACCATACGGGAATCCCTGGAGTTTGATAAAGCGTGCGTGTGTGAGGCGTGTGCGCTGAGTGACTGAGCGCTGAGGTCGATGGCGGCGGCGCCGTGGTATGAGAAAGGAAAACCCAAAAAACAGACTTCTCCATGACTCAATATGTTACTCAGGGAGGAAAAAGACAGTCGACTCGGGTGTTCTGATGTTTCCTTCAGGGGAAGCGAAAACGATGCAGTTAAATCACTGCAAGCAGTCAGCAGGGGCTGCAATCCCAACCCCGGTTTGCCACATAAATATTTTAGCTTCAATTTACCTGCCGCATTCCTTCTATAAAAACTGCGGAATTCTTGGGACAACAACATCATAAGTCACAGGAAGTTTCCATTATAGGCTTCGGCGGCCTGGCGTCGAGGCCGCATATTGAATGACATAGGAGGAGGCCAGCCAGCCAGCCAGCCAGCAAGAGGCCCAGTGAACTCGTGTCCTCCCACTCGGGGAAATACCCTGCGGCCATTCAGGGGATGTGATCCTTTTCCTCCGAGCCTCCATGTGAGCCGTGCAGGCAGAGTGCATGATATTATGCAGGATTATCTGCAGGAAGGCTTTGTGTTTGTACAGATGTTAATCACAAAAACTGTACAGATGTTAATCACAAAAACTTGTGAATGCTGGGAGAGTTGGGAAGGAAGTCCAAGGAAGAGTCAGGTCTATTCACTCAGTCCATTTGGGAATTCCTCGGTGATATTTTAACTGATATTTTTTGCCATCTATTTCCAGACTTAAAGACTTGTCTTCCAGAATTATTGACAACTTCATTAGGTAAACCCGCACAATCCATTCTTCCTTCCATTTATCTATAGTGCTTATTCTCATTGGGGTCACAGGTGAGCTGGAGCCTGACTTTGGGTGAGAGACTGCAGACACCCTGCACTGGTCGCCAGTCAATCACAGGGAGTACCTGGCAAAAACCCACACAAGGAACCTCGCTGAGATCCAAACCCAGAACCTCTGACGTGTTGTGCCCCTAAAGTATTACTTAGAAAGCAGTCAGTAGTAGCACAACAACTGCACCACTCGGTACAGTTGTACATGTACAGGTCAGCTAAGTCTGAGAAATGTACTGTATATTTCACTAAATAGCTTCAAAGATCCTACTTGTATATTGGAATGTTTATTTCGACAGTGTTATAAATTACGTAATGCTCTCTGCTAAGTGGTACTGCCAAAATCTAGATGTGGTGTTGGAGTATGCTGTCTACAGTTTCACAAAATTCACTAAACCTGGTGAATTGCATGAAAAGTCCTTTGTTCTTTGCAGAGGTTTTTGGGGAATATTTACCTACAATTTGAGATATGACATGTCATAGAGAAACTCACCTGGATCCTTGGCAGCAACATCTTTGGAGACCTGTCTGGCCATGTTGGAAAGCTGGACCTGGAACCGCCGCAACGAGTTGTGCAGTTCAACGATGTCATTGCTGTGGCGTCTGCAGGTGGTGTTCATTCTCCCCAGGCTACTCATCAGTTCTTCGATGTGAGTGGGGATGCCGTCTAACCTGTTGCACACCTTCTCTAGTATGGCCACGCGTCCTTCCACATGTTGACGCTGACTCAGGTCAGCCGACACCTGTTGGCCCAGTGCGTCCATTCGGTTCCTCAGCTCCTCCATGTGGCGGCGGCCAGTCGTGTCAGGTTGGCCGCCGAGGACCGGCCTCCCCGGACTGCTTTGCTGCGCCTGGCAGCATGTTGAGTTTATTTTAACCATATCCTGGTTGTACTTGCTCAAGGAGTCACTCAATCCAGTGACTGCACCGGACAGTCCCAGAAAATTATCTTGGACATTCATCAGCCCTTTCTGTAAGTCGTCCATGGTTTTGGAATGTTTCTCGTTCCCGGCTGATTCTCTTTCGACGCCTTCCATCAACTGCTGGAGCTTGTCTGTGTTCGCCTCAACATCAGTGTGAAGGGCATCCAAGTCGTTCTTGTAGCGACGCAGATCCTTCCAAATGATTTCCAGCCCCTTAGGTGAACTTCCTTCAACCACGGTAGCTTCTGAGCCTGAGCACCCCGCAGAACACAACTCACCAACGGCGTTGATCTTGTCATCTAAACCCTGGAGGAGGAACTTATTGTTGTTGACTTGCACCTCCACGTTATCCATGGAATGCCCGAACATCCCTGGGAAGGAGTTGTTGCTCATCTCCACCAGCATGCTGGTAAACTGGTCCTCCATGCTGTTCAGACGCTCGTCTAGAACTTGCCTCAGCGTCGCCACTTCTTCCGTGATGATTCGCATCAGTTTCTCTTCTACGTAGAAGCAGTGAGTCTCCGCATTTTGTTCAGTAATATTTAAGCGGGCCTCCAATTCTTCAATCAGTGGGATCAAGTCACTGTTGTCCTCCTGGGGCTCAGACAAGTGTATCAGCTCATTGTCGATACGAGCGTTCAGGATACGATAAGCCTCTGTGATGCGGTCGATCTCGATCCACAAGTCTTTGTGGTCGCTATGGTCCTCCTGCTCCTTAATCGGGTCTGTCTGCCGCTGTGTTCGTGAGGGCCCGTCAGCAGCTGTCATGTCCACCCGCAGAGCCCGGATCTCTTTCCTTAGATCGGCCTCCTTGTTGTCCACCAGTTTGCTCAGGCTGTCCAAACCTTGGTCGCGGCTGTCCTCGCAGGTCTTCTGCAAGGTCTGGATCTTGCTGCTGCACGCAGCTTGTATCTTGTCCAACTGTTCCTTCATAGTCTGGTCCAGTTCATTCTTCAGCTTTTCGACTTTCCCGTCAATGTAGCTCTGCACAACGTCGAGCTCCATCATGGCTGGAGTCTGCGATTGCGAGGCGTCCATCAGGACACGAATCTGCCCCTCGTGACTTGTTATCATCCCTCGCAGGTCTTCGAGCATCTCTTCCTTGCTTTTGACGGCGTCGTTGATATCATCTAAGCGGCCTTGGAGTTTTTCTAGGACCTTGTCTCCAGCGATCCCGCCTCTGGACGCCTGGTGGCCGTCCAGCACGGCAGGACTGTCCTCGGGGCCTGGGACCACCGCACTGTCTGGAGGCTGCATGTTGTTGAAGAGGGTCACCAACATATTTTTACTGTCCTCCTGCAGGTCTGCGCGTAAGTTGGCGGTTAACCCTTTCAAGGCGGACTGCAGGTCCAGGACTGTCTGGGAGAGGCGCTGAACTTCACCTTCCAGAAGTTGCACCTTGTCGTTTGTCTCATGGTGACCCGTCTCTCTGCGCTCAGGCCCTAGAAGCAGGCAACGCTGTGATACGATGCAAACAAAACATTTCAACTGACACTAGTTCGACACAAAATGGCTTCTTACTCTGTATGTGTTTGTTTGGATATCCAGTATTTGACGGGCCATAGGGCTGAGTTCCTTGCACTATCTGACGTTCTGGAGTGGGTTTCAAATCTCTACAGCCAGGTCCTTGGTAACCTGGACAGCACCGCCACTCCAACTCTGTGACTTTTTTGTGGGCAATCTTGTATGTGGGCCGGAACCGGGTTTTGTACCTGTGAAAGGGTGGTGATAATAAGACAGACATTAACTGCCAGGACACTAAACACCCTCTAACAAGGTACAGCGTTTATATGACGGTACCTAACTACGACTTTTCAAGGTACTTGTTTGCGCAGCCCCGAAAGAATACATGGTAGTGCGGGCCTGCGTCACAAGAAGGCATGCTCAGTTACTGCCGTGCTTACTGTTTTATATTTATGCACTAGAAGTTTTTTTTTTTTAGATTTTTAATTCATTGCAGTTTTTCCATTGTGCAGCCAAGACAAAAAGCTCCCAGGGAAACAATAGATGACATCACCTCCCTGCAGGCGGGGGTCGTGTCTTGGAGAACATCTGTCAAGTCGACGACTGATTCCACCTCCCCCTACCCTCCTAGCCCAAATTTGAGCACCCATAACACCGCTCGAGCTCACTGATGAAAATAAAAAATGTCACTGTTTTAAGGTTGGCTAGTCCTCAGTTGTAATCCATTGCACAACTCACGTCACTTGATGGGGGCAGTTGGTCATGTAGGGCGGGCAGGGGGCGACCACGGGCTCCTGGAAACTCTCCACGCCGCCCTGCACGGCACAGCTGACATTCTTGTGCACTACGTAGGCGCACCAGTTCCTGAGCGACAGGGGCAGACAAAGGACACGTTTTACATACGGTAGCAGTAGTAGTAGTAAGAAGTTGACCAATATCAATGATTTGTAACAATCGTGATACGTGTAGCGTGTGACCACATCATGTCCTGATGAAACAGCATGTGGCTGATTAGCCTAGGTTATTTTTCAACGTCCTGTTCCAAGTAACAATTATTTGCTTGTGATCACGAGGCGGATCGATGTTCAGTACGACAGCAGCTAGCGTGTCGGAGGACCTTGACTACTGCGTTCTGCGTGTCTTCACTGTACAATCTCGCCACTTTCTTGCAACGAATAAGCTACCAAGGCAATTCCTGTACTTTTCCAAGGTCTATTACAGCAACAGAAGAAATATTGACACAATAGTAACACGGACAAATGTCACACGTAGATTATAACGATAAATCATTGGTCGAATAATAGAACATGAAACTCCACACAGGAGACGAGAGAGTAGAGATTCAAACCGAGGACCTCTTGATTGTGAGGCAGACTTCCTAACACCGATGTCGCCGTGCATCCAAAATACAAAGAATATTTGATTAAAGATACACAATTGGATCCAAATAAAATATATAGATGAAGAAAATACAAAAATATTTGAAATAGAAAAATAGAAACAATTACGCACAAATCATATTGGATGGAAATTTAAAAAAAAGAGAAATGCAAGAATATTAGAAACGCTATACATCATAATAAACAAAAATGTTAAATGAAAAATTCACAAATACTAGAAAAATAATTTTTTTCAGAAAAAATGCACACAGGAAAAAAAATAATTAGACAAAGGAAAACAATATTAGCCTTAACCTCAGAACTGTCATGGCAGATTTGCTAACCACTATTTCACCGTGCTACAAACCATTTTGAGAATATTTTGCTTCTACACTTTTTAAAGATCAAGTTGCTCACTTTTTATTTAAAAAAATAAATAAATAAAAAATAGCAAAAAAATATGCCTCGCAGTGGCGTGGAAATAAGTGCACTACATCATTTTGAGAGCTAATATTTTGGCGCCCTTACGTTAGCACATTTGCACGCAGAGAAACTTGATTTGACTAACTTGACTGCTCACTTAGTCCCGTTCGGAACTCCTCACTTGCGACTGTTGCAACGCAACGATTGGGAGTCCACAATCGCTCACATTCCGCAACTGACATCTTATCTGCGGGAGAAAACATTCGCTGCCTTATCTAGTTTCCATTTAGGCATAAAAGAAGTGCAAAGTAAGGGGGGGGGGGGGGGAAGTCACTTTTTAAATAGTTTTTCTTTGGCATCTGCGCAACATGTGCGCACACAAAGTCAGATGAGGAGAAACGCCCTGAGTGAACTCTTCTCGAGTAAGGACGAAATATGAGAATAAGTGACTTTACTGACCTGTTTCTGTGTCTGTGCACCACTACGCCGTGGAACGGATCATAAGAAGGTGGCGGAGGAAAGCCGTGCGTAAAAAAGTTGCAAAAGAGCGTGAAAAGCGCGCACCGCAGCGGGTCTACCGCACCCATACTTGCGTTAAAAAAATAAAACAAACAAAAAAACTTTATATATATATTTTTAAGTAATGGATTGTCTGAGCTACTGGGACATGCTCCCTGCGTGGTGTGAGTGCGTTTAAAAAAAAAAAAAAAGAAAAAAAAAGTGAACTGCAACAACTTGACTGCAACTCCCTGCTGGCGTAACGCAAAGCCTCCACGCCCTCCTCCCAATAAAAAAAAAAACAAAAAAAAAAAACGCACACACAATGGAAGGAGCAGGAGCAGAGGTGGGGGGGGGGGTCGCTGTGAAATGAAATTGTATTATGCTGTCTGGGAAGCAGTCGCTTGTTAATTACTCACAGAGATTTGATTAGTAGGCCTTTTTTTCCCCCCACACTTTTATCCACTACACACTCAGAGGACACTTCATTAGGTACACCTACACAGTGAAATGAAATGAAAAAAGAAATCAGCTTTCACAAGATAATGACCAAGCATGTGAATACTCCCAGTCAAGATGTGACGAACATATATATTTTGGGGGATTAAATATGATTACAAGTGAACACATTTAAAGTGAATGAAATTGTTCCATGCTCAATGTCGCATAACCTTGATTGGATTAGACGAACACTACCAGATTAGTCGTAAAATTAAGAGAATAAGGTTGTAAACTATTCAAAATGTGATTGGGGGGTGTATCTGCATTGTTCATTCTCTTACCCTGTTAATTGTATCTGGGGAGTTCCATGATATGTTAGGATGCTGTATGATATGTTTTATGGTGCACAGTTCATTTTTTAATGAATTTTTAGGGAGCCCGAAGTATTTTCTTCAATGTACCGAATATTGAGCCAGATGGCGCTCTTCTTTTCTCCTCCCCCTTCAATTCCCAGGCATAGACTGCACTCCAGGCAGGAATCCATTGTTGGTGCTTCGCTGCTGTGTGGAAGCCTTGAGGAGGGAGGAGAGCACTCTCCACAAACACACACACACAGCAGTGCAGTGAAAAGGTTTTGTTATTTCCATGAGCGCTAAGGCCTCCTCGTGCAGGCAATGATGACGAAAACTCAAACCTTGAAGTGATGGTCAAACTTTGACACCAGGCCGCGCCCACATTAAATAGCGTAGGCTAAAAAGTGTCACAATTTAGCGTTGACTTGCATGTCTAGGAAAGTGTTTCCCAACCTTTATTGAGCTAAGGCATCCATTTTAGATTAGGAAAATCTCACGGCACATTACACCCCAAAAATGTCACAGACAATTATGAGCGCGGAAATAATGATGACGATGTCTCAATTTACTTACAAATTGATCGACTCAGTATGAAATCTGGCCTCTTTAGTTGAGCACAAAGATGAATTACTCGCAGGAAGTCATGACCTAAAACAGTAAATTGTATGCATGGCAACAGGCGGGTACACAGGTTAACACATTCAGTGCCATTGACGGCTTTAGAAGTCAAATATCCATGTTGACTGGGAAGGCTGGCAGTGAATGAGTTAATTGTACCTCCTGCCATCTAGTGGAAGAGCATTGAATTGTTCTGCCTGTCACTATATGACGCTGGCGTAAAGTGACGAACAAATATATATTCGCAATTAATAAGTATTACTTTTGAAACAAATGAAGTGAAATTTGGATAATTTCTTGCGGCAACCCTATTGATACAGAATCTCGCGTCACACTTTTGGGACTTAACTGGTTTAGGATGCCTGCTTCCCATTAGGACTCATTTGGGTGAATTCCCGAGTAGGAGTTCAAGTACAATGGCCACTTCAGACCAAATGTCCATCTTGTTGTTAAATTTCGGGCCTGAGTTCTAGTGACTTTTTCATGCATCTTGGTATGATAGACATTCACTGAGTTTCGTGTTCATTGCTCAAACTGGTATCTGGAGATGATTTTATTATTATTATTCCCCACCCCCCACCCCCTAAATGTTCCAGGGGGTGCTACTGAGTGAGCTTTGAGGGACTTGGGTTGGGTGGGGGTAAGAAATTGATACATTCTCACCAGAATACACATGTTTTCAAATACTTGTGAGTTTTCGGCCAAGTTGGGGGCTCCAAAAAAGGTGACTAATTCTTTGAAAGAATAATAATCACTGAATTCCTTGGACTTTCCCATTTGTTCTGCGTAGTAGTCGATCCAATGAGCGCCGTCTTGGAATCTGCAGCTTCCAAAGACTTTCCACAAGCAACATGTGCAAAATTCTCCTACTTCTTCTTGGATCTTCAAGGAGTCCCTTGGAATTTCCCATTGTTCTGAGTAAAAAGATAAATGGATTGCACTTACTTGTAGCGCTTTATGTACACCATCACGGTGCCCAAAGTGCTTTGCAGACGCTTACATTCATCCATTCATGCGCAAAAGAAAAAGCACCGGCAGGCGCACTGGGAGCAATTGTCTGTGTCTTGTCCAATTGGATCCTTCGGTCGCTGGACGACATCTCTGCCAACTGAGCCACAGCGGCCAAAGTAGTGGTGGATGCGATGAGCAAAGCCTTGGGATCTGCAGATGTTTAGAAATGGCTCAACGACTTTCCAAAAATAAAATCTACAACTGTCCTTTTTGAATCTCCACAGAATGACATTGGGCTTTCGCACTGTTCTGTGTTTTGGTCGATTACATTAGCAGGGTCTTGGAATCCACAGTTGTTTTTGTAAATGGCTCCCAAACATTTCCCCCCCAACTTCTATAAATCTACAATTCTTCTTCTTGTATCTTCACGGAGTTCCTTGGGCTTGAGTTGATGTCAGTGCAGTGGGCGGGGTCTTGGGATCTGCAGGAAAGGCTTTTCCCAACTCGTGCAAATCTTCAATTCTCTTTGGATTTTCAGTGAGCGCCTTGGAGTTCCTGTTGTTCTCAGTCGTGGTCGTACAAATGAGTGGCATCTTGGAATCAGCATCTGTCTGGAATTGACTCCAAAAGTCTTTCCTAAATTGTGTGAATCCACAATTCTCTTTGGACTTTTACCCGGTTCAATGGGCTTCCTCATTGTTTTGACTAGTGGTCGATCCAAAGAGTAACTCTATTCTGAAATTCTTTTCCCAAAAATATTGACAATTATTCTCTTAAGATGTTCCCCGTGTTCCATGGAATTTCCCCCCTCGTTCTGAGAAATGGTTGATGCAGTGAGCGAGACCTTGGGATCTGCAGTTGTTTGGGAAATTGCTCCGAAAAAATCCCTTAGCAAATAAGCAGCAACTTGGAATCTGCAATTGTTTGAAAAAAGACTTGACTTTTTGAAAAATCTATCAGTCACCTCTTTGGATACTGAAGTTTAGGGTTTCCTGTGGTTCTGTTGTTCTTTTTGTGCCAGTAAAAGAGAAAAGCTGCAGTCAAGTTCAAATATATTGTCGAACCTTTCAGCACCACAAATTGAAATACTTTGGTGAATATATGTAAATATATCTCAACTTCTGACCCCCGATTGCACATAACAGAGTGTCAGAAAGTGATGAGCTACCGCCAACTTGCTGCTTGTGCAAATGCACCTCTCAACTCTAAGAAAACAAACAAAACACAAAGGCAATGTTGTTTTTCCCTTGCACAAACCATAGATAGCCTTCCTAAAATAAAACGTTTCATCAGACTCGGTGCAATGGGCGGACCGACGCCAGCTGATGTTGCTTAAGAGAGTGCATGCGAGGCTCTCATGAAGAATAAAGGTCAAATCAAACTCGCGTTGCATGAAGTTGTACACTTTGAAGCAATTATTACATTCCTTACATTGCGGCTACATTCAAGCAATTAAGACAAATTTCACAAGGATAAGTCTTGACTGCGTTTAAAATATTATGGTTGTTCCTGTGATTTTCCACAAGAGGGCAGCAGGGCAACAATAAAGAACGCACAGAGCTGCTCTTCGACTTGTCCTTGCCAAATAGAGGGGGGAAAAAAAAAAAAAAAAAGTGTTGGAAGCTTCATTATGGGTGCCAAACAGTGTGCCTACCATGCTATCATCATCATCATGCCATCATCATCATAACAAAAACAATCTTTCACTTTGAAAGGACACTGTGATTTTTGGATTTCAAATCAGCAGGGAAGCGCCGCAGCGGGAAGTTCCCTTCATTTATTTGAGCGACTTTTGGGCGTTAAGGAACGCTGCTTTGGGATGACAAGCTCCAATCCTTCTTGTCAGGCCTTTTCAAATATTGCCTACACGCTGAAAAAAGTCATCTTGAGTTTTCGTGTTAAAGTAAATGCGCAGGTGGGCACATGAAAACAAATTCTCAACCATCAGTGGGTTGCGGTGGGGTGAGGGGGGCATATAGGGTCAAATTCTGTGCAGGTGTATATTTAATAAGGTGGGCTCAAATATATGTAGAGGAGGGGGACACCATCATATCCAGGTCCAGTATTTACATCTGGATCTGATGTCGTAGACTTTCAAAACTAAGTGACTCAGCAAGCTTCAGAAATATTAGTTTTTTTTTTGCAGAGGATAAAGAATATATGCCTCTGAGTACTGTTATATAGTCTGTCTACCTGTGTTGCTGCACTGCTTTTGTTCAAATATCCATTGCTTAAAGATTTATCACTCCGACAACATTGACACTAGTTTTGTTAGGCCGCCCATGGCGTTTTGCATTGCGTGTTAGCATTAAGGTAGCAGTCTTTCATGAGTTATTTGGTTAAATACATATGTAATGCACTTGGTTTCATGTATACATTTCAACTGGGAATGGCAATAGACAGCTTGAGGCAGGCATTTGGCTACATTTTTTCAGACTGAAGAATTGTTCTAAAGTGCTGCCACCATTTAACCCTTGTAACTCAATTTGTCGCACGCAACTCAGGAAAAAGAATCAGCCGAGCGATGGCTTGTATCTCGAAAAACTCAGAAGTCTGGTCACTCATAAGCTGAGGTACCACGGTGTGTAAAATTTTATGTATGTGAAACAACAGATTTTTAATTAGATTTTTTTTATTTTGATTGCGAGAATTATTCTTTTATACATAAATGTTCAGCTTTTTTATTTTATTTTAATTTTTTAACTTTCACCCTGTAAAATCCCTACTTCATTCTCATGACATATTGACTTTTAATTTTTTTATTTTTGTAACACACTGCATCAAGCCTGTGACCAATGAACATTGGCAAACCTTTTGTTTACGAGTCAACCACCAGACTTAAACCCTAAAGAACATGCATTTTACCTTTTGAAGGGAGTAACGGTGACAAGTCATAATCCAATACCATGAGCAGGCTGACTTTAGTCATGATCTGAACTTTGTCTCATCAACTTTAGCTTTGACTTATTCCACAATAAACTTTGCCATGATCCCAATCAGGAACTTGATTAGTCGGCGGCTTTACATTCGACACGTGCGTATGGAGTCATCTCGTCAAAAACCTAAACCTTTTAGATCACCCCGCGCCCACACACACACACACACACACACACACACACACACACATACAATACGTATAGCAGATTAGCAAACCTGATTTATTGGCTGTAAAATGTTAATATAGCTATGAGCCACTCTCATGAATTGTTAATTAAGGCTGCGACAGGCTCGTCACCTTAAATGTTAATAAGGTGAGACGACTGCGTTGGGGGCACCAGGTCTCGTGGAGCCGCTGAGCAAATACGGGAGATGAGCGAGAAGATGAGCGCGCTATAATAAGCAACGCTCGTGGCAGCCGTTCTTGGACGTAGCCTCATGAAAATAATGAATGGAGCCATGTGAATTAATCCGAATATGAATAATATGAACCTTAACCCTTATCATATTTGGTCGCTACTATTTGGGAACCAACCAATATTTGGGTGTTCAAAACGGATGGCCTCGTTAATGACAAATTGACAATAAAACGCTATCATCCATTTTGATGAGAGTTTACCACGGAGTATTTGGGCTATTCTGAAAACATAATTAAAACAATATAAAAGAAAACTATAGCAATATTACGAGAAAAATGTCGTAGTGTTGTGAGAATAAAGTTGTAATGTGAGGAAAAAAAGGCAGAATTTGTCTGGTATACATTTCTGCTTTTTGTTTATCGCAACATTATGCACATAATAATTTAAAAAAACTTTCTTGGTATTGTCATGTTTTTCATAATTTTATACAATTATAACTTTCAATATATTACTGTTATTACTATTGTAGAAATACACAATTTTCCTTGTATTTTTGCAACTTTATTCTCATAAATGACAAGATTTCCTTCTTGTAAATCATGATTTTGGTATCAAGTTTTTAAAAACTTTATACTTATTTCAAATTAGGTTTTAAAAAAAATCATAATATACTGCTACTTCTTTTGTAAATCTACCTTTTTTATTATAGTACAACTTCATTTTCATGCATTTGGTTTTTAAGCAATATTTAGTTTTTCTTTTAAAATTAAAATATACTGTTTCCTTGTACTTATATTAGGTTTTACTAATATAATTAAAGATGTTCCTTCTTTTAATATGATGACTTTTTTCCTCATTAAATGATACGTTACGATAATATCACAACTTTATTCCTGTAAAATTTGAAACTTTTTTTTGGCCACGACAATATGACAACTTCATTCTTGTCCAATTACAATTTTGTTCTCCGAATCGTACGACAATTTTCTTGTAAAATGACAAATGTTTTGTCTCCCATATGTTATCATTCTAGCAGAATTACACGTTTTTCCCCTCCTCCGGTTCATTCATTCATTCATCTTCCGTTCCGTTTCGCCTCTCATCTGAGCAGGCTTCCTCAATTCCTGCTCAACGACGCGATAGGACCGCTCTAATCTGTTGGGATGGTGCGGCACCCAAGTATTTGTCCTCTAAAGTCGAGGCACGCCCCAACCAAGAATGGTTTTATTCTTTTGGGACGCAAAAACGACCGTCGTTAAGCGATATTGGAAAGTGGCCTCTGGCAGCCAATGACAGGCGTTGGGTGGAATCCTCATTGTAACCATGGTGACGGAAGCACCTGAAAGGCAAAAGTGGCTGTGTCGTGTTTATTTGTTAGATGCTAAACTATTGAATCTCTTCAGGAGAAATGAAAGGACAGCAATGGATGAGGACAAACGGTGTCGTAAAGGCTGGGGTGTCCCAGCCTTTGTCTCAAGGTGTTCCCAGGTTTGAAGTACACCAAAATGTTGTGTTGCCTACCCTGTTGCGATGCGTCTGGCGGTAAGTGGTTGTGCTCGTCAGTGCTCCCTCCAGTGGACCAAATTAGCAACAACAGTTAATTTTATTGAAAAATTGCTGTTAATGTGGTCTGACCTCACGAGCCAGACTGAACTCCCTGACGGCCCAGTTCTGGCCCATGGGCAGTACATTTAATACCAGGGAGCAGGGATGGGGGCAACCTAAATGATGGCGGGGGGGGGGGGGGGGGGGGGGGGGGGGGCATCATTTTTTTGTTAGCGCTACCAGGGGGCCACATGCGGCCGACTTTCTCTTACCGCAGCTTTTCGCCATTGCGTCATTACTCTCTCTTCCTGCTGATTTTCATCAGGCGGATCACCGCTCTTCTTCTCTGATGGAGGAAAGATGGCGCTATCGTCAGCGACGTCTCAGTGAACGAGAATATTCACAGGCACGAGCCCACTTAATGAAACGCAGCATAATGAGTTGTCTTTATAGCTGAGATATAAGTGAACGCCTTAAAATCTTATTGCATGTCCGTGAGCTGCCTTCACTGATGCGTGTCGAATAGTAAATCTTTGCAAACTTTATTCTTTATGCTCTTTGCATCGTACTCCTCTAATAACGAGCCTATCATTTGTATTTGAGAGCCGGGTAGACGTCAGTAAAATGATAATTGCAGACTAAAAAAGGACATTAAAGTTTGCGTATTGATGTGGATGAGTACTTTTGCATTATGAATCACACACAAAGTAATTAATGGAGTGCAGTAAAATACCAGCCATGCAAAGCTAGATTGCCCAAAATGTGAGCTGCTTGCTGCTAACGTTGCCCCTTTTACGAACACTACTTAGGGATCTTCTCCTTTTTCTAATTGCAACTTCCTACCTCCTAGCTCCTCCCACCAGAAATTCCATCGAGGAGCGAGGAGATTGGCAGCGGAGTGAGGCGGGAGGAGGTTAGCCTCACCTGTCTGACAATGCAAGGCAGTTATCTTGCTAAGTCCAGCGCTTACGAGATGACAAAGTTTTGTCCCTTGCTTACTTTTGTGATAACAGATCGACGGACTCGACAGTTGACAATCACGCGAAAGCTGTTAGAAAAGTTTTTGCATACTGCAATTCTCAGCTAACCTTTGCCCATCTGACGTCGGAGTCCAGTCCTGGATCATGCGGAGCCGATCACAGGTTCGTCAAAAGACTTAGTGGCATGGTTACGCACTCACCAACCTGAAAAAGAACTTGTTTCCTCCTGTCACGAGCGTCATCGAGGACATTTTTCAGACAAAATTGACCTGCCGTCATTCACCGATTTTGAACTGCCGTCTGTTAATCTTGTTTCGTTAAATTAAAAAAATGAAAAAACGCTCCCACTTCACTCCATCAGTCATAATTGCGGCAAGGACTCTGCTGAATCACGTTGTCGTGACATAACCCAGTGAAAGAGTTTGTCCTTTTGTTGCGCGGTGGGAGCAAACACTTCTCCATCTGTGCTTTTGTGTGCAAACGTGTGAAGAGAACGATGAAATCCTGAGTTGACTCTCGGATGCCAACGCGTTGGTAAAACTTTCCACTTGTGCATCGCTTTGAGAAATTCAAAGAAGTTCCTTTGAAATGAGGAGTAGGTGTGCGACAAAATATAAACATTCCAATGTCATACACAATATCACGTTATCTCTCACGGTGCGGTCTCGATACTTTGGATGGTGATAAACACAGCCAATGATTTGGCGTCTCCTCTCATTGATGTACTCACGACAAAATTGCTTGGCTAAATTTGCCTCAAGAGTGTGAATTACGGTAATTTAAAAGAAATTCAAAGGTACTATTTTCATTAATATAATTGTGCAGCTTGACTTTCTTGACTATTGAAGCATACATGGGAAATATACACTTATGAGGCTAAATTGGAGTAATAACTGTCATTTGTGTTGAAGCTTCGTAAAAGATCTTCAATATCTCTTGCTCAGTTTGATTCCCGGCAAAAAGAATGGATGCTGGTACGACTTGCTGCTGCTAGTAAAATGGCAATTTCTTGGCTTTTTATTGCGCAAGCTACAACTCTGTTGCTGTTCTTAATACGATCTCATCCTCCATCCTCCTCAGAAAATCTCTCAGACCGCTCTGTTTATTCAGCTAAATCTTTTAAATCCAATGCTTTCCCAGTTACCGCGGGTGTTCCCCAGGGCTCCGTCCTATGGCCTCTGCTATTCATCGCTTACCTTCTTCCTATAGGCAATATTTTCCTTAAATGTAATATTTTTTTTCTGCTGCTTTGCGGATGACACTTAGTTCTACATTTCTGGAAAACCAAACTCAGCATTCCTCGCTCCTTCCTTATTTCATGCCTATTATAAATTGAATCATTGGTTCCCTCAAATTTCTCTAAACTTTATCGTAATAAAACTGAAATTCTCCTCATTGGCACTAAAACACTTTCCAAGTTGACAGCTTTTCCCAGACAACTGACAGTTTCTCCTTCCCCCTACGAATCTGGCTGTTATCCTCTCGTTTAGCTCTCACATAAATAACTTCCACCTCCATAAAATTAGTCGACGACGTCATGCATTTTTAAAAATCATTGTCTAAATACCCACAGTATATTGCGAACGTCTCACTGATAGTGATCCTGAACTTACTCTGCATCATCTTGAGATGTTTACCCCCCTGCTTTCTCTGGTGTGAACGCTACAAGTAGCCTCGCTTTCCTATCGGACTGCTACTACATTCTTCTATCACGTTGTTCACCGTCCATCCAGCTGGCTATCAGCCGGGGGCCAACGCTAGCTACTCCTGCGCTAATGTAGCACCTTATGCAGGATGTTTGGCCACCATCTTATGGCGTTACCATCATGGTACAATAATATGTGGGTACGTGCGGATAGGTGTGTTTTTCACCAGAGTTTTAGGTGAGGGATTCCTGTTTTGTGATTTTTTTTAAATTTTATTTATTTATTAATATATATATATATATATATTTTTTTTATCGTAAACAAACACATCGCTATAATATCGTATTGCCATTGAAGTGGTATTGTCAGGTTGACTCATTCGGAGTTTACTGGCATTCCACCCGCTCTCTCAGCATATTCCCATTGTGTTTGCTGCACTTCCAAACACCCCCCATTGTTGCTTTTTCGCCCCGAGCCGAAGCAGCAGCAGCCGTCATCGTCTTGTCAGTCAAAGTTTCGACAGCCACAGCAGGCCAAAAAGTGGAGCGAAAGGATTGCCGGTGGATCCATTTCGGTGTGAATGTTATTGATTTCCTCCTCTGTGTGTGTGTGTGTGTGTGTGTGTGTAAAATCTGCCTTTGACAACGGTAGAAACAAACGCTGAAAGAATAGCTTAATAGTTGTTTTTCTTTTATAGAATGCATCAGCAAATGAGTGCACATGCAGCCCTCCGAAACATCAGCAGCGCTTTGTCAACGGTGTTTACTTATAGACCCAAGCCACACGATGCTCAACCTGATAGATCTTTCTGGATGCAAGATGGTCAAATTAATACCAAATCGCATTACACTCATTCGTTGGAAACCACTTGACTGGAACTCTTGTGCTACACCCATCACGCAAAATCTTTTCCGGTGTACCTAAAATGCCAAAGGACGCACATCCGCTTTCTTCGGAAAAGGGCTTCCCGCTAGTCTGTGACTTCATATTCGACTGAATTTCCGTTATTGGAATAGTGGTGAGCATGTCGGCCTCTCAGTGGAGGGGTCCTAAGTTGAAATCTCTGCTCGGGCCAGTCTGTGTGGAGTTTGCAATTATTATTGATTTACTACAAATATTGCATCTTTGTTCTTCGCTCTATGCCAGCGACACGTAGTGACAGGCAGGACAATTAAATGCTACTCCACCAGATGGCAGAAAGTACAATGAACCTGTATTTCCCAACTGTTGCTATTCATACAACAGAATAATGGTAACTAAAGGGCACTTTATCTACAAAATCAACACAATCAAATCAAAGCACAATCAAAACGAGAGCCAATCATTGAAAATGTGTTTTCGTAAACCGAGCTAACAACTTTAGACATCAGTACTCATGTTGCCCTCACAAGTCGATAGCGTTTCTACAAAGCAGTGATACAGAAAAACGTATCACTGCTTTTCCTTTCTCATGTGTTGTGCTTGGCTTAGGTAAACGTTGCAGCATAAACAAGGAAATGCATTTTCTCCCTGGCTCCAGAAGTGTCAGGAAGAATATTCCGGCAGACTGACTCTCTATTTAGCTAAACGCTTCCTTTGGATTCCTCTTCGCTCGCATGCCGCCTCTTCTTGTTGTTTTTGGCGCGTTTTGCGCACACACACCGTGACCCTCGCCGCCGCGCGGCACCAAACATTGACTGATGGCTCGATTTGATTCCTGCCAGGGAGCTTTTGTTGTCTCTGTCTCCCTCCTCAGCGCAGTTGGAAGACAAAATAATTGACTGGCTGTTTAGCAGCCAGCTGGTGAACACGGCTGAGCTTTTAGCACCAACAGAAACCGATTTTGATTTATTTGTTTTCCTCCATGAAGGCAGTGACAGGGAAAAACCGATTCATCGACGTGTGATTGGAAATATGAAATGCGTTACAATTTATTCACCTCTTCACCAAAACTGATTAAAATCCTTCCTCTACTGCCAAGACGTTAAGTCATCACACGGCCAACCGATGGCGAGCGGCATCGTTTGCATATGAATAAAGTCCCCCGCACATTCATATTTGCAACCCCTGTCTATTTTGAGCGATGGCCTCTTGATGGCTCGTCGTTTCAGGCACGGCGGACCGCGGGTCAAATGAAAATGTCGGCGCCGTAGGATGATCGGCCAAGCAAACGTCCCCCATCGTACGCTCAGACTCCTTCGTTGCTACAATGAGGGCGCGTTAGCGTTTGACAAGCAGCGCGTTTTGGCGACCTTACACGTGTCCGACTGTGTTAATCATGAGCCGTGATTTTTATTTTTATTTTTTTCTTCTTTAAGTGTGATTTACTCGCTATGTTGCTGGGAAAAAGTTTCCCACTTTGGCGTCACCCACAGGCTCATTTGGGCAAATTCCCAAGCAAGAGTTTTTCAGTACGTGCCCTCGATCCTGTTCAATATCGGGCATTGGTCAATTAGACTTTCACGCATCCTGTTATAGACATGCTCACTAAATTCTACTTTTTCCAGATTTCTGCCCCAAACGACTAGAATAACAAAACTTGCCTTATTCATCCCAATATCATTGTTTAAAAAGTTAGTCAGCGATACTTGTACATGATCGCTGCACCTGTTTAGAATCTTTTATTTATGTGCTATGATGTAATGTGATGAATTATGTAACTAAGTCACACTGTACAGTTTTTCTACTGAACCACGTAGTTTCACATGTTCATTCGTCGAGCCCTTCTGAAATCTGAAAATAAAATGTGATGATTTGAGGTTTGATTAGTTCATAAAATGAACCACGCATGTATGGAAGCCCATTTCGGCCAATTGACAAACATTCCTACATTTTACTTACTTGACCTTGGCAAGTGCCCCTCTCATATCATTTTCTTTGTTTTTCTGTTTATATTCTGCAAAAAAGAGATCGCTCACAAAGTTGTAACGCTGCAAATTTTTTTTGAAGAAACGGCATGCAGCCAATGATAGTCTCGAGGCTCGTGATGCCACGAATCATATGAGTGGGGTGAATGGAACAGACACACACACACGCACACACACACGCACACACACACACTGTCTTGAAGTCAGTGAGGAAAACGGGATTTGAGGATGCTTCGCAGCCTCTAGAACGCCAAAACACTACTTTAGTGTCTTAGCCTCACCCGAGTGGTGTCCGAGTAAGGGTTCAGAGGCAAAGCCTCTCAGTGTCTTTTCCCATATCTCGGTGTTAACCAATCGCAACATGTATAAACCACTAAGCCGACCAGATGAAGAAATCCCCGCTAGCCTGCAGGCTTTTTTAAAATTTTTTATTTTTTTCTCTCTCGATAATCCGAGCTCGCCTGGTTCAAGTCGTCTTGAGCAGATGATGTCAGGATGGGAGTTGTTGGTTTTGCACCGTAAGGCGCCGAGCTGCGGCCAGTCAGGCGAGCTGCAGCATATTTGGCGTCCTGGCTTGTGTGGATTCTTTTGACCCGGTCGTCCTCACGCTAGCGCGTGCCAAAGCAACAGCCGGCGTTATGACCCCGAAGATATACAGCCATCAAGAAGAAAGTCACGTGCGGAAAATGCCCGGCGACAACAATTGCGTGTGCACTGATGAAGTTGTGCTACTTTCCCATAACGTGAGATGGAAGTCACAGTTTTACAAGAATAAAGTTGTAGTCATTTGTGAAAGTCATTTTTCTGAGAAGGAAGTCTTAAAAATGAATTCATACTTGCATTAGGGTGAGCACTGTTGAGGTCACCCTGTCAAGTAATTATATTATAATTATATTGCAACTTTAGTGGAGTAAAATGACAACATTTTGTCTCATAATATTCAGACTTAATTGTCGTACCATTGCAACTTTTGTGATAACATTATGACTCCTTTTAATATTCTGACTTCATGGTTGTGCCATTATAACCTTTAATTGTTAACAATTACTTTTTAGACGTTTACATTTTACTTTTATTTTTACATTTTACATTTTTACTTTGAGACATTAAGATATAGTTTTAATTCTCATAAAATTCTTA
The DNA here is from genome assembly GCF_024500385.1 of Phyllopteryx taeniolatus. Lineage (NCBI taxonomy): Eukaryota > Metazoa > Chordata > Actinopteri > Syngnathiformes > Syngnathidae > Phyllopteryx > Phyllopteryx taeniolatus. The sequence goes on along the minus strand of NC_084515.1, from coordinate 13,801,776 downwards.
ATTTTTCATATTTCTTGTCTTTATTCTTCTAAGACATGAAATTTTATGACTTTATCCTTTTAGCCTATTCCCGTAGCATTGACTTTTATTCTAGGATTCTTATAAAATGACAAATTTTTCTCGTAATATTCACCTACTTTTTTTTATCATGGCTTGTAATATTTGGACTTTCATGCAACATTCTAATATTCTAGCTTTATTATAAAATAACAACAAACAAAAAACAAAAATCACTGACCACTAATTCTTTGAAAAAAATAGAAATTTTGTATTCTTGCAATATTTTCCATAATAGTTTTATGGTATCATTCTGGCTTTATTGTCATTCCAGTACGACTATCATCATCAAAACAATTCCAAAACAAATAATACCGGTACTTTTCTTTTGGGTCATATTTAAAATTGGTCTTGTTTTTCTCGTGTATTGTCATGACATTGCATCTTTATTGTTGTACCTTTATGAATTAAATTCTTAAAGAAATTGTCACAACACAAAAAAAAATATGAAATTGCGTATGAGCGTGAATTTTGACCCACTGTGGATCTCGTCTGAAGTTACTCAGTGTGAAATCCGGGCTTGTTTAGTTAAACATAGAGTATATGCTATTGTTCTGTTGTATGAATGGCAACAGTGGGATACACAGGTTCATTTTACCTTGTACCTGCCATGGAGTGGAAGAGCATTGAATGGTTCTACTCTCACTATACATTGCTGGCATAGATAGATGAAGAAATATACTTTCCATGAATGAATTTCTTCCAGCACACCTGATGATGATGATGTGCCGCGGCACAGTGGTTGGGAATCACTGGTCTAAGATGAAAGGCTTAAAAAAAAAAAAAAAAAAACCCCACCAAGAAGAAAAACCTAAAAGTTAGTTTGGACTTGGCGCCAGGAAGACGGGACCCCAAATGCCTTCCCGTCTGAGCTTGTAAATTGTGTTTTGTTGATGTTGTTTTCATTGCCAAAAGTGTGAAAATGAGACCAAGTTGGAATAGCGGCAGAAAGTTGGCGGCGGCGCAGAGGCGAGTCGATTGGCATTCGAGTGATTCATTTAATTAGATCAGGCTTTCACATGTACATCTGTTGCTCATTCATTTGTGTGTGTGTGTGTGTGTGTGTTGCTCATTAAGAAAAGCTGGAGCTGAGGTCAGCCGGGCAGCATGGCGCTATAGCTCGCTAATGGAGAGGACGCATTAACCCTGATCTCTCAGCATCCCGTTGGCCCCCCCGAGACCGGTGGCATGCCTGTGTTTTTCCCGCCAATCTTATTTCCCGGATAGCGCGCACACTTATTTGGTTTTGGCCGGTTTGTCAGCCGCCCCCACGCCGCATTGATTTTTCACTTGGTACCAAGATGAAGGACCCTCTCTTGTCCAATAAGCTTCCTCCCGTGTTTGAGCTGCAAGCTTTTTGTGCCCGTGTGGTGTATTAATCAAATAATAAGTGATACTCCCGCTCTTGATCCTTGTGTGTTCTTTGTGTTCGGCATTTTATTTTATTTTATTTTCTGTTTACCTTTCTCTTCCCGGGCTTTTATTTCCCCCGTCAATACTGGTGTATATGAAATGGCAGGGTTTTTTTTTTTCTCTTACGTCGGCCCATCGTTCCCCGTGGTACATTAGCCGTCCCACGTCATGTATTATTGATCGCCTCGCTCTAATCACCGTCTGCGGTGTTACTGACGAGCCACTGTGACCTTTGTGATTCAAACTTCGGTCATTCCATGTAGGCGTATACCCTTTGTGGTTTACAGTAAGAAATGACATAGCGGTATAAACGATAGAAAAAAAAAAAGCACACACTCACATTTTAATTATTTTCAGAGCTTTTGAATATAATTTTTTTTTAGTGATGTGGGAGAATTAGAAGCTTCTGAACTCCTATTTTCAAGCAAATAGAGCAGATTAATGTTTCTTTCCATTGCTATTATTGACAATTGTATTTGAGCGTGCTGTATTTATAATATTTCAATTTTGGGGGGAATATTCTGACTATATTCCTGTAACACTACAACAATTCCTGTAACATTCATTCTTTTTACCCATGTATAATATTCCAACTTTATTATAGGAACATTCCTTTATTTGTCGTACTGTTGCAACTTTTGTTCAAATAAAAATTAAAAACTTGATTCTCATACGTATTATGACTTTATTCAATACCTTTTTTTTTTTTTTTCCTTCTCAAAAATATGACCAGGCGGCACGGTGGCCGACTGGTTAGAGCGTCAGCCTCACAGTTCTGAGGTGCGGGGTTCAATCCCCGTCCCCGCCTGTGTGGAGTTTGCATGTTCTCCCCGTGCCTGCGTGGGTTTTCTCCGGGCACTCCGGTTTCCTCCCACATCCCAAAAACATGCATTAATTGGAGACTCTAAATTGCCCGTAGGCATGACTGTGAGTGCGAATGGTTGTTTGTTTCTATGTGCCCTGCGATTGGCTGGCAACCAGTTCAGGGTGTACCCCGCCCCCTGCCCGATGACAGCTGGGATAGGCTCCAGCACGCCCGCGACCCTAGTGAGGAGAAGCGGCTCAGAAAATGGATGGATGGAAAAATATGACCACAGTGAAGCCCCACCTATTCGCGGTTTACTATTCACAAATTCACCAATTTGTGTGTTTTTTTTCTCCCCACTCGTGGAATCTATTCTCAGGTATGTGCTGACAAATTCACCTCATGTTTTTCGTGTTCTTTCTTTTATGCCGTAAGATGCCACTAGATTCCGCCAAAGCCCTGTCTAATAGGAAAGTAGTAATTGGTGTCAAGGAAGTATCTTTAAGTGTTTTTTGCCTGAGACTACATTTACAGTTTTTAAGTCCTTGGAGAACACAAAACGTCAACAAGATGTCCCCTTTCCCTTGGAAAAGCAATGTGAATTCATATCTGGTCAGGAACCATCTTTCTCCTTTTGACGTCTTGTAGTATTGATTATTTTCATCGGTGTTGGTCGTTACCCAGAGGTCAAAGCCGGCAATGAAATAAGAGTCAATTAGCGCAGCGGGTACGTCATTGAGTATCTCCATTTATTGGACCCATTGAGAAGAAAACCATTCCTTTACACGGTGGGGCAACCGTAATTTGCGTTTAATATTCCTCTTTGGGAGGAAGCAGATGAAAACATTACATGCTCGGCTGTCGTCGAAAGGTTTCATTTTCTCCGGCGCCGCGGATGAAATCTGGCTTATTGGCGCTCGCCTCCACCCCCGCACTTGCTCGGTGTAATGAGAGCCTATTTCCCCCGAGTGGGGAAGCAGATCCAAGCGGTGCTTTTAGAAACTTTATTAAAGCTAAGCAATTATTTGTGTGTTTACCTTCCGACGCGTTCGATAAGGCAAATGTTAATGAATGTTCGATGGGTGGATTCAGACGCAACTTGGTTGCGGAGAAGCGGCCTGCTATCAGAGTGACAGTAATACCTAACCCTCGGTGGAATTGCATTTTAATACAAACGTCTGGCAGGAATCCAGCTGGGGCAAAATGTTTTATTGAATTTCCCAGTTAGCCTGTGAGCAAAGGCCTGGCTCAGAAATTGTGTTACCCAGTTGACTTCTATCTTCTTCTTCTTCTTCTTTTTTTGTTTTTTTAAAATGTATTTATTTATTTATTATTTTTTTTAATCAAAGAGAAGGGAAGGAAAAAAACCCCCCCAAAAAAACGGCTAAACATAATCAATCAGGAGCTGCCCGCGGGCTGATGGATGTCTTTGCAGTTGAACTTTACGCCGGAGGAGATTCCCTAGATTCCTTTGCGAGACCATAACGAATGTGATCAAGCCCTAAACGCTTGGGAACTCGCTCGAATTGAGCACAAAATGAATATTGCCTTATCTCTGACACTGTTTCTCTTGGATTAAGCCTTAATTCTCCTAAACATTGCCACATTTGATCATAATGGAGTGGTACCTCGACTTACGAGTGACCCATGTTCTAACTTTTTTGAGATATGATCTTTTACCCGTTTGATTTATTCTTTTTTTTGTGTGTGTGTCTCGTGTTGCAAACAACAATTTCAGTTATGAGCGCGAAATGCTGGCAGCAAACTTTACAGCAGGCAGCAGATTCTTTAAAAAAAGAGGCCAAGTGCTGTTTTCCGGTAATAATCTGAATGTATTCTTGTAACGTTATGACAATTCTTGTCATTTTTATAACATTACACATTTTTTCTCATAGTGTGACTTTTTCTTCTAATATTCTGCTTTATTCTTGTAACACAGACAATTCTCGTAACTTTACGACTTTTTCTTGTAATATTCCAACTTTATTCTTGTAGCTTTAAGGCTTTTTGTATTTTAACGACTTCAGTCTTGTAACACTGCATTTTCTTTCCTTGTGATACTCTGACTCATTTCTTATAATTTTCAGACTGTATTCTTGTGACAATTCTTAAAACAATTGTGGGAACATTCACTATATTACGATACCATTTCGACTATAGTCATATTTTTTTCTTGCAAGATTATGAGTATTGTAACCATTTGGACAATTCTTCAAGCAATCTTTGATTTTCTTTTCACTTGGAAACTCAGAGCTCTTGAAATAGTCACACTCTCTCAAAAGCTTGGAATGAGAAGTTACTGAAAGGTTTCCACACTTGCAAATGTTTGTCACTTTGTCTGCGGTAGCGACCAAAGGTTGGAAGCACATGAAAATAGGCCCCAAGCTCAAAGCGTTTTTACAGGCCCTTTGGAACCGTGACCACATTCTATAACACATACCTTACTAGACCTTATTTCAGCCAAGATTAAAGGGTTAACTGCACTGTTCTGGATGGTGGCAAGAGAAGAAGTTTATCCATTGAAGTTTTTGAATGACATGAATCAGATGTTGACTGCCATGTTAGCTTCTCGTGCTAATTTTCTTCTGTCACTGATGTCATGTGTTTGAGACTGTCAGTTTGTGAAGTTTGTTTTTTGGTGTTTGACAAGGAAGTGCACCGAGAAAACGTAGTCTGCTCCATTAACCACTCGCGCTATTTTTATGTGCAGTAATATTAGACTGGTTAACTTCAGCTTATAGTTGTATTACAGTTAATTTTGCTTCTTAAAACATTGGCGCTACACTCTAGAATTAATGATGAATAACATAATTTAGCTTAATGGGACAATTTCGTATTGAACGTCTAACTAGCCCCATGGAGTAAATTGGTGTTGAATTTTGACGCACCGTAGTTTCTGGATTTGTGACATTACCTAGTAAACGTGAATCCACTCCACTTTCATGTGGCTCAAGTTTCCGTGAATTTCCCCTTTCTGTTCTGTGTGAATCGTGTCTTAAGACAGCAGGGAAATTTGAGCATTTCCCGAACTGCTAGCTGTGGATTACGGAGCATTGCATCACTTTCGCCCAAGACCAATTCCCGATCTTCAGAGCCTGACCCCCTCGACTGTGAGGTGAACTGTTCTGTAAACCTGGCCTTCCTTAGTTAATACTGACTCACCCGATTTGTAATTAATGAAATTACAAAATTGAAAAAAATTCTTGTATGCTCCGGAGAGCACGCTGACTGACGTTTTGACTCCAACCATGCGATAAAGGCATCATTTTGTTTACATTTCTCTGTGAATCTATGGAAAAATTATACACAAATGAGTCGTTACCAATGGGAAAAAAAGTTCATCAAGAATGCATTTTACAACATGTGGCCACCAGTGAGTGCTCTTTTTCTCATTTCCAAGCGCTGCATCGACAAACCCAATTCGCACCTTCTTCTCCAAACTCCTTGCCGTGCAACCTGTTGTTACCAAGGTAACCGCAGGAGGCAATCAGATTTAAAGCACCCTCTCCTCCGACATGACCTCAGCCAGACGGGGCGATGCGAGTCCTTGAACATGACGCATGACGACGTTCTTGGACAAAAAGCTGCATGTGTGAAAAGATGAGGAGTATTGAATAAGCCTTTTATTTCCCCCGCCTTTAAATGAGGCTGGATTCATTTAGCTCCAAGTTGGCTGAGGTGGTCACGGGAGCATGAGCGTTGCGTCTCCTGTGGGAAATGAAGAGAGTGGAATGGATGGGGATAATTATTTCCTCCAATATTCTGGACTGGCCCTGCTCTTCCCATGTGTGGCTGACCTTCCAATCCCCACCGAGGGACTCGTATTTGTGTCTGTGCCCCTTTAAATATTCATGCTCGGTGACAATAATTACAAATTAAAAAAACATCAAATCCAAAGGAAAACTGCAATTGAATATAGCATGTTCAAAACAAAAGAAATGCATTTCCCCTGCTGTGCAATAAATGTAATATTTCCGCAACTTCCGACCCTATAAAATCACACGGTTGCTGACATGATGACGAAACAGCTCAAGAAAAGTCTCAAGACTGAACAGTATCCTTGGCGCCTATAAGTTTTTTCCCCCCGCGTTGTAAACCACTTACATAATTCTTGACACGAGTTTAAGCTGTTATGTCAATGCAAAATAACTAATTATTGTTGCTTATGTCAAACGTGGTCTTTCGAAATGATTTAATCAGTTGCTCCCCAGTGACAGCCAGTCTGCCCAACTTGCCTCCTGTGTCAAGCAAGCAGCTGCACGCATTTAATCGAAACAAGTCTTGAGGTTTTGAGAGGTGAGGGACAGCAGAGCGGCGGGGTGACGGTAGGCCCCTCCTCAGATGCCGAGCGCTGCGAATATTCCCCCCACCGGCGCCCGGCTTGAAGAATCATTCATCTTTCGCCAGAGACCGACGGACAAATAGGCTGTCACATGTCCATCTCATCATTCTGGCCCTGGCGGCAGAGCGCCACCACATCATCCACCCCGTGACACTACGCTAGTATTTTCGCACCCGCCATGGTCCACGAGAAATAGACGGAGGCGATAAATGAGAACCCAGGCGGAATGTGTTTGGAATTCTAACCTGAGGTTGGGCAGGTCTAAGCTAAAGTCAACTGGAAGAAAGTGTTAATTTGGAAAAAAAAAAAAAATCTAGCGTAGTAAGACATTGCGTTATCCAAATGTATTGCCATCCATCCATTTTACAGACCGCTTTTCCTCACTAGGGCCGCGGGGGTGCTGGAGCCTATCCCAGCTGACTCTGGGCGAGAGGCGGGCTACACCCTGAACTGGTCGCCAGCCAATCACAGGGCACATAGAAACAATCATTCATACCTACGGGCAATTTAAAGTCTTCAATTAACCTACCGTGCATGTTTTTGGGATGTGGGAGGAAACCGGAGTACCTGGAGAAAATCCACTCAGGCGCGGGAAGAACATGCAAAGTCCACACAGGCGAGGCCAGATTTGAACTCGGGTCCTCAGAACTGTCAGGCAGATGTGCTAACCAGTCAGTCACCGTGCCGCCGGCAAATGTATTGGTTTATGTAAAATTACTTTGACCATGCTCTACTCGCACGCAAAATGACAAACTCAAGAATTTTGCAAATTAGCATTGCTCATCAGCGTACGTGTTTACCTTTGGTAGCAATCGGACAGAATCTCTCGGACGTAGTTTGCTTTTGAAGGACGCTTAGAAATGACCCTGAAATAGCAGAATCAAACAAAAATGGCCTTCCTTTGTCTTTTCAGAAACAGGTTCTTGTGACATTTTTGTGTGTCTACTCAATATAAACGTGTACCTATTTTCTTGTTGCTAAGTGAAGCTGGCTTTGGGGGCTGAATTTTGATAGATAAGCATACTAAATTTGATGCAAAACTTCTTCTTATTGTTATTATTATTATTGTTGTTGTTATTATTAATATCACCCATAACAATAACAGTAATATACCTTTCAAACTTCATGGAATTCTGCAGGGCTCTATGCTAGAACCAATATAATACATTGTCAAGTGCAGTGTATGATAAACTAAGCTCGTCTTGGCTCCTTCCCCTCTTAATCATAATTATTTCATCATCATATCTGTACAACATTTCTCGCGTTGGCAAATTGCTCGGGGAAAAGAATCAGCAAAGTATTAATTAATAGAAAATCCTCATGACATTCAACCCTGTTGTTTGCCTCATTTATAGTTGATGTTCTGAGAACCGTTTATTACAGATGAAACGAACGCATTACAATAAATCCTCCCTTTTATTGAGGCTGCTTGACGGCGTTGCGGGATTATTTTTACATTAACGCTTAAAACAATTAGGCACATTCAACCTCAAAGTTTCTGAGGAGGTGGCGTGAAATAGCTAAGAATAGAACCGGGAGACTGGCGGAGTCGATACAAAGGCAAAGGCCCATCAGTGCCCACATCCTGGTGTCCTGATCTGTTTCACTTCTGGTTGACTGCTCAGTGTAATCACCAGGTGCAAAGAAATCTCATTAGGCCGAGTCCCGATCTACCCTCACTGCTCAGGAACTGCGGCGGGATAGTGTATTAAAACTTGGAAGCCGGCATTAGCTAGGCATGACTTGTTCGACGCGTGTTCTGGGGACTGATTAATCTTTGCTTATTCGGCAGATGGCGGGAAATGTCGGTACCAAAGGACTTTGAGGGTGCACAGTGAACCCCCCGCCCAGTCGCGGTTTGCTATTCGCGAATAGGTGCATTCGACAAAGTTCACGACATGTGTTTGATCCATGAATCGACCAATACATTTCCAATGACATCCACTTCTTTGCCTTTCTGTGACTCTTCCGGTCTTTGTTTCTCTGTTGCACCCTCTTGATGACACTGTGACACTCAAGCTCAGTGGCCAATTCCCTCTGAGAACATCCTGTTTAAAGCCTCTCAATGCCTGTTGATCAATTGTTAGGTGTTGTCTTTGTCACATTTAAAAATTTGAACAGCATGACAAAGAGGACTGGTTAAATACTTGTACCAATTTGAATTGAAGCAGTAAATGTCTTCATCCTTTGACAGATCAAAGACCTGATGTGAAATTTACCGTTTAGCTTTTCGTTAAAGATGCAGATGCAGCAGGTTGTGGAAAAAATATTGAAACATTGAAAATTGGACATGTGCATTCAAAACTTTAGAGAAAGTCCAATGAAGCTCACCTGCAGTGCAATTTATGTTCATCCTGAAATTTCACCCAAAGCCCGTTATCAATAACTTTTTTTGTGAGTAGTGTATATATTAATCCTACCCGATGGTTTATGACGGCCCCGACATACGAGGTTTCAAGTTTATAAATGAAAAGGAAAAACTTAAATTGCAGTGGCTCAAGTACAGAGTCTTGTAGATCTACATGACAAACCTATTTATCACCAATTGGCATGAAGTGAGCTATGACAAATATGGCTTCCTTTTTGTCCCAGTAGAGGAAATCAATTTGACATAATTTACAAATAGACGGCAAGCAAAAAAAAAAAAATTGCATATTAGCATTGTTCATGCTAATATGCTAATCAACACGGGCACCTTTTTGTTTTGCTCCAGGAAGCAACGACTCTCAGCATCCAAGCGTTCAAATAACAACCAAGCCTCCGCCGCCCCGCCCATCCCACCGGCTCACTCTGACCTCTCAGACACAAGCGCTCAGAGGCAGCCCCCCACGCCGGCCGATCGTAATGCTTTCAATCAGGCCTCTCCTCGCTTTTCTTACCCATTGCACTCCTCCCTTGCCCCTCAATTTCTTTACTTGGCTCCTTATTTTCGCCTGCCATCGTTCCACCTGAAACCCGCTATGCAGGGGTGGTCGCGGCCAAGCGGATTGATTTTTTTTTTTTTTTTTTTTTTTTTTTTTAAAGTCTTCGTCTGCAGCGCTTTCTGGACGTTCATCCTTCTTTATTGCACTCTAATCTCAAGAGGAGGCACACTCAGACGTATACACACACACAGACACACCAAAGCACATAAAAACACATACGCGAACGGTTCATCTGAGGATTTGGCCCGGATAGCCACCTTTGGCATAACTCATTTTATTGGATTTTTATGTTCAAATCGGACTGATTGATGACTTCACTGACATTTCATTTATATTAATACCTTACCTATGTGGCTAACTTACACGCGTGTTGTGCTCATACATGAACCATAAAATGTGTTATCCTACTAAATTTTCCATCGTGTTCAATTTTATTTGGGTTAGCACGAGATGCTAACATAGCAGTCTACATATTCAATCGGCAAACGGCATTTTTGTTTAGAATGGGAAATATTGTTAGCATTTAATCACTAATCATTAAATATAGGGGAGAATGTAAAACCTTTATCACTTGACCCTAACAATTTCTTTACTCATATTCTATCCTGCTATATGTTGGCATATCATCTGCAAGCATGTTTGCATTGGATCAATTCTCATTAGAAAACATCGTAAAATGTTGACATTTCATACATTCTCGGAATTTGAATCAGAATCATCTTTATTTCGCCAAGTAAGTCAAAACGCGCAAGGAATTTGTCTCCGGTAGTTGGAGCCGCTCTAGTACGACAACAGACAGTCAATTGACAGAGAATACGTTTGAGACATAAAGACATTGACAAAAACAATCCCTGAGCAATAAAAGGTTGCTACTAAATCTGGTAATACCGGTACAATTTTTGTTTCTTTTTTTTTTTTTTTTTTTTTTTGACAATTGCGCAAAAAGATGCTGAGTTCTCTAGCAATGAGAGCAATTTGAATGACTAATCTCGCAATAGTCCGGTGCAATGACCATTGTGCGAAGGGCGCCGAGACTTCAAGGAGTGTGTGCAGTTTAAAGTGACGAGCAGTGCGATAATCTGGGACAATGTCGATTGTGCAAATGTTGCAGATGCTACTCAGGCACAAGAGTAGAAATAGTACCTGAATACAGGGCACGAGCAATCTCTCCTCGTGATTTCTCAACTTGGGTTGCTATCTTGCTATATGCTAGTATAAAATCTGCTAGCATGATGGTGTTTCATCACTTCTCAATAGAAATAATCACTGAATGCAGGGCACAATGTAAAACCCTTACCAATCGACCTTCGCGATTTCTCTTCTCAGGTTGCGTTCTATCTTTCCTCAGTATGTGTTGGCATAGCAACTGCTAGCATGCTAGGATTTGATCAGTTCTCATCAGAATTAGTATCTCAATCCATGGCATGACCTCCAGGGAAAATCTTATCAATTCTCACAATTTGTGTGTCCGGGCACGAAAACAAAACTGTTTTTCTCGTGTTTGAGATAAAAACATTGTGGCCAAAACAGCCCTCGAGTGTGTGGAACCGAGCAAAAACAATTGATTGCCGAAGCAATGTGCGAGAAAAGTCAACAGCGGCGGCGTTTGCTAGGCGGAGACTGGCAAGCTCCTGCTCTCCGTCTGAGTCAACTTGGCGACACGCGACAACAACGAGGGTTGTAATTTGGTGTGAAATGTGTCACTGGTGTCAAGTGAGCCTCTTTAGCGACGTGATGCTTGGGGGTTGCTTGTCCACAAAAGCATCTGTTGTGGAGGTGTCTTCATGCGCACACTCGTCTCACCCCTCAGACTTAATTGATGCCTTTTAATCAGCCGACGAGAGGAAATGAGTGACAGCGTAGTCCGGGCGACATTAACATTCGCGTGCAGACATATTGATCACTGAAGACTTTCGCGCCGCATACTAATAGGCCGCTTGTTAACAACACTTGTGGCTGCAACTGATGCTTCCTTTTTAGTACTCAATAATTTAGCATCATTTAAACATTGTTAAACGACACTTAAAGAGTCTGGCTGGTGCTGTTTTATGTTTTTTTTTTTTTTTTTTTTTTTTAAATTAAACCAGTTGTAAAACCGAGAAAAGACTATTCAGTATCATGAAGTGCTTTTATGTGGAGTACAGAAATGTAAAAAAGGATTTTGTTGAATTGTTGTTATAACAATTCTACCTAAATGTAATCATTTTGAAAGAAACAACATTTCCTGTTTACTTTTTGGCATGTGTAGAGATACAGTGGTGCCTTGAGGTATGAGTGACCCTACTTACTTTAACTTACCTTAATACTTACTTTTTAACAACCACATAGCTTTCAATCAATCTTTACACCGCGTTGCTAACTGATTCCCGAGCGTTATAGAAGAACAGAAAATAATTGTTGCGATAAAACCTTGAATCTTTGTATTTATGCTTCAATAATCCATTACCCCCTCCATTTGTTTTGACTGACAAATACGGTGAGTTCCAGTCAAATAAAAGCGATTGCTGCGTTGTCACATTTTCCCCCTTTTTATTCATCAAACACCACGAGGTGTCCCTAATGGATGCCCAAATACCAATCTTGGCATTTTGATAAATAGCAGCAATCTGGTCAATAGCAGTGTGGGACTAAGTCCAACATCGGCGATGCACAACCTCTCCTTTCACGCTATTCTCAGGTCTATTGTTGTTTGAAGGCCCACTCGTGTATACACCTGCTCTATATGAAGGACGGCGTGCTAGCCAGCGTCTTCCTGTCACCACTAATACAGTGCACAAACATGTTAACATGATAAGGCAGGGGTGTCAAGCTCATTTTTGTTGCGGGCCACATTGTAGTTATCCCTCGGAGGACCGTTATGACTGTGAAGCCATGTAAAGGTATGATTGCCTCATATTGTTACATATACAAAAAGAATGAATGAATAACTAGTTTTGAAATCAGACAGCAGTAAAAATGCATTTGTTCAACTATTATTCAGTTTATTTTGAAAGCGGGATAGGTAACAAAAAAATGCTTGCAATATCCCAATGTTACTAAAAGTGAAGACATTTTGCAGTTTTGGTATTTTAGCAAGGAACACGAAGTTGACGCACAAGATTTGCTTTCGCGGGCCACATACAATGATGTGGCGGGCTGTATCTGGCCCCCGGGCCTTGAGTTTGACACCTGTTTGATGAGGGGAGACTATATTTCCTTGATAGCCTTCATGGAAATTATGAAATCATTTTTGTCAATTAATTATTTTCAGTGGGAGTTGTTTAACAAGGGGAAACAACTTTAATGTTGTCGTTTAATTTGTTTCAGCGTGGCCCTTACGCTCCTTCGAACAAACATAAGTGTGTGTTCGATGTGTCTGTGCGAATATGAGAGTTGTGTGTGCGTAAGAGAGAGAAGTGATCGAAGTCCCTCTCTGGCACCACACTGGGGGTTCATGTGTATTTGTCTGGGGCGACTTAAGGCTCCGGAGGAAAGAAACGATCCATGCTTCCGTCTGAATAGACGACCGCATGTCGTCAAGTCAATGTCCCTCTATTAAACACCGGACAAAGACTTTGCTGTAACGCAAGAAAGCTTGACCTTCAACACCGCACAACTCATTCAGCTTTCTGTTAATAAAAGAAAGGGGGTGGGGGGAAAAAAAAAAAAAAAAAAAAAAAAAAAAAAAAAAAAAGCAGCTTCGTCTTTCCAATCCGTCTGTGTGTCGGCTCTGACGTCTGCACGAAAACACACAAGGACCCGGCCAAGGTCTCAGCAGCCAAATTAGATTTTTCTTTTCATACTCGTAAATGCCTGCCTGTCCCTGTTGTGCACATTCTACCAGTGAACTGCTAATTTTTATTGCACACTAGTGCTGAATGACAAATACTATTTGTTACATTCTTAACTGGCATACACATATCAAGGGAATTGAACGACACCACCCGACACCAGCTTCACACGTTTACGTGTAACTGGGTGGACATGTCCATAATAACAAGATTGCTAGTTTTGCTGATCAAGACTACATTGGGTGGACATGTCTATTAAAACAAAGATGCACCAAAAAAATTGCAAAGACCCATGGTCAAAATTGAACAGCAAGTTGGCGATCTTGGTTTGAAACAGCCATTGAGCGACTTCCAGGGTGAACTCCTAGAAAGGAAATTTGCACAAATGAGGCCCAATCAGAAGCAGGTATCCTAGACTGATGGGCAACTCTGATGTGGGCATAGCATGACGCCAAAGATGGATGATCCTTTTGACGAATTACCATGAAATGGTGGTCTGATAATAATGCTAAGCACTTTACCCTAGCGTGATTCTTTAGCCATCCCTTGGCTACGGACCTGTTGATCTGACAGTCTGCCGACCACATCGCGCTTCATCGTGTACAGTCGCGAAAAAGACAGTCGGCAGTGTGTCTGCTCGGGACGTCTCCCGGCCTCGGCCCGAGTTTACGCAGGTTCAGGTGTTGAAATGAATGGCTCGCGGAGGAGCCCGAGGCGAAGTTGAGACATCAAACGGTAAAAAGAGTGCGACGGCGGGAGAAGCGCCGGTGTCATCCATCATCGCTCCTCTGCAGGGGACACGCTGCTGTAACTCTCGGGGTCATGTCACTGTTCCATCAAGAATTCATGACGGCTGTCAGCTGATGAATGAGGCTCCGAGGTGATAATTATGAGATTTGGATTTAAAAAGAAAAAATCTGAACACCCTAAAATAACCACTGGAAGTATAGATGGGTCCGTTTTTGACTGGTAAAGGGAACATATGGAAAATTGACTTTTAAATATATTCAAATACAACTGCTCAAAAGAGTAAAGGGAATACTTGCTTCATTTATTACATAATGGAATTTGTTAAGAACAAAATAACAAAAATCATTAATGGAAATCAAAATCCGCATCCCATGGAGGTCTGGATTCAGAATCATACTCAAAATCAGATCAGAGCATCAGTCAACTCCTAAACAGTCTGTGGTGTGACGTGGCACTGGCGAATTGAACGAGTCATGATGTGCGTCAAGTCTAGGATGTACTCGATTGGATTCAGGTCTGGGGAACGGGCAGGCCAGTCCATAACATCAGTGGTTTTACAATGGGTCTGATAATCTCATCCTGGCAGTCGGGTACCTCTGACTAGCGCATGTGTGGCCCTCCAAAGAAATACCTCCCCTGACCCTCACTGACCCACCACCAAACCGGTCATGCTCCACGGCGTCGTCAGACTCAGTCACGTCTGTCCCATGTGCTCAGTGTGAACCCGCTCTCATCCGTGAAGAGCACAGGGCGCCAGTGGCCAATCTGCCAATCTCTGTGTTCGCTGGCAAATGCCAGTCGGACTGCACGGTGTTGGGCTGCGAGCACAGGACCCACTTGTGACGTCTGGCCCTCATCCCACCCTCATGGAGTCTTATTCTGACCGTTTGAGCAGAAACATGCACGTTAGTGGCCTGCTGGATGTCATTTTGTAGGGCTCTAGCAGTGCTCTTTCTGTCCCTCTGTGCACAAAGGAGCACTGCTGCTGGGTTGTCGTCCTCTGTCGGTCCCCTCAACGTCTCCTGGTGTACTGGCCTGTCTCCTGGTATCTCCTCCATGCCTTCGACACTGTGCTGGGAGACGTAGCAGACCCAGCCTTGCCTGCACTACCTGAGCAACTTCTGTGGGTTGTAGACACCGCCTAAAATAATCCCTCTAATGGTGAACGCACTGGCAAAATGCAAAAGTGAGGACAGCGAAATGGTCTCTCGTCGCCACCTGCAGAACCGTTCCTTTATAGAGTTGTATTGCTAATTGCCTCTCATTTCCACCTGCTGTCTGTTCCGTTTGCACAACAGCCGGTGAAATTGATTGACAATCAGTGTTGCTTCCTAACTGGATAGGCTGATCTCCCAGAAATGTGACTGACTTGGAGTTACATTGCGTTGTTTAAGTGTTCCTTTTATGAATTTATTCATTCACAGTTGTAGTTGGGTCTTGGAATAGCTTGCGTCCTTGAGGCAGCAAACTAGTTGAGGCCACACAAATGGCGCCACTGCTGGTTGCATCCCAGTAGTGCACTCCACGTTTTCTCAATGGCTTCAAGACATGATTAATCAACAATCAATGGACAGAATTCTCACAAATCAATCAATTGATTTCAATGCCCATCCCTATTATTAAGGACCTAAACATCACAAAGTTGTTGGTACGGCTAATTGGACCTAAAGCGCCAATATTCAGTAAAAAAAAAAAACAACAAAAAAAAAACCTAACATGACAAAGTTAAGTCGATTTAATGCGGTAACAGCTGACAGTCCGCCTACGTGCAAACGGGGGTACCCGCAAACGAGCTCATTTGTGTATCGCGGCGGGGAGGCTAAAAGTCAGACACCTTAAGCAGACGTCAGAGGGAAGATGTAGAAGGAGCTCGTTTCCTCGGTGACACTTCTGCACTGCGCTCGGCTTGACTTTAAGGGCGGCACGGCACCAAATAAACCTTTCAGCACCCTACTGGAATAACTCTTGTGTCTTGAAGGCATCATGAATGTCACTACAGTACTTGATGGCATACCAGCAGAGAGGGCACAGTAAATTCAGGCCTGACACTCAACTCATTTAACACTAAACACTCTTAATTGGGTTTGTTTGTTTAGCAGGTATAATTGCAAGCAAATGTCATGAGAGCAAGGTGGCTTGTTGCTTGTACCTTGCACGGTACAACAAGTTTCCTGTCTAAATTGACGGTTGTAGAACTTGACAACGAATAACAATTAACTCACGAATATCCAAATTTTGTGAGTTTGCTGTGGCTATCCCAATTTATCCTCAGGTGATGCAGTTAATACAATTTCCTGCTTAAGCGGGAAGAACATTTGGAGCTGCAACCCTTTTTTATTTTTTTTTTTTTTTTTACTTTAGTCATTTTAACAATATTAAAAATTGGATGAATTTTGTTAGTTAATCCATATGTGCGACACTTTATAAAAGTCCAAACAAAGCTTCTTTTTCTTTCGCGGGATTTCTGTGCCTGTCTGCTTCCCGGAAAACAACAACAACAACATGCTCAAACAATCGACTCATGGGTCTAATTAGAGCCACGAAGTGCTGGCTGTGGCTTCCCTGCAAGAGACACTGTGGCAGACTGTAAACTTTTCTGCTAACTTATTTATCTAATCATTATTATTATTATAATTTTTTTTTTAACGAACCACAAGCTTTAAATACACGCCAAACTTCCTGAGTACCAATGCGAGCAAAAGGTGACGAGGTGTAACCAATTAAAAATTGGCAAAATCAATGAGTGCGTAAAGTTTGTCAGGGGTGGGAATGAAAACATATGTCTGTATACCCGAGTCTTTATTACATCAATTTCTATCTTTAAAGTCATAAATACCAGGTCTGAGAATGTGAGTGGGAAGAAGAAGCAATTTGTCGCTAATGTCGACACGTTAGCACTGTGTGTTTGTGGTCCCCTGCTGACAGTGTGTGGGTGATGGACGGTGATACTGCCTGTTATGGCGCACACACACACACAAACACAAACACAAACACAAACACAGCCGCACTCACACACACAGGACTAATGAAGTGTGCTAACACCTCGTCGACGCTATAGTCTGTAATCCCGCTAACCTGGTTTTAGCTGCTAACGATCCGACGGCGCTTTCAAAATGATCAAAAACGTTAGAGACACCGAAATTCTTTATATTTTTTTTTTTCCATCAGCGTGCACTGGTCCAAACTGGCATTAACAATCAGTCTTTTGCCAGCCCGCTAAAATGGGCTGCGGATTATGAGACTTTAACACAAAAGTTAATTCCCCCTGCTACTCTGGATGATATTTTGCTAGTTAGCTACCTCAACGGGCTGCTGTGTGAAGGGAAAGTTGTAGCAAGAGATACTTTCTTTTCACCAACTATCTTCAAATTTATATGTCGTGTAAGAATGATAACTGGCACAATTTGGTCAAATTCAGCATGTTTGCCACCGCAACGGGCTGTTGTCGGAATTGAAAGACATTATTTCGAGAACAAGGGTGTAGTGTGGTAACTAAAAAAAAAAAAAATTTTTAAAAAGGCATTCCATGCGGTTGCTCTAGAAATTTAGAAGTTAACGTGGTGTGTATGACAACTTTGAACGATTAGAATATCAAAATAAGGAACTTTAATACAACATACAACTACAGTACGTCATGTTGTATGGGTAATAATGTACCTAACAATCTAGTTTTGTTAAATATGTGAAATTGGATCAATTAAATGTACAGAAGGTATCGACAGAGGTTTGTCGTGTAGGCAAAATGGCTGTTACAACATGGCAGCAATCCGCAGAATTCAGAATTTGAAATAGAACGTTAGCGTGATGATAGCATACGGAGTCACTTTGAACTATAAGAATACAATGAAGAACTGCATGTGGCTCAAGCTCACAACTACAGTATACAACGTTATTGTGAACTACCAATCTTTTTTGTAAATTGTTTTGTATTGATAAATTGTATAATTATATAAAGAGCCTTGAAAAGAAAAAGCGACGGGAAAAAAACGTGGCGTCACGGAGTGCTCGGTAGATGACGCTTTGGGTTATAAATTCAAAGATTGCTTGAGGTTAGTTCGCATACTTTGAAAATGATACGACTTGCAAGCAAACAACAAAACATTATATAGGCTAGCGAGCTAGTGCAAGCACTAAAGTTTGTACCTAAACATGCCGACGTTCTGTCGAATTATGCGCTAAAGCTTCGGTAGACATTGATTTGTGGGTGCGAATAAATGTTGACGACCGCGGCCAAGTATGTTGACAGCAGCAATCATGGGAGGCGAAGCGCCGGCCACAATTCGCAATCCTATTGGTCGACATCAAGAGTTGTCGTTGATATGTCACACTACACAGAAGAGATCCCCCCAAAAATCAAACATGCTAGACTTTTCATTTCGACGTCGTAGGGCTATTGTCAGGCCAAATCGTTGGTCGTGGATTTTGTCACACTAAAGAAGTTTTGTCGTTGCTGACAAAATATGTCGGAGTTGATCTGGGAAATCGCCCGCAAAAGCAAATCGGGCCAATATCGGTTCTAAAATTCTGGCATTAGTTGCTGCGCACTGTGGATATCAAAAGTATGCTGTGGTATGGTGAAGTTTTTCTTGAGACCATTTATTACAAAGCTAACCCTACCATTGAACTTTTTGGGATGGAAAGTAACATAATTCTTATTACTTTCTTTCATAATTATTTTTTTTTTCTTCTTTTCTTTCATTCTTTTTCTTTGTGCTGCGGTTGTCTTAGTGTTCTGTAAATAAAGTTGAGTTGACTTGAATGTGTGTGTGTGTGTATAATGGCAAAATCTTGCCAAGAATTGCTGCCTAAACACATCACGCTGTCACATTTCAAAGCTGTAGAACCATTTTTTTCCATTAGCTTTGAACTGAATAGCATGTCATCTTTCGATTTATGATTTATTTATTTTTTTTTGTCTATATGCAGTTGAAATGTATTCATGGCGGCGACATTATGATTCCCTTGTTGTGCTGAGATGCTTCGAGTTAGACCCAAACAGGAGCAAAGACGAGCTGACGCGTCGGGAATATTCTTCTCAATTTGTGCTGCATCTTACTGCCTACATGTGGTACATTATGTACGAATGGCGTCTGCATGTATAAATTGCCAGCAGACGTCGTTTTTGATGGAGTGACTGCAAATAGCGGGTGACCTTAAAGCGCTGACGGATGAGCGGCTCGAGCGCGGAATGCTAAAGCCGTCGGTGTCAGGCGGCCGCCCCCGTCGGCTCGTAGCTTAAGGTCACGTCGTAGTGACGGGAAAGGGAATGTCGAGGGTGAAAACGAGGGGAGGGGGGTGTGAGAAAAGATCGCTCAGCGCCGCTGTGTGGTATGATCCTCCGATCCCTCGTCATAAAAATACGGCCGCGAGTGACACACCGAATTAGGCGCACTTAATCATCGGTAATTGCTTTCAAGGAAAGGTTGTTAGGTTGACATTAGGAAAAAGGCTTTGCGTGTTAATTGAGTCCGTAGTGAGGCGTCAAAAAAAACATGGCAGATTTGTTCCTCTGGAGTGAAACGATGCTGAAAGTTCTCGCTTCGCTTTTTGTCAGGCCAAGTGGAGGCTCGTCCGAGCCATCTTTCGGTCGCTCCTGTGCAGTTTTGTATCCTTCAGGAGACTCATTAGAGGATAATGGCTGGAATGAGAGTCGTTGTACCCCCTGATGCAATTAGCTCGGGATAATGTCAAGCCGCCGTGTCACGGTGGACGTGTCTTCAGGGTACACGCACCAGCTTGCGGCTGTTTAAACTTTTATATTCCTAATGCATTTTTGATGGCGTGACGCATCCCCCCCCCCCCCTCCCCGCACCCTCGTCATCTCCTAAAAAGAACCAAGCCAGTCGGTGGCAGGGCGAATGAAATATATTCTCGTGTGTGTGGTCATTATAAATTCTTTATGGCAACCAAGTTCACAGATATTGGTTCACTAAATATAATTCTGACACTAAAATGAATGTTAAAAGACCTCTGAGAGCTCCCTATTCTCTTCCTGAACAAATGTGGACAAATGAATTGTGTGTGGCTGTCTGAATTGCACGGAGGCCTCTTTTTTGCTATAGAGCGAGCGAGCGTTTAGTGTCATAAAGAAGGTGACGAGAGGTGAAGCATGCTGTGCTCACAAGAGCACATTTTTCACAGGGGGCACCAGGGGAGGTCTTTTTCTGACTAAACGGGCTGCTGCAGAAGTGGCAACTATATTTTGAATCGCAGAAGGAACCAGCTGGAGTCAAAGAGGTAGGCCAGTGAAGAAGCTCCGCTGCATTCTCGTAAAGATACAACTCTGCTGCACACATTCATCGCAAGCGGACATTTATATTTTTGGTCATAGAAGACGTAGCGGGCAGGTGAGCTCTCGAGGCAGGTCAGTGAAGAGTCTGCATAAACATGTAACCGTGAGATTTTCCATCACATATGGCACAGGGTTGTGCGCTCTGGAAGCAGCTGCTTTCCTGCCTGAACGGGTTGCTGAGGCACTGTTTGCAATTGAGCAAGCGAGCCTGAGTAGTTCTTTACCTAGGTTCGGCCGAACCCCGGGGGTTCACACAAACTTTGTGTGTCCCCTGCACGCTCCCTCAAAAACTTGTTCAAACCAAACCCGTTTAAAAGCCCATAAAGACATTGTGTTTAATCACGCAATCCTAGGAGAATTCCTGCGCTAATTCAGTCTTTCCCGAACCTTCTAAGCCACAGTCCCCCCGTCAAGATCACAACAGAGTGCATCTCCTCTCCTTTGCACAAAAAATGGTCAAAACAAATAGCCAATAAAGGCTTCACATTGAATCTTGCACCCGCAGTTTTAAGACCCCTGCTCCAATTGCATTTGCATCAGTTTTTCGATTTGGGTTGTGGGGGGCGGGGTGGGTTGTGAAGAAGACGTCCACGGGGATACGTTGTGGTCATCTACACCTGCACATTTCTTTTATGCGCCCTCGCTTTGATATGTCGTCCCTCTGCTGCCTTGATGCCGCTTGATGGTGTTGACAAAACAGTGCGCCGCAAATTATGTGGCAGGCATTTTGATATGCGTGTGTGTGTGTGTGTGTGAGTGTGAGTGTGAGTGTGAGTGTTTGGAGCGTGGGTGGCTGCGGTGGCAGCTCCGACGGCGTTGGCTGTGCTAAGTGGGCTTGCAATTTTAGCGCGTTGACGCTTAGGCTGGCTTTCATCGAGCGGCTCTGCACGGCTGCCAGTCCCGTCCACGGAGCTGGTGGCAAACAGCAGACATGGCGTGATCATAAATATAAATAATAAATAGAAGAGGGGAGAGGGGGAGATGTGAGGGAGGGGGAGTGAAAAAGTTGATTTGTACAAGGCGAAGGGGGGGTGGGGGGGGGGGGAGTATCTGCTGAAGGTGAACACGCGGTCAATTGATGGAACGGCTCAGGCTTTTTTCATCAAGATGCTCACGGCGTCATATCGGCAGGAGCTATATTGGCAGGAGAGTTACTTTCAATCCGTCTCGACAGCTCGGGGAACTTAAAAGGTGGTGAACTGCACATGCTGATGACTTTTTTTTTTTTTTTTTTTTAACTTGTTCAGCCGCAGAGTCAACTTCTTGTATGCTAGATGTGCTAAAGTGCGGCGGACTCACCGTATTGCAATCTATTTGTTGAACAATGCACAGATTTGAGGTTATCTATATATTTTGGTGCTTTTTCTGTAACACCTGTAAGATGTTACGTGCTTTCTCGCTGTGGAGTAGCTCGCGTTGACAGAGAACAGCAGCGTGATGGAGGATTCCGGTAGAGGTACGATAGGCAGGCGAAGATGACACCGTGAAAGAGGTCTGGATTGCTATTAGCAGTGGTGGAAGTTATATAAGGTTATGACTACTTGTTAACTCAAGTTACAGTCAGTGCTCAACTAAATATAAGTATTTTGATAATGAAAGGACTGTATCACTGAGGCAAAGATGTAATACAGTGGCTAATGGGAAAGTAGTAATTCATATTTTCGTAGGTTGCCAAGTGGCCTTCTAGTCCTTTTTTTTAAAGGATACAAATTACTGCATGCATTTTTTTTTCCACTATCAAGTGATTTTTTTTCTTCTCCCCCCCCCAATCTGAAATAGACCTGGTTTGACCCTGAGAAAGTGATTATCCTCTGGTGTTGTAAGAGTGATATTTCCCCCCCCCCCCCCCCCCCCCCCCCCCCCCGCTTCCCAATCTGCTTGGAAAACGATCTGGGCTGACAATTGTAAAGGTTAAACCTGCTGAATATTTACGATGGCAAATCCTTACGTGTGCAGACTACACAGACTTCAGTCAATCCACGGACTCTGTGATTGGGACGTAAAACAGAACAAACTTCTTCTTCTACCGCAACTCTTTCTTTTTCTTTATATTTTCCAGCAGTCTGGATGTCCTCCAATAATCGGGCCTAATCAGGTTTAACGTGGAACGTCACGTGACCAAACTCGGAAAAACTGGTTCGCTGACATCCTGTGCGCGCGGCGATAACTATGGACTGACGGCATGATAGTTTGAACCTGAGCTTGCAAAATTTTTTTTTATTTATACATATGTGATATATGTAAACACCAACGTTGTGTTGAATGTTCATCTAACGTGTCTCGCAAGTCTTTCACCACAACAAAAATAGCAATGAGAAGTGTTTGTCACCATCGTGCACTCAATTTTGCTTCATGCCGCGATCCATCAGCAATCAGTTAATCGATTGAGTCTGGTTACAATACTTCGGTACTGTGGCAGTAACGTAGCGTTTCAACAAAGCATCATCAGCCGTCGCCATAATGCGCTCCTTCAGCACAGCCGTCCTCGCTCATTAACCAAGTCTCCAGACTGCTGCGCGCCTTATTATTGTTTTCTTCTGCGAGATAGCCGTCGTCCAAGGCACTTAAAGTTCCATTAAAGCCCCCCATTTCCTTTTTTGCTCTCTTAATTCTCATATTCTGTCATTTGGAGTGTCTTTCCCCACCACCCACCCATGCTCATCATGGACGGCTTTATGGTGATTGTGTGACAACACAGAAAGAGAAGAAGAAGACAAATTGCGGACGCTGTCACTGAACAATATGTTTATTGTTGTGCTTTGCGGCGGCGCACAGCCGCACTGCATCACACTCATGCACTGCTTTGTGCTTCATTTCGTTGCCACTAGAGCTCACTAAGTCTTAAGCAGAAAAATGCGTGTTGAGCGGCTATTGTGTCGAGTCCTTCACTTAACTGTCCTTTCGACGCTAATAGGCTATCTTGCATCATTTCTCTCCCCCGTTTGGATGCTCAGCCAAACTGCCTGAGGTAGAATTTTGTCATGTTTAATGCAATGAATTCTTTTGTGAATTTTGCTGTTCAGCTTCTTGTTAGAGAACAGGAAGGGTGTGCAAAAAGTACTGCAACATTGAACCGTTGTATTCAGGAATTAAGAGAAGGTCAAATTAAATTCTCCTGGAAAGGTTGTTGTGCATTTTCAGGTTCATCCCTAAAATGTCACTCTAAAAACAAACATGCCTCACCTTTTGTGAGAAGTGTATATTGTGGTTTTTTTCTCACCACATTTTTTAAAAGTTCCCAGGTGTCTTAATAACATCTCTATGCATGCTTTTGTAAAAAAAAAAAAAAAAAAAAATCCTAAGAATAAATCTTTTTGTGGCATTTTATACACTCTTTTCCAGCCACTTACTGAGATGAACTAGCCTTGCTCGTACGAGACAGAGGTGGCAAGGACTCACAATGTGTACTTCCAGTAAATAGAAGAACAGATACAAAAACCAAAAACTTAGGTACAAAAAGACTGGTGAGAGTGGAAGTACTGATTTAACCACTTTAATTAAGGATGGGATGTTAAGATCCAGAGTGCCGGGGACTCTGCACGGCAACGGTATCCTTGTCCCTGACTCGAGCGTGCGCCTGACCGCGTACCAGGTTTAGGGCAAAATGTTACAATTGTCGCATGCACCTGGAGATAATGTTGTGAGACGGATAATGACATTTCAGGATGGGGTGGTTGAGGGAGCTAACGATTTCACCCACCGGGGTCATCAGCTGAGCACCGTCCTCCTTTGGTGTTTCGTTGATGAGGCCCGCGACACCTTCAGGTGCCTCAACAGCATCGTTTGGCATTACAGGTGTGCGACTTCTCCACTTTGGCCCCTTCTACCTCCCGCTTCCCCAGTGACAGCATTTCGGAGCCCAGGTGTTGTTTCTCCTTCTGATCCAGAGCCACTGACTGGCCCTTTCAGAAGCCCCAGACAACGCTTTGATGGCTTGATGTCGGGCCTGACCTCGGAGTCTCATGCCCTTGAGAACCCTTGTTGTTGTCTAGCCGACAATGTTTCGGCTGGGAAACATTGTGGCGTGGCACCGGCGTTGTTTTGCATCAGCTGTCAGCGACGCGGACCGAAGCCTCTTGCGCTCTTAGGGCTCGCCCACAACTTCGGTTACACATACTGTAGGTCACCACAGTCACCTTGAAAAAGTAACTTAGTTACTTTACTGATTACTCAAGCTTAAAAGTAACTTAGTTGATTTACTGATCACTCAAGTCACTAAGGTAGATTACAAGTAACTTTTTAAATTACTTTCAGCAGCTGCCAAGTGGCAGGAATATCACTTATCCACAGTACAAAAAGAACATTAGCTTAACCACACCCATTACTTGGTAATATACGCCAAACAAGTTAGAGAATGACGTCATCAACATGAACCAAGAACTGAAATATTAGTGGAGTTGAAGACTCCATCCATCCATCCATCCGTCCATTTTCTGAGCCGCTTCTCCTCACTAGGGTCGCGGGCGTGCTGGAGCCTATCCCAGCTGTCATCGGGCAGGAGGCAGGGTACACCCTGAACTGGTTGCCAGCCAATCGCAGGGCACATACAAACAAACAACCATTCGCACTCACAGTCACAGTCACACCTACGGGCAATTTAGAGTCTCCAATTCATGCATGTTTTTGGGATGTGGGAGGAAACCAGAGTGCCCGGAGAAAACCCACGCAGGCACGGGGAGAACATGCAAACTCCACACAGGTGGGGACGGGGATTGAACCCCGCACCTCAGAACTGTGAGGCTGACGCTTTAACCAGTCGGCCACCGTGCCGCCGGAGTTGAAGACTCATTATAGTTAAATATAGTTAAGTAGCTAACAATGTAAACAAGCATAGGATTCTCAAGTACACTTCTCTCAAGACTCTTAAATTATAGATAAACTGTAGCCACCCTGCATATTGGTTGAGTTCTGTGGTTTCCGGGGGTCCATGAAGGCAACCGTGCACGCACGCACATTTGCTCCCACCGTCATAATTTTGATGCGAAGAGCGAGAAAACGTTTTTGTTGCCAGTGACAAGATTACGCAACTGTTTAACTAGCAAAGCTGTGGGTGAGTGACGGGAGGGAAGCAGCACTTGCTTACGTGAACGTCAGCGTTGCAGCGCGTTAAACCAGCTCACGAGCTGTCCGCACTTCAGACGAAGTTGAAAGCTCTCACTTTTCATTGTAAATATTTAAGCTAAGTATTGTAAGTCGATTTCTGACCGCACGCTTCGGTATGAATAATTAACATTATGCATTGCGCCCTTAACACGCCAGTAAAACTATTCTTAATGTGTAAATAAAAAACTAACAACAATTAAGTACACTTTTTTTTACTCAGGAAAATAAAAATAGCATGGCGACAGTGAAGCCCTGCATTTATTTGCATTCTTTTTTAAATATATTTTCTGCACCTTCCCTGTGTATTGTATGATAAACGGTAACCTCCCAGTCATTTTCCTCTGCACATTAGAAAAAAAGTGCTCTGCGTATTCGTTAAACTGCTTTTGGACAGATGTGCTGCAGTTCCTTCAAGTCACCATGCAGCAACAAATGAGTACTTGTTTAGAGCTGTTGTTGCCATACAGTAAGTAACTATTATTGGTTTGATAAAGTAACTGTAATCTATTTACTTTCCCAGGTACAGTTACGTGTTATATCGCTTGTTACTTAAAATGGTGGCAATTTTGAAGCAACGCATTATTTGTAACTTTGTTACTTTATAATGCATTACCAGCATCACTGGTTACGGGACAGCTTTAGCATCATCTCCAGTAGGGCTGGGGGGAAACCAAAAAAAAAATCTAATAACGCTGCTAAGTTGACCTAAAAAATAGGTCGACGCAGAATTTCTGCCTCGGAGCTCAGCCGGGACCCCACCAAAAAAACAAAACAAACAAACAAAAAAAAGTTCCGCCCGGAACCATGTTTGCGCTGACGTTAAACCAATGTTTCACACGGACATTTATTGCAGACGGATGCAGTGTTGGGCGACTGATAAACTTTGCCCAAAATGACACAGGAGCGTCTGTAAGTGCTTTTTAAGACACTATTAGATATGTAATGTACATATAACATGATGTATGAGTGAACTGAATGGAAGTTAGCGTTTTTTTTTTTAACATAAAATGGTAATCGCTAGCATGCTAATGCTAATCGCGAATGCTAACCATTTAGCAAAGGCTGATTTTTGTTGTCTGAAAAAAATACTCCTTATTTTTTCTGTGACAGAAGTTTTGAATGCAAGAAACAGGTGGTTTTAGGCTGGAAGGATACACAACGCATACAAGTTTAAATAGAAAAATGAAAACAGATGCCTGATTAATTTACTTAAATGTAGTATTTGTACTTCGTCACTCCCACCAATGTGTGTATAACGTCGTTTTTACAGATCCGTGTGGATGAATTCAACAAAGTCATGTCCTAATATGTAGAGGAAATGATAGCTTGTTACGGGGGACGTGTGTTGGAGCTGCAGGGACGGTAAAGTGACAGGACTGCGGCTCGAGGACAGAGTGTGATAGCTTTACCCAAGTGGAGAGCACCCATGGGAGAGTGTAGGAGTGTTGGAAAAGATAAGACAGTGTGGGATAGACTGGAAGAAGACGAAGCATAATAATGCCGACAGAGAGCTGGTGGGAGGGAGATGTCAAAGCGGGGAGGAAGCCATCAAGTACCGGTCGGTGTGCATCTCTCGGGGAGTCGGGGCTGGTGTGAAGGGAAAACGGCCGAGTTGGTGAGTGTTTTTAATAACTTAGCACCGGTCCAGTGGAGACAAGAAATCCCCCCCGAACGCACGGAGACTAATGAAAACGCAGCCAACGTCACATTCAATAACGAAAGCAATGAAAAGAAGGCCGTGACAGATGTACGCCACCAAGCAACAGCTAAAGCCTACGGGCGGCAAGAGGGGCCAAAAACAAATCGATAGCCAAGCAAGCCACTTTATTAGCTCTTATTAGTCCGAGTTAATGAATCCCACCACTGTGAGGATTTTTTTTTTTTTTAACCCACTTCCTTATGGTGAAGCCTCTCTATCACTTGACTTGAGTGGTGCGATTTTGTCTCAGTCATTTGTGCAGGTGTGTGCTGATACATTTTTGTTTGTGCTGCTACAGTCTTTGCTTTAGTAAAGATGATTCCATAGGTCAATCTGAGTTAACCCCCCCCCCCCCCCCCCCCCCCCCCTCATTTGCTCTGAGTGTAATTCACTTGCTTGAAATGATGCCAAAATTGTGTCATTCATTAGTGCTTTGTTTGTGATGGATTGAAGGAAAATGTTTCATTGTGCTTTTATTGGGTTTTGGAAGACATTCCAAAATATATTGTCGAGAATTACTTGACATGCAATACATTGAGCAAAAATAGTGTAGTTTGCAAATGGTTTGTTTTGTGCTGTATTGAATGAAAATGTTCAAATGTGCTTTTGGAGTCTAAAATATATTACAAGATTTTTTTTTTTTTCTCAGGTTACGTCATACAGCCCCAATTGCTCAAAATTAAGACAAACTTGTTTTGTTCATTAGTGTGGTGTTTGTGGCACATGAAATGGAAATGTTCATTTTAAAGTTTTTAAAGGTTTTAAAGCTATTAGAAGCCATATTCTCAGGCGTTTATGTCATCAGGTCTCCCACTGGCTCCAATTAAGCAAATATGGGGGAAAATATCATTAGTGCTTTGTTTGTAGCTGATTGAATGAAAATGTCTCATTGGGCTTTTTTGGTTTTGAAGACATTACACAATGTATTCTCAAGAAGGACATTATCCAGCCTCTCAACGTGCTCCAAAGTGAGCAATAATTGTGGCGGTTTGAATGAAAACGTTTGCTTGTGCTTTTGTGGTTTGAATGCTGTTCGAAAACATATTCTCATGCAAGATGTCATCCAGTCCCTCACTTGATCCAAATTCAGCAAAAATTGCGTCGCTTGTTAGTGTTGCAATTTGTTCCTGATGAAATGTTCGAATGTGGTTTTACGGTTTTAAAGCTGGACGGCAGTGAACTGTGCCAGGGAAAGGCAGCTTTTGTTAGGGCCTACTTGCCTCACACTGGCAATATTAACGATAGCAAATGCAAGGAATTGTGTGCACTGTCCTTTGTTGCCATCCAATTAGCGGCACAAGCTTCCATACGGCCATCAATTAGCACTTCCTAAAAATAACTTTTCGGGTGGCACGCAGTGCGTTGTTGTTACTTTGCTGTGATATTCCCCCATGGTGTGCCTTTAGTGCAAATATGTTGCCTTATTGGCTCTCCTGCGATTGTGTTCGCTCATTGAGCTGCAGATTTACGCTTGATGTGCGAGAGTCTCGACTTGTAATTAAAAGTAGATCAAGAGGAACAAGGTGGTGGAATGTGATTAAATAAGTATTGTGATTCAGACACGTGCCATTTATTCTTGGTACTCAAGTTGTAGTATGAGATGTAGCCTGGTGATGGCATTGGCAAACCAGCCTATGAGAACTCGGCTGAAAAAAAAACGTACGAAAAAACAAAACAAAAGCATGTACGAAGTGTGCGATCGCACAAGGCGACATGGGGCGTGGCTAAAATGGAGCCCAGGTACGCACTTGGGCTTCCACCATGAGTCGCGCCTCAGCCACTATTCAGTGTAAGAACCGAGTGCCTTCGTTCCATCAGTGGCTATCTGGCGCAACTGCGAAAGACTCATAATTGGCCCATGTCAACCACGACAACGAGCAGTTAGCTAGCTAGCTATGCCGACGCCCCGGAAATTCTTCTTTCCTCGATTCCACAATTGACAGACCAGCTCAGTCTCGCCATTTCAATTCCCAGGTGTTAAGTTTTATGTTAGTGTGTGAGGTCAGTGTGTTGAACCGTGAATCATTGAGTTTTTTTTAATAGCAAGAAGTTGTGTGATCTACAGGTTGAGGAATGAGACAGTGATGTATTGGACGACCCCGCCATTTGAAAAGAATGAAATGTAAAGCTTGAAGTATACTTGTTTTTTTGGGGGGGAGGGGTTCACTTTAACTCAAAATCAACAGGAACTAATAAATGATACTTGAACCCTCAGATACACACGGCGTCTTCAAAAGGCGTTTGCACCATCTGAAACTGACGTCTTACTGCTAGTTTGCTGAATTTATCAAAAGAGGATACGGAGCGAAAACCTTCTGCAAGGTTTGCAATCAACCTTGGCTGCCAGCTTTTCAATTAACTGTGAACAAAAGTTGGACGCTCAACGTGAACGCGACAGAACGGCTCGTCCTTGGTTGATGCTTGACAAATTGGAGATGTTTTTGTTCTAATTGTATGGCGCTCTCTATTGAGTGGTGTGCTGCTTTCACGGCCAATCGGCTCGGCGAACAGGCTTTTACGTCATCTTGACTGTATTTCACTTATATGTACGTAGATGTGCGGCCTCAAAAGTCGAGCCTCGTACAAGCAGTGTTTTCTTACCACCTCCGCTGCGTGGCTTATGTAGGCAAAAACCAAAAAAAATACGACATTTAGTAGAGAAGTGGTGAACAGGATCACAGGCTCCTTTTGAATTCTGGTGATGACCCAGGATTTTTTTTAATTTTTACATTAAACCTTGTGAAATAATTCATTTTTTGACATTTACTTTAGTTTCTCAATGAGTACTTCATGAAAGGATGAACTGTTTTGGCTATAAAAATAAAGGTTCACAAATGAGAATTTGTTTTCACTTTTCAGCGTTAAGGTCCACTTGAATTGGGGCCAGCCAAGACAGTTGCTTCTTTGGTTATTGGCAGGATTGCACAAAAATGGCACAACCGAGTTCTGTCAAACTTAATGGAGGGGTGGCACATGTGCTGAGAAGCGAACCAATACATTTTTGGAGAGGATATCAGAATGGTGACATTAGAGCCCACTTGAACTGGAACCACCTGAGACAGTTGCTTAATTCTTGGCAAGATTGAAGAAAAATGACACAACTGATTTTCAGGAAATATGCTGTGCACATATTATATTTTGGTGAGGATCCAGATCAAGGATTTTGACTCTTCATCTTTACGACCCACTTGAATTAAGGCCTGCTGAGATTTTTTTTTTTTTTTTTTTTTTTTTTTGGGGGTATCGGAAGGATTCTGCAAAAACAACACAACCAATTTCCAGGAGACTTGTAAAAACATGTTCGGAGCAGACACTCATCACATTTTTTTCCGATTCGAATAAAGGTGCAGTGCAGTGCAGTTGAATCGAGGCCAAGTGGAGCACAGGTGTTGTTTGGTGTTTGGTTATTGGAATGGATTACGCAAAAACAACACAATTTATTTCTATAAAACCTACTGGAGGTGTGCCAAGAACGAAAAGCCCTTCAATTTTATTGCTAAGGTGTGAACAAAGAAATAGACTTAGAAATCTCTTTTTTGGGGTGTCAATTTAATTAAAAATCATCAAGATGTAAGAAATGGTACCTAAACCCTATTAAAATAGTAAAAAAACCAAACATGATCTTTTTGGGCGCTGTAGAGTCCACTTGTAGTGGGCCCACAAAGTTAAGAAATTGAGAATAGCTTCTCTTCTCTAGTTATGAGGCATTTCAGCTACATGCTACATCTGCTTGCATTCATCCAGATACATCCCCATGTTTCCTTTTTGCCATCACTTCTATCCTTCTTCATAACAAACACACAAAGCCAAAGAAAAAGCTAAATACACTCGTTCCTTAATGCTGTCATGATGATTCGGTTTGACTTTTGAGGTATATATGTATTTTTTGGGAAATATAATGTTGATCTGCAGCATTTTCTCACACTGTGAAAACTGCCATGAAGCTCTCTAAGCGAGACAAATAACATTTTGTGTTAACATCTCTGGGCTGTCATTCATGTTGAACCTCTTGAAAATGAACGCACGCTGACACCGAATGAAATACGATTGTATTGCGTCGCTCCTCGGAGAAGGAATCTCATCTCTCGTCTGCGAGGGAAAAAAACGCGTCAGCGGCGGCGGGCAGGTTTGTTTCCATTGCCTCTGCTTTGCTCGCCCCTCGTGGTTTTGTTGCCGTGTTGTTTGAGGTCCCCTTTGTGCGTCGCTCGCCTGCGTGGATCACTTTTAACTCGTCTCCGCTGACTTCACACGCGCCGCACACATGCTCCCCTTCCGGCACGAATCGCAGGAACAGATCATAAGTGACGGCAAATGGACTCGCTTGTTTGTGCTGCATAGCTACAAGGTGGTAAACAAGTCACTCTTAGCTTTTTTACCCCACTGCTGTAACATATCTCATTGTTGAATGTTTTACCTTGCTTTGCCGTGTTGTCTTGCATCATTGCATCCGTCATCAAAAGTCAAAAAACTCAAAATAGTGCCAGCTAAACTTTTTTTTTTTTCACAGTCATATTTTTGGGCAGTGGGCGTGTGCAAGCACCAAAATGGCTGTTTTAAGGTATATATGCATGTTGTTGTTTTTCTTTTTTGAGTAAAAGATGTAAATGTGTGTTTTGTGTTCGTGGTCTTGACGCAATGGGCACAAAGAAGTCTCAAAATCATTTGCAGCATTATTCATATCCAATGTTAAAATGTCACAGTCGTGTATTCATTGAAAAGAAGAAACCAAAAAAAACCTTGAGACTGATTTGCAATTCAAACAGAAACCTTAAGCATTATTGTTAGAGATGCTCCGAAGCGAGCAGCCATGTTGAATTCCTGACATAAAGGAGCAGAAATTTCATTGTATGTAAAATGCACGCCCCCGTGTATTATATATTTTTGATGTTTGTGTGTTGTTGTATTGCACGTCAGAATCACATTAGCTTAAAGGAGACGCATTGGAAATGGCTGTGAGCTTCTGCCTTTTTTGGTCCCCGCGCTCGCTTCTCCCCTCATGTTTTATTAATGCAGTGTTGTTATTTGTTTTGGTCTCCCGCCTTGTAACCCCCGCCAGACTACACCTCATACACAACAAGTTGTCCGCGCCAGGACCGACGAGGGGAACACGCGATCCGTGAGGTTAACCGCAATACACGAAATAAACAAGTGCCGTGAGCTGCATTTTAGGATTTTGTTCGTTTTAAGGCTTGAATTTTTTAAGTATTCGTTGTTAAAGTCCTACTTTTTCTATTTTATTTTGATACATAGATACATATACTTTGTTATTCCAGAGAGGTACATTGAGGATGTATTTCATGATGAAATATTACATTTTCACATCTTCAATTTTTTTTATTG
The DNA here is from genome assembly GCF_024500385.1 of Phyllopteryx taeniolatus. Classification (NCBI taxonomy): domain Eukaryota; kingdom Metazoa; phylum Chordata; class Actinopteri; order Syngnathiformes; family Syngnathidae; genus Phyllopteryx; species Phyllopteryx taeniolatus. The sequence continues at coordinate 13,769,281 of NC_084515.1, read as the reverse complement.
TAATTTAGTTAGATTCTTAAAATACATTTTTGTTTTAAATGTATTTATTTTTATTTTTGACAGATACTGTACAGTTATCCTGTGAGGTTAAATTGGTTTAATTTGAAAATGATAATTATTTATGATTACCGCATTTTCACGACCAATGGGCGCACCGTATTAAAAGGCGCAGTCTCAGTTACGGGGTCTATTTCTGTATTGAACACACACATAAGGCGTATTATTGGGCGCGGGCATGGTAAAAACATACGCTAGCTTAAAACATACGGTAGCATGCATGCACGCTAAAATCATGTTTTTAAAAAGGCAGCGGGAGCAAAACCGAGTTCGGTTGTACTTTATTGAAGTATTTAACAATGTACTTACCTTGTTTTTTTTTGATCAATCCTCATCCACAAATCCATCAAAGTTCTCCAACCAACACGGCAGGTTCCCTCTCATCATTGTCGGAGTCAGTCTCGTGCGGCTCCTCAGAAATGATGCCGGCTTTTACGAAAGCTCGAACAACAGTGCAAGCAGACACGTTAGCCCAAGCATCCACAATCCATTCACAAATTGTGGCGTAACTCGCCCGGCGCTGCCTCCTAGTCTTAGTAAAGCTGCGTTCGCCATCTGTCATCCATCGCTCCCACGCCGCTCGCAACTTCACTTTGAACGCCCCGTTTACACCGATGTCCAGCGGTTCGTCAAGCCTCCCGGAATGATGGCAAGCTCCGAGTTATTGCACTCAGTCGAATGGTGACTGTGGAGACGCTTCACCCGGCTGTTCTTTGCTCATTAATCCATGGCTCGAGTTGGTCTTCCAACTTCAGCTTCGTCTTCTTGACTTGGCGAAGCTCGTTTTCCTGCTTCCTCCACTTGCGAACCATGGATCCATTGATCTTGAATTCTCGCGCGGCTGCTCGATTCCCATGTTCCTCCGAGTCACTGATAGCTTGCAGTTTAAACTGTGCTTCGTAAGCGTGTCTCTTCGTAGGTGCCATTTTCGGGGGTCCTTAGCCAAACCGATGTTGTTTTGCACAATGCACACCCCGGAAAGGCTCCTAGTCAGTCAAGGGGTTTTAAAATAAATAAAGAAATAAATAAATAAAATAACATTAAAAATAAATAAATAAATAGAACCCCGGGCGCTAGTGGCTTTAGCGCCCTACTTCACGCACCCTTCCCCTGTCTTCAGTCACGTCCGCTTTTCCTCTGTGTGAGCAGCATGTCGGCAGGAAATGTTCAAACAAATAAAAATAAAAATAAAAAGTCAAGCGGAGCACTCATCAAACAACAACATTTATAGATGTTGGAACGCATTATAAGGCGCCGCGTCCATTTTGGAGAAAATTGAAGACTTTTAAGTGCGCCTTATGGTCGTGAAAATACGGTACATTCATACTTCTTTTACATTTTATTAACTTAGCAGTATTTAGAATTGTAATGTATTTTTATTTTTAATGTATTCATCTTATTTTGAAAGATGAATCGATATGGTTTTTATAATCTGTGAGGAAAATGAATAATTTGTTTCATTTTTTAATTATGAATAACTTTGTACTAATTTTTACATGTTCATTTGAATGTATTTTGTATATTTTATATATAGAATATATATTTATATATATTAAGTATATTTTAACGAGAATCAAATTGATTTATTATTCATTTTTAAATGTAGACTTTTTATAAAATTAAAATATATTTTTAATTTACCTTTATTCATATAATTAATCATGTGAGGCAACTTAATGATTTCATTTGACAATTTTTTTCTTTATATTTCAATATAGTTTATTTTTTAATTCTATTTGGTCTGATGAAATAAATGTCATTAATCCCAAAAAGGAAATTAGGATCCGATTTTAATGTTAGTATGATTATTACATTTATACTTAAGTATATTTACTCAAAATACATTGTTTTTATTGTATTTTTTAATTTCATTCAACATTTGAGTTACGCGTTTTAATTTTGAATATATTCAATTTTTTGAATATTATTTACATTTAAAGAGTTTGATACCATGAAAACGAAATGCATAATTATTAACTTCAAACATTTCCCCCACCTCCTCCCAGCCTCGAGACAGACCATCCTCGCATGACGGCGGTTGCCACCAGAGACTCACCGAAGCGTCTTGCTGTCTGTAAGACGTCGCTGCGTCCTCATCACATGCCGCTCCACGGACGCATCAGCTAAAACGGCGTGATGGCAGCACGGCAGGTGAATCCCGCGGGACCGTGCGGGGATTACAGCCTTGTTGGGTTGTTTGTTTGTTGGGTGGCGGCTTTGTGCAGGGAAGCAACAGCTCAGCGCTATTTAAAGCTTTGAGTCCAGCCAGCCGTTTTGATTACAGTACTGCAAATGGAGCTTTACTTGCATGGCACCTATGATGAATGGTGCCAAGTTTAACAATAACGACTCACTGGCAAAGCCCCTTTTTGTGTTGAAAGCAATCGTCGTTGACGCTTTCATACTGCATTCACGGCAGAATAACGCATTAGATGTATTACCATAAAGCCAGATAATATTTGCCTTCACACAGCCACTGCGGCTTGCCCTGTTATGGTAATTGGATGCACGGCGACACAAGCGATTTCACCGTAAAAGGGCCCCGCAGTAGAGGGGGGCGGGGCAAGCGGCGGTTTGTTTGCATGAGACAGGACAGCTGCATCAAAACTGTCTGTAAATGTTGATTATTGTCACAAAATCTGTTATTAAGAGACCTGGGAACTGTTTAAATTACAGTGTTGGCTCGTTATGTCGCAGTTCACCTATTGCGGATTCAGTGCATTGGGGATTGTTTTTCATATTCATAGCGTTCATATTGACTATCGTGGGATTTTGAGTGTATGCTGTATTTTTTTTGTGGTAAAATAAAAGCTTCCTAGTGTGTCTGAAAACAAACTTAAAACAAATCTAAACAATAGTAAAATGGGCATAGTGCACAGTATTACTCTGCATTACTATATATTTAGAAACTCTTAAATCTTTAGGAGGATAGAAAGTGTTTATAATATGGTAGAAGTTAATAGGAGTGTGGGGAATCTTAATATGAGTCTGGGGAGGGTCACACAGTTTTAAAATATGTATAAATAATCCCAAAATGATCTTGACTTCGCGGATTTCACCTATTGCAGGAATGGTCCGGAATCCGGATTACTTACTGTAGTGCAAAAAACGTTACGTAAATACATCCACTTGCATCGGGGACAAGCGGGAGAGTGACCACGGCCCGACGGCGTTTCGGCCGTCTATTTATGCTAAGCGGTGGTGACATCTGCATGAGTCTGTTTTGAATTCCCTCCCATGCCTCGGGGCGTTTAAGATGGATGCCAAGTGTAGGGCGTTGAGAGAGCAGAGGTCAGGTTGGCTCGCATAGATATTCGTGGAGAGAACCCCGATGGAGGGATGAGTCACGCACACTTGGCGCTAGCGGCCCCCCAGGGGCCTCTGCTGGCCGCTGCTTCATTACCCAACCCTTCTTGCTTTTTTTTTTTTTTTTTAAAGGTTCCGCCGCGCCCGCCGTCTTTGAACCCGCCGCCGGTTTTAGGCGTTATAAATAAATATGTCGGGTGGAGGTGGCTGGTGGAGAACTCAAGATAATACAGTGGGAAGGGGAACAGGAAGGGGAATCTATTTGCGTGCATGGAAATAAAAGAAAGTAGGCGAGGCAGTCCAAGGCTGCAGAAATACATTTGCATTTGATTGTTTGCACGGTTATAAATATGTATTGTATTCAGAATGATTGTTTTATTCAAATAGGGGAGTTCACACACAAAACATCTGTCAACTGCATGTTTCCGAAGATACTCCTTATAGATGAAAGTGCTGGGATACCGGCATGTTTAGAGAGGAAAATAAAAGAACAAGGATGACCTTTTTTCATGACATTTTTATTTTTCATGTACTTTTTATTTTAGTTCAAACATATAGTTTTGGATGAAATTTACACTTAGCCTGTTTGAGAAAAAGAGAAAGATTATAAATTGTATTAAATTTACACATTTGTTTTAGTTTGTTTTAATCTGTTTATTTACTTTCATTTTTAATGTACTTAAAAAAAATCTTATTCCGAATGTATAATTTTCATTAAATTAACATTTAGCATGTCTTAAAAAAAGTTGTTAGGAAATTTTTAAGAATTAAATTGAGATTTGTTTTCCTTTTCCTTTTTATTTATTTTAGATTTTTTCATTTTTATTTTTTTTTATTTATACATTTGACTTACTTAACCTGTTTGAAAAAAAGTTAAACTGAGGATCAAATTTCACAATGTTCACATTTACATCTAAAATTGAATTTGCATTTATTTAGTTTAACTTTTAATATTTTATTTTATTTCAAATGTATACTTTTGATCAAATTTGGACATTTTTCTTTTGTTTTTATTGTCTTGTATGAATACATCTGATCCAATTTTGACTTCCTCAGCCTGTTTGAGGAAAGAAAAAGACTTTACAGATTAAAATTTTCATAAATTTACGATTCTTTTTTTTTGTTGTTGTTGTTTTTTTCCCGTTTTTCTTTATTTATTTGGGGCGGCACAGTGTTGAGAGGTTAGCACGTCCACCTCGCGGTTTTAAGGTTCTTGTGTGGCTTTTGTCTGGCTTCTCCAGCAATCGCAGGGCGCATATTGACAAACCAGGATTCACACTCACATTCACACCTATGGTCAATTTAGAGACTCCAGTGAACATAACGTGCATGTTTTTCGAATGTGGGAGGTTGCTACTTTACCTAGTGCGTTTATCCATCCATCCATGAGCGCAACCTATCCCAGCTTGGAAAAGTATTTTTAACCACCGTACACGTGTGGCTATATAGCCCGGAGGATGCGAGAAGTGACACTAATCATTTCCTGACCTTCAAGTGCCCTTGCGCGCTTTCTCAGGGGGTTCACACAAAAAAAGAATCTCTGAGACACAGATGACTGACTGGTTCACCTGCCGCCATTATTGGTCCAGTGAGTCCGGTCCAGCCAAATGTGAACCTGATACACATGACAGTCAGACACACATTTATTAGACCAGTGATTCCCAGCCACGCCAGTCTCGCTTTATCGGGCTGAAAATTATTATTCACCACAAACAACGCATCTTTGTTCATCTATCTATGCCAGTGGTGTGCAGTGGCTATAGAAAGTCTACACACCCCTGTTCAAATTCCACGTTTTTGTGATGTAAAAAAAAAAAAGAGACCAAGATAAATCATTTCAAAACATTTTCAACCATGTGACCAATAGCATGTGACCAATAGCATGTATAACTCAAGATGTGTTTGTGTTCAGATTTAACCAATCAAATTGAAACTCATGTTAGTGCACCACTGCCACAATTTAAAGTGCCTCTGATGACTGACTGCAAATACAGCATATGAATGAAACCTCATTTGAATCCTTAACCTTTTCTTCAATTATTTGAACGCCTAACGTTGGATTGAAAACCTATTTTGAAGCCTTAACCTTTGCTTCAAACCATAATTTGGAACTAACCCCTTTTTGAGCAGGGAAAACTGGTGTTGTGTTTCATTCTTGTTGCTGCTTTGGTATTAAAAAAAAAATGCATTGTTGTTTTTCATGGTCAAAATAAATCTCAAAAACAAATCAAACGCTGGCTAGAAACACACACAGCACAGGCTTGAAACCATAATTTAAAATCGAACCTTGGCTTCATACCCCATTTTCAAACCCAACCTTGGGACCCTAACCTTGGCTTGAAGCCCACATTTGAAACTCTAACCTCGATTTAAAAATCTAACACTTGCTTTAAATCCCAATCCATGCTTGAAACCCTAATTTGAAACCCCAAATTTTGCCGACTAACCCAAATTCTAAACCCTTAATCTGACTCGAAACCCAAATTTTGATACTCTAACGTTGTCTTAAAACCCTAATTTTCAACCCCAAATTTATCTCGAAATCTCAACCCATGCTTGAAATCCCTATTTTTCAACCCTAACCCTGACTTGAAACTCTGTTTTAAAACCCTCATTTTAATCCTTAACCCTTGTTTGAAATTCCAATCCATGCTTGAAATCCTAATTTCAAACCATAACCCAGGCTCGATATCCTAATTTGAAACCCTGACCGTGGCTTCATACCCCAATTTGAAACCCTTACTCTTGGCGGAAACCTGAATTTGAAACCCAAACAATTCCAGCTACTGTTCTATCCCATTTTTTAGCAGATGGCTGACTGTAAATGAATTCCAACCATGATTATTTTAGTGGGGGGAAACAACAGATTGTGCATTAATCGTGAAACAATTGAGTCTATAAAAGTGACTTTTATGAATAATCTCAGTAAGTAGTGCAAATAACACATGCAGCGCTATAGAAACTCCTCTCGAGACCTCAATATGAATCATAAGAACAAATAAATATGATAACGAGGATCGTTATATAAATACTGATAAATAAAATCTTCTTTGCCGTTTGGCCACCATTTGTGAATGTTGGGAAGGAGGATTCCCACACCATGCGACACCGCTGCCGTCGATGCTATTTATAGCTGCCGCGTGTGGGCAAATGTGTTCTTTTTTTCCCTCGCGTGGGCACATTTGTTGACGCTTTGATGAAATATTACCAGTTACAGCGCTCGCTCGCAGAGGGTCTCGACCAGGAATGTTGAATTATTCCGTGCGCGAGGTTTGCGCACCAGCCAAGAGACTGTTTCCCACCAATCACCTCCCGTGATTATGCGATTATGATCCTGTAAAATTGCTTTACAAACATCCAATTGTTTACGGGGGGGGGGGGGGGGGGGGGTTAAAAATGAACCTTGATTAGCCAAATGTTGCTTCACCAAAGACATTATTAGCTTTGCTTTCATAGCTCCTGGAAACAGGAGTTCAAAACAAACCGATTAAAAGATCATTCAAACAAAATAAACAGTTTCTCCACGATCAATTTGAAACCCTAACACTGGCTTGAAACACAAATTCGAAACCCTAATCCTGACATGAAACCCCATCCCAGTCTTGCAAGCTGAATTTGAAGCCATAAACCTTGCTTGAAACCCTAACCCAGACATGAAACCCTAACATTTGCTTCAAACCATAATATAAAATCCTAACCCTATTTGAAACCTCAACCCAGGTTTGAAACCGTAATTTGAAATCCTAAACCTTGCTTGAAACCCACAATTGAAATCCTATCCCTGGCTTTAAACCCTAAGCCCATGCTTGAAACCTGAATTTGAAAATCTAATCCTGACTTGAAACCCCAGCTAAGGCTTAAAACCTGAATTTGAAACCTGGCTTGAAACCCCACTTCAACACCATAACCCTTGCTTGAAACCCGAATTTAAAAGCGCAACCCTGTCTTTAAACCCAAACATGCATTTAAAACCCTAACGGTGGCTTCTAAACCGCAATTTGACACCCTTACTCTGTCCAGACCCTCTGCAGTTGAGTAAGTAGTTTTGAGCAAACCCCCAACAAAATGGACTCGGTCGCTCATTTTCAAGTTTAGGTTGCCGACATCGTGACACGAGATTCACTTGGCTGTCCACGGACGCTACAATTAGCATCTCGCAAGTTGAAGAAAAACCCGGCCGGCATAAAAGCGTCATCAAACTCCCGTGCGCCGTTCCTGAAACGCGGAGAAAATCCATCTCCCCCGCATGGAACGTTCCCACACCCCCGTAGCAACCTTAATGATATTCTCCCGGCTGCCGACGATTCATTTCGGCGTTGGCATCCGCTGCATATTAATAGAAAAGAACATAACTGCGAGGCCACTGGCTCGAAAGGAGCTCCTACTTTCTTTTTCATTATTTATTTTTTTTTTTTTTTCCTGCAGTCGCATAGGAAGAACATAAGGCGCCAGTATACAATAAAAGAAAGTACTATATAGAAACAATGGATTTCAACGTGTGAAAGTTTCATCGCTAAGCGACGATTAAACAGGAGGAAGGTGTTCCGCTCGGGGGTAAAGTTTAGTTCACGCAAGCTCGGAGAGACTGCGCTAAAAATAGAAGAAGAAGAAAAAAAAAACATCGTACCTTGGTTTTGAGGTGACGCTTTGTTTCACATTGGGAAGAGGAAACTACTAGCAGTCAGTTCTCCAATACTTGAAAGATTCTCAGATAAACAAAATAATGTCTGAACGGTGTCGATTATTATGCTCCGTGATATTCGGCACTAAGCTTATTTGAAACTCTAAGCCTGTCATGCAATTTGAAACCCTAAAATTGGGTTGAAACCTCACTTTGTAACCCCGAACCACGCTTAGTTGCAACCCTAATTTGAATCCCTCATCAAGGTTTCAAACCCTAAACCTGTCTCGTAGTATTAATTTCAAACCATAACCCGAAACCTTAACCCTAGATCACGAGCGTCAAGCTCATTTTTGTCGCAGGGAATTGTAGTTTTACGGTAGTTTTATGGATCACCTCAGAGGGCCGTTATGACTGTGGAACCATGTAAATATATCATCACCTCATCATGTCATTACCAATACGGTGGAATCTCGGTTTTCATACGCCCTGGCCTTCATAGGATTCTATTTCTAACATTATTTTTTTCGCTGACATTTTGTCCCAGTTTTTTCTATATCTGCTTGGTTTTCATACAGGTGAAAATGGACCAAACACCAAACGCTTTCGCAGGCCCACATCACTGCTTTCTTATGTTAGAATGCGTTATTAAAAATGAAGACAATTTTGAAAATTTGGTCCAGAAGAAGCTGAAATAGACGCACATGAAATGATATGGCGAGCTGGATCTGGAGACCCCCGGGCCTTGAGTTTGACACCTCTGTTATCGATTTTAGACCCTAACCCTGGCTCAAAACCATAATTTAAAACATCAACCTTTCCTTAAAACCCTAACTTCAAACACAATCTTAATCTTCACCCCTAAACCTAATTAAAAATCCTAACTTTTGCTTCAAAACGCTAGTTGGAAACAGTAAACCTGATTTAAAACCTTAACCCTGGCTTGAAACCCGAACCCTGGTTTAAAACCCTAGCTTCAAACTGTAATTGGAAACCCTGACGTTTGCTTCAAAACCTAGTTAGAACGGCTAACCCGGCTTGCAATCTTAATTTCAAGTCATTTCTTTGTGGAGTCAATTCTTTCAGAACTCTTGCTGACGCGTAAAAAGTCCTCCATCTTTTGTTTGACAAGATGGCCCCCAGCTAAACAGGAAGTGAGTCGCTCTTTGCACATCCGTCGTTTTCCATCAATAGCGTTCGGCTGAGAAGCAAGCGCGCGTCTAATTGCCAATGATCGTCCCGCTTTGAACAAATAACCTCCCCCGGCGCTTCTCCGTCGACGGCCGGCGCTAATTTCCCCGGGAGTTAGTCCATACGTCGCTCCTTTCAACTTTTTAATGCCATTAATTCCTGAAGTCAATAACAAGTTACAGAGCGACTGGCGCATTACTCTCCATTAACTCACTTGGACGACAGACCGAGCGCCGATATTAGGTTGGTTGCCCTAACGTCATTCCGGCTACCTTGAGGGGATCGCAAATGACGGTGGACTCAAGTGTCAGGCGGCATCAACGAGAAGATGCATCAAAGCCGCAGCGGGATTGTCGCCGTTCAATCGGTGCCTTTGTTCACAGACACCTTTAGAAGAAGCGTGTGCGTGGGCGGCGTTTGGATTGTCATCTGTCGCCGCGTTTCTCTCCCGGCCAGGTTGGAATTGAGCAGCGGCAAACTACGACACCTTGACCCGCGTCGGCGGATGGACTTCCGAAAATAACGCTGCAATCGCAGGCTGTAGATTTGGTTTCCGTCACTAAACACATAATCAGTCTGCTTTCATAAAGGACGACAGAAATCTGAGAAAATATTTACTGCTGAGAAGCAGAGGAAGATTCGAGGGATTTGGACGATTGTAAGTTAAATAAACTGAAAATCTTAGGAAACCCGCAACATCTGTAAAAACAAATATGCGCAAGACGCAGTCATTGCCTTATAAATCCCCAAGAACTTATTGCACCCATAAAACTTTGAATCACCCTCCTGCAAAACGAGAGAGACCGCGTGTGAGTCCTTTGCGTGAGCTGTGGCCGACAGCAGCTCCTGCCTGAGCGTGTTGATTGATTTTGTGTTTTGCTGGTCTCGAAATGTGCAACTTTGGCTCTCCTTGCCCACATCCGAAGGCAGCACAGTAAGTAAATATAATATGAAAAATGATTACTACAACAAGTTGGAAACGTTGACCAGTTGGACATTCAAAAGTGTAGAGGTCAAACTAAGTTCACCTCGAATGGTTGTTTTGCATTTTAGGTTCATCCTGAAATTTCAAATCTCAATATCCTTTTAATGTTTTGTGACAAGTGTGTATTGTATGAATGGAACAGGTGAATACACAGGGTTAATTATTCCTTCTGCCATCTAGCTGAAGAGCATCAAATTCTTCTAAACCTTCTTCATTACTTACTGTACCTTTACGCCGTCCCTGAGTGGGAACTGAACCCACACAGTGACTCCGTTAAAAAGTTCAATTTTTCCATAATACACTTTTAATTTGTGGAAAAACTTCAAGAAGCCATAATATGTCTCTCATGGCACCTTGAAGTAAGCATCACATGAAGCGTTGGTTTTCATCTCACTTCCTCGACAGAGTCCGCCAGCCAAAGTAGCTGGTGGTGTTGCGCCTTTGCCCCCACCCCAAGAAAGAAAATCCTCATTATCCGTTATGCGGCGCCGGCCGGGCATCCAGACTTTGGCGGTCACCCTAGGAGACGACGCTCTGATGCAAAATAACCCCAAATTGGCATCTCACGTCGTGACGCTGGCACAGTTGGACTTGAATCCAAAACAGTCTTTTGATTGAGGCAAAAAGGGATGACTTGACCATCCGCCGTCCGCCACCCCACATTTACATGTTTGTTTGTTTTTTTTATATCCTTCTTTGTTGGTTTGAAAATTGCGTACGCGCGACCAATGCTCATACCCAGAGTATAGTTACAAATACAGACGACAAAGGGAGTTAATGCGCGTCGCCGTGGCAACGCATATGTTGCTGTCACCTTTTGACAGCTGCAGAGATTAAGGGGAGGATTTTATTCAGGGTAAATATTAACATGCGGGGGAGAAATGACTGTTGCGCACGGTGACAAACCCATCGCAAATGATCATTGTTATCATATAGTCCCTCCTGTCAGGATTGAGGATTAACACCAGATCCTATTTGTCTTGGGTTCTAACACACACGGGTGTGGCGATATTATGCCTTCGCTGGGTTCTGTGTGAACACAGACAGATATGTTGCAGAAATTCTGTTACAGTTCTCACAATTTTGCTGGAGCTCTATGTCATATGGACTTTCATGTCAAGCGTGTTTTTTGTTGTTGTTGTTTGTTGTTTTTCCAGTAAATGGGTATTATCCCTCTACAGCAAATCAGTTACTCAGTCTTTGCTGGGTTCTGTGTGAAAGGCACAGGAGGTTCAATTTTGGTTCTTCTGTTACGGCTCTGACAGTTTTGCTTGATCTCTGTGTAAAAGAGGATTTCATGTTCAACCGATGTTTCCCTAATTTTGGGGGATTCTTGATTTGGGGTAATAGCAGATATAGAATGTGTGAAAGCATATGCAGTTCTGGAATATCCTTCCTTCGTTGGGTTTTGTGTGAAAGACAGGTGGATAAATCCGGATCTTTTGCTCTAGCTTTGACGCATTTGCTTATTACCTATTACTGTTACTTATTTTTCTCTACATTAAAGCAATTACACTGTCTTTGCTGGGTTCTGTGTGAAAGGCACATGTGCATACATTCCAGAACTTCTGTTACACCTTTGTTGTGCCATTTTTGCAGGATCTTGGAATCAAAAAAGGCAAATGTTCACATGATTTTTGGCAAACTTTGTGGTATTGTTCTGCCACATTAAATCAACTCTGCCTTTGCTGGGCTCAATGTGAAAGGCACAGGCAGACAAATTACAATTCCTCTGTTATGGCTTGGTTGCAACCTTTTTGCAGGATTTGTGTGGAATGTTAAAGTGACCCCCCTCAGGCAAATGTGTATTATTCCTCTACATCAAAGCAATTACTTTCTTTGCTGGGTTTTGTTTGAAATGCGCAAGTGGATACATTCTGGATCATCTGTTACGGCTTGTTTGCCGCATTTGTGCAGCATTACTGTGTAAAAGTGTCTTCCTGTGTGTAAGAGATTTTTGGCAAACCTTTGTTTATTACACCTGTACATTAACATTAGAGCTCTCCACCTTAGTTGAAATTACCTGAGCTCCGTATGAAATACAGAAGCCTGACATGTGCTTGTTCTTCTTTTATGACCCTGACAATTTTGCTGGAAGAGACTTTCATGTTCAAATAATTTTTGGGACCAAAGTAAAAGTATCCAATGTATCATTCCTCCACATCAAATTAATTACTCCATCTTTGCTGGTTTCTGTATGAAAGGCACATGTGGATACATCCTGATTCTTCTGTTACGGCTCTGACAATTTTGTCGTTGTTTGTGTTAAGGAGGATAATGTCGCGATTTTTGGCAGCTGTGGATATTTAGCACCAACTCCGAATGAAGGACGCAAACTTTCTCAAACAATTTTTGGCAGCTCTTCTGCAATTTCGCTGCATCCCTGCGGGAAAGTTGCGAATGTTCAATCAGTTTTGGACATCTTGGGCAGTGCTGCTGGATCTGTAAAAGCTAGAAAATACATGGCCAATGTATTGGTGGTGTTAAAAAAAAAAAAAAAAAAAACTGTTCCTTTTGTCCAAGTTGCATATAAGAGCCCGGGTTCATATATCATTGAAGATGAGTTGCGGCGCACCCGCTTGTCACTCCACACTCCCACACGCTGCAGTAAAGCACAAACAGACGCGCTATAAATAGCTTTTCCTGCTGCAGGTCTTCTTCCTGTACACCTTTTGTACCGCAGGATTTGTGTCAGAAGAAAAAGCAATTAAGGGAAAGTTTGGCAGGCGGGAAAGAAAATGTGCTCGTGTGTGTGCGCTTGTGTGTTTGTTCGTGCGTGTGTCTGAGAAGCATCAGCAAAGTTAACTCAAAGAAAACGTTTATGAAAGCAAGTTTCACGCAGACAGAGAGGGATGACAGGGAAAAGCCCAAGTGATGAGGTTATATGCAATCTTGACAAAAGGAAGTGATTTTTCAGCACCGCCGTGGCTATGAGGAACGTTGGCTAGCTATTTGACCGTTTTTGTTGTCGATGTTTTTTGGTGTCACTGATGGTGTAGTGGTACACTCGCCTGACTTTGGTGCAGGCAGTGTGGGTTTAGTTCCCACTCAGTGACGGTGTGAATGCGAGTGCGAATGGTTGTTCGTGTCTATATGTGCCCTGCAAAGATCCTACAAAAGAGGTACCCAAAATCACTTGAACGTTTGCTTCTTTGACACAGAGATCCCACAAATTTGCCACAGAGCTGCCTAAGTCCGCTCCACTGTTATCCTTTATCGCGCAGAGATCCTGTGAAAGTGTCATAGAGCTACAGCACGTGCTGTATAATTACTTGAATGTTTGCCTCTTTCACGCAGAAATCCATATAAACTGCTGCATTAGCTGCCTAAAATCATGAACATTTGAACATTTGTCCGAAAATCATTTGAACATTTGAGTTCCAGCAAAATTGCCACAGCGCAGCCTAATACCAGCTGAACATTTTTCTCTTTCAGAATCAGCTTTACGGCCAAGTATGTTACAAGACATACAAGCATGTGAAATGGGCAGCACGTAAAAGGTGCGATATTTCATGCAGAGATCCAGCAAAATTGCCACAGAGCTTCCTAAGATTACTTTCACAAAGAGATCCAGCAAAGTGGTTGCAGAGCTGCCTAAAATTGCTTGTGCATTAGCTCCTTTCCAACAATATACCACAAATTGGCCGCAGAGGTTCCTCAAACGTTTGGGTGTTCAACACAGGGATCCATCAAATGTGCAGCAGAGCTGCCTAAAATAACTTTACGAAGAACATTCCACAGAGAGGCCACGTTTGTGTCTGTAACGCGGACATCCCGCAAAATTGCCACAGCGTTGCCTAAAATCTCAGAAATCCTGAACAATTGCGAAAGTATCGAGAAAATTAACTCTAAGAACACGTTTCTAAAAACAAGTTTCACACAGACAGAGAGGGGGAAATGGGTGAAGTAATGAGCTTCTATTACCTTGCTTCACGTCCCGCATGTTATTTGATAAAATATAACATAATTGCAGCTGTGAGGTAAAATGTCATTAGCTGACGCTGCCGCCGATGCTGTTAGCCTGCTTTTCTTTGACTAAAAATGAGAAAAGGCCGAAACTCAATTGTGGCTGCCATTGAGTTGTTGTGATAGTATTACCCTAGACAAATGTCCGGTATTAAGATCATAGAGAATATGGGGTTGTGGTGGGAGTGGGAGGAGTGCGGGTGACATGAAGGGAAATCTAATTATGTGGGAAGGGAATGACCAATCAAAATAATGGCGGTCTCTCGATATATGATGCTTTAAGCCTAAATCCATAGCACGGTATTGTAGACATAATTCTGTGTGAGAAAATCACTGGAATATATTTTCCACGTGGTGAATGGGACCTGAGAGATTTCATTCGGCTTTCACTGGCAGGCTGAGATGTGTTGCCGTTCATTTGGTGCCAAGGTGGCAGGAATTAGTCGCCAGTAGTAAAACACAAAAGAACAACTTTGAATTGAAATGAAAGATGTTCTTCCAGTGGATATTTGGACTCGAAGAAGACATCTGACTAATGTGTATGGTAATTGCGGAACACGCTATCTCAAATATATTGTATCAAGCTATAGTATTGATTTGGGTTACTTTTCCGGATTGAACATTCAGTACAAATTCCGTCATCTTAAAACCAAGATACTTACCGAACTGTGATTTTTGTCGTACCGTCAACACCCACGATAGTATTATGTAAAATCGTCGATTGTAGCTTTTTTTTATTTGATTCTACAACCCCAATTCATAAATAAAAGCAGAATACAATGATGTGCAAATCATGTCAGAATCAGAATCAGAATCATCTTTATTTGCCAAGTATGTCCAAAAAAACACACAAGGAATTTGTCTCCGCTCTAGTACGACAACAGACAATCAATTGACAGAGAACACTTTTGAGACATAAAGACATTGACAAAGAAAACAGTCACTGAGCAATAAAGGTTTAATAGTTATCTGGTAATGCCGGTACATTCTTTTTTTTTTTTATGACAATTGTACAAAGATGCAGAGTCCTCTAGCACTTAGAGCAGTTTGAATGACTAATGTAGCAATAGCCCGGTGCGATGACCATTGTGCAAAGGGCGCCGAGACTTCAAGGAGTGTGTGCAGTTTAAAGTGACGAGTAGCGCGATAATCTGGGACAATGTTGATTGTGCAAATGTTGCAGATACTCCACAGTCAGTGTGCAAATGGAGCAGATGCTACTCTGGCATGAGTGGCCAGTATTGGTCAACAACAGATATGCAAATAGTGCAGCGTGGCGAGACGACTACAGTGAGTGCACGAGTAATGTATAATTGGCCCCACAGAAATGTGATGACGAAAAAAAAAAAAAAAGAAAAAAAATTGCCAGCATGTTGCAATAGAATTGTAGGTTAGGTGTTTAAAAAGTTGATCGCAAGAGGGAAGAAGCTGTTGGAATGTCTGCTAGTTCTAGTTTGCATTGATCAGTAGCGCCTACCTGAGGGAAGGAGCTGGAAGAGCTGGTGACCGGGATGTGGAGGGTCCGAGAGGATGTTCGACCTATATTTAATTGAATACACTACAAAGACAAGATATTTCATGTTCAAACTGATAAACTTTATTGTTATTAGCAAATAATCATTAACTTTGAATTTTATGGCTGCAACACGTTCCAAAAAAGCTGGGACAGGTGGCAAAAAAGAACATCCCACAGGTGAACAGGCTAATTGGGAACAGGTGGGTGCCATGATTGGGTATAAAAGGAGCTTCCCTGAATGGCTCAGTCATTCACAAGCAAAGATGGGGCGAGGTTTCCCTCTTTGTGATCAAGTGCGTGAGAAAATAGTCGAACAGTTTAAGGACAATGTTCCTCAACGTACAATAGTAAGGAATTTAGGGATTTCATCATCTACGGTTCATAATATCATCAAAAGGTTCAGAGAATCTGGAGAAATCAATGCATGGAAGCGGCAAGGCCGAAAACCAACATTGAATGCCCGTGACCTTCCATCCCTCAGGCGGCACTGCATCAAAAACTGACATCAATGTGTAAAGGATATCACCACATGGGCTCATGAACACTTCAGAAAACCAATGTCAGTCAATACAGTTCGGCGCTACATCCGTGAGTGCAACTTGAAACTCTACTATGCAAAGCAAAAGCCATTATCAAGAACACCCAGAAACGCCGCTGGCTTCTCTGGGCGCGAGCTCATCTAAGATGGACTGATGCAAAGTGGAAAAGTGCTCTGTGGTCCGACGAGTCCGCATTTCAAATTGTTTTGTTATGGACGCAAAGTGCAAAAGCCAGCATCTGTGACGGTATGGGGCTGTGTTAGTGCCAATGGCATGGGTAACATCTATGAAGCCACCATTAAGGCTGAAAGGTACATACAGGTTTTGGAGAAACATATGCTGCCATCCAAGAAACGTCTTTTTCTTGGACGCCCCTGCTTATTTCAGCAAGACAATGCCAAACCACATTCTGCACGTGTTACAACAGCGTGGCTTCGTAGTAAAAGAGTGCGGGTACTAGACTGGCCTGCCTGAAGTCCAGACTTATCTCCCATTGAATATGTGTGGCGCATTATGAAGCGTAAAATATGACAACGGAGACCCCGGACTGTTGAACAGCTGAAGGTGTACATCAAGCAAGAATGGGATAGAATTCCACCTACATTGAGTTTCCTCGGTTCCCAAACGTTTATTGAATGTTGTCAAAAGAAAGGGTGATGTATCACAGTGGTAAACATGACCCTGTCCCAGCTTTTTTGGAACGTGTTGCAGACATAAAATTCCAAGTTAATTATTATTTGCGAAAAACAATAAAGTTTATCAGTTTGAACATGAAATAGCTTGTCTTTGTAGTGTATTCAATTAAATATAGGATGAACATCATTTGCAAATCATTGGATTCTGCTTTTATTTATGTTTAACACAACATCCCAACTTCATTGGAATTGGGGTTGTAATTGGACACTATGCCCTATACACTGCTTGGTCGATGTTGCGTACAGATTTTGTTGTTATCGCAACTGAGTGGTAGAGCTAGCAGAACGGGCAAGCAAACATCTTCTACTTGCGAGAGGAAAGCCCAGGGGGGAAAAAAGTGAGCACTTGTATTGTATTCTCACTTTGGGAGGCAGCACTTCATCACCTGTGTATTGTGTCACATTGGATACAAGAGAGGCAAATACCTAGCACCTCATCGACAAATCCACTGAGCAGTCATGAAGGTGCCGCTTATCAGGCGCTAACCCTCCTCTGTGCATCTAGCAAAACTCAATGCAGCTCTGCTTACCCTTTGACTTTGACATGATAGCAAGGACGTCGCAACTCTGGGGGATCTGGTTGTTTCAGCATGATAGTGTTTCAGATGGTGTAATCCTCGAACGTGGCTCTGAATTTTCATCCAGCCTAGTTGATCACATCATGGGCTGAGAAACTCGGTGTGGGGGCGATTATTATGTATATTACTGTAATTCCAGGCTCGCTCACAGACATTTTCATTTTCAGAAATAGGCAGCTGACAAAAGGGCTCTTAATAGGTACGATTACAGTAAAACGTACGGTAAAAAGTTCAAACAGTAATCTGTTATAATGCCTCAGGTGCTTAAATTAATAAGCCCTGCCTTGATGCTTTACTTGCATTCGATTAATAATAAAAATCTATGTGATCATCTGCTTGTTATTGCTGCTAAAGCAAATGGGGGCAAATGGACAGATAACGAATGAGCTTCATTATCCAGCGATGATTTTTAAGAGGCTTTGGGACGGGGGGGGACGGGGGGGGGGGGGAAATCCATGGGAGGGATGCAAATGATCCAGATTTGGACGGGAACGCACAAGTCAGTTCCTGTCCAATAGCCATTGATGTCTCACGTTATGAAGAGCAGGAAAATGGCAGTAAAGAGGCAACCAGGGTAATGCTATTAATTTCATCTTACAGCAGAGACGTCTGGGCTGAGCTAATGAATATAATCACAATTTTTCTCTCTCTCCTCTTTCATCTCTCTGCAAAGATAGCATGTCTTGATCAGTGAGTCATCATTCCGCAATCCTCCCTCCCATCGGAGGAACCTCCCCCTCCCGACACACCTACCCCTGCGCTTCCCACCGTGGCGGGACCACCTTCTGATCTAATTGTTTTGTAACAGTTTTGTGCTGGGGATGACTCATAAGTCAGTGTTGGAAAAGGGAAAAAAAACATGCACTCTCATTATTAAGTGTTGTCCTCTTTCCTTAAAAGAGTTTGAGAGTCACATGATGACAACAATGTTCACGTGTGGTCTTGCTGTTCTTACAGTTTTGCAAACCACACATGTAACCATACAAACTATATAGTCTTGTCCCAAAACGGGTTTCATGCATTCAGTGATGATCTGACACAGTACAAGGACTGACCTGTGAGAGGCAGCCATGTGCCGCACACCACCCAGACGGCTAGAAACTAAAATGACGAAGCAGCTAGGCTTAGGTAGTAACTCATTCTTGCCTAATCTTAGCTAACCCTCATCCCTAAACACAATCCAAACCTACTCTAACAATCCTAACCGTGCCCCAACCCAGAGTCACCCTAACCCTAACTAACCCTAACCTTAAGGCTTTCCACAACCCTAACTCAACCCATACTCAAATCCTAAACTAAACCCATCATAATCCCAACACTAACTCACCTTTACCTTTAAACACTCTGTAAAGTGAATTCAGAGATTTCTTTCTAAATACATCAGCCCTGTTTGGTGGTACGGTAACTGCTGAAAACTGAGAACTACTGCATGTAGTACTCACTCGTCAAGATACAGAGTTAAACTGTTTTTCACCATTTTCAGTTTTCTAGATTTCCAGAACAGACTGATAGGGAAAAACCAGGCTGACTGAAAACTGGGGCAGAAGGTGCAAAGCGGGGAAAAAAAGCACCACAACAAAAAGCAAAGAATAGAAAAACGTGGCTTGTGGTGATGGGTAGACGGACAAAGAAGAGTCACCAGGAAGATGCCAAAGCTTATGTGAACTGGGATAAAAACAGAGCAAATCCTACAGGGTGTAGTACAAAGCCATACAGGAGCGAAACAGGATGCAAACAGCTACAAACGACGTAACAAGATGAAGGATCCAGCGCCTTCCTGGTGTGCACGCAGCGCTTGAGACTATAGGAGCTGATTACCAATACCAAATGATTGCTCATCGCTCCCAGGTCCGTGCCTCCTTGCTCATTCCACCCAGCTCAACACGCCCCCTAAGGGAAACAAGAAAACCAACCCTAAGACTTTTGATGGTAAATATTGAATAATCAGCCAACACATGATTTAGCTGACTTTCCTAAAATGTCTCTGTTGTCTTCTTACAATCTGCTAGGGCAGTGTTTTGTTTTGTTTTCCTACTGAAAGCCTGCTGAGCAAAAATTTTGATTGTAAATCCCGACCACTAAAAGCTCATGAAGTTATCATCTATCAGTGTTAATGCGCCAGCATCTTCATACAACTTTAAACGGCATTTGTCAATTTATAAAGCTGCCGCTAAGAAAAAATGGCCCATTATCTCTTTTGAGACTAAACGGCGAAATGCTTGTTTTGAGGCTGACAACCACGAAACACAAGGTCGTGGTGTCGGTAAAATAGTATGGTCGCTTTGTGAAAAATAGCCTTTCATCATGTCACCGCCGTAATTTGTGAGCGCCTTAAAAAAAAAATCTCCACTACACATCAAGAAACGTGAGAAAAAATTCTTTAAGGTTTGTGAACATTTGACACTTTGTTTTTTTGAAAGTGACTGAGGATGCGTCATCTGCAGAAAGGCCACAAAGTAATTTGAGGACATCCCAAATGCCACAAAAAACTCCACTAAACTTGAGTGCTGTCTATTTACAAGGTAATTAACACTACTAAGTCTTTTAATGAAGAATAAGACACTTTTCTGCTATGATGACCTTTAAGATTTAATGATAGCGGATACAACGTGTATTAATTTGGTTAGGACAAAGCAACATTTCCTGACCTGTATAAACCTGCAATGTGTTTCCCAAAACTTTTGAATGTCACACGCCCCCAGTGAATTGCGTTATATCCTAGAAGGCCGTACTGCTACTGAATTTGAGTGGGCCTTGATTGACGGTTATGGTTTCTATCCATTTTCTAGAACACTTCTCCTCATTAGGGTGGCATTGGGCAAACGATTAGGTACACCATGGACTGCTTATAGACAAACAACCGTTCACACTCACATTTATAGACAATTTAGTAATCAATGAACCAAACATGTTCAAACCCCAATTCCAATGAAGTTGGGACATTGTATAAAACATACAAAAACAGAATACAATGATTTGCAAATCCTTTTCAACCTCTAATCAAGTCAGTACACTTACAAAGAGAAGATATTTAATGTTCAAACTGATGAACGTTATTGATTTTGTTGCAAATATTCTCTCATTTTGAATTGGATGTCTGCAACACGTTCCAAAAAAGCTGGGACATGGGCAACAGAAGACTGGGCAAGTTGCGGAATCCTCAAAAACAAAACAAACACCCGTTTGGTACATTCCACAGGTGAGCGTGTTAATTGGAAATAGGTGAGTGTCGTGATTGGGTATAAAAGGAGTATCCCGGAAAGGCTCAGTTGTTCACAAGCAAGGATGGGCTGAGGTTCACCACTTTGCAAACAACTGCGGAAGCAAATAGTCCAACAGTTCAAGAACGTTTCTCAACATACAATTGCTCGGAATTTAGGGATTTCATAATCTACGGTCCATAAAATCATCAAAAGATTCAAATAATCTGGAGAAATCTCTACGCATAAGGACCAAGGCTAAAAACCAACATTGAATGCCTGTGACCTTTGCTCTCTCAGACGGCACTGCATTAAAAAATAGCATCATTGTGTAAAGAATATTGTCAGTGAAGACAGTTGGTCGCTACATCTCCAGATGCAAGTTAAAACTCTACCATGCAAACGCAAATCAACAACACCCAGAAACGCTGCCGGCTTCTCTGAGGCTGAGTTTATCTGAGATGGATTGACGTAAAGTGGAAAAGAGTGCTGTGAGATGACAAGTCCACATTAAAATGTTTTTTGGTGGAACTCATGGATGTCATGTGCTCCAGGCCAAAAGAAAAAGGACCATCCGGATTATCATCAGCGCAAAGTTCAAAAGCAAGAATCTATGACGGTATAGGGGTGTGTTAGTTCCCATGGCAGGGGTAACTTGCACATCTGTGAAGGCACCATTAATGCTGAAAGGTACATACAGGTTTTGGAGCAAGCAACATATGCTGCTATCCAAGCAACGTCTTTTTCAAGGACGGCCCTGCTTATTTCAGCAAGACAATGCCAAACCATATTTTGCTCGTGTTTCAACAGCGTAGGTTCAAAACAGGGTGAGTACGAGACTGGCCTGGTAGCAGTCCAGACCTGGCTCCCTTTGAAAATGCGTGGCGCATCATGAAGCGCAAAATATGACAACGTAGACCCCGGACTGTTGCACAACTGTAGTTGAACATCAAGCGAGAATGAGAAAGAATTCCACCTATAAAACTTCAACAATTCGTGTCCTCAGTTCCCAAATGCTAATTAAGTGTTTTTAAAAGGGAAGGTGATGTAACACAATGGTAATCATGTCCCTGTCCCAGCTTTTTATGGAACCTGTTGCAGGCATCAAATTCAAAATGAGTGAATATTTTATCCATTCGAACATTATTTTCTCTTTGTCGTGTATTCAATTGAATATACCTGTCGGTTGAAAAGTATTAGCACATAATTGTATTCTGTTTTTAGTGATGTTTTACACAATGTCCCAACTTCATTGGAATTGTGGTTTGTATATTATTGGGATTGTGGAAGGAGTTATCAATCACACACATTTTTTTCCACAAGGAAATGTGAACCTAACTGCACTTATTTCATTTATAATGCCAGCAAATTGCGTTTTTACGCTACAAATTGCCGTAAGCAGTTTTGCAGTTGCTGCGGAAGTTTGCACCACGTGTGATGCAATGATGTCACAGGACAGGAAATTTTATATATATATTTTTTTTTTATTAAAAATGTTTTTCCAATTAATGATTTCCACCCTTATTCATTCGTGAGCTGAACCGTATGTGAGGAACCACAATGTTTCACTGCATTACAAAATCCGATTTTTGTGAAGAAATAGGATACAAATTTAATCATGGTTCAATTCACTAAAGCAGGCATAGGTGATCAGTTCAGCAGAAACTGTCCAACCTATAGTCTAGTTAGCCAACGAGCATCTGACTCTTAGTTTTTTGGCTGTGTTATTATTAGCGATGTGGCTAAATAGCTCCTTTCATGCTGCCTTTCTGGTAAATTGGCGAAACAGTGGGGGCAGCATTTATTAAAACATATTTTAATAAACAGACGTCACAATCAATCTTGGGACAGCCATTCTATTAATTTGATGAATATTTTTCTGAGTTTACTATTAGAAATACACTTTGCTATAACAGGTTACGTTATAATTCGTTCCACACTGGCACTGATGCGTGAAATGACTTTTATAGCTTTATACTGTACGCCATTTTATTAGCGACACAGCATAGCTTGTGAAGAGGAGCACTTATCTCTTTCTGGACATCTAATTATGCAAAGGCGTGAGTGCTCCTTTCATCCACTTATTGTGTTTACCGGAAGCAGCGCAGCCAAGAAAAATGCTACCAAATGGCGAGAATAGACGTCCTGGGAAAAATCAGTCCAATTTTATGGGCAAAATATTAGAATTTAGGTTGTTAAAGGAGGATAAGCAGTACGAAAAATGGATGGATGGAAGTAGGTCAGTGTCACAGTCTGTCAGCCACGGTCAGCCATGCCAACCTCTGCCAGTCAGCCACATCCACCTTTTTATGGGTTTGTTGATGACTCACTCATTGTCAGACTTTTCAACACTCATCCATGCAAGATGCTACACTCCCCTGTGAATCGCCTCCGACCACGAGTTCTGCCGTATCACGTTTGCCTGTCACCGTGGCTGTTTGGGATTCTGCTACAAAGACAACGTAGTGTAAATTTCGCCGTTGTGCTCTCTAGGAATTATAGATTAGGACAACAATGAAGTAAGTGTGACCGTTGCTCAATTGGTAGAGGTATCCACTGACCGCAGAGTCGGCGGTCCGAATCCTGACTCTGACTTTCCACTGTCGAAGTGTCCTTTGGTAAACCACTGAACCCATAATTGCCTCCAGGTCAGCATTGTGAATGAGAAATTGTACTCAATTGCCTTACCTGGTTAAACAAAGGAAACGGATTAAGTCTGAGCATCCATGGCCTGCTACAGTACCTATGAATGACGGAGCATTACATGACTTTGCCCAATCTTCAAAGTCTTGCCATCTCTGCTGTAAAGTTAACTGCTGTCTCTGGGCTTTGAAGTGAACTATCACAGTTGTTATTAAAGTCCCTTCCAACTATTCCGGCGGTTTGGCCCGTGCCAGTCAGTTCTTCATATGGGCTGTTTTGGAATATTGAATACGAATCTCTTGAAAATACATGAACGCAAAATCGGATACAGACATAAATCCGATTACATCCAGCCTCGTTGTCTTTCTATCCACAAAATGTATTTGTGTGTTCGGGTCACGCAGCTCCTTCCTTCCGCCGCTCTGTGACAAATGCTAAGGCTCTCACCTGCGTCCTCAAGCGCAGATTCATCTTGCTTACGACATCGCAGCAGGTGACAGGCCAGATTGAGAAAAATGTCTGTTAGCAAGATGGGCGTGATTCCACCTCCCCTGTCTTACCTTCTAATCTACCAGCGTGCAGAACCACCATGCACAATTGCCTGTGGGCTTGTTCTGCTCATCCACAAGTGTACAGGATTGATGATTTATAGCATCCTCCCACCCCTCACCGCACTGTGAGAGATGCGGGTATTTGTGAGCCTAATTGCGCAGGGGAGTTTCATCATGTGCAGGGTGAAGGTTGATCTTGTGTACTTGCATGTGGGCTCGCATGCAGAGCGGGCCAGTGTGACACCTATGGAACATCCCATAGGTGACAGGCTAATTGGGAACAGGTGGGTGCCATGACTGGGTATAAAAGGAGCTTCCCTGAATTGCTCAGTCATTCACAAGCAAAGATGGGGCGAGGTTCGCCTCTTTGTGAACAAGTGCGTGAGAAAATAGTCGAACAGTTTAAGGACAAGGTTCCTCAACGTAAAATTGCAAGGAATTTAGGGATTGCAGCATCTACGGTCCATAATATCATCAAAAGGTTCAGAGAATCTGGAGAAATCACTGCATGGAAGCGGGAAGCCTGAAAACCAACATTGAATGCCCGTGACCTTCGATCCCTCAGGCGGCACTGCATCAAAAACCGACATCAATGTGTAAAGGATATCACCACATGGGCTCAGGAACACTTCAGAAAACCAATGTCAGTAAATATAGTTTGGCGCTACATCCGTAAGTGCAACTTCAAACTCTACAATCCAAAGCAAAAGTCATTTATCAACAACACCCAGAAACGCCGGCGGCTTCTCTGGGCCCGAGCTCATCTAAGATGGACTGATGGAAAGTGGAAAAGTGTTCTGTGGTCCGACGACTCCACATTTCAAATTGTTTTTGGAAATTGTGGACGCCGTGTCCTCTGGGCCAAAGAGGAAAAGAACCATCCGGACTGTTAGGGACGCAAAGTTCAAAAGCCTGCATCTGTGATGGTATGGGGCTGTGTTAGTGCCAATGGCATGGGTAACTTGCACATCTGTGAAGGCACCGTTAAGGCTGAAAGGTACATACAGGTTGCAATAAATAAACCAATTCTAATTGGCGAAAATCGGGCTTGGACTCTTGGCTGTGCCAGCGTGTCTGTCGCCCCTGTTGCTTTCCTGGCTGCGACGTAGCACCGTGGTGACTTGCGCAAGGTCAGCCAGAACGTCGTTTGAAAACCGATGCCAAATCTAGCGGCGTAGCTTCCACACATCCACCAGCGTAATTAAGCCTTATCATCGAAGTCGCCGCAGCGCACGGCAACGACGCCTACTTGTGATTAATTAGAAAATAGATGTGCAGATTTGGAATGGAATCCTTGGCGAGCTAATGAGAAGTCGAACGTGACAAATGCTTGCTTAATAAGAAATACAAATCTCAGGTAAGCAACCAGGAGATGATGAAATGTTGCTGTTTTGGAAACATTCCAGTCAAGTCCATGTCCAAACTGCTGTAAAAAAGAACTAAAACGTAAAACGAGTAAAACGATTCACCTGTTGGAGACACATAAGAGTTACATTATTTTCCAAAAGTATGTTTTTTGTTGGTTTTTTTCCTAAAGAAAGAAAAAAAAATTCTCCCCCAAAATCCTGTTCCTGTTAAATTGGAAACAAATACCCCCCTACAAACAACAAAAACAACGAAAAAACACGACTCTGTTGAATTAGAATTTATTTCTAAAAAACAACAACAACATAACTTTAAAAGAAAAATGGTATTTTTGCCCCAAAAATGTGAAATATTAAGTTTTTCCCCAAAACACATTCTCATAAAATTACTACTTTTTCCTTAAATAATAATTAAAAAAAACTTATTTGAAAAAATGCATTATTTTTGCTAAAAAAAATATATATATATTTTCTCCCCAAAAATGTTTGTCCTGTAAAATTAAAACATTTTCACTCAACGACAACAATTAAGAAACATTATTTTGGTAAATTATGATTTATTTCTCAAAAATATATACTGTAACTTAAAAAAAAAATGCCACTTTTGTCTCCCCAAAAATACACTTTTCAGATGGTACCAATAAATAATTTTTTCATTGTACTTTTTATGAAAACAAGAAAACATTTTCACAAAAGCTTTTTTAAAAAGATTCTTGTAAAATTATGAAAAATACAACATTCAAAAAAATAATTTCAAAAACACGGCAGGGGCGACTTGAATTTGTCCTTGTATTGTTATCATCACACTTTTCGTATTTGCCATCCCTGATACCCTTTTTTTCCCGCATTATCATCACACAATAAAAAGCTAATAATCCTCTGGTTTATCCTTTAGGTGCTTACTGAGCTGAACTCTCCCACAGCGTGCTTACGTCACACATGATAATGCTTTTAGGTCCGACTTTTGTTTGACTTCTGAACGACATTTTTCCAGAAAGTTTGGAATTTAGATGCTCCGCTGTATTTGCTCGAGCCCCCTGGAGAACAGAGTCAATAGCGAACAAAGTAAGAAAATGAAGAACAAGTCTGCCTTATAAATAAACCATGACGAGGTCTTTTGTGTCCACTTTGTTGCCGCTTCTCTTTCTTTTGTTGCGTGAGGTCTCTGCGTGTAGGAGGACGACGCTCGCTTGTAAAACAAAAAGTCTCTCGGATGGACTGAATCGGTATGAAGCGCACTCCCTGTGACCTTTTTGTGTCAGATGCGTCGATATGGTCTAACTGCTGTTTCCCAGGCTCGCCCCGCTTGACACATGCTGCTCTTGACAAGCGGCACGTGGGGCGGCATTAAGTAGCAGGCATTGATTCGTCTTGTTGTGGGGTGGATGGGAGATGCGGTAGTGGTGGTGGGTGGGTGCGGTGCAAACACCTAGCGCCTTCTCAACTCACCAGCTTCAAACACCTTTAAGACTCTGGTGTGCTTTGTTCTGCTACGTTTGTGTGCTAAACTGTGTAAAGGGCCGTTTACTTTGCCGCCTCTATCGCCGTTGCCCTGGTTGGCAACATTGCACAGAAAAATGTCATTTTTGAAACCACGTTTTTGAAACACATACACTACAGGTTGGGGATTATTTGGAATTGGTCTTATTTTTGAAAGAAAAGCACATATTAGGGGTTCAAAGACTTTTTCGTAGTCCACTATATGTCTGTAGATTCTTAGTAGGGGTGTAACGATTCAATTAGTATCACGATTCGTGGTTGCCGATTGGATACAAGGATGACATTGCTTCATTCCAGGGGTATCAAACTCATTTTTGTTGCGGGCCACTTGTTGATACGGTTTCCCCCAGAGGGCCCTTACGACCGTGAAACCATATTAATGTTTAGTCGCCTCATCATAGTAGTCAATGGCGGCTGCTCAATAAAAGACACTATCCTGCTATGTCACCTTGAAAGGGACAAAAGTGGAATAAATGAAATATTATAATGAAAATATTCCAAATTATATGTAATGTATATCTCTTTTAAGATGACTAGGATAAAAAGTGCTCAGACTATGATGAGTAAAATTGATACCGCCTCCAATATAAAATATTAATCTGCAGCTTTGGAAAACCACTATTAGTGAGAGCCTTCCTGATGTGAGTCTGCTTCTTGCGTCTTTCGTGGTCGGTGGTGGGGATCTTCTCTGCTTTGTCCTTGAGGGTTCTTCTGATAACCCCTAGCTTGCGTTCCAGCGGGTGATGGAAGTCAAAAAGAAGGAACTGGTCTGTGTGGGTAGGTTTTCTCTAGACTTCAATATTGAGTTTTCCATCCTTCCCTACTCACACTTTGCAGTCCATACATGGCAGCATATTCTCCTTGATGTCTTCCCGATGTTTCTGTCCACAAAGTTGATGTGTTGATAAAACAAATCTTCTTCGTAGGCTTTGATCTTAACCCATGTGTCATCAACATACCTGAACCAGTGTATGTATAAGCTTAGTTCCTCTGAAGGAGTCCAGTGCTTTTCTTTGCACTTCTTCCGAGTACATATCGGCCAAGATGGGGGAAACTGGTAAGCCCATGCCACAGCCGTGTTTTGTGGAAACATTTGTTAAATTGGAAGTACATGCTTGTCAGGCAAAGTTGAAGAAGCTCGCATACCTGACCTGGAGTGAGGTTGGTTCTGTCCTGCGAGCTGGAATCTTGTTGGAGTCGTTCACTGACTACATCAATGGCCGCAGTGGTGGGGATGCACGTGAGGTTTCTTCTGTCGCGAGTCTCAGGTTTCCGGACCTTGCTGGCAAAGTCTGTGGGGATTTGTACATGTTATGGGGTATCGACAGCCAGTCTTCACTTAAACAGGTTTCACTCAGATGTAGACCAACAAAAAAAAATTGCCCCGAGAACCCATACCCGAAAACACGCAGCACGTTTACGTGGCGACTATCCGTCAAAGTTTTGTCCGATAGCTACCAAATTTGAACCATTTGTACTCAGCTGGCATGGACCATGATGAATTGGGAAGAATTTGTCAAAGTTTGCAGACTCGCCTTAAAGCACAAAATTATTATTCTGATCGTTGTCCCTACCCAACCTGAACGGAGGAATGGGCAAAACTAGCCAAAGATAAGCGTGCAAAGTATGTGGCATCATATTCCAAAAAACTCGAGGCTGTAATTGCTGCCAAAGGTGCCTCAACAAATTATTGAGCAAAGGCTGTAAATACTTATGTACATGGGATTTCATACCTTTTTTTATTATTACATTTGCAAAAAAGGCAAAATAATGTTTTTTATGTTATCATAATGGGTTGTTGTGGGTTGAACTTTGAGGGGGAAATAAAATCATTCTGTAAATACTTTCTGGTTGTATTGTACAAACAACTAAAATGTATGTTTATATACTGTTGAGAAGCTCATTAGCAACTTGTGTTTTCTCGCTGGAGGCAACGGTGTGAGTTTGGAGACGTAAAAGCAAGCTTGCTTTGTGTTTTTAATGTTGTCAAATGACTAAAGTAGTGAACGGGACCACTAATGACTTAGCCCCCTGGTTCCCTTTGCCGTGGCGTTCCTTGGAATTCCTCCGAGGTTCCACTCATGCATATGCAAAGTCCCCAGATGGCAAACCTCTTCCCAGATGGATGCCAACTTGGTCCTTCTTGCGCCTGACTTGAGATAATGTCTTAGACCTGCGATTCCCAACCGCACCCTGGTGTGCTGTGACAGATCATCAGAGGTGCTGTGGGAAATTTTCCAATTTCACTTGACTTTAAAAAAACAAAACAAAAAACAATTGTTTATAAATCTGTCTTGGTCCATCTATTTATGCCATTGACGTATAATAACAGGCAAAACAATGAAATGATCTTCCAGTCGATAAATAAAGCTGTGTATTCACCTGTTGCCATAAAATAAGTCCTGCACAGATGTTACACTTAGTCAGTTTGTTTGAGACGAGATCATTATTATTTCAGTAGTCATACCTTTTGTGACGTTTTTGTTTGATGGTGATCTGTGAGATTTTTTTATTTATTGTGCCTTAGCTCAATAAATGTTGGAAAACAATGCCTTAGGCTACACTTCTGAATTCATTTTACGACAAGAGTTAGCATCCTAAACTATGCCTTAAAAAACATTTTTTAAGTCACAATTTAATAGTTAAGTGTGTTTTTTTTCTTTTGGACGGGAGTCAATCTTGACAGAAGCCGTACTGGACTGACAGTACTGCTTGGTAAATGCAGTACGTGACAGAAAGTGGTAGTAACAGAAAGAAAAGTCATCTGCCGGCCACCTCACCCTCAAAGTGTCTCATCTGTGCGAGCGCAGCGGCTAATCAACAGAGATTTTCCCGTGGGTGAGCCGCTTCCTCATTTCCACCCGCCACACGACGCGCACCTAAGCCAGCGGAGCAGAGACCACCAGGAAAACGCATGACAGCTTTTCAACACGGCTATTGTGACTCATTACCGCTAAGTACCCTTCACCCGTCACCCGTGATCTGGCCGCCCGCCGTCCTTTTAAAGGAGATTTTTCCGGCATAATTCAACCGTTTTCCGGGCCTTTCTCTGGAGCGGTGAGGCAGCCACATAATTTGCTGTCAGGTGGCGTGAAGCAAGCGCGAGATCGACGTCTTAGTGGCTAATGTGTTAAAGCACGAGTGGCCCCATTTCAAGGCAGTATTTCCCATTTCCTAATATGACAGGGAGGGAATTCAGGCAGCGCTGAAAACTGGACCGAGAAATAACCTTTTGCACTCATGCTGTGAACAGATGATGCTGTCCAATACAGGGAGTGCCGCCAACGTGCAACATTGTAAAGGTCGGAACATTTGGAATCCGAAGCAATTTGGGGGGAGTAGTAGAGAGTAGTTTCTTTCCACCTTTGGTTGGGGGCAGGTCCTGACTGTTGTTTGTGCCTATGCACCAAACAGCAGCTCAGTTTAGCTACCCTCCTGCTGGGGACTAACTTGTTCTGCTGGGGGCCTGCAACGCTCATGTGGGCAATGACAGTGAGACCTGGAACGGCGTGACTTGGAGGCATGCACCCACAGCCCCCTGATTGGAACCTGAGTGGTGCTTTGTTATTGGACTTGCTCCTCATGGATTGTCCATAACGAACACCATGTTCAGAAATAAGGGTGTCCATATGCACCCTTGCCATCAGGACACCCTAGGCCGCAGTCCGATGATCGACTATGTGGTCATGTCATGGGACTTGTGGCCGCAAGTCTCGGACACTCAGGTGAAGAGAGGGGCACAGGTGTCAACCGATCACCACCTGCTGGTGAGTTGGTTCTGTTGGTGGTAGAAAATGCCGCTGCGACCTGGAAACCCAAACGTATCTTCAGGGTCTGCTGGGAACGTCTGACAGAGTCCCCAGTCAGAATGAGCTTTAACTCCCACCTCCAGCGGAACTTTGATCACCTCATTGACATTGAGTCCGAAGACGCGAGCTGTGGCCGTAAGGTGGTCAGTGCCTTTCTTGGCGGCAATCCCTGAACTTGGACACCATCGGTGAGGGAATCCTCACCAAAAGCTGCAGGGGGTCTATCGAGCCTTTTTGGCCTGTGGGACACCGCAGGTCGTGGATGGGTACCGGCAGGCGAAGCGGAGCACAGCTTTGGTGGTCGTTTGGTGAAGCCATGAAGAAATTCTGGTCCTCATCCCGTTCTGTATCTCAGGATGGGGAAGCAATGCACCATCAACACCGTGTATAGTGGGGACGGGGTGCCGCTGACTTCGACTCAGGGCTTTGTGAGTCGGTGGGGATAATACTTCTAAGACCTTCTCAATTCCATTACTAACTACCACGACACATATTCTGTTTACACCATACATATTCATGCATTGTTCGAGTGTCAGATGCCTAAATTTGTCCGACTCCCAACGTGGTGGCACTTTGTCTCCCTCATAATCAATGTGACAATGTGACAAAATTCACCGCATTCTCAAACTCAAAACAATGCAACGCTCCCATCTGCTTCTTCTGTTCGTCTTGACCAGTATGTAGAAACTTGAATTCACAGACAAGCTGGGCGAGACGCTCTTGTACGGATACACGCTGAAAAATGTACTTGACAAATATATTCGTCTGTGGCGGTAAAAAGTAGTATTCTAGTTGACGAATATAAATGTCCGTGGCAGTGAATGAGTTCAAATGGACGAGATGATGTTGTTGGGCCGCATCATAGGCCCAACACTGCGCCCTGATGCATTTTATCATCATCAATGATACCGCAAAAAGCTTTCAGCTCAGGTCGGCCCGTGGCTCAAATCCACTTCCTATTTTGTATCCTGACATAGAACGTTCAGCGCCAATGACTCAGAATGAGCAACTGTCATGTCAGTTGACGCCATAACTGACCGAGTCTGCGTGAATTGCAAAATTTGATGGTTACACAAACAAAGGTCAACATGCAGGACATGCTGCCCTATACTGTATATGGGTTGTTGGCACTGGGAAAACCTGTTTACAGCGGCGAGCGACATTGAAGCAAAACAACCACAGCAGCAGGGGAAGGAGGGCAATTCTTTTTATGGTGCGAGGTGTAACAACCATCAGATAAATTCAAGAGACCATTTTGTGACGATGCAGCGCGACGGCACAACCGATCTGTCTTCATTTTAAAGGTTGTCTCGAGCAGTAATTGTGTCTGGGAGGGAAGGCCTCGAGAAGGGTTCCCATAGCTGTTGGAGGTCTCGGTGGGGGCGGCAGGGAGAGAGCTTTTCTACCAACCATTAATAACTACACTGCAAATAAAATACTACAAAAAGTTGAAATCTTAGAATGGTTTTTGTTTTCTGGGGAAAAAAAAAAAATTTTTTTTTTTTTTTTTAAGAAATGTTATACTTTTTCAAAGAAAGTTTTGGTTGTATTTTAAGATTTTTTTGTTAAAAAAAAATGTCAGTTTAGAAACAAATGAAAGAAAATATAATTTTAGCCATAAGACATTGTTTCCTAACCTATTTTTGAGCCAAGGCAACCATTTTGCATTCAAAAAAAAATAAAAAAACTCGATCTTTGGTTCAGTCTGCTGATATTCTGTTGAATCATTGCTTATTAACACGCGTCACATTAACAATTCCGACGTGGTTGCACTTTGCTCCGCATTCCTCCTCCTCACCCCCCCCCCCCGTCTGGTGGAAGCAGATGGCGGGAAACCTCCGTAGTGTCCCCTGTTTTGTTACGACTGTTTATAATGGCTCGCTATATGAAAAGCAATTCTCTCATTATGAATAAAACATAGTTTAATCGCTTTGTAGAGTATGACGTAAAATGTTTTGACAACAAAGAAAAAATGCTGTTTGCTGCAGTGAGGTCTTTTATTTATTTCTTTATTTTTGTACTTTCTATTTATTTGATGACCTTTCTGCCAGAGATCATGTGTTGCCGGGGCCTTATGTATTTTTCATCAGCACCAGCGTCTCCTTGATTCATCGCACCGTAAACCCCCCGGCATCAAACGCCTGACATTATCACAGTCCTGAGGGTGCCAAGGGGTATTACAAATTCATGCGCCCTATTGACTTTGCCCATTACTGCCGAAGGGGGGGGAAGGGATCACCTGCAGATAATGAGATGGCGACAAGTTGGAAATTTTTGTGGGTGACAATAATGCTGATTATTTTTTGTTTATTATTATTTTTTTTAATTCCTGCCCCCCGCCCACCCGGTACATAATCATTACCTGCAAGAAAGAAAGGGCAATACCTCAAAGTCCAATTAGCGCACGTCACTTTTTCATATGATGGCATGTGGTCTCATTCTCAACTCTTTTTAATTGTTTGATTACAGTGTCAGTTAAAGGAGACACATTATGCATTTATTTTTGTCTCAATTTATAGTTCCCAAGTCTCTCAGTAACATGTTGTGGCATGCTTTTGTCAAAATACTTCCGAGGATCAAGAACTATAGCACAATTTTTACCCTCTGTTTTGTGGGTTGTCGTATTTGTGGAGAAAACTAATTTCGACCACTTGTATGCGTGATCTTATTCTTTTGGTCTCGACCCACACCTTCTGGCCGTAGGTGAGGGACAGACCGATGCAGAGTCCGCATCACCGCAGATGCTGCCCCGATCCGCCTTGTTGATCTCCCGCTCCATTCTTCAACAAGACCCCAAGATACTTGAACTCCTCCGCTTGAGCAGGATCTCATCTCAAGTGCTTCACACTCAGCCGTGATCCGCTCCAGCAAGTGTTTCAGATCGCCGCGCAATGAAGCCTGGACTGGTTGCCGGCCAATCGCATGGCACGTATAGAAAAACAACCATCCACTCTCACATTCACTCCTATGGACACTTTAAAGTTGAGAGTAAAGAGAAACGTCAGACTTCCTCCACCTTCTGCCATTGTTTTTTTTTCTAGTGTTGAAGTGACAGAAAACGGGTGACGAGATGAAATGTTCAGCAGCATTCTGCAACGAGTCCCGTAAACGTGACAGCTTTATAGATGCCATGTCTGCTTTGTGTTGTGGTAAAGACTACCAAAACATAGTTTATCAGGTGTCAAAGTAAAAGTCATAACAGCATTCGAGTGGTACCGCCTGTAATCTATTTTATTTGTCTAATTTGGGGTATGACATTCTAGATTTCAGGGGGTCCTCGGTTAGCAAAAGCGTTCCGATCCTACTGTGGTGACGTAACCCAGATTTGTACATGATTGGGAATGCGCCGTAGTCGATCACTAACCTGCACTAATGCAGTTGTACAGTCAGAATTAGTCTTTGCAAAAAATAAAACCATTCTAAGCCATGAATGTAAAACAATCCAATGAAAAACAGAAAGTATGGTAGAAACTGGTCGTTCCTTCTTGTGTCACACATTCTTACATCATCAGCGTTAGCTGCTGTTAAGCGGGGTATAGATGCACAAAGGGCAAAACAGTTGCGGTTTACCAACAAACCATGATAACATTTCAAACTGGTAATCGTTATTATCGTTACTACTGTATTTAGTCTATTCATGGCCTAAAAGTGCTCCGAATTTCGCGCTACTTTTCTGAGACGGTCAATATGGTGCTCACAATAATTACGATTTCAATATACATAAGTCCAGTGCATTCACATTTCATCCCTCTGCACAGCCAAACTAAATTACGAATCAACCAAATCACGCGCGACTCGAATTCCACAGCCGACCATTTGAAATTACTCAGCTACTTGTGACAAAGGCACGACGAGTCTTTTTGAACGGAAACATCAAAGCGCATCTCCATTCAGCTGCGTCACGCCGGCATTCATTAAAAAGCACGCTCGTGTGCTGATTAAAATGCCAGAGTGTCCCCCTCCTAGAACCATCTGATAGACATAACCTTTAAGTGGGCCATTAGGAATATATTAAAAAAAGACTCATTTCCTGGGAATGTGTTGCTGGTGAATGATTAAAACAGCCCAAACAGGGCATAGCGATCCCCTCCCGAAAAGACATGGACGAGGAGCTAACTCTTGAAATGGAATCATGCCCTGAGTCGGGTGTGGATTGCAGGCCCCCCGTAAATCATCTCAACGCCCCTGATATTATTTTAAATATTGATCAAGGGGCTTGGGCCCTCTGATCCGAAATCGTTGCAGCTGAGGAAAGCCATGCGGCAGGGTAACATGCAAGACCTTGTAGTGGCTGATTGAAGGGAAGAGGGGGTGTTGTAAATTAAAATGCTGCTGCTTAATTCAGCAACCAATCAATGTTTGCATATCTGAAATGTAAATGCAGGGGATCGCCATCTTGGGAGCCAATCAAAAAAGGAAATCAAATTAAGTTTGGGACTAGCAATAAGTCATGATGACTCCCAAAAGGTGGGCAAAAAATATTATGCAGATGAGAATGCAAAGTCACTATCGGGTCTGATGATTTGTTTTCGCTCCTTGAAAGTGATTTAGCAAAGTTCGAATGAGGATTTCCAAACAGTCCGCTACAATTCATTAACATCATTTACAAGGAGCCTTGACACTCTGCCTGAATTAGGGATGAGTAATCATAAAATTATTGATATTTGTTTGCTGCCAAAACAGTCTGCTGGAGTATTTGTTTTTGGGATGTACAGTGGCTCCTGTATCATATTTCCCCATTGAAACAAATTGAAATGCCATTAAATATGGAAGAAAATTGTAATTGTGTGTACCATAGTATTCATGTGTCGCATGTGCCCCTTCAAGGGGCGTGGCTTAGTGAGTCAGGAGCTGGCGTCAGTCGAGTTGACAGAAACGCACTGTAGTACTTATTGTACGCTGTGTACATATCTTGTTCCTTGTAATGTGTTTTAATTATTATTATTTTTTTTTTACAGTTTTAATATTTTAGGCTAGAAAGTGCGTAATTTACCGCAAAAAAAATGACTACACTAAAAATTCTGTGATATGACGAATTACGCGCGATATGAATATGAAAGAAAATAAAAGAAATCCGCAATCCACTGAATCCACAGTAGGTGGCTCGCGATACAGTGAAGGAACACTGAGTTCTAGTTGGTTCCAGGGCCGTGAGCCACCCTAAAATCTTAAAATCTCACATCACCTGTAACAGAAAGCTGTGGTGTACCGGTTTTTGTAAGATAACTACCGTGGATGTAAAAAGTCTACACACCCATGTTCAAACGCCTGTTTTTGGTGATGTAAAAAAAATGAAAAACTTTTTCCATTCTTCACACCATGGTTTGTGTCGTAAGATGTGACTTCAAAAATGTCAGGAAAAGCCTACGAGAACATCTGAACTTTATTTGGGGTTACTCAGAGGCACTTTATAAGATGGCAGGCGTGTCCTGACTCCCATTTAACATAAGTTTGAATGTCATTGGTTAATTCCGAACACAGCCACATCCCCACTTATAAGAAGGTGTGCACACTTATGCAACCACATTAACTCAGTTGTTCATATTTATTTCTGCTTTATTTATTTTCTGCTTTATTCCCACTTATAGAGGGTGTGCACACTTATGCAACCACATTAACTCAGTTGTTCATATTTATTTCTGCTCTAGAAAATATTTTGATTTTGTTTATTTCAATTGAGTTTTACAGGCTATAGGTCACATTCATGGTGGAAAAAGTTAAAATATTTTATCTTCGTCCCAATCACAAAAACCTGGCATTTGAACAGGGGTGTGTAGACTTTGTATATCCCCTGCGCTGGATCGTTTCAAAATTTGCCAACTTGTCGTCTACGTTGTGCACCTTTGAGGCACATTTGTTAGTCTAAATCGTGGTACATTGTAGGTTCCACTGCATGTGTGAACAGTTCAATACGTGCGTGTCAACCTGCAAGTGTTCGCACCGCATGGGCTCGTAGCGGGGATGCAGGCGTGCGCAAAGGCAGGTAGAGATGGCGAGGGGGGGGGGTGGAAGGGATTCTGAGCCAGAGCGCCGTGCCTGCATGAGCAGCTCTGGCTCGGAGGAGCGTGAGAGAGGCCAGCGAGAGGCCTGTGGGGGCCCGCAGATGGAGTCAGGAAAGCCTGGTCAACTATTTCAGATGACTCACACGCCCTCAGCATCCCATACATCCTCTTCCAGTTCTCCGCTGACGCTCGGCCCTGACACGCAGCTCTCGGGCTTATTGACGCGCGGGGCATCAAGACACGCAAATCGTTACCTCGCTGGAGTCTCTCCCGACACCCCGTTGTGGCACGTTCTGTTTATTTCATCTAATTGTGGGATTAATTCTTGTTTGCATTCAATTTAGATTCAACACACTTCCAACCAACCAACCGCCTCCAGAGCGTTTGGGATTCACAAGATGTTTGCCATAGGAAGCGTTGAAATTTTGTACTTTTGAGTCAGAATATTGAGAGTACGGTCATAATGTAAAACAAAAAAAAAAAGGGGCAATCTTTTGAAAAGAGAGACAGCCAAAATCTTTTGAGACTAAAGTTGTAATTTTTGAAGAAAATTGTTACAAGTTGGAATATTTCAAGAAAACATATATAACGGATAATATAATAAAATACAAAATATTTCTGTGATAAAGTCAGAATAATAAATAGTCAATTTTTTGGAGTTATTTTAATATTTCAAGCATCAAATTTTGAGGAAAAATAAAATCATATTTTGAAAATCATATTTTCCTGAGAAAAAAGTCTTCATCGTTTGACAAAAAGTCCGAATTATTTGTGAGAAGTCATAATATTTATTTAAATTACAGTTGTAATTTTTGAAGCAAATTGCCACAGGTTGGAATATTTCAGGCGGCACGTCAGCCTCGCAGTTCTGAGGACCCGGGTTCAATCCTCGGCCCCGCCTGTGTGGAGTTTGCATGTTCTCCCCGTGCCTGCGTGGGTTTTCTCCGGGCACTCCGGTTTCCTCCCACATCCCAAAAACAGGCATGGTCGGTTCATTGACAACTCTAAATTGCCCGTAGGTGTGACTGTGAGTGCGAATGGTTGGCTGTTTGTATGTGCCCTGCGATTGGCTGGCAACCGGGTCAATCTTTTGACAATGAAGTCATAATTTCCTGAAAAAAAAGTCAGTTTTATGAGAATTAAGTCGGATTTTATTCAAGAAAAGGGCCTTAGTCTTTTGAGAATAAAGCTGTAATTTTTTAAGAAAAAAAATGTAACGCCAGGAGAATAAAGTTGAATATTTCAAATGAAAAAGATGCAATATATACATCAAAAAGTCAGTCAATTGTCAAAAATTGTCCAAAAAAAAATTCAGAGAACATTTTTTTAACTTTCAAGAATCAAGTCTTGTCACAAATTAAGTTGGAATTTTAACAGAATAAAATTATATTTTTTATATTTAATGTCATAATTTTTCAAAAAATACACCTCATAATCTTTGAAGAGTAAAGTTGTATTTTTTTAAAGAAAATGTTTCAAACCAGTGTCATTTTTTCAATGTTATGCAAATAAAGGGGCTATTACGAATAGTTGGAAATTTTCCCGCCAAAAATATACAAGAATCAAGTGGTAATTTTTGACATAGCCAGCATCAGGACAAGTGTATGATGCTTTATTTTGATATGTAAAATATCAATTTTTTTAAAGTTGGATTTCCCAAGCAGCTCAAGCTGCTGATTTAATGTTTCTGATTGACTACGACTAACCGGGCAACGATGACGAGCGTTTTCGCACGGTGTTTAGATCATGAAAGCTCTCTGATTTGACCACTATTGATTTTCAAAGCGCAGATTACTGATGCCTTTTTGCCGCAAACTGCGACTTAATGCTAAAATCAATATTCATATCTCCTCCTTGTTGCCAAAATGCTGCAGTGTTCTTTTCACTCTCCCTTGGTTGTAATAACTCCCTGCTTTGTGCAATAACTCACACCCACCTACGCTGTCTATTTATATTCCTCACTTTGTCACATAGCGCACTAACAATGCTGACTTTATTCTCCAATGAACACATTAGCCGGAATAATTTCTGAATTATTCAAATTCCAACATCAGGGAACTCGTTGGCCTGCATGCATTAAATCATCTGAGTGGCCATGTACTGTGCTTGATGTAGGTGCTGCTGTTTTGGTCAGCAACAGGCTCAGCAGTAAACAATTTAACCCTTACATATTGTTCAGATCAAATTTGACCTTTTTTGACCTTTGATAGCAATAACAGTTTTGATAGCTTTCAACCTGAAATTCCATGACTTGTCCCTAAACCTACCCTAAATACACAAAAATGAAAATATTTTCAATTGTTATGGTGACCCACAAGAGGGAGACATTCACTAGGGGTGTGCACCTTCAAGGGACGGGCAGGAGATGAACGAGTCAAAGGGAGTTGTTGGCTTCAAAGGGAGTGGTTGACTGTTTGATGTGAAAACAATCAGTTTGTATGGGGAGAGTGAAGTGACATGACTGGCTCGCGTCTCCTCGCCTTATTTACCGCATTCTTTTGTACAAGTGTCAGAATGTTGATGTATACTAATCCGGATCAAAGTTGAGCTTCATCTACGAAAATGGATTTTAGTTTACCAGTGTGTTGATGAAACTAGGGTAAATAGTGGTAATCTTGAAACTGTGAAACTGTACATACAGTAAATGTGTATATTTTTCATGGGACAACCATAACAGTGTTTAAGAGGGAGCTTGAAACATTCTCAAGAACTGTCTGTGTTTCCACCATATCTGCAGTTCCCGCTTTTGTTGGTCTGCTTTCAAAATGACGATCTAATTCTCGCGTGATACCAACTTTTGCTTGGTAAACACTGTTCAAACACACCTCTCTTCATTGCCTAGTTAGTTGTAGTCAGTTATGAATTGTGATCATAAGCTTTTAAGTTCAATGCAGCGCTGGGCGGAATACTCGTTTTCCAAAAAGAAGCCTCTTTATGTTTTATGTTAAAAATTAAATCATAACAAACAACTCCTCCGATGCAGGCTACATTTCTTCTTCGCATTAAATTCCCCCCCCCCCCAAAAGTGCATTAATATTTCACGATGTGCTCCTTTAAATATTCACGTTAGTCACTCGAGTGCAAAACAATCAGCTTTAAAGTCTTAAATGTGAAGAAATATGAAAATAAAGTCCCACTAAGTTCAGTTTTGCGGGCGAGTAAAAGCCCACCCATGACACAAAGACCTCCATCTTGTCTCGTTCCGTTTTGTGTGTGTGAGTGAAGTGAGGAGACATCACATCCTTTATAGACACTTCATGCATATTTGAAGACGCAGCATAAATAGTGGCGCAACTTAAATAATTGACAAAGCATTTGCTGAAAATGTATAAATAGACGTGCGCGTTCAGCGCGGCGGCCAGATGTCTCTCGCCCGCCCAACTCCAGTTGGATCTTTTTTCTAGCAGGGCCCACTTAAAAACGTGACGTAACACATATTTGTTATTATGTATTATCAGCATTTGTGGCTAAAAAGTTTTGGGGACTTTTTTACTACCACTTTTGTCCAAGCTTTTATTGGTTGGCAGTCGAGCCAACTCAACAAAAGATGAGCTTTTTAAGATTAGATCCAGACCAACAGTGCTTCTAACACACGTAAACATCTATCGTCATTGTATCATCACATTAAGCGCCAAAAGCTTTTTTCTGGAACAAGCCCTGCTCTATCCGTGTACTGTATGTAGAGGTCAGACTCCGAGTCTACTGGATATCCCCACTTGCTATTTGTGATGAAGTACACAAGCGAATCAGATTTTAAATTTTTTTCTCCTTATACTATTATACAAAATAATAGTCCAACGAATGAAAAGTCCAATTTGATTCTATTGAACCAGTAAGAAAGTACGCAGACACGTTGTGACCTATGAGTGATGCCGTTTTAGCTGCGTCTCCATATACAGGAAAGTTTTTCTTTTTAGTTTGGCTTACTTTAACGAGGATCCCTCGCAGTAGCTTGGCCAGAGGTAGAATCCCAAGTCTGTGTTTTCACTCCTCGATTCCATAAATCCTCATCGCCCGGACCAAACTGCTGCCTTGCTAGCTAGCCTGCCAGCTACCTAGCTGCGCTAGCTCTTGGTGAAGTCATAACACGTACATGTGCAGAAGCAATGTGCAGTATGTTAAAATGGTGGCGGAAGTAATCATTGCAGCGATTGTCAGAAGGACAAAAGTTTTCGTGTTTTCATTCGAATAGGAAAATTCTGATTCTGCGTTTGTTTGTTTTTTCATCGCAAATTGACTTGACTTACAAACCACTCGTTCGTAGCTCTACTTGTAAGAATATGACTTTATTCTGATAAGATTACGACTGCCATTCAAGCTAGCACCGCCACTGGTTGTCACCTCTTTTTGATTATACATAAAAAAAAAGAAAAAAAAAACTTTAACCCATAACATTTCGTGTTATAGTAACACTCCATTATTAATACCTACAAGTCATTCTACCGATGTAGCAGGTGTGGCTAACGTTGACTTGTTTACAGTGTTAATCCTGCCTTTGTATTGGTAGCGAAACTGGACATGTGTTCACTGTGAATTTCAGAATCTTGTGTACATAAGTGAGGGCTTTGGGCAGAGACTTTAGTGAAGTGAGGCTCTATTCAACAAACTCCGTCTTTAAAATCCTAAGAAAGGTGACGTACACCAGTGTACAACTCAAGCGCGGCCCAATTCACTTCTGCAAAGCACACTTGCGTGCACGTACTGTAAGCCTCCGGCCGACCGACCTGAATAATGGAGAGGTTGCAACAAAAGGCAACATGCTAGGATTGTGGGGGAGGAAGTGGAATCGCAAAAGGCCCTCAGGTGAGCACCGCTCGCTTGCATGTGAATACACGTCAGCGCTCTAGCTCTCTCTTAACAGCTGTATCTACTCTTCTGCTTCTTCTTCCTCTTTCCGCTCACATCACACGAGTGCACGAGCTTGTCCAAGCGGAGGATAGCCCAGCAGGGATACATTGCATCTCATAAGAATAAAGTCACATTTTTTTTTTTCCATTCAAAAAGTTGAAACGGTACAGGAATAAAGTTGAATTTTTTTGGGGGGGGGGGAGTTGGAATCTTTTTCCGAAAGAAAAAGTCTTCATCGTGGTTCATTTTACGAGAATAAAGTCGTATTTTTTCCCTTTACAAAAGTTGTAATGTTAAAAGAATAAAGTTAGAATATCTTTAGGTAATAATAATAATATTAACAAGGGAATAAACTTACAAAAATATAGGCATTTTTTTAAATCCTGTAATCTTACAATAAGTCATAATTTCTTTCCAAGAATAAAGTTGCTTTTTTTTTTGTTCTCTTTTTTTTTCTTCATGTCATCGCGTGAAAACAGCCTCTGCCCATGCATTTCGTGACATTACGGTTGCTGTTTCCTGCATCACACTGAGAGCTGTTCTTAATATTTCGGTCACCCTATTTAGCAGCATGAGAGTGTCAAAATATTAGAAACAGCTGTCAGAATGAGCACACAGATGTAATGATATACAGTGGGCACGGTAAGTTTTCAGACCCCCTTAAATTTTCTACTCGTTGTTATAGTGCAGCCATTTGTTCAAATCATTAAAGTTCTTTTTTTTTCCCTCATTAATGTACACACAGCACCCCATATTGACAGAAAAAAAACTGAATTGTTGAAATTTTTGCTGATTTATTAAAACTGAATAACTGAAATATCACACAGCCAAAAGTATTCAGTCCCTTTGCTGTGACACTCCTATATTTAACTCGGGTGCTGTCCATTTCTTCTGATTATCCTTAAAATGGTTCTACACCTTCATTGGAGTCCAGCTGCGTTTGATTATACTGATTGGACTTGATTACGGGAGCCACACCCCTGTCTATATAAGACCTTACAGCTCACAGTGCATCCAAATCATGAGGTCAAAGGAACTGCCTGAAGAGCTCAGAGACAGGCAGATAGACAACCTGGGCAAGGTTACAAAAAAATCTGCTACACTTAAGGTTCCCAAGAGCACAGTGGCCTCCATAATCCTGAAATGGAAGTCGTTTGGGACGATCAGAACCCCTTCCTAGAGGTGGCCGTCCAGCCAAACTGAGCAATTGGGGGAGAAGAGCCTTGGTGAGAGAGGTAAAGAAGAAACCAAAGATCACTGTGGCTCCGCTC
Source organism: Phyllopteryx taeniolatus (assembly GCF_024500385.1). Classification (NCBI taxonomy): domain Eukaryota; kingdom Metazoa; phylum Chordata; class Actinopteri; order Syngnathiformes; family Syngnathidae; genus Phyllopteryx; species Phyllopteryx taeniolatus. The sequence continues at coordinate 13,726,639 of NC_084515.1, read as the reverse complement.
CGGAGATGCAGTCGGAAGATGGGCGAAAGTTCTAGAAAGTCAACCAAAACTGCAGCCCCTCCACCAGTCGGGGCTTTATGACAGAGTGGCGCCGACAGAAGCCTTTCCTCAGTGCAAGACACATGAAAGTCCGCATGGAGTTTGCTAAAGCAAAAAACCTGCACACAGCTAAAATACCGAAGGAGTGGCTTCAGAACAACTCCGTGACTGTTTTGGAATGGCCCAGCCAGAGCCCTGACTTAAACCCAATTGAGCATCTCTGGAGAGACCTGAAAATGGCTGCCCGCCAACGTTCACCATCCAACCAAGAACTTGAGAGGATCTGCGAGGAGGAATGGCAGATGATCCCCAAATCCAGGTGTGAAAAACTTGTTGTGTTGCATCATTCCCAAAAAGATTCATGGCTGTATTAGCTCAAAAGGGTGCTTCTACTAAATACTGAGCAAAGGGTCTGAATACTTACGGCCGTGTGATATTTCCGTTTTTCTTTTTTAATAAATCTGCAGAAATGTCATCAATTCCGGTTTTTTTCCCCTGTCAATATGGGGTGCTGTGTGTACATTAATGTGCAAAAAATGACTTCAATGATTTTAGCAATATAAAAAAAAGAGTGAAAAATTTTAGGGGGTCTGAATACTTTCCGTACCCACTGTATATCCCCCCCCCCCCCCCCCCCCCCCCCCAGTCGAAGAAGACTCTACAGTATTTATTTGCGGTAGTTGTCCTTGAGAGTGTGAACGGCGACGTGGCCGTCCGCACTCTGTGCCAGCTGCTCGTGCTGAGTCGCTCTGTCAGACAGACAACCCCGCACTTCTGCATTATTCATGCGCCGCCATAGAGATGGGTGGTGGTGGGGGGATCGGAAGTCCCAAGCAGCACTTTGACATGCAAAGAAGAGGGGCTATGGGATGCGGGGTTAAGAATCCATGCACCGCCTCCATCTGCTGTCGAGTGAGGCAGAGATTTATACACTCCTATTTAGTCATGCGCATACAATCTTCATTTTTGTTTGAAACAATATGGAAGTGTCACTCTCTGTACTGGAAATATGCCTCACAGAGGCTCATTAAGGCCTCCGTCCTCCCTTAAGGGCTTTTGTCTCACTAATCTACCTGCTCCGATACAATATGTCCATGTGCGTTATCGGATAATTACATAATCTCAACATTACCACTTTATTATCCCAAGATTACAACCTTTTTTTTTCTGAAAAATGTAACTTGCGTTGTTGTGAGAATTTAATGATTTATGTATTTTTTTAATACAAATAAAATACAACTGTATGATGATCACTGACGACTTTATTCAGAAAAATTCAACTATTCACATCAGACATCTTTTTTTTCTCCCAACTATTCTTTTACGTTTTCAAAAAGATTTTGCCTTTGCTCTCGGTGAAATTGCGACTTTATTCTCGTAAGATTACAACTTTTCCCCCCAACTCTAGTCTTGTAAAATGATGGCTTTATTTTTTCTTGAAATTATTACCACTTTATTCTTGTCTGATTACAACTTTTTCTTTGGGGGAAAAAAATACAACTTTGTTTTGAAAAAAACCAATTTGTCACAGAATCAAGAATTAAAGTAACAAAGAAACATTAGGAATGATATCAGTTTATTTAGTCCTCAATGTAATTTTGTGGAACCTAGAGAGGGCCAAAGTTGCTTTTCAAAAGGCCATTTTCATAATAACAATACAAAAAAAACAAAAAAAAAACAAAGGCAGTTCATGCTCTTTGTTGTATGAAGAGTGTATAGATTTAACCCCCCAAAAAAGGCAAATTCATTCTGATACTATTAGGAAGTTTTCCCCAATAAAGTTCTGACTTGATGGAACACAAACAGCCATCACTCCAAAAATATAATCATGATGAATATTTTGGAATATGAACTACGTACATTGTGTCCCTGCTCCATATTTGTCATATTTGCCTAATGCCCTACAAGGGGGAAAAAGAATAAAGCAAACGCTCCAGATTTCACATGGCGGCCATGTAAAGGAATGAGAGCGGATGTTTGCAAGATGGCGTTGGTCAGATTTGCCAGGGTGTTGACTCACTATGATTGAGTTGGAGCTGTGAGCGCGCTCCGCCGCCAGTTCTCCATTTGTCACCATCCCGGGCCGCGAGCTTGGCCGGCGGACGGCGGTCGGGACCGCCCGTGGTCGCCCCCGCCACACTCTAATCTGCCTCTTAGCATGCGCCGGCACGCCCGGCGGCCGCAGAGAGCTGCCCGTCTCGTGAAAACTAATCCACCGATCCTTTCAGTGTGTGCTAGTGGAGCGCAGGCAGTTAGAGCTCGTCGAGTGCGGGCCCTCCAAGCTCGGGAATCAATCGTGTGAAAGTGATACGCCGTGCAAATGGTCAAACGGCAGCTCCGTGTTTTAGGCGCCGTCCAAACGCGAGCTGTTAGCCTGTTGCGTCGAACATAAGCGGCTCGTTTTCACTCAGGCCTTCAACTACATTTGCGGGCATCGTTTTTCAACACAGAGGAGAAAAATCGTTTCAGTGATGTACACACTTCGTTTGAGGAAAGCGCTTTTCTCCAGTTGACAAGATGTCTTGCTTTCGTAGGACCCGAAAGCCACTTCGGACCGCTACACCGTGAGTTGGATTGGATGTCCCTTTCAGACAGAACTCACCAAGCCAAGTCCGAAGTGGCACATTCAGATACTCTCATTAGATGCGTAGCGACATCTGTTACCATTGCTTTCAACACAAACAGGCGTCGGCGGTGTGTCTTTGCTATTAAACTTGGATTGTGGCCCCTTGTAGACTAACGCTGTTCTCCCTCTGGTACTACGTAGGAAGCTGGAAATTTTCAAACTCTCACTTCAGTACCATACACACAGGACAGCGAGCCATGAAAAAGCCAGGTTAGATGGGCAGTGGGGCTCTTCTGGTCCTGTATTTTGTACCCCAAACCAACCGTGAGTAAGTGTACAAAAGCTGACTTGGATGGCCATTGTTAAAGGTGCTTTAGATCCTTAGTTGACCAATGGATTTGTAACCATTTCATGCTTCCAAATTTGTGGGAACAGTTTGAAAAAGGCCCTTTCACTTTTTGACCAGACGTCCTCAATTCTTTCACGACAATCTCAGTAATTCATTTTAACCTGCTGTTTACCAGACATCCACTTTTGGGGACTGATGAAAAAACGCTCTGTCGGGATTTAAAAAAAAAATGATCCTGGATCACTGCCCCTCTCGCCAACCTGGGCTTCTCCATCAGCCCCGCCTTCCTACACATCGGGCTGTACCGTCATTGGCTGCCGTTCGACCACCCTCCTCGCGATTTAACGACGCGGTCGGCATTCCCAGAGCGAATTGCGCCGGTTGCAGCCATATCGCTAACAATCTTCCCTTGATCAAGCAAAGCCAAACATGATATACGCGTAATTGTGGACAGGCGCATGCAGAATGTCTCGGAATGACAAGGGGGATATAAAGTGATAGAAAATGATTTATGAAAGAGGCTCAGTGGAGAGCGGGGCAATGAAAATGCCATCCTCCTGAAAATCTAATAAGCTTCCTGCGTGTGTGTGTGTGTGTGTCTGTATGTGTGTCTGTCTGAGAGAGAGAGAGAGAGAGAGAGAGAGAGAGAGAGGCGTTGACATGTACAGGAAGCCTTTTCACGCAGCGATCATGTATTAAACAGAATCCCCTTTCCTCCCACCGTCGTCGTCCTCCTCAAATATTCATGGCCAGAGATTTACTCATTAATCTTTCATTATCTACTATCTGGCTCTTTTGCATACATCAGACGTTGTTGGTAACACTCGCCGCCATTTCAGCGGTGCTTTGCACGTTTGCGCTGACTTGTTGACTCATGCACGGGCGCCATTGCGGTGACCGCAAGCTCCATTAAAGCTAATCCAAAAAGCCTTTTCGGTGCACTTTGTGCGGGATTGCATTAGTGGATGTTGATAGTGGCAGGCAAACAAAAAGGGAAATGCAGCAGGGCAACTTCAAAACTAAAATTTCAAAGTGCTAACATAGCAGTCTTGTCCAACTGCACAATCAGGTGGTCTCAAATGCACCACACCTGTCGCACAAGATGCGAATCGCAAGTCCTTTGCGCACAAGTTGCAAGTCGGCTGAGAGTCCAAGCAAAACAGGAAACCCGGTGGTAGAAACCTAACAATAGAAAAGTCGTAGCACCATAACCGGTTGAATTGACGACCCCTGTTCACAAAAAGCCGGTCAACACCAAGGCCTATCAGGTGAACGGGAATACGTAGGAAGAAAAGGAAGTAGAAACCTACCAATTTAAAACTAGTAGCAGCACAAACAGACGGACTCAAATGCACCACGCTTGTCATAGAAGGTGCATATCAAAGTCCTTATTCACAAAAAAGCTAGTTAGTCGTTCCCAGCTCCGGTTGAGTGCTGGATTTACGCTATTCACGAAAAATAGAGCCCATGGACTCAAACACACCACAGCCATCATTGAACATCCAAATCATAGTCCTCTCTTCGCGAAGGTTGGTCGATACCAGCCGAGAGTCCAGTCCAGCCAATTAGAAAACAGGATGTAGGAAGTTACCGGTAGCAGCAGAAGCCGATAGACTCATGCAACCCCACGAGTCACAGAACATCCAAATCAAAACCTTTTACTCACAAAAGGTTGGTCTGCATTGACTCCTATAAAAACAGACAGGACACACAAAACAGGAAGTCGAAAAATATCAATACAAAAACCAGTAGCTTCACCAACAGATGGACTTAAACTCACCACACTCGTCACAGAAGATCCAAATCACTGTCCTTTCTTTACATAAAGTTAGTCCATACAAACTGAGAGTCCAGACGGAAAACCAGGAAGTAAGAATCAGTCAGATGTATTCCTACCGGCTCTCAGTTTTGTTTAGTTTAATCATCTTGGTGTCCAGGCATTTAAAGGTTAGTGTGAGAGCGGGAGCATTTGATCAGGCCTGAGAAGAGCCGAGCTGAAAGCGCATACATTTGCATCTCCGTCATATACATTTCCATTTCGCTCCGACGGGGAGCTCATGATACATTCCCGCTGCCGCATACGAAACGACAATCAGAGCAAAGTTTTTCCCGACCGGCTCCCAGTCGAGCCTCGAGTGTGTTTTTCAAGTGTCAAACGGGCTGATTTGATCTTAATGGACGCGTTTGATGACGCCAGCGAGGGTGGAACTTTTCCACTTGAATCATTTGTAATTCAATCTATTGACTGAAGGGAAGAAAAGTTATTTGTTTTCTTTTTTTGGGTGTATACTCGTCAAAAGTGGTCGCCGAAAGTAGACCTCATCAAAAGTGAATGTTTTGCAACTTTTTTTTTTAGCTTTGGGGTCTTCCATTAGTCACCGAAAAGTAGGGCTGTAAAGACAAATGTATTTACTGTATCTCATTTGGTGCAGTACAGAGGATCTAGAAAGTTTCACAGCACTTTTGTTACAGGCTACAGCTGCATTTCAAAATTGTCTCCAAATTTTTTACGGGAGAGCACAAGTTGCCTGTTGAGTGTCAGGATCGAGTCCTAAATCACACCTTTAAATGTGCCTGTGAATTGTTTTTTTTTTGCCAAGAAAGCCAAGGGCGTATGAGCAAACCACGGCTTATGAGAAGCCAGTCTAGTTTCTTCCCTTTTCCCGCCTTCCGAAAATACGCTATCGGGCTGACGCAAAAGCCGCGCGGTGACGCTTCCCCGGTAATCTTCGGCGGGATCAACATCCTGACATCTGCGTCCTTTCTCACGCCGTAAGATTTTGTTTGTAAATGCCAAAGGCGCGTGATGAAAATATGCCGTTTCTCCCATCCGGCCCAGGCACCTTGGCACATTGGCCTTACCCAAGTTTGTCTCGTAAATTATACTGTTGCAGGTGTACAGAGTAATCATTTATCATCATATCTTTCCACAATTTTGTGACATACCACCGCCGTCTTTTTGTAAGCTCTTACAGTGTGAAAAGTATAAAGTTGCACAGGTCAGCATATTTATTCCCCCCCCCCCCCCCCCCCCCCCTTTGCTCAACGCCCCCACCGTGATTAAGGCCGTGCTGTGATCCCAGCGATTGGACGGCAAAACTATAGGAGGACAAACGTTGGGAGATAATGTGTAGGTCTTCACTTGGGCGGTGGGGCGGGAGACGCTGGTGGGCAGGGGGCTCCTATATCGAGCTGTTCCCTTTGGATCCTTGGGAATAATATTCAGCGGCTTAACACGACGAGTTTAAATGAGGCAAAAGTCGATGTTGTCCCCTTTTTAATGAGTCTTCTTAGAGCTCGTCATGGTAGAGCAGAGCCTGTTATCCTTCTCTGGCCGTCCCTGTGCTCTGACTAACTTATAACGACGCGCTCAATCACAAGTGCTTGTTAGTTTATTTTATGCGGCCATATTATTATTATCATTATTCTTATTGATGTAAACCACAATAGCCTGCTCATTTGAAAGGTTGCCTTCACATCGTCATTTGGCACTTTGCTTGCAGGGTAAGCATATAAGAGGTTATGGTTAGTGGTTGGGGTTAAATATAGTGGTGAGGGGTTAGGGCTTCAGGTTAGCTGTTACGATTTAGGTGTTGAGTTTAGGGGTTAGGGGTTGGGATTGGGGTTAATATTTGGGTTAATAATCATATAACGTATATTTGGCTGGGTTGTGGTTACGGTTAGGGTTTAGCTGTCATCTGTCTGCTTTTTCTGTGTAAATGGTACCAACATGGGATGCTGGGACGAAGACAAAGCGGCACTTTCTCTGCTTTGAGGTTCTATTACAGCTGCAACAGAAACCGGGAATTAGTGGCAAGCCATAGGGATCCGTGTGATTGACTGGCGAAGTTGTTTTTAACTGTCCTTCTCCCAAAATCAGCTGGGATGGACTCCAGCTCCCCCCGTGATCCTGAACAGTACTAGCGCTTGCAGAAAATGGATGGGTGGATGGTTTGTTCGTTGTTCTTCTAGCCCGCTGACTCATGTGACAGTGAATCAGTGCAGAGTCCTCATGCTGTTTCCACCACTCATGAAGGGGTATACGCGCCGCCCATCTGTTGTTATTTGAACACCCGCTGGCATCGCCGCGCATCCATTACGGCGATTCGCGATTTCGCCCTGCCAAAGCTCTAATACTCAGCTTAAATGTTTGCTTTTGCCTTTCCCGGGAACAGGTCGACGTCTCTCTGGGGGGGATGATCAAATTGGTATGAAACACAAGTGGAGGTAATGGAACATGTGACTTTGACCTAGCTTGACGAGCATTCCCAGCGGAGAAACTGCACCGAATAGCAATCGACACGCACTCTAATGAGACTCTCCTCCCACTGCGCCCGCCTCTCCGACAAACAAAGAGAGGCCTGGAAGAAGAGTCTCAAACTTCCTCGGATGCAAGACCCAAAAATGTACGACACTGGGAAGACTGTATTGACTTGAAATGAAAATATTTCACTCATGGAGTTGTCAGCACGAACAGATGTGCGCGTCGTAATTAATTGTGCACCGAGCATAACGAGCCGGACAAAGGCTTACCTGTCCGTGAAACCTCATTGTTATAAAACAATGCGAGTGGCGTCGAAATAAGATTCCATGCCAATCATTTAGATTAGAAACGTTAAGGAAAAAATATACATACATATATTTTGGAGAAAGAAGTCATATTATACCTTTACCGTAATGTTGTGATGCAATGTTGGCCCTCGCTGGCAGCGGAATTTCTGTATTCCTACTCAGCACTCACATTGTCTGAATAGAAATAAATGGAACAACCAAGGGTTCATTTGCGGGATTGATAGCTTACCTAGCTCCTTATCAGTATACGGCATGACTCATTATCACACAACAGCCATAGTTTTCTCAATAGGCATTTATTAAAAAATGATTATATCGATTAATAAGATCCAAGTCCCAGATCAGGCCAGAGCCAGTTCCCACGCTCACTTTGAGGCTCGATGTCGAAGTGTTGGTGGTTTGCGTTTGTCAACTTTGTCCACAGGCATCTTCATCTTCATCAGCTCAAATCACTTTCTCCATTTTGGATGGCAGCAAGCAAATCTTGCACACTGAATCTTGGATATCTCCACAATAATCAGTGAATAAATAGATATGTGTTAATAATGCATATGCTTGAAATGTATGCACCCTTGTCCAGGGGGTCCCAATACAGCAAGCATCTGAATCCTATATGCATTGTACGGCTGTGGTGTCCTTGAGCAAGACACTGATACCCCGAAATGCTCCCCGGCCGCTTCAGCTGCCCCCTGCCCCCTGCTCCAGTGTGTTCCACAAACATGTGCATGTGTATGTGTTCACTGTGCATATAAAATAGAAACTAATCATATTGTTATTGTACTGGAATGTGATGTGCATGCAAACGGTACATTCCATGGCTTAAGCCCAGTACGGCAAAGAGGGCAACCACATTACCTCGGAGTTACCAAACAATGATGCGTGTTTGTCATCAAGTGAACATTTGCTGCAATATATTTAGCATTTGTTCCTCTGTTGACTTTGTGCTGGTGCGTCTCCAAGCGCAATCTCCAATCTGCTGTGCATTAACGTTGTGGCAATGTTTTCCTCATTTGCTTGAGTCAAATCCTGCTGACGGAAAACAATCTGAAAAGGGGGGAATTACAGTGGCGGTGCGATTTTATGCCCGTCCTGTTCGTGAGAATTATCCACAAGACCTTTCAGACCGTGAACAGAATGTGAATTCTTCTTATTTTACACTGGCACGCACGAGCTCCTGACACGTTGTTATTTCCGACAAAGAGAGAAAGTCAATAATAGGTGTTGCGGCCCCTTAAAAAGGAGATGCAACGCTGTCTGGCATGCTAACAAGCCTGAGGTCGTAGAACGCAGCAGTAGGGATCACTTTGTCTAGTTATTGTTCTTCATCCTTTTTTCTAACTCAAAATGTCAAAGCTAAAAACAACTCCAGGCAACTAAATATTTTGTAATACATGCACTCTGGTAAATGTTAACTTTGGTGACAAAGCATTTGTATTGGACCGCCCGTTGGCATAGATTGTAGGACCGCTGGTCCTAATTCAAATGACTATGTCAGAGGCCGCATAGCTTTATCCATAGCCTTCACTCTTCCGGGTTTCTCTTTTAATTTTAGACAGATTTCACTCATCATGCGTTTGACTGCATCGCTTTATCCCGAGCCTATATTTAATCAAATGACTATGGAAAGATTCAAATGATTGTCCGGACGGCCGCGTAGCTTTATCCAAAACTTGCGTGCAGATTCCTATGACCGTGCAGACGACAGCGGAGCTTTATTCGTCAAGTTAGTCACATTTTTTTGCTGAAAGTCAGTCGTTTATATTTCCAACAAGGACATGAAACTTTTTGTGACCACCTGCTGACATCCCTTGAGTTTTAACCTGTATTTCCATATCATATCATTATCTACGTCAGTCTGCTTGCGAGTGTCTTACTTGCCTGCGGCAATGTGAAACCCCAACACGATCGCTTTCTCGCTCATTTATTGTCTTCAACGTAGAGCGTGAGGCCAAATAGCACCTCCTCCTTTTTTCCCCTTTTTGCGCTAATATTGTGAACTCCGTTTACAAAGGCTCCCACTTTGTCGGTAACACACGTTTGAACCCAAAGTGTGTGTGTGTGTGTGCGCTGTTTTGACACTCTTGTTACTCACGCTTTACTGGGCTGTGACTTATTTATTTCTTATTTTGAGGGGAGTTGGGATCACGCCGGTAACGGGATGCATCACCAGGTTGACGGTGCCTGAAGACGGCAGACATCTGACATGTGCTTTCGATGGGTTTTAATGAGGTCTAAAACCTTGTGAAACGTTTATTCACTCAACACAGATGGAGTAAGATGTCTATTAAGGTATATTGTATACCGTCGTACAATTGACGTCTAGTAAAAGTGTTTAACCCTCAAGAGTTTACAACCTTTTCAGTTTGTTTTTTTTTTGTTTTTTTTAGAGATGTTTTATGTTCTTTCACTGCATGAAGTATTTATTAGCTAACATCAGTTCTTGTCATTGGTATATATTTGTTTCTTTTTTCTTTTTAAACCCTTCAAATTTCTGTTAGCACAAGGTGCAGGTTGTAAAACAACCTTAGCTTTAGCTTTATCCATAGCGTGTTTTTCTGTGTAGATTTTTTTGACAGCTTCAATTCACTGTCTTTACTGTCAACAAGCGAAACCTGTAGAACTTGTTTTTGGACATATATGATGGATAAGTCTGCTCAAATGTTACTTAAACTGTTCCATGCCATCAATGTTTAATGTCCTTTTATTGGGTTTGCAAGATCATTTGGGTTGGAAATGCCCAGAATGCCCTTTTTCAAGCTATTCTAGTTGGTCTTTTAGCCTGGCTGGATTTCTCATAAATCTTTGATATGTAAATAAGCTTTGTTCTGATTGGATGAATCTTCATTTGAAATATAGAATACAGCTTTGTTCTGATTGGTCCTTGGCAATAGCATGGTGTCTTGTGGCTAGTGGCGGCCAAGTGATCATAGCATCATCGCGTGTTGTATCATTGTGAAGCATAATTTAAAAATTATTGGCCCACTAATAGGGAACGTGCTGAAAGGGGACGTGGGTGAAAATTTATTTTGCAGTTATGCTGGTCATCCACTCTCATTCGTTTGACTTGGACCTGCATGCGATGTTCATAGCTGGTGACAATGACTTCAAGCTTCGCTATTTATAGCCACAGTTAAAAAATTCGGAATATAATCGAGTATTGTTGTAAAACACAACACATTTACAGTGTGCCTGTAGACTGTATATGTATGGCTGACACTCGCTCGTTTAAAACCCGAAAATGCCGTGTTGCCGTTCAGGTGTGTTGAGTGGGTGGGTTCCAACCAACCACGAAGTGGGCAGGTACTTGAATATTAATTGACGAAGCGCCGTCACGACGACGGCGATTTGAAATCCACACGTTTTGCAAGCCTTATGCCTCATTGTTCATTGCCTGTTGCATTAAAGACCGACAAACCGCATAGATGTCAAACCTAAACCATGTCACAGACTCATTTGAACCTTTATTATGCATAACACGGTTGAATGGGACATTAGGTAGAAAGTATTTCAACGTTTTATGATGGCAACAGGTAATATTTCTTAATATAGTCGAGAAAATGTCTGACTAAAGATGCTAATTGAAAATAATTGCTGTTGGGAGCGTTTTGATCATGCAACTTGTTCAGTTCTGTCAGGCCTCCACTCACTCTTGGCTTGATGGAACAAACAGTGCTCAGACTGTAATGAGGTGCAGCTCTACGCCACCTTGAAGTCTCTTCTTTTAATTCCTCTCACCGTGGTTCTTAAAATAGACTTGAGTACTTTATTTTGCCCCTCGGAAACCTTTTGAGAGCATGTAGTACTTCACTACTACAGCCAGTAGCTTTGTTATTGTTTAGCTGTTAAGATTAGCAACCATTCTGAATTCTATGAAAGTCAGATTATGGAGCTCTAATATTACCTTCAAAGGTGGAAGATTGCAGAATTGTCATCCCTCTGTTGTGTGTCACCGCCATTTATACAGAATAGCAACACAGCAACTGGCCAGTAAAATGTCTTCATCAATGTACTAACCTCGGAAGGTGGAAAAAGTCCAGGTCAAATTTACACTCCTTTTTCTGTGTTAATGACGCTTGTACAGAACAAGCAGTTTTACAGGAAAAAGATGTCAAAATGCATTTGTGGATGTAGCTTTAATACGACTTCAAAAGGCGCAAAATTATCTATTATTATTTATTTCCCCCGTTCCCTGGCAATGGATATTGTATAGAACAGCGACACGGGATAAAGCAGATCTCTATATCTCGTTGGATGCAGCTCTAATATTACCTCGAAAGGCAGGAAGTTTCCAGATCGATTTAGTCTCCTCCATTTTATCTTCATACAGAGCAGCTACACAGGAAAAAAATGGTAAAATGTCTTCACGGATACTATTTCCGAAGGTGGAATTTTGTCTTTGCCTCCCATTCCATGTCAGTGCAGGTGAAAATATAATGTTCAGCTTCTAGCAGTGTGGCATGGACTGTGTGTCTCAGACTAATGATGTCAGGAATGACACACGGCTAACAGATGCGGTCCACAGGAGTTTAACCGCTTTCCCGTTGGCCACACTGCAAATAAATCGCCGTATCTGATCAATGCTACACCTTCATCCATCAGCGTGAACACTCCCATGCATGGTCATTAGAGCCGTTTCCTGTGCGCCTGTGACTAAAGACTGGACATGCTCTAATACAATCACTTTGCTGCCGCATGCTCACTTGTGTGCCGTCTCCACATGTGGCCTGGCGATATGGAGGTACAAATGTAACTCCCTCCTTCCGTGTGAGTCATCCGTCTGACTAACTTATGGAACACATCAAGAGAACTGGGCTATGAGGGGCACCATCTGAGGCTTATTTTTAGATGAAAAGGGGAGCGAGTGGGATGGGGGAACCTTGGTAAACATGCCACACCGACAATCAGCCGTTTTCAAATTTCTATTTTACATCCGTCTTTGGCTGCCTCCTGTGCAGATCTGTTTGTCAACTCAGTAGGGAGAGGCTATATCGGCTCTGATCTGTCCCTCCAACTGATGGCGACGGCTGTGGTGGCGTAGCGGCGTCGCAGGAGTCTTGACTGTTCCCGCTCCGGCGCAGGCCTGCTCAACAAATGGTCTCTTTGATAACGACCGCAGAGCTCTAGCGGCAACATCTGGAAACATCTGCCCACGTCATGCAACGGCTCGCTCATCAGGAGTAGAGTACTGTACTGGGTACATGCGTGGAGGTCCGCTACATCAGAAGGCGGAAACCAAGAGTTAGGGTTGCAGTTAGGCCACCGGCATTACCTCCAAAAGTCGAAAAAAAAAAATTTAGAAAAAAATTAAAGGGTTGGAGTTGCGGTTAAAATACTCCCTCCTGAAAGCGGAAACAAAAGGTTCTGAAGACGGAAACTGAGGGTTAGTGTTCCGATACTCCATCCAAAGGTGGAAACGAAGGGTTAGGGTCAGGACTCTCAAAGTATCTCTGAAGAAAGAAACAAAGGTTTGGATTTAGGGTTCGGGTTCTGATACTGCCTCAAAAGGTTGAAACAAAGGGTTAGGATTTAGATACTACCTCTGAAGATGGAAACAGAGTGTTAGGCTTAGGGCTCTCACACTACCTCTAAAGACGGAAACAAAGAGCTGAGTTTAGGGTTAAAGTTCATCCAAAGATGGAAACAGAGGGTAAGGGTTCAGGTACTACCTCCACAGGGACCGACAAAGGGTCAGGGTTTTGATATGACCACCGAAGTTTGAAACAACAGATTAGAATTATGATAATCCCTCCGAAGATGAAGACCAATGGTTTAGGGTAAGGGCTCAGGTTCGGGTTTAGGGGTTTGGGGTTAGAAGTAAAGCCTACTACCTGAGAAAGAAGAAACAAATAGTTTTGTGTTTGGTTTATGATACTACCTCCAAAGGTGGAAACAAATGTGTAGAGTTAGGGATTTGATACTATCTCTAAAGATTAAAGCAAAGGGATAAGGTTCCGATACTACCTGCAAAGGCGGAAACAAAGGGTTAGCGTCCCTGTCCCCGATTATTGTTTGTTAGCATGTCTTGTTCTGACTGATGCGTTTGATACGGCGCGGTTTTTGAAGTTTCCCTTGGATTTAAGTGGAAAACCAGACCATCCCATAGCACAGTTGAGCTGAATCGAGCCGGCAGTGTGCAGTTAGCAGCATTAGCAATCCACCAGGGACTGACTGCTGCCTTCAGTGGCACAAAGCATGAGTAGACAATGCGGCAAATTGTGCATTGCCACCAATGACGTGTCGTCTTGGTTCCCATTCTTTTTGAAGGCAACAAAACACTGGAGATCAGTTTTGGATTCACAGCCTGCTCAGTGTGCCGCGCCAACGTTCTCTGAAATTCCCTGGAACAATCTCATATTTATCTAGGAAAATCGAAACATCCTGCCGTCTCGGTTACCAAAGACACTGTGCTTTTAATAAACCTCCGATTCCCAAATCAATCTGAATTAAAGTATTTGATTACCAGTTTCCTAGCAACCCAAAGACCATGGCCATCTGTTGCTTGTGCAGACAGACGAACCGGCACTCTCATAGCCAGCAGGGAGGAATTCCACCACGCTTTCAATCTTTCAAGCTCTCTATTTTTTACTTACACCAGGCATAAGATTGATGGAATTTGTGTCTACAAAGCAACCCCACTAAAACTGTTTTCCAGAGTGCATTCTCTTCAATAATTCACTCTTGGATGGAAGGAAATAAATGTAATATTCATACAGACAAATGTCCCACTCTATTCCATCCGGGTCCTCGGAGGGATTCTGTGAAGATGCTCGCTCTGCGAGTCGGCCACGGATACGCTTGGACCGAGTATTGGTGCGCAGCGACGGCGCCTGTGGGAAGGCTGCCGAGCGTGTCGGGTACCGGCTTGTTTATCAATAGTGCATGCCCGGCTTCCCGCCCCCCTCCCACTAAGCTCACCGGACAGTGGAGGATTGCAATGATATAGCACTGCTGTTGGATGTTAACAAGCCACAGGACGATTTCATTTATGAGAAAACCCGCATTCACGATGTGCACTCTGTATCACCTTGACCTTCAAAGCAATTCTACCACGAGGATGCGGAACATTCTGGCGTGAATAACGTGCGCAGACGTGTCGTGCAGCTCAAGTGAATGCAGAAAAACACAGGTCCACGAAATCTCTGTTTTCTCCTGCATGTATCCAAAGTGTGTCGCTAAACAGCTAACCAACCAATGTGTTTAACTCCACCCATGACGTGGAAGCTATCCTAGGTGAAGCTCAAGAGCCATTTTCAAGTGATGGAAAGAGTACAACACTCTCATGCAGAAGCACTAGTATCCAGAAACGCCCACATCACCAACGGGTGTGCGCCTCCTACTTACTATGTCAAAGCCAAAAGGTAAGCAGAGCTGCATTGCATAAGCCAACAGTGATAGGCGGCACTTGATTGCCGGCTGAATGCGGTGGTAGGGTGGGGGCTGTTTGTGTTTGGGGATATCCGTGTGCCACATAGACACAGTGCATTGTATGAAGTACTGCCTCTGCAAGTGCTAGTTCTTATTTTTGCTTGCTCCGCCTACCCCCACATCCCAGGTTCAAGTAGAAACACTTTAGCCACGCCCCCCCACAAATCGGGAAAACTGAAAGGCTTAAAAACAGTGAGTGCTAAACTCTACAATTGAGTAGTACAGTTCTCCATCTTTGCACACGTTTTCACCAATTATCTGTCTTTTATAATGTACTGTATTGATAAATTATAAATCTCTGAAGTCACTCTACAGTGTCTTGATGTAAAGGAGTTGAATCAATACAGTGGAACCCCGATTTACGTACTTAATTGGTTCTTGAATGGGGTTTGTAAATTCCAACGTTTGTATAGTCAACATTTGAATTTGAACCTTTCCCATAAGAGATCATGTCAACATAATTGTTTACAGCCTTGACAAAAGGGGTCAGCGTACAAACATAGTTAAAAGAAATCAAGCAATAAAGTACAAATAACAGAACATTAAATCATCAATTAAAATGGCAAATGATAACGTGAGTAGGCAGTCCGGAATACTGTAGGTGTGTCTTGCGTTTGGACTTGAACGGCCGTAATGAATTTGTGTTTCTCTAGTGCACTTGCGAGCATGCTCTGCATTGGATGCGCCATTGATATGCTCGTGCCAAATAGTCTGTTTTCAAGTCCTCTGTCTCGCCCACATTGAGCTGGAAAACCGCAAAAAATAAAGGGGCACAATGAGGCACTACGCAAAGTAGCGACCGACCACAAACAATGACTGCATCACCCGGTACAGAATGGCGGCACTGCCCGGCACAGGTACGAATGAAACGTTTGCCCACTGCGACAAGGAAAAAATGCACAATACAGTATCTCTCCTTTAAGTGTAGGTTTAGTCGCTATGGTTGTCATGCCCACTTTTAGGGTAGCTTTACATATTCTGGATACAATCGATCAATGGGTTATGGCTACTCTATACTTTCCTCCAATGGCGCCACGAGGACGTTTGCACAAATCAATGTTCTTCGGTTTAGGAATCATTTAAACGAGGTCTTTTTCCAAATGTGTGCGTAGGAATTCGCTGACATGCTTCGACGCTGGCCTCGATAAAGGACCATCTTTTAATAGACCCTCAAAAAGATTGGCGGCCCAAGTTGCATTACAATAATTGCCCGCTGCTGGAAATATCAGTGTGAATATTGAATTTAAGATGAGGAAACGCCAGTGGATTTTATTTTATGGCAGACGTCATTGCAAATGTGTTCACACACTTTCAGTCACTCGCGCGAGTTTCATTTATATTTCATCGTCTTCGCTTTTCCTCATGCCGTAAATCCTCTCTCGCATATTAATCACTAAGCGCAGCGTTTAAGTATGTAGCCTCATTTGTCCTAACATTTTTTGAAACTGTAAAATAAAAAAAAACACACACACACAAAACAGCCTGCCACCATCAATCAAACTATAAAAAACGTCTGCACACTTTGCCATTGCGAATCAAACCCAACATCTTGCTCAGTTTCGGGCATGCGCCCTTGAGACTTTTTAATGCGTCCCCTTATGATGCACGTTCACCCAGTTTCATGTTGATCGGTGAATCTGGTCTTGGGTTAGGGTTATTTTTATCTTTACCCCCGTTTTCACAGCAAAGCCTCAATACCATCAATTTATTGTCGCCTGTTTGTCCGGTGTACCTGCTTCCGACTGAGGCTAATTTGGGCAAACTCCCTAGTAAGAGTTCGTCAAAGTACGTGCCCTGCAATTTACCTCCAAAATGGCTGCTTCCAACCAAAATTCTTGGGGGGGTTATTTCAACCTCTTTTTCACTACAAATCCATGTGATGATCATCAAACTTTGACGCCATGCTTCGGCAGCATTTTATGGCTCGGGCAAAAACGATTTACTATTTTGTGTGAAGGATACCTGCATCCGGGGTTTATTTAGGAAAATGAAAATGCTAAGATTTGGCGCAAATTACTTCTTCAAACCAAATGTTTTTTTGTTTTTTTTACAACCAGCCTGTACGTCACCATGGATCAAGCATTTTAGAGTATAAAAATGTCTGCAAAACAACCAAATCAGTGTTTCAAGATGTTCCTGAACTATTAATTCCTCCTCCGAGTCTGCTCTTTTTGCTTTTTGCTGTGCACTGCAGCACTGTGCGTGTATATATATATATATATATATATATATAGACTGCATGCGCAATAATGTTCTGCTATAATTAGCAGCGAGATTTGCACACTCACACGTTGGCCGCTTTCCTGTTTTAATGAGCAACACGACATGGAGAAAAGGGATGTAACGCATCGCTTAACACTCCTGTTATGTCGCGGATCAAATTGTTTTGAGGTTTTAAAAAAAACAACATTTTTGAAATGACAAAACATGCATAACATGTTTCTGTTGTCCTTATTTGTTTTTATTTTCTCATTTTTATCATACATTTCTTGCAATATAATATATATATATATATATATATTTTGCCTCATACCAAAATGGCCGACTTCCTGATCAATTTTGGACATGGGTTCATGAGACCTTTTGTGTCTTTTGAATGATATTTCCACCCAATTTCATGTCCATTGGGAAAACCGGTGCTTTGCCACCCATTTGTCAAGTATACCTTCTTTCGATTGGCGCTCATTTGGCTGAATTCCTTGGCAGCGGTTTTTCAAAGTTAGTTCGAGATGTTTTGTACGAACTTCCTCAGCGGGCACTTGAAGAAAATGATTGTTTGCGTTAGCTTTTGTCTTTTCCTCCTTCCTTCTCTCTGTCCCTCAAGCACACCGCCGCTTGCATCATTACACCATTCAGCTGCTGGCGCTGGTGTTAAAGGGGCAATGCGGCCCCCTTTGGAATCCCTCAATGGGGCGTTATTAGTAGTCTGTGGGGAAATAAAGTGACCCATCTGTGGAGGTGCTGATGAGGGGGGTGCATCCTGGGAGGGATTAACTACTGACACATGGAGCCTGTACTAAGGAGGTGTTGGAAGGGCTCCATCTTTACATATAGGATAAGTGCAAGCTTTGTTTTTTTTTCAACCAACACATACACACACACACACGTATAGTGGCTTCTTTGCATCGTTATTAAATTTGTAGCGGGGCCACATCTGGTGACAGGCACCCTCAGAACAAAAGCCGGAGGGAGGAGTGTGGGCGGCGGTAAGGTTAAAAACGCGGCGTGGCGTATTAGTGTGCGTGCGCACGCGCCGAGCATCTGTCACCGTCTAATTGGAGGGTGTCAGGTGCGGGGCCCGCTGGGGCCCGCAATCCGTCCGCCCACGACATGAATCGACATAACATCTTTATTTATTATTGCACGGCCGACTCCGAGGTTTGGCGAACCGTGACAAGTCTGGCGGCGGATCGACAAGGCGGGGAACGGCGTTGCCTTTCACGCAGAACCGAGCGAAGCGCGCCATGGATGCGATCGTGTGCACTAGTGTGTGCCAGACGGTTTTGCACGATCCTCAGCATGAGCCACTTTTACGCAGTTTCCACAAAATAAAGACAAATCGGAGACGTGGCTCGTATTGCCGAGACTTTTGCTTGCTAAGATCCCAACTAGCAGTGGCTTAATTGCGTGTTACCTCTAGCAGACTGTTGGTGGGCACGTTGCGCGTGATTTACTAACACTCCAAACATTTACAAACATCCCACAGAATAGACGCTAAATTGCATGTTCACTTACACGAACAGATTGTGTGTGCTGTTGGCAACGGGTGTAAAAGTGCTGGAGACCACCGTAAAGAGGGTTTTGCACTTGCACTAGATAGCGCTGATAGTTTTCACCTTGGAACAATTGGCAAAACAGCGCAGAAATTTCGTTTATTTGGAATTGTCAGTGTAAGACAAAACAAACATTTCTCAGTTACAGAAAATAAATTGATCGCGCCATAGGTGAAGCCAGCAACTGCACAAAAGCCATGTTTTGTGTTGATTGCCCATACTGCGTAAGATTGTTTTAGAAGCCGAAAAGCTGATCTGGGAGTGGCTAGGAGTCAGGACTAATTGTCGATTGTTCAAATGATCTAGACTTGAGGAAATGCAGAGTTTAAAAAAGGTTTTGTCATATGGCATGACTCCTTCTTGTGACTGGGTCCAAGTCAGACCTAACTCCATTCGGAAGCTCCAACATCGCATTGCTGAATCAATTCATTTTGTTCCTGGCATTTCAAAAATGTTCACACACGTTGGAAACATCCGTTTTCCCAGTCACCGCAAATTTCGTCTGCCCTCCTTGTCACGGTTACACACAGCGGTATCGTTTGACGTGCTATTTCAAGACTCAAAATCAACCATTGCAATTTGTCTCAGGTTTTATAAATCACATTGCGCATGCTAAATTCATCTATTTGCTTATACTTACTCCGCAATCAAGTTTGCACCCGTTTTTGCATGTCCAAACCTGTTGTAAATCAGGCTCTTAGTGTGCTGGCGAGACAGACCAATTTTCAGGGCCCTCAACATGAGCCCAATTCAACTGTTAAGGGAAAATGGACACTCCAGAGATGAAACACTAGAGTCTACATTTATTCCTCATTATTTTTCCACACAGAACCCAGCAAAGCGTGATCTTACCACAAGTGTGTACCGGTGTATGGAAGACCAGTTTGGACTCCATCAAAATGAGCCCCTTCCACACAATTTCTGCTAAATGGAAACGTAAACTGAGACCTAACATGAAAGTCTGCAAAGGCCTGTGCCTTTCAGACAAGCCCAGCAAAGTGAGATATTGGCCCGACTGTGTCAGGGAAGCCTCAGATTCCCTTCCCGCCAGCTCGATAACGAGGGCAAGCATACTTCAGCAGCCAGGCCGATTAATGAGCCCAATTAAGCGGCTTGGCAGCAACTATACAACTGCACTCTTCAATCACTCGGGTGTACCTAAATTACACTTGAATGACTAGATATAGTGTCGGGCTGGAAATAGATCTCCTGTGCCGAGAGGAGAGACAAGATAATGTAACGTCACTCAGCGTAAATCGGGTCTGCTTGGCTTCCTGGTCCGCAAATAGAATTTTGCTAACAAGAGGAAGACGTTCCGACCGAGGGTCGATACCCTCTCACTCACCCTCCAGTGTTTGCAGCATTTCCTTGTTCTTGTCCACCTGCATGCACGCCGGGTTAGGGTTAGGTGAGACAACTTTGTCCTAAACCTAACGCTAAACATAAACCCTGACCCTCAAATCCTAACTTGAACCTTAATACTAATTTATAACCTAAAACCTTTTCAAATTGTGCTGCCTATTACGGATTTCCCTGTTTCAGGATAACCTAATGTCGTGCATGCTGAATGTATCGTATTTTCTTAATAGTGGCCGTCCCGTCCCTTTAACTTATTCATTGCTGTGGACATTGATATTCGTCAGCGGGAATCCAACCATTTACTGCCGCTGACGTATATATTCGTCAATTACGTTTTTCAACGGGTAGACGTGGACCTGTGTCTCTTTGAAATTCAGGTTTCTAAAACAATGTAGTGAATAACAGATCCCTGTAGATGGCGGCATTGCATTTCTTTGGATTTGAGATCAAGATAAAGATTAGGAGTTACATTTTGGCTTGTCAAGTTGATGATGTGTAAGAGAAACACGGAAGTCGGAGGAGTTTAGTCACCTCACACTCGAGCAACGTATGTATTTGTACGGCATAAACACAGTATGTGTTGCAGTAGGTAATAGAAAGTGTATGTCGCGATCGTGAGAAAAGATGACAGTTCATGGAGTGAATGGCGAACGACGTAAAAGGCACTGACGTTCAATTTGAGCTATAAGCTGAGGCAGTGTCACTCACGGCGCGTTTCGTAGTTCTGTATCTGTAAATAAATGATTTTGGCATTTAAAAAAAGCCCTTTTTAGCCTTGTTTTCGTTTTTATAGTTGAAGGTGTCTCAAAAGCGAAAACGTATTAGCGTCAAAGTCACTCTTCTGCTTGACATGTTTCTTTTCACAGAAAATAAATATTTTTCTCTGCTCTTAGGTCAAAGCAGTGTTTTTGGGTGAAACCCACCCATGTTCTATTGCTGATTAATAAAGAACAGGAAAAAGCTAGAAACAAAAAGTCGACTCTCGCTTTTGGTAGATTCAGTGCTTATAGTGTGAAAGAACACGATATTCTGTGGATCTTGAAAGATCAGTCAAAATGCTCTCAAAACCGTTGGCAATATGGGGAACTCTGCTTTGAAAACAGCTGGCAGCGAATGAGTAAATCAATGGCGTGCACTAATTATCCACTTAAGACCACAAAAGGGATCCAATCAAGGCATCCCTTAAAAAACAGAATTATCGTATCTCTTTTCAGGGGCACTATTTTTCACACGTGGACATTTGAAAGTTTCCGCCGCAAACCAGAATGGCAGCCCCTACCATAAAGATTCCTTCACATTTTTGACTAACCCGCTAATGTTACAAGCAAATGAGTTATTAAAGGAATAATGGTGTGCGGCATCTGTATGTTAAACACCGTTCATTCGGCCTCCTGCCAGCGCGCCTGAGTCAATCTTTTTCCGTATTGCGACAAACATGCCGGCCAGCAGCTGTCACTCACCGACCGGCCGCCTGCTCCAAATGGACCGACGATGAATATTCTGCGGCCGCGGCGAACCTGCTTGAGTGACAGCCGCTGCTCGGTACGTGTCCGGTTACTGCCGATCAGGGGAAAGACCCTGAGGGCAGCTTTCGCTGCGGGGAAGGGAAAAAAATGAATAGGGGAAATTATGACATCTGCATGCGCCGCAAGGTGTTCGAATTCCTGCTGCACTTGAGAAAATATAGTTGATTCTAGTCTTCAGAAGAGCTATAATAAAGTTTTGAAAATGCATTCAGGCAGCAAACGGCCGTAAAGTTTGCTGACTCGCCATCAAACATGAAACTATTGCAATAAGTGAGCGCCACAAGGTCGGAGCCAGTTTAACTTGGCGACATGAAATTTGGTAAACGGGTCTATCATGAGTATGTAAAGCCACAAAAAAAGTCTCAGGAACCTCTCCGTCCATTTGGTTTTAAAGTGGCCATTTTGGGGTCCTTATTGGTCATTTCCAGGAGTCCTCCAGAAATGTTGTCTGATTGCTACCAAATGTAACTACGTATAAACATATCAACAATGCTAAATTACAAAATATTGGAGTTTTTGACCTTGCGTATCGGTGGTGCATGCTGGTGAAGTTTAATTACTCGCCATAAAACACGAAACCCTATTAAATCAGATTAGCCAGATAAAACGGATGTACTTCGGAACATAACATTTGGTAACCATGTCTACCACGATTAAACCCACAAAGAAGTCTCATGAAGCCATGCTTGAAAAGAGAGGAAGCGGTCCTTTTAGCCATTTGTAGGTTGTCCTTAAAAAATGAAATTGGCATACAGGTTACTACCAAATGTTAATCAAGTGCACTGAACAGCTGGGATGCCAACTTCCGAGGAATTTGAGTATTTGTTGCGTGTGGGCAGAACGTGGCGACAAAGGTTTACTGGCTCACCGTAAAACACCAAATTTGAGGACAGATCTTGACCAAACGTCTGAGCTATGTGACGAAGGCCTGAACAGGTTCATCGGTGCCCCCTACTGGCAAAAATGTACAGAGACAATAACGATATTCCAAAATGGAGGCCTTGCGGGCAATTACATGTGAAAACTTCACTATTCGTCGTCCTGCTTTCTGCTCTGGACCCGAAATCCATCATGTATACGAGCAGTTGCGTAATGCAGATGTTGCGACACAGCTGTCAAAATGTTAAGTGATGTCATTTGAAATGTGACATGCCGCTAATTACAAATAATGCCTCCCAAGCAATAAGAGCCATCTGTCAGATTTAACAAATGGACATTTTTTTTTTTTTTTTTTTTTTCCCCTTCAAATCTTAAAACAGCTATATTTAGTCCGTATTTTTTATTTTTTTTTTGTGTCTCTATGGGCTTTTGTTCTCTTCGCCGAAAATAGCTCTTTGCGAACTGTCAGCCCCGAACCATTGGTGAGTATTTCGGGGTGCGTCAATCACAGATTATACATCTTTGTTGAGTTCAGACAAGCAGGAAGGCGAACAAAACGAATGAAGAAAAGGGATTATTAGCACACGAGGTCAAAATAGCCAGGGGGTTAAGTATAAAAATATCCCTTTATTGGAAGTGACTCATTCTCACTAATAGCTCATGGAGGTCTTGAAAACAACACACTTAGCACAGCAGGTCATTTAAATATATTGGAGAGGATAATTTAATAAGCGCCTTCAAAACACACAATCGACCATGTCGACAGCTTTTCTTCATCTTCGTATTAGTCAATGGAGTGATGCACGGTGTTTGTTTTTCTTTTTGCTGCAGAACAGTGTTGTCGTCGCGTCCACGTGCCAGCACGGTGATGTCAAACCTAAAAAAAAAAACACACAAAAAAACAAACAGACACGAGCTGTTCCGACCGGACCGTCAAATAGCAGCACGGCCGAAATGAAAACACTCTGAAGTGACAAGAATATTTGCGCTATTCCCATGCCCAGTTTATTGAATTATGCACTTTATTTGATATTTTTTTTGTGGTCACTTGGATTCATCTGTAAGAAAATGGAGATGATGGATGTAGAGTTGGGGAAAAAATGGATTTATGCTGGCGGGATTCGACGTTTAGGCAATGGATGATTGAAGGATGTCGTGTGGAGGATTGAGGGGCGGATCGCAAGGATGAATATCCTGAATTAAACTGTAGAGAGACATACTGTATGGGTAGGTGATAGATGGAATGAATAGCTGGACATATAAATATACAGTAGAGCCGGAAGAAGTGATGAATGGTTCGAAGCACTGTGGGATGGATGCGTAGGAGGATGGGAATGTGGATTGAAGGGTAGATAATGGATGGATGGAAGGTTGGAAGAATGGTCGGATGGATCGATGGTTGCGTTGATGCATGAATGACTGATGGATTTATTGTAGGCACGTCACACAGGTTTCATTCACCAACAGGTTTAATTTAGTTTGGTGTGTAGTTTTTGTTTCGTTGTTTTGTTGTGCTTTGTTACTCGGGGAAAATCCCAGTTCGGTGCGTTCCTTGATTTTAAGGTCACGGTTCGGGTCACTTTGGGTACAGTAAGGGAACGACGTTGAAAATATAACGGGTGTTTTCTTATTTAATGAAAATGAAACACGCAAAATTGCAAACTTCTAGCAGTACATTCATAAATGGAGAACGTATGCAATTAAATCATGAAATCCATATTCAAGAATGTACAGTATACTCTCTAAGGACAGCGCAAAATCAATCATTTGTCTTATTTTCACGAAATAAACAGTGCAAACAAGTTCAACAGTAACCGTTCGAAAAGTCTAAATTATGATGCTATGAAAACATCAATGGATGGCATTTGGTATCGCTCGGCATGACATGCGCTATCCAGAGGCTGAGCTGCACTGTAGTTGTTTACACAATGAACGTGTGGCAGTTCCACTTACCCTAATATGTTTCCGCGTGGGAAAGCAAATTGTCCTGTTTACGAACACATGTACCATTACTATTAATTACAGCTCTGTGCTTTGTGGCTGGAAATCCGGCTAAATTCTCCTGAGAAAGAACATGCTCTTTCCGATGATATTTGGCAAAACTCGACGCCGACGACGCGCCCGGGCTCGCACGTCGGCTCCAATTTGAGTCATCACACACGCCGCAATGAGCATCTCTCACCCGCGACACACTCTTCTTCTTCATTAACATTCATTTTCTTTGGGCTATGGGGCGGGTTCAAGAAGTCACCCACCGCTCCCTTTTTTAGGGAGGACGCACTTTAGGAAAAGCAAGTAGTGGTGATCCTGAGGGGATTTCTTCCACAAAAGAGCAATTGAGAGCAAGTAGTTCCCAGCAACACACACTAACAACAGACTGGCACTAGACCCGCTTGTGGTTTTGTTGAGCTATAAAAGAAATTGAGATTGCAGTTTTTGCGAGTTTGCATTACTATGCCGGGAAGTGGGTCTACTAAATCCAGCGCATGGTGCGCAAGAGGTTTTAGTCGACTTTTTGTAGTCGACTAAAATGTGATGAAAGCCGACTTGAACGCGATGAATCGAGGATGTCGTTGATCGTGCAGCAGCACTATGGCAAGACTTTTCAACATTTAACGGCATTTATTGCAAATATCTCCAATTCAATTGCAGATAGCCGCGATGTGAATGACTGATATTGTAACAAGCTGTAACTGTAGTTTGAGATAGCGACAATTCTGATTCTGACTAGACATCATTCCTTGTCCATATATCTTGAATTAAACCTGACCTGCCTACGTTCCTTTTCAGAAATCTTAAATCCACCGTTTCACGCGTAACACAGGTCGTCAAAATGAGTCTGTAAGATCTTTTGATTTTTTTGTTGAATGCTTTTGACTGAGGGTTTTGGTAATATTTGTGGATGGAGGATGAAAAGCAAGTAGTGGTGATCCCGAGGGACTTGTTCCACAAAAGAGCTTTTGAGAGCGATCAGTGCAATCACGCCAACAACTGACTTGCACAAGACCTAACTGTCTTTTTGTTTATGACAGGAAAGTAAGACATTGCAGCTTTTCCGAGCGATTATGTTTTTGTGGCAAGTGGGTCAGTCAGGGTCAAAGGAATCCAGCAAATGGCACGGAAAGTTGGTATCATAATCCTTACGATTTTCGCTGTGTTTCTCTGCTAATTTGTTTTTCAGGACCAAGACTGTGTTTTTTAGGTTTTTGGTTCTTTTTCTTTAGTTGCTATTTATGTTTTTATTTATTTGAAGTTTGTCATTTTTTTAAAATATATTTTTGAGTCATTTTCCAGTGTTTTTGTCTAATATTTATAGATAAATCTCTTTTTTTTCCCTCTCTCAGATTTCGGGGCTATGTCAAATCAGGCCTTCAAAATAAATACATATCAGTAAATATCAGGAGTACCAGCTCGTGGAGCTGTCAGAAGGCCCAGAGTGCTTATTTACCATTTCCGCAAAGTTTTTCCACTCAAGATTTTCCGTTAAAAAATGTGAAAAAAAGTCCCAAGACCACCATCATTCCCTCCTCTTGTGTGACCTCTTCCATTTCGCGTCTTGTGTCTTCTTCGGTGCTATTTTTCTTCATCTTTTTTTTTTTTTGGTTAGATCACGTTTGATCACGCAAGATTTCTGTCTTGAAGGACTGGAACAGATTTTTATGATCTTTGATCTTTATGTGCGGTGCGTTGAGACGATCGGAGCACATCGCACACATTATGACCAAAACTGTTAAATGCCTGATTGTTTATCTTCACGTGTGGGCTCTGTAACAGACAAACAATCTTTTAAGATTTGAAAAATCCTTACGTGTGTTACAAGCCTTATGGAGAGACTTTCTGATTGTATTTCTGCCAACTTTCTCTGCTTTTTCTTTTCTTTGAAGACCTAGACTGGCAGGGAGATTTATCCACAAATTCCCAATATTTTTGTTGTTTTAGTGTCTAAAAAAAATAAATATATATATATATATAGTTTACCCTACTACCTTTTTTTGTTGTAATTTTTTTTTTTTTTTTTGGATAATATTTTGAAAATGACAAGTTTCTACGATGTGGCACAAATGATGGCGCCCAGTCAAAACGGGAATGGCGTCTTCGTCATGAGTTGTTTTGACAGTTTGAAACCCGGGCAAGTGACTTAAGACAATGTCCCAATTTCCTGAGGTGGAAAACCAGAAAAAAACATGAGTGGTCGTGGTTTTATTTCATTTGAATTTTATTTCTTTTTTACTCGTCCCCTTCGAACCCCCCCCCCCCCCCCCCTCGAGCGAGCGGTGGTCCGTGTCTACAAAAGCTTGGCATGTCTCCCTCTGCTGCGTCTCCCAGTGGGACTTAACGCTGTCTCCTGCTTAATGAAACATGTGACACCACCAGCTACTATATGGGACTTTGGGGAGCTCCCCTCCTCCCCACAAGAACCAGACCGACCCCATTCACTCCCTAAAACATGACCCCTGGTTAATATTCATTCATTCATTCATTCATGAGAGTACAATTGAGGGGTAGTAGGGCTAGATTGAAACGAAAAAAATTGTTTTACAAGAGTAAGGTCATTATTATGGGTGTTAAACATCCTAATATTACAAAACTACATTATTATGTCATGAGAAAAAATGTGCGCAAATACTGTTGTATAGTCGGTAATTTGTACCCAGTAGGCACACAGAGCTTCAAAGTGTTAAAAGAATGATCCACCCCACACACACAAATAAAGCATAAATATATTTTCATCCATGCAAAATTTTAAAAGTTAATTTACAGTCTGAATTCAACCAGTTCGGTGGTCAAACAGCTTGAAATTTGACAAACGATTTAGGAAAAAAAAAAGTTTAAAAAAATAAAATAAAATGTATTTATAAATACAAATAAAAAAATTTAATTACTTTTTATGATTTTTTTTTTTTTTGCTTTAGAAATTACAAATGTATTTTTAAAAAATGGAAAATAATTTTAGTACACTTATTGATTAAATTCAGAATTTCGAAACAAAATTGGGGGCTTATAATTTCCGAATTTTTTTTTCTTGTCGTACAATGGACCGTCGAGGTTGGAACAATTCTGCAGGAGAACCGTGACAATTTGACATAGAATTTTTTAAAAATCACCCAAATCTTATTGTCTGTATATATAAAAAATATGCAAATCTATGAATTCCGAAATAAAGAAAAATATTTGGATTTTTGTAATACAAAGGATCCTCTGAATTTGGCATGACAACTCAGAATTTGACATGTATATTCAAAGAAAATGTGGAACAAATTCAAAAAAAATGTAACCGTAAGAAAATATAAATTAGGGATTGAGAAAAACATTTTTTAAAAGATAAATTCTTTTGCATTTTGTCTTTATTATTATTATTTTTTAATTCATCTTTTTGGGGGGGTAGTATTATGATGTGAAGTCAAAGCCAAAATGAGAACTTCAAAATCATCATGTTTATGTTTAGCTTTTAAGCTTTAATAGCAATAACTAAGAATGTTACTCACATATTTTTGTTACCTCTTATGGTTAAAAAGCATTTGAATTATTCTGACTTTATTCTGCCTCAATAGGAAAATGCAGGCTTCTGGTTGATGCAGGCTGTAAATGAGTTAAACGCACACGCACACATGTGGGCCTGGCCTCATCACACACAAAGAAAGATGGGTGTGTCTGCTCCCTCCTCCCTTCACCTCCCTCCCAGGACACAAGCTCCCCCTGCCTCCCTCCCTCCCTCACCTTCCACGTGATTACCACAAGCCCTCAAGCGCCCACCGGGTTTCAAACTGGAAAAACCTCCTCCCCTCACCTCAAAGATGCTGAAGACGTGTCGCAAAACGGCTTGCCCGGCGCTCACGGAGACGTGGAGGAGCCATTTACAAATTGGTTCAGAATGGGGGAGCCTTTGCCTCCATCGCAACCTAGCGTGAAAATCCAAATGTGTTTGGTGGAACATATCAGTGAAGGAAATTTTGCATGTTATTTGCATGCCAGGCCACTAGTTGGCAATGTCAGAGGGAAAAGCTCAGGGTCCTTCTCTGGAAAATTGTGCTCTTTCTGAAATTCCAAAGCCCTGTCTAAATAGGAAAGTGGCTACAGTTTGGTGTCAAGGAAGTACAGTGGTGCCTTGAGATACGAACGCCTAGACTTCCGAGTTTTTCGAGATACGACGCATTGCTTGGCCGATGTTTTTGTTTGTTTGTTTGTTTGTTTGTTTTTTGTCCTAAGATATGAGTAAATATTTAAGACACAAGTGCACCTCAGATCCCACGCCGCTAGATTGCGGCGGCCAACTTCACAACATCTAGCCACCATCAATTCACATTGATTTCCTTACAGCGGAAGGAAAATATCAGTTGGTGGCAGTAATGCACCATTAGGCTGGTTTGGCAACCACCAATAAACCCCACAGAACAACAAGGAGGGACAAGGAGTGTTTGCGGGTTATGTATGTTAGGTTATACAAATTTTATTCCGGTGAGGTTTTATACATTACAGTACTTTTGTCTTCTGAAAAAGCACGCTAAAAAAACGCATTTTGGTGTTTTCTTGGGAGAGCTGGAACAGATTAATTGTGTTTCCATTCATTTCAAAGAAAAAAGATGATTTGCTTTCAGGTGTTTTCAGATACAACCATGGTCACACAATGAAATAAACTTGTCAAGGCGCCATTGTATGCAGGGGTTGACATTAACTGTGGCTCCTGGTTTTCCATAGTTACGAGCCACTAAACATTTTCACTAGCCACAATTTTGTTGTTGCATAGCTGGACAGCCATTTTATTTGTATTTTTTTTTCAATCAAAATACATTCATCAACAGGGGTGTGGTGCAGCGCGGGGGGGGGGAGTTGTGCAAACTGAAACTTTTCCCCAACAAAATACGTTTGTCAACACCTGAACATTATTTTAAATTGTAGGTTACATCTTAGTGTGCAGAATGGGGGAGCTTGATTGCAAGAGACTTCACAAGATTCACATTTCCGCTTATATTGTTTGTGCTGAAATTTGTTGACGAACCATCTCATTGCGGTCACCGGAAGGGAAAGATAGCACACAAAAAAAGTAGAAATGTGAACATGGGACAATCTGCTTCGGGGAAATTGTACATGCAACTTATTCAACCATTTTGAATGTAAAGACTTACACGATGAACTAATGCCTAAATTTCATCTGAGGTGAGACTATTCAATAGAGACCCGTTATAATCAATTTTGATTAACATGACATAAGCAATTGATAACGTAGGAAACTGCTGAGGGCTGTACATTATCACTTGCATTGATGTGTCAAAGCAGTTGCAACTTATTCAAAGAATCACAAAAAAAAAAAAAAAAAAAGCTCAAATTTAGAAGACATTAATTTTTCACTTTACACTGCTCATTTTCACTCTACTCAATCAGAGTGCAACTTAACCAGCACTGGGAACTCAGTGTGAAAGGTGCATTTGAGTCCCTATTTTTATTCCTCACAAAAGCGATGCCGCATAAACGAGGTGACCCGAAAGGACACCGTTTTTTTTTATCGGCTTTTGTTGTCGAGTTGAAAAAAAGAAAAGTGCAGTGGGTCAACACCCCTCGTACGATAAATAAAGGATGCGGAAGGTCCCGCACGTAAGACAGAAAACAGAAACCTTGACAGGCGACAATCTGTCACCCTCTCGCACTTCCTCGGCGGGGCGGAAGCAAACATGTCCCGTCTCTGAGCTAATCTGTTTTTCGCCGAACGTCTTAGATCGGCTCTTCCACCTGTGCTGCATTCTCCTCCTGCGCCTCCCACCGCCGGAGAAGAAGAAGAAGAAGAACCCCCCCCCCCCCCCCAACCCCAGCTGAGGTCAAAGTTAGCACTTCAAAAGTACGCATCCTCCATATTCTTCTTCTCGGTGTGTGCAAACATGTCGAAACGTGCGTACACATAACCGTGTCCCCTTTGTGTGCGCGGTTGCCATGCAACATGTCTCTGATTGGGTTAGTTGAGCTCTGCTGCATCTACTCGCACACGCACGCGCACGTGCGGATCAGATCACAAACACGGCATCACCACACCCTTCCTCCTCTCCCGTGGGACTCAGCTGCGCCGCCAAGGCCAGCGAAAGAAGTCGGAGGAGGAGGAAGATAGGGGATGTCGTCAAGTTGCTTGCATCCCATGCTCGAGTCGCCGCCGTCGAGGTTTCAGTCGGTACATTCGAGGATTTATATCCGATGAGCCAAGCGTCAAAAGTTCAACCTTTTGTTTGTTTGTTCTTTGGCTTTTAAGTGTCTTTTAAAGTACTTTTTCTTCTGTGATGTGGTTTAGAGGTTTTGTTCAGTGCATTGGTGGTTTCTTTTTTTTAATTTTTTTTTTTGAGTGTCCTTCAAAGAGCTTCTTCTGCAGTTGTGTTCTTGAGGTTTAATTCGGTGCATTCAAGATTTTCAGTTGGTGCATTCAATGGTTAATTTTGTACAGGGGAGGCGCCAAAATACACCTTTTTGTCTCTTTGGGTTCCTTCTGATGCCTTTCAAAGTACTTATTTGTATTTGAAACTTTCATTCGATATATTGGACGGTTTGTTCAGCGCGTTCAAGGTTTAATTTGTGACGATTTTACATTTCCGTTCTTTGCCTTTTGAGTGTATTTCAAGGTGCTTCTTCTGCAGTGTTTGTGTTGAAGGTTCAATTCAGCGCATTCAATGTTTTAATTGGTGCGTTCAAAGTTTGTTTTGGTTCTTTTGAGTGTCTCTCAAAGTACTTTTGTGGTGTGTGTGTGCGTGTGTTTGAAGTTTGATTCGATGCATTCGAAGTTTTGTTTGGTGCATTTGTGGTTTCAT
Organism: Phyllopteryx taeniolatus; assembly: GCF_024500385.1. Lineage (NCBI taxonomy): Eukaryota > Metazoa > Chordata > Actinopteri > Syngnathiformes > Syngnathidae > Phyllopteryx > Phyllopteryx taeniolatus. The sequence continues at coordinate 13,695,368 of NC_084515.1, read as the reverse complement.
TTTTGACGGATGAGGCGGCAAAAAAAATAATAATAATAATAGTTTTTGTGTGGCGATCTTTGTTTTTTGTTTCTTGTTCTGTGTATGTGAGTCCAAGGTTTGATTTGATGCGTTCTAGGTTTTGATTCAGTGCATTCGAGGTTTCGCTTTTGACGTCGGGGACGAATACGCCTTTTGTTTCTTTGGTTCTTTGGCTTTTGAGTGTCTTTCAGAGCACTTCTGTGGCGTGCGTGTTTAGTGTACGTGCGCGCCCGCGTGCGTGCACTTCCATTTGTGTGAATTCAACACATCACAAAGACGGATTGTTTGCCATTAAAAAAAGTAGACATTAATTGGGAGATGTTGTTTACAAAAATTTATTCATACAAATCTTACAACACTTTCATTGACATTGAGCAAATGGAAGACCCCCCCCCCCCCCTCCCAACCCACCTCCCTGCCTCCAAAATAGGACTCGTGTGCCGTCACCATGTTGTACTCAGGATCACTTTTGCAAACACATTGTTTTCTAGTTACGAATAAATTCAACATTGACGTAAGGCGTTTGGCGCTTTCAGAAAGATGACAACAGGCGTTTGTCACCCCACAACATCACTACCCTTTTGTTTTTGTTTTTGTTTTTTTTCTTCTTCGATATAGTGACGCACACAGAAATGATAATAGAGTTGGGCTTTTTTTTTTCCTCATTTAATATAAAGCAACAAAAAAAAATCGAATAAAATAAATAACAACACCTTATCATCAACAATAACAAACACAGGTCATTGTGTACAACTCTCACAGACATGGAAGAACCCCAAAATCATGCACACACGCACACATTGCCCGCTCCATCGACATATACATTCTATTTTATTAATATATATATGTATATATATATTTGAACTCAATGAATCATTGGTCATGCTTGAAGAGGAAAAAAAACCAACCTAATTCTATGACTCTTGGGCATTGACCAAGTGATCAAAACAGTAAAACTTTCAATGTAAGCTAATGGACTTGCAGCATTGTAGGGCCACTGAAATTGCCATCATTCACTTGTGGCGATTTTCTATTTATTTTTTTCAAACCAAACTATTAATTTTTTTTTGTTTTTTTTTGTTTTGTTTTTTTGTCACATCGAAGCGAGGCACCAAAAGCCAGAAGCTGTCTGCAACTCCATCAATTAAATACACTCCACGCGTTCAAACACAATCACACCATATAAAGGGAGAAGCCGTGTTTGCGGGACAGGGGGGGTGGGCGTTTTCAAGCACATTTGCGTCATTTTAAATCAACGTACGATGGGGGGAGATGCCTCAGGATGAAGCCGATTCAACAAACGGGGGTGCGCGAAGGTGTGTTAACTTTCTTTTGTCCTATGTAACAGCATCAGATAGCCTTCATTTCTTCCTTAACTCCTGATGGGGGGATTCTCAAACTGTGGCGTATTCCTTGCTGTAGATGTGCAAATGTTCTCGAGGGGGTGTGCGGGATTACCAGTGTAATTTTAAAAAACTAATCATAATTTATGAAATGGTGATATTTAATATTATTTTGTGGGCAAAATGCCTTCTTTGTGTGCCTTCTTTGCTCTTTTGTAACAACCTCTGATTGGCCCCATCGCTTCCTCATCTATTGATAGAGGGATTTCAAATAGTGGTGTATACACGCCTGGGGGTGCGCAGCAAGAAACAGTATAATGGTGGTCTGTTGTTTTGTTTTCCCACAAACAAAGGTTCAATCAAAAACTAATTAGTGTCTCCTCAATGAAATTTGGCTTTTGCCTCCCCTTCAACATGCTGACAGAGTTGGCGCACCCCCTCTACCTTGTTTCATCATGAAAACATGATTTTAAAAATGTACAGAAGAAATGTTGATATTTAACCTTTTTTAAATCACTTCCAAATGTGCAGTTATCACCTCAGACTAGCATTGCACTTTTACGGTGCACCCTCTGGCCAGTAACACCCGAATTTCAACCCCAAATCATTGCGACGACAAATTGCAACGTTTCTTGTACCTCATGCCACAAACTTTTTGAGCCCCCCCGCCACCCCACCAACCCACCCACCGCCCCGCCCCCCCCCCCTGCATCGCAAGTTTTTTTATCATGCGCACCACCTGTGATCCACGTCTAAATTCCCACCCAAAATCCATCACTATAGACAACCAATGTTTCTAACCACCCTTTCGCATCCCGGCGGAGTTAGCGCACCCCCTCTTCCTTTGTTTAATCAACATGTGGCCAAATAACATAACTAGCTTGTGGATTTCATGTGGTAGAAAATGGGGCGGTAGCTGTAGTGTATTTTGGGTGGCGTGGTTGTTACTAAAATGCTGATATTTAACATTCTTTTGGTGGGTGGGAGGGGGTGCTTGGAGGTGCACCATTATGTAACAGCATCTGACGACCATAATCTTTTCCTTATCTCCCGGTTTATGCCCAAATGTAGCGCCGAACTCATCCTAATGATGAATGACGTTGCTGACAAACTGACATAGTTGGCGCACCCCCACTCCGGCCACTCCCACACAGTTTGGGAATCCCTGCTATAAACACACAAAACACCACTTTAGCCAACAGCAATACAACGGCATGCAGATTATAAGAATTCCACACAAAGACTACTAAGTATATGTAGCTTTCGCACCACTGTTTACCCCAAATACAATCAACGCAACCCAAGCGCACTTTCGAGACACACACACACACACACACGTATTGTCCACACATGTGCAAATGTGAGCAGCATTGAGGCATCAGAAACAACAAAGAGAACAAAAAAAATTGAATAAAATTCCAATGGAGTGTTTGACACACACACACACACACACACACAAACAGACACGTACACATATGTAGCATGCTCACCGCTTCTTTGGGCCTGCTTTTGTCCCCCCCCCCAAAAAAAAAACGCTTAAAAAAATAGCTTACAAAAATAAGTATAACATTCAATACTTTGATTGTCTTTTTTTTTATCTATTTATTTTTCTGCATATATGTATATATATATTATATATGTATAGATGATCTTTTTTTAGGATTTCTTTTCTAGTTCAAGCACAAAACGTTGAAGGTGCACAATTATGATCTTTTTTCTATTTAAACATCTTGAAACATGAAAATAAACAGATATTGGTCCACCGACTGTGCGGTTTAACCCTCCTGTTATGAACAGCAAACATATTTCTGCATCAACTTGACTCGGGATGCCTTTTATCACCCAAAAGTATCAGAAATGTGAAAATAAATCCCACTCAACCGTGTCTATATCTCCCTGTTAACTCCATGACAAACAATTTCACTGCAAATATGAGAATAATGTGATTTTAATTTTTTTTTTTTTTCACTTTAAAATGCCTCAATTTGACTCGGGGCATGTTTATTGACCCAAAAGTGTCCACGATGGGGGGGGGGGGGGGGGGGGGGGGGGGGGGGGGGGGGGAATGAATAAGCATTGTTTTTATTTCAATATTACCTCAACAATTTAATTTCAAATATGTGAAATATAAAATGATTTCACTTTAAAATGGGTCATTTTGACCCAGGGCATGTCCCAAACTGAAGAAATACCAATAAATATTGTTTGTATCTCATTACTAACTGAATGAATAACAAATTCATTGCAAATATGTGAAAATACTTTGTTTTAGGATGGGTCAATTTGACCCAGGCCATGTTTATTTGTCCTCAAATGTCAGAAATAGGAAGAAAAACAATCTTTTTTTTTGGGATGTCATTATCAAATCAATTTCTTACCATTTGATTGCAAGTGTGATTTTTTTTCCACTTCAAATGGGTCATTTTGACCCGAGGCATGGTCAATTATCCAAAAGTGTCACAAAAAAATAATAATAATAACCATTGTTTGTATGTCATTATTAGAATCATCACTAACAATTTCATTGCAAATGTGTGATGTTTTTTTTTCCCCTTGAAAATGGGTCATTTTGACCCAGAGCATGTATAATTATCCCAAATTGTAAGAAAAATTTCATTGCAAATACCGTGGACTTCTTTTACATTCAAATACTTCAATTCGACCGCAACAGGAGGGTTAATCATCAAGTGTTGTTGTTGTTGTTGTTTTTTTTTTTTTTAAACATGTCGCAAAGAAAATGAGTGGGGGGGAAACGATATTATTAATAAAATATCCATTTTAATGGCTTAACTTCATACATAAATACATAATGTTGAAAGGAGAACACAGATAGGCGAAATCCACTGGTTTGCTCAGCTATGTGGATGATAGGCGGTTGACACTGGTTGTGTGTGCGTGCGTGTGGGTGGGGGGTGTCATATATATATAATATATATATATATATATATATATACTGTATACACGCACGAGGTGTGAGTGGGGGGGTTGAGGGGGTTGAGGGGGGTGGGGGCTGCACTACAAATAGGCGAGCCGTCGTCCTTTAGTGCGCACTCTCTGTCTGTACCTTCGTCCCAGGACGGCTGCCAGGTACTTTTGCACAGCCATCTGCTTCCTGTAGCGGCTGTAGCTGTCGGTGAAAATGCCGTCCGAGTGCCTCTTGGAGAGTGGCTCAGCTTCGTCCTCCATGCTGTTCTCCTCACTGCTAAAAAAAAAAAAAAAAAAAAGGATAAATATGTATTTCTGTTTTTAAAAAAAAATCGATTAAGGATTAAATGTAAGCTTTTTTTGGGGGGGCGTTAATAATGCATCCCTTGGCCTTATCAATAATTCATTTACAGGCCGATTTGGTATTCTGACGCGTTTACAGGGAGTGGAGGGTGGGGGGGGGGGGGGTAAAAATCAATTGATGGATTAATCACATGATTATTTCACTCCCCTTCAAGACATTACAGCCAAGACACACACAAAAATCAACATTGACAACGATGGTATTTAAAAAAATAATAATAATAAATAACAATGAGCCAAAACAAGGTGGATGCAGCAAGCCCTTACCCTGCGCGCATTGTCATCAGAGAATGCAGATAATGGCGCGTGGTTAACTGACCCAGGATGTCCCTCAAGGCTCTATCTAATTCCTCCTCAGCATGCCTTTCTGCTCTGAGGTGCCAAAACACACATACATCATCAGTGGACGACAAAAAGAAAAAAAAAAAAAATGAAATTGAATTGAAAAGAGGACAAAAAGACGCACGTACACACACAAAACAATGACCAAAATGCGCACTTGGGTGCAGGGGGAACGACACAAATAACGCGAAGGGATGCACAAAATGCACTTTAAAAAAAAAAAAGTGTAATGATAGTAATAATCATAGTGATGATGATATGAAATACCGCTTCTCGGTGGGGTAGTAGAGAGTGAAGCCGCCGCCGCCGCCGCCGCCGCCGCCGTTTAAGGACGCCGCGCTGCGTAAGGCGAGGGGATCGCCGTCGAAGCCAAGCTCGCCCAAGGAATTGCCGTCCTCGTCGAACGCGTCGTTGTCCAGCCTGCCCAAAAAAAAATCACATTTTCTTTGGAAAAAAATTTGGAGGAAAAACAATAATAAAAAGCGTGTGAAAAAAATGGCTTTTTTTTTTCAAACACTTTCTCTCCCGAATTTAAGCACGTTCTAATGATTAAAATGCGTCCTTCATACCTCGTTTTTCTTCCCTATTTGTTTTTTATTCGTTTACATCTTCAAATCCCGCCTTTCCCTCGCAACATGGTGCTCGCTCATTATTTAAAACAACAACAACAACAACAACAACAAAAACACGACAAAACCGACCAACGAGAGGAAAGAAAATACATATTAATCGTCAAATAATAACCACGCCGCCTCCCATAAAAAATGTCACAGAAAATGGAGGATATATATATATATATATATATATATATATATTTTTTTTTAAAGATTACATCTTAAAGCTTTTCCTATTCGCTTGCTTTCCTTGGTGACGCACCCTCCTCTTCCTCCTCCTCTTCCTCTTCCTCCTCCTCCAGTGGGCTATCCATTGCGCTCTCATTTTTAATAAGGTTGGGGGAGACTTCACAGAAGAGGTCCCACTGGACAGATACCTCCACGCCAATTTCCACACAGTCTCCTTCCCCCGTTTTGGGTGCTTTTTGTTTTGTTTTTGTTTTTGTTTCCTCGCGCGTAATTACGCACGCCAAAACTGCACTTTAATGATGCCGCCTGCATTAAAGACTCCGCACGTGGTGCACACTTTTTAACACATGCATTCAATACGCGAGCATATGTAGGGAATAAAAAAAAAATTGCAAAAAAATAAAATATTAACATAAAAGGAGGTTTAAAAAAAAAAAAAAAGGGCGCGGACCTACCTGATTTTTGGGTAACTTAGTCCCAGAGGTGTGCAGAAGACGCTGTAGTGCATTAAGATTCCGTAGATGAGCAAGATTAAAGTGGCTTTGCTCGAATTGGCCATGCTGTAATATCACAAAATATGAATTTATTGTGAGTAGAGGTTTTTTGGGGGGATGCAGGAAAAAAAAAAAAGAACAAACTTTTGTCTAATTGACTTTTTTGGGGGGGGGGGGGTGGGGTTAAAGGAGTGCTGCGGAGGAAGAGGGGCGGTTGCACCTTACCTCGAAGCCAGGAAGCGCACGCGGCTGTTGGGGTGTGATCCGGGCGCGGCTTGCCTGGTGCGGTGCGCTTGTCTCTTCTCTCCTCTTATGTTCCCCACTCGCACTTCTTCCTTCCTCCCGATAATAATTTGGGGGGAAAAAACTAAAAAAAAAAAAAAAAAACAACCTCACAATGAAGCTTTCTACTGTGCAATACTGTAGTATTTTTTTTTTTTTTTTAAACAACAACAACAACAAAAGCAGTAGCAGCAGCTCCTGTAGATATCGCCTCGAAACTTTTTTGGTCCCGATCGCCTTGGATTTTTATCTTTAAGTATCCCTCACTCCCTCCCTCCTTCCCTCCCTCCCTCCCTCCCTCCCTCCTCCTCATCCTCCCTCCCTCCCTCCATCCAATAAGTCACGTTAAGGATGCTACGGACGTCATCAAGTCTTCCTCCTGCAGGAATATAACGGTACAGTTCCTTCCTCGTGCCTTTCATTCGTCACACACATCTCCACCCACCCTGCGAGCTCGAGAAGTTGTCTTGCAAACTTTGTTTTTATTTAGTTACTTTTACTATTACTGTCAAAGCAAGAGTGAGCCGCCTTTCCCCTGCGTTTATTATTCTTCTTATTTTAATTATGTATGATATATGAACATTTGTGTGTGCGTGTGTTTTTTTTTTTAAATAACAGAATTGCTTGGCAGGCCTAGTGAAATCCTCTATGGCCCACAATCCTGCATGTTTTTCTTTAGATTGTATTTATTCACTTTTATATTTTAATAAGTTTTATTTTATTTTAATGTAGCTGTTTTAAATTAATTTATTTGGCTTTTCATTCATTGTTTTTACATTTTTTTGTTTTACATTTTTTAACCACACGCACGGACTGTTATATTTTATTCTAATGCATTTATTTTTGATACACAATTTAATAGAAAAAAAATCCTTGTTTCATGATACCAACTTGCATATTTTAATTATTTTATTCATTTGTTATATTAATTATTTTTGATATATTTTTTAGCGATTTAGTTCTCATGTTTTACTATGCTCAGCTCACTGTTTTTATTTTAAGGAATTTTATTTTATATTAAAATTGTATTTGTTTTTTTTAATCGTTATTTTGCCATTCTAAACTCATGACAGTGTTATATTTCAACTGATGTATTTTACGTATTTTTAAAATGATGATTATATTTTAGTATACAATTTAATCTAAAAGATCACTACACTTAAATACTGTTATATTGTAATTTATTTATTTATTAAGTGTAGTGTAATTTTAGTTGCATTTTAAAATGATTTTCCAAACAAAACTTGTGCTATTTGATTTTTTTTAATTTTACTTTTTCATTATAATTGTTTTTCTTTTTTAATTATTATTTTAGCATATTACTCACACTTTCTTTTATTTGTAATGAATTTATTTTTTTCTTAGTTGTTTGTGATTCATTTTTAAGGTATTTCTTTATTTAGTCATATACTAAACTGACGTTTTTTTTAAATTATTATTTTAATGCCATTTATTATTAATTTAACATTTCATTTTATTCATTGGAGTTGTTTTTTTGGGGGGGGGGGTTTGTTTGTTTGTTTGTTTTAAGCACACTAAACTCATGCGCTGTAATCCAATACGACATCACGTCATCATCATCATCATCATCATCATCCTCACCAGCAACCAGTAAGTCCAATTAAGTGTTTTATCTCGAGTGGGTAGAAGTGCATCCTGGTTTTGTGCGGGACTAAAAGCCACCCCACTGCCCCTAAATAATCACCCCATCCCCCATGTGAGTCATTTCTCTTCAATTTCTTGGAATTTACGCTCACTTTGCCTCACCCAATTCCAATAATATTAATGATGGCCGCGGACGGATGTCGATTAGGCCCGAGGTGAGTGGATGTGGGGGAATAGAGGAGTGGGTGAGTGGGGGGGATATTCAGCCGTTCATCCATTCCTTCATTCACGATGTAATCGGATTGGAGCAGGCCTTTGACGCAGAGTGTTTTTTTTTTTTTTTTTTATAAAGAAACGTTCCATCAAGTTGTGTGAATCATCTGTTGACGCGTCGGAACCAACGCACACACACACACACACACACACACACACACACACACACACACACAAACATTCTAACTTTCGATAGGTCATTATGCAATACTAATAATTCCCTGATATGTATTACAGGCTTCTTTGTTGTGAGCCCCTCACATTCATTGACTACTGTATACTGAATCCCACCTGCCAGTCGTACAACTGCACTTTGCATAGCAAGTACGTCATCACGTTCACTCTGACGCAATATGACGATGGAGACAGTCACGAATGGGGGGCTAATACCCAACCACCACCACCCAACGAGTGTCCACGAGTTGCAGTGAGAAGTGACCACGCGCGCTGCTGGGATGAGGACACGGCGCCACCATCAGGACAAGAAGGGAATGGCTGGCTCGCTGGATGCATTGATAGTGGATAGAAAAAGTCGACACACCCCTGTTCTAATACCAGGTTTTTGTGATATATATATATCTAAAAAAAATGGACCAAGATAAACCATTTAAAAACTTTTATCACCATCATGTGATCTTAGAACCTTGTGCAACTCAATTTATTAAAATATATATATATATATATATATATTTTTTTTAAGGGGGAAGTAAAATGTGGCAAATCGCATTTAAACTAATGTTACAGCAGACACCTCCAAATAAAGTTCGGATGTTCTGGTAGGCTTTTGCTGACTTCACATTAGGTCACATTGTGGTGGGAAAAAGTTTTGAAATAATTTATCTGTCAAATGTATTGATATCACAAAAACCTGGTATTTGAACAGGGGTGTGTAGACTTTTTATGTCCACTGTATATGTATCCATCTTTCCAGCTATCTACATACATTTTTCTGTTCTACTGAGGGCCAATTTTCCTGTTTTATTTTAAGATGAATAAAACACTAAAGGATTATGATTTAACAGTCGGTGTGTTTTTTTTTCAACATTTTTAATGACTCCTTTGCTTTATACCAAATGCGCTCATATTGTATTTCTTTTTGCACAAGACACAAACTCGTATTACCTCTAGGGGGCGCCAGATGCTTGGACATTGGACGTACAATAAATGCCCCTTCCAAAAATGTGTACAAGTTGCACTGCTAGTGTCCACTTTGATAAAGTTTATAAACTACTTGATACCCATAAAAAAAAAACAAGATGTGTTTTTTAATTTGATGTGTAATTAAAATATTTAACTACTGTAGCGTCCACACAAGGCGGCCATATTTAGCGCAAGGAGAGTCGTTTACGAGACGTTCAGGTTTATGTGGAGAAGACACAATTCTGTAAGATATAACGATTGTGTTTGATTAAGTTAGACGTTGATTGTTTTTTTTCTAAATTAACTTACAGTAAATGTGTAATATCGTGTCACGTTGACAAGGGTGTACAGTTAATTTCTGTTTTCGACAGAGTAGGAATCAGAGCAGCCGAAGGTACGTGTTTTATAGCGGGTCCTTGAACGCATCGTGATTCCCTCTCTGGCCCTCGCTGGCTAGCCCGGCTATTGTGCTGGGACAACTCATCATAGATCGGTCTTCTTCTTTTTTTTTTTTTTTAAAGGACATTTCCACCGGCTCGAATAGTCGCTCTAAAGTGACGGCTTCCCCGTCTTTTTATTATATTGTTGTTTCTTTTTGAATGACTACCCGAGGGGGGTCCTCGCAGACGTCTCGGAGCTGCTGGCGGTGGAGTTTAGTCGCTGTCGGCATGGGACGGACGACTGAGATTTGATTGTCGGTGTGTGTCTCCTCCACTTCGGGACGTGAAAATAACAAAAGGGAGGACAAAAAAAGACGCATGTAGCCGGACTACGACGCTGCAGAGGTCGCTTGGTAAAAGGTAAGACAACGAGCCCTCTGGGGGGGTGGTGTAGGGCGAGCGAGGCCTGGTAGTTTTTTGTTGTTGTTGTGTTGTGAGACTCAAAAAGTTGGGAATTGTTGTAGTTGATCTATTTTGTGCGTCGACGCCGGTACTGGTACTGGTACTGGTTGTTAGGTTGACCCAAGTTCCTCCAAACAAGGCTTGGGCGAGCGAATCCTGTTGAATTTGTGGTCGCTTGGCTATTAAAGAGTAAAATAGCACACAATATATTAGCAAAGTGTAGCTCTCGTACTTAATTTTTTTTTCAACTAACCTTGATATTTTTTTAGTTTAAATTTAAACAACCAAATTTGTTTGGGCCTCACCCAAGACTTATTCCACTTTAACACACTGGTGTTAAACTTCCATGTCCACTAGTTCTGTAGCATTTGTTTTGTGTGTGTCTGTGTGTGTGTGCATACATTAAGTACACAAGTACCACTGTTGTTTGTTTGTTTGTTTTTTGGTAGGGCAAACATGTGTCCCTACTGTACTGTAATGTCCACTGCTCCTGTGTTTGGACACTCCAACCAGTCCCACAGTAATCCTCGTGCATGTTAATCCCTCTGTGTGTACTGCACAGTCCCACTTGGCTGGACTGCCATGACACACACACACACACACACACACAACTGGACGATACAGGAAGGTGAGGAGCACTAACAAGTGGCACTGCACCCGGTGTCATGAAATTTAAACAGGAGGTGTGAAGGATCTTCTGGGCAGATCACACATACTTTTCAGTTCCCCGATGCAATGCAGCTAAAAAGTTGGATTCACACATTGCACGTCCAAGTCCCCAATTCCGATTTAGTGGCTATGCGCGCTTTTGCGCTATATGTATTTCAAGTGACCCAAATTGGATAGGGCGATGTTTACATCAAGGTAACGCATGAAACAACGGCCAAATTGCACCACTCAAATAATACGCATGTTAAATGTTACACGTTTCGTTGCCCTGGAATTATCAATCAATGAAAATAGGAAATAATGCATGCTTCAAGAGAGCTAAACGTACAAGAAGGTTAGTTTATATGGCTTAAGAAAATGCAGGGGGAATAGGATGGGTAAACGTGATTGCGGTGAATGCCAGGCGAGATTTTTACACTCGAAGAAAAATTTGCCAGAGCAGTCACCATGTGGATGAAAAACCTAGTTGACCTTAGTGAAAGGGGTGAACGCAACTTAAACCTGACCTTATGTAATAGGGTGTGTCAAAACGTGGAGGGGGTCTGGCTTCCATAGTGGGATGGGGAGCGTATTTATTCCACGCTATCTTACGCTCGTCACCTTCAACTCTTGTAAAGCTGTGTCATGTGTTTAATTACCTACACCTACCTTAGAGAGTGTGTGCGCGAGTGAGTGAGTGTGTGCTCTTTTGCATAGTTTGGTACTACAGATTGATTAGTAAAGTAGCTGTTGACAAAAAAATATATATATTAACCAACATTTATTGAGCAACATGTGCCCCCCCATCCCACCCCCACCCCGTGCTGACGCCGACTCTGGAGCCAGGCCAATGCAGCGGCGCGTCATTCGACTCTGAGGGCCCATAAACGTGCTCCAAAGCTGCCCGGCGTCCCTGTTTCATCTGTAGAAGACCTTGACTGAACATGAGAAACGTGAGGGACCCCATCAGAGTGTGGTGGGGCGGGGGGGGGGGACCTACTGGCATTCATGGACTCATCCAGGGCTCAGCAGATTCATCTCCCCACGGCCCATCACAGATTGATACCATGATCGAAAACTTTTTTAAATAAGTGTGTGACATTTTACAAAGTGTGTGACACTTTACTATTTCAAATTTGTCTTTCAGCATTTCCCTTAAAATAGCTAAATGGCTCACAGATGCTTGCAATTTTTAATAGTCACTCAGCAGAACAAAAACATACGCATGGCAAAGACTCTCCGTAGCCTCCGCTGACGACTATGACTAAATTTAGCTCCTTCCTGGCATAAACAAAAATGTTAGTCTGTCAGTAGAGTTGTATCACTTGATTTTTCTTTCTTTATTTTATTTTATTTTTTTGCTCATCGGGTGTGGTCTCACATTTCAAAACTTGGTTAAGGTGTTAAGAATTGGTATGTGCACCCTTCTTAAGAGTGTTGCTCAATCCCAAGGGAGCAACAAGGGGATGCTTTGCTACATTTATGGCGTGAAGATGCCTCTGCAGGTGGCCTCGGCGGTGTGAATGGGACTCGGAAGGAAGTCCCCTCAGCTAGCCCCCCAACTCCTAACCCCCATCCCCCCCAAACTAACCGCCACCTTCCTGCGTGATTGGCAGGCGAAGAGAAGACGACTCAGAGCGCGTGCCAGGGCGATTACTGAGTTACGCTTCAGTGTTGCTCTTCTAGTCGCCGCGCTCGAGTAGTCCCCCCCCCCCCGAGGATGTCATCTTAGATTTCAGGCACTAGCGCGGGTTTATCCTTCAATGAAGCATTGGTGTTGACCTTGTGCTATTTTACTGACGACGTAATGGTAATGGTAAATCACGGTTCGGCATGTAGGCTAGCTTGGTTTTCAGTTCACATTGGTAATGTAACAAATGCAAGACATACATCTTCTTAATAATTGCGTAAATAGACACAGATTTAATGGCATTTAATTTCTGGAAAACAAATAATGTACACAGTAAAATGAAAAATATATATATATATATTCTGAGTCTTATGACATCTAAAATATTTTCCTTCGTGTAACATCAATAGTTTGTTTTCTTTTTAGGAATCAAACAATGCAGACAACATTTTATATACGAGTGGTATGAGTTAAGAGCGTTGTTATGGAACAAATATAACTTATAACTTAGCATTCATTTAACATTTTGCTAAACTAGCATTTACGAGAGTTGTGGTGTTCAAAGGTCGACAGGCCGCTCCTAGAGTTTCCATGACTGGAGTCTGATCTGATTGGATGTAAGAGCGGAGTGTAACTCACTTGAACGAGCCTTTGCTGTCAGTACACAGTTGCACACAGCCTGTTCCTGCTGTCTGTTTGATCGTCAATTTGTTTGTGCTTCAAATTATTTTTCCTGTGGGAAATGGAATATCTTCGAGGGCCGTCATTTGTCTGCATAAAACTTTTGTGTTCTGTGCTGGCACTGTTTGGCATTTGATCTTTGATAACCGTAACATTTGTCTTTTGACGATAAGATTGGTGCCAATTGTGAAATTTTAGTTCATTCACAATAGATGGAGTGTTTGTCTGTAGTTTTAGCATAGTTTGAGCATTGTGTTGGCTATTGTTAGATTATACAAGTGTACCTAATGGTCTGCTTTGGGCCACTCCCATAAGAAAATCCCTGACGTGTTTATTTTCGCAATACCCTGATAATACTGAAAAACTTGCTAATTTTGGTCACTATAATCATAATATGAAATTCTCATACTGTATAATTTCTATTCTAATTTTGCGGTGTCACTCTGTAAAAAGGCTGCTTGTGAGTAAATGCAAAACATTTGCAAATCCACTTTGTTTATATCATCACCCGGTTCTCGTTTAAGTTCTGGATGCTTGTTAACTTTTGGACAGTAGTTCCTTTGTCTTTGTCACTAGCAATTTATAATACCGTCCTTTGCATCCAAAATAAGCTTGTTGACTCACGATGGAGGCAACAGTGTGCATGCTGATGAAATGTTTTTGGCGGCGGAAGCCAAAGCTTCCCTCCTGCCGGAAGATTCCGGTGGGAAGCGGCAGTGTGTGTCTCCTTAATCTGACACAGCATTGCGGGTTATCTGGCACATATCCAATCGCGTGGCCTCGGACAGGGGTCCCCCCCGCCGTCCGAACATTTGTTTGTACAACATATGTTTGTACAGTATTCTTATGTGTAGTTGCAGCTCCTACACTGGTACTGTAAAAAGGTGGGACAGGTTATTCACAACTATTGTGGTTTTGCCTTAAAAAGTAGTCATTGATTATTCTAAGACATTACCCTTGCTCCTTTTCAAACGTCATAAGGTTGTGTGGTTGTACTTAAATTTGGTCTTAAATTTTAATCAAAGTGGCCTTAAATTCTACTTCCTTAAGTCAACAGATTGCCTGTTTATAGAAGAAAGCCCAAATACCGTATGTCAAACTGATGTGCTAGACCCCACATCCTGCCCGCAGAAGCACCCATTGTTCTTTTTCTTTCTTTCATTTTTAAATTGAAATACTTTGATGGATTGCAGAGTCTGTACCCTCATTAGCATTTGTACGACCCACAGTTAGCATGTGTATGAGTTGGCCAAGCAAGCATGCTGTGTGCACACCACTTAGGACCACCACCACCCTAGCGTATTTTGTCCAAAACAAAAGATGCACACTATTGTCAAAAGGCTTTTTTTCCCACTCTGTGTTAGGGATAGGTCATCTTGTCTTTGTCTTGATGCTGTCATTCTTCTTGACTGGCTGCAAAAGAAATTGGATAGATTTGCTAGCCTGCCCTCACTTTATTTGAATAAAAAGTATTGTTGGATGTGATGAATCATTAAATACCATTGCCAAAAGGTTTAAGTAACTTTCATGCTCCTACAAGCGTAACAATAAGTTGGACAAAAGGTAAAAACACTCAAAGCTGCAAGCAATTTGTCATGGTGAATCCTCAAAATGATCATTAAACTTTGACACAACACTCCACCCACATGAAAAGACGCAGACAAAAAAGGCTCGGCAATTTAGCGTCACCCGTCTGTCTTCTTCTGATCGGGGCTCATTTCATTCTCGAGGAGAAGTTTGTCAAGGTCTGACATCTGAAATTTGATCAAAGTCCAATTTTCAGTCCAATTTCATGCAACAGTTCATGAGACTTTTCCGCGCATCCTATGATACACACATCCACCAACTGTTGTCGATTTGGGAAATTGTTAACTTCCTTGGGGGCACTAGTGAGTTGGTTTTAGGGTGTTGTGTTGGGGACCCCTAAAATACATTAATTATCAACAGGATACACGCGATTGCAAAAATGTGTGAGGTTTCAGGCATGTCCAGCCCAGAAAATAATGTGATTGATTCGCTGGAAGAGGAAAAACAAACACCGATTCCGAGAAGGTCTTGGCATCACCTGGTGCACTCTCAACTTGAATGATAATAACATCTATCAATAACATCTGATCTGTTGATAACATCTCATTTTTTGATTCAAAATCTAGACGTTTAGTGTGACTTTTGAGGTATTTTTTTCAAGAAATGTTACCAAATGTTTTCGTGCATATGACAAGCAACCGATACTGAGAAAAGTTGCAAAAGCTCTACAGATTTCTTCTGAACAGTTTTAAACATTTAAAATCACAACAATCCAAACGTTCCCCTCAGTCCTGTAGGTGTTAAGTCGCATTACAAAGTGCCATAATGCCCCACTTGGCACTAATGAAAACGTACGTACGTTAAACTATTTTAGTTTTGAGGTTATGTTGTTTTTGCGTGATCCTGCTAACTAAACCATTATGGTTGTGTAAGTGTTGCTACCACAGTGACTAAAAGGAGTTGATCAGTTTGAGTATGCGAAAAAGAACATGCCTTCAACAATGCTAGAAGATAGGATGCGTAGGTCTGTTGTGCAGTGGGTTGGGGGTGAATAAAGTTCATTCAAGTGCATCAGTGCTTCTACCTCCACAACAAACGTCTGAGGCTCGCTGCCAACTTATTTAACCAGCTGCTCCTTGACATCTGGAATGTGTCGACTCTACGTCGGGAAACTTCTCTGCTGGTCTGTGGCTTTCAATCCCTGCATTCCCCAGAGGCCGGCTTTGCATTTGATCTTGGATCTTTTAGTCTAAAATCACGTGCGTAAAGATAGAAGTAGAAAATATGAAAGAAACAATCTGTCTTTGCGTAACTTTTTCACCTCAATGCCAACCAAACTTTGAATTACACTAAAATTGACCTTGAATGTTTTAACATAACATGTACAGTTGTTTTGTTTGTATCCAAAAAACAAACAACAATCATGGTGGGAACATGTCATTTGCTTGGAATTATACATGCTGTCCTCGCTTTACAATGGTCCCAACATAAACTCTTTTGAGGTTACCAACCGCACACATTGAATTAGTTTACGCAGCGGTGTTAGAATACGAATAACTTACTTACCACCGCACGTTCATCTCACTGCCTCAGGATCGGCTTTCACCCAATCACGATTGTTCACGGAAGGCAGTCGATACAATGTTCATCTGAAATGAGAAGATGCATGCGTCTCATGAGTTTTGCTTGTTGTGCTGCCCTTTGCCATCTCAGCTATATTGGGAAAATATTTGAAATTATTAGGAAAAAAAATCAATAAAGTTATTAATAGTCATAGTTCGAGGAAGCTTTCCGCTTTTTGTCAGTGCGATGTCAGCGGTGTATGGCGCATTTGCGTTTTTTTTCCCAAAGGGTGATAAAAGACTATTTTACAGCAAAGTATTTTGACAAATCAAACCACCAGCAACTGTTATTATACAGCGTGAGTGTGAGAAAAGTACATCTGGTTTCACAGCCATACGTCTGGCATGCTACCAAAAGCATGCAATGCAGATACGCCTCAATAACACAACATTATAAAGTATGCTTTCATTGGTTGTTTAGCCACACACTTTTAACAGAACATGCTAGAGAATCTCATTATGTTAAAGCCCAAATCATCACGAAGAGGATTCTGTCAGCACTACACTCCACGTGACGTGTTTATCTAATACTCGTGGGAAGAGTGAGTCGGAGTAGGATTACCTCATTTGCGGGGAGTCCTTGAAGTTCAGACAAGATAAATGTAAGGGTCTCGTATATCTATGAGGAGAGGGGCGATACTGTGGGTTTTTTTTTTCTTCTCCGTGTCTTAAATCTGTGTCAGTGAAACGGCCACAGGCTGGAAGTATCTTGTTTCCAGCTCGGATGGCTGCGCAGCCTTTTGTTTGAGATTATCAAGTCACGGGAGTTTGTTGGTTGGATCTTTGTTGACATCATGCAGGCTACCGTATAGTAGTTGTCCTGTATTTGTTGAATACTATGCTGTACTTGGAGTATGTTTTGTTCAAAGATGCCCTTGTGTATTGGAAATTATATAGGAATTAGGGCCATTTAAAAAAATAAAATAAAAAAAAATGCTGGACCAGGTCTAAATTAATTATGATTAATAAATACATTAATGATGTCAGTCAATGTATCTATATTGATTTTCTCTTTATAATCTCCTTATTTGAAAACACACACAAACACAATAATATACTTTATATATTTATTTAAATAATATATGACTACTGTATACAACTGGCCTCCGGGTGAATTGGTGGTCACCTTTTTGGAGATGTCTCTGAGATCTCATCATGGTGAGAGCACAAGCAATATTTTGGTCTCCCGGGTCGCTGGAGTCGCAGCGACTAACTCTACAAGCAGCAGCGCGACTCAGCAGTCGTGGCAACGTCTCGGCCAGTGAGAGAGGCCATTAAGTAGTCGGCCAGTCATCCAGACGCATTCTGAAACAAAATAGCCTCCCTCTAGGTGCCAGTCCCACTAGAAATGTAAATTCACTGGGGCTTATCCCTCTGCATGGTTACAATTGTAGCAGTCTTTTCGATCAAAGGGGAAGCGTTTTCAGCCACAAAGTAGTGGCTTTTGATTCAAACTTAGTGGATATCCATGATGATGGATGACTGAGAATCTATACAAGACATTCACAATATTGACTATTGCATGGTTTCCATTAAGTGGTGCTGTTGGTTTTTCGGTCAGCCCGGCTCATGTTTTGGTGGTTTTCCTGTATAAAGGGCCTCAGGGCCTTTCTACAAAGATAAAAGATTTAACTCGATACGATATTATCACAGTACCTTGCCAACGACATTGATAGGATCACAATACTGTGATTGCGTGACAATCAATATTGTGAGAAAAAACAATTTAAGCTCACAATATGTTGTCAAGAGACTTTGCGAGCAATATTGATAGCATTACAATGCGGCAATTGTGCAATATCAATAAATAGGAAGAAAAAAAATAAGTCACGATACAATATCATGATACTTTGCAAATTTTATCGATAGTGTCACGATACAGTGATAGTGCAACAAATATATAGGACATCTATTTTTCTTTAGACATTTGAGATGCATTTCAGGCATCCTTGACTGATTCCCATCACTTGTGTCGCACTGCAGGCTTGACGATGGGTTGCGTCCGGAGCAAAGAGGACAAAGGCCCGGCACTGAAGTACCGGCCGGATAACGCCAGCAACACTCCGGTCAACACCCACTTGGGCCACTACGGTCCCGAGCCCACGCTGATGGGTCAGTCGCCGGCGGTGAAGACGCTCAACAGCAGCTACAACAGCCACGCCTCCGGGCTCACCCCATTTGGTGGCGCGTCGTCCGCCATGACACCTTTTGGCGGCGCATCCACCTCCTTCACGTCCGTGGCTGTGAGCAGTCCCTTCCCTGGTGTCATCACAGGTTGGAGGCTATTGTATATTTTTGATTTTTTGATTTGTTATGTTTTTTGTTGTGTTTTACGTTCAGCTGTGGATGTTTTTCCTGCTGAGTTGAGTTCAAAAATTCAAATTGAGACGCTTCAAATGTGTAGTAACAGTGACTGCAACAGAGCGCAAGTTAAACATTTGCGGTGTATAAAAAGCAGATGTTAGCCAAGGACCATAGCCAAATAATGAAACAAAAATAAATATATGACATGGGAAGCAACGTGGCCTCCAAAGAAAATCGTCCTCCGTCTGTGCAATGCTGCTTCTTATAGTCTCTGTCGTTGAACTTAATGTTGATTTGATAGGCTCTCCCGGCATCGTGAGTGATAAACACAAACGCACACACGCACACTGCTCACTCTTGTCTCAATGAGGATAATGTGACCTGAGGGAATGCCGCTGATCTAATCCTACCCGCTCAATTTCCTCCTGAAGATAAACATATCTGAGTCTGCTTCACACTATGTCCGAGAAGCTGACTCTTAATCAATTACACAGGTCATGTGACTTGAAGTGGGCCAACAAAATTATCCTTTTTAATTTTTTTTAAATTTTTTATTTTTTTTTAAAGTTTGTATGCAAGTCTTCTCGCCTACAGATTCCATGTCTCAGTGAATAAAACATGATAACCAAGAGTTTTCTTTTTGTTTTGTTTTTTCCATTTGCTGACATTTTGTGCATATTTTTTCTATTCCACTGTACAATTCGGTATGGATATGGACATAAAAGAATTGTGCAATTTTATTTTTTTGCAGAGTTTTTGTGTAAATTCTTTGTGAATAACATGACAAATTTCTGTCACGCTGGTTTCTTTCAGATAATCTAGGATTTAAATTTTGTTTCCTTTACCTTTTGTACATTTGTTCGTATAGAATTTTAAAAACACTTCAGTTACTAGAGTATTCCAATTGTACTGTACATTTTGTGCAGACCCGGAGAATGAAACATTTATGTTTATTGTTTTCAAAGAATTTTTCTCTGTAAATAAATTATGTTAAGGTGTACAATGTGTATTTGGATCAGGATATAATTTTTTTTTCACTGAATAACAAACTTTGTGTCACATTGTAAAATTTGGGGCTGATCCAGTCATTGATTGCGCTCTGTTTAATGAAATATAGCAACCCTGGAAGCTGTGTTAATGATTACGATCATCGGTTGATCTCTGTCTTGCCTTTAGGCGGCGTCACATTCTTCGTGGCGCTGTATGACTACGAAGCGAGAACGTCGGACGATCTGTCGTTCAAAAAAGGCGATCGCTTTCAAATTATCAACAACACGTGAGTGTCGTCACTTATTTATTTATTTATTTTTTACCCAGACGTGCTCCCCTGCTGTGTGGATGTGTGTCTGTGTGTGTATTTAATCCCTTTTTCTTTCGGGTTTGCTATTAAAGTTGAAATCTGTCTGGGTTAATGGGCTCCTCTGACTGGGCCATCTGTTGTCATCACTTTCATGTTCAACTCTGCACTGTTGAATGCATACTGAGTGTTGGATTGGCAGTTGTTCTTATTCACAGCCGTCAAGTTGTTTGACATGCTTGTTTGCATTGTAAATCCCACCGAAGCCCTCCTCTCCTTCTAGGGAAGGCGACTGGTGGGAGGCTCGTTCCATCAACACGGGACAGAAGGGTTACATCCCCAGCAACTACGTGGCCCCCGCCGACTCCATACAAGCTGAAGAGTGAGAACGCCTTGCTAGCCACCGTGTCGTCTCTCCGTCTTCTCCTCCCTGCCATTTTCAAGGCATTCCTCCACACGCTCAGTCTGAGAAATGCTTTTTCGTGGTCACACTGTGACAGCCCATCATGTACTCGTGCTGAGGCTAAACAGTAGTGCCCTGTGTTGCGATTACAAGTTGGTAGAAATCCCATTGCTGGTCATCATGTGTCACATACATTATGTGTACAGTATTTGTAAAACCTTGCCCGGTTATTGTATCCTATCTTAGGAAACTGCTAGTTTTTTTTCTGTGCAGAACCATCAAGTGAGTTTCACAATACGATGACATTGGGATACAATGCCAGTTATGCAATAGCACCACGACAACTATTGCACAGTAACCAGTACATTGGAAAGAAAAATGTTACTCGCTATGCATGTTATCAGAATACAGTGATTGTGTGATAATCCATATATTAGAAGAAAACAGTGTAACAGATGAGCCGATATCATAGTACGGCGTTTGCACGAAATGCATAGATTGGATGACAACTGAGCAGCTCACCAAATTATGTCATCACATAACACCAATTGCACCATAATTGGTTGAAGTAACTCAATACTTTGCCAGCAATATTGATAGTATCACAATACAGCGATCGCGCAATAATCCATATTCTGGTAAAAAAAACAACAACCTAGCTACCTATGGTACTAGCTATGTTATCACCATACAGAGATTGCGATAATCAACATATCGGAAGACAAAAATGACTCAATACGTTAACATTTTGTTTTTTTTAATACAACCCCAATTCCAAAGAGGTTGGGACGTTGTGTTAAACATCAATAAAAACAGAATACAATGATTTGCAAATCATGTTGAACCTATATATTTAATTGAATACACTACAAGGACAAGATATTTAATGTTCTCACTGATAAACTATTGGGTATGTAAGGAGCTTCCCTGAATTGCTCAGTCATTCACAAGCAAAGATGGGGCGAAGTTCACCTCTTTGTGAACAAGTGTGTGAGAAAGTAGTCGAACAGTTTAAGGACAATGTTCCTCAACGTACAATTGCAAGGAATTTAGGGATTTCATCATCTACGGTCCAAAGGTTCAGAGAATCTGGAGCGATCACTGCATGTAAGCGGCAAGGCCGAAAACCAACATTGAATGCCCGTGACCTTCGATCCCTCAGGCGGCACTACATCAAAAACCGACATCAATGTGTAAAGGATATCACCACATGGGCTCAGGAACACTGTCAGTAAATACAGTTCGGCGCTACATCCGTGTGGAGTCCGCCTGCGTGGAGTTTGCATGTTTGCCCCGTGCCTGCGTGGGTTTTCTCCAGGCACTCCGGGTTCTCCCACATCCCAAAAACATGCATAAATTGGAGACTCTAAATTGCCCGTAGGTGTGAGTGTGAATGGTTGTTTGTTTCTATGTGCCCTGCGATTGGCTGGAAACCAGTTCAGGGTGTACCCCGCCTCCTGCCCGATGATAGCTGGGATGGGCTCCAGCACGCCCGCGACCCTAGTGAGGAGAAGCGGCTCAGAAAATGGATGGATGGATGGATGTTAAAAGAAAAGGTGTTGCAACACAGTTGTAAACATGACCCAGTCCCAAGTTTTTTGGAATGTGTTGCGGCCATAAAATTCTAAGTTAATGATTAATTGCTAAAAACAATAAAGTTTATCAGTTTGAACATTACATATCTTGTCTTTGTAGTGTATTCAATTAAATATAGGCTGAACATGATTTGCAAATAATTGTATTCTGTTTTTATTTATGTTTAACACAATGTCCCAACTCCATTGCAATTGGGGTTGTACATTGTTATATATGAATTTATTGTCCCACCCCTAGTCATATTTTATTCACAACGTATGCATGGTTTCATAACAGTACTTGACAAACCAAAATTGACCAAATTAGTCCTTATTCAGTTTTGCGAAATGCATGATATTCTTTATAAAATGTATGAAAGGCTACCAAACGTTTAATTTACCAACTTTCTCATGTGGGTAGAGGTAACAACTATCTATGACATCTGTAAGAAGGAGTGTATTGTGGCCCTTTAGAAGTATGATTTGTTTTACTTTTATGTTATATTTATATGTTAAAATATACTAGACATGACTGAACTGATATAAAAACAAGCTTGTGTGTACACAAAATTGTACACCCTTCTAATTACATATTTCAAAAGCTCAGACCTCAGGCAACTGTTTTTTCCACAGATGGTATTTTGGCAAAATGGGCCGCAAAGACGCAGAAAGGCTTTTATTAATTCCAGGCAACCAGCGAGGTACTTTCTTGGCACGAGAGAGTGAGACAACCAAAGGTACGTTTTTTTGTTTTTTCCTTGTGGGGGGGGGGGGGGAATGCATGTTAAGGGTGTGTGTGTGTGTGTGAATTATTATACAATATGTGAACTTAAACGTAAGCATTTTGTGAATGTTTTGTTTAAAAGGTGCCTACTCTCTATCTATCCGTGACTGGGATGAAGTCAAGGGAGACAATGTGAAACACTACAAAATCCGAAAGCTGGACAATGGGGGTTATTACATCACAACTCGGGCACAATTTGAGATGCTACAGAAGCTGGTGAAACACTACACAGGTATGCAACATCTGATGACAGCGAGCATTTAGGCAGAGTTTTGTTTACTCCTCAATGTTACACTAACTGTACAGCAGTCTCTTACTTTAATCAGGCGTTAATGCTGTGCTTGTATAGCAAGTGAATCATTCAGCTGCAGATATGCTGCTGGCGTATACATATATTAAATCTTGCTTTTCAAAGGATTTATTTTTTCCCCTCCTGTGATGCCTGAAAGCCCCGCTAATTTCCAAATCAGAAGACCTTGAGTGAATGAAATTGACTACAAAATAGTTTTAACATTGGCCTCAAATGTTAATTGTGTGTGTGTTTTTTTTTAGGGCTCTCACGTTCTAATCTTTTTAGAAACGATTATCCTGTAGATATTTCGACAAAAGTAATCGCCGCCCAAAATAATGTATTATATATACATATATATATATATATATATATATTTTTTTTATTTTATTTTATTTTATTTATTTTTTTTTTTTTACTGACATGCATTTTGTTCTCATGAAGGCTGGGTTTCTATCCTTAAACTGCATATGTTGGTACTGAGTGTATGGTACAAACGTTACAGAATTTGAGACCTTTGCTAAACGGTTAGCATTCGCGGTTAGCATTAGCGCACTAGCAATTACCATTTTAGATTTAAAAAAAAAAAAAAAAAAAAACGCTAACTACCATTCAGCTCATTCATATGTCATGTTATATGTACATTAAACATCTAATAGTGTCCTAAAAATCAATTACAGACGCTCCTCTGTCGTTTTTGACAAAGTTTATCAGTGACTTTATTTTTTGGTCCCGGCGGAGCTTCGAGGCAGAAATTCTGCGTCGACCTATTTTTGAAGTCGACTTTGCAGTTATTCGTTTTTTTTTTTTGTTTTTTTTTCTTCTTCCCTCCTCAGCCCTAGTTTGTTTGCACCACACGGTGCTGAATTTTAATTTTGAGATTCACAAAATAGATTAAATAATAAAATAAAATTACATTGTCTTTGTTTTTTTTCTATCTATATATATATATTCTTAATCAATTTAGCTTTGCAATTTCGCAACCCATTCAAAATACTTATATTTAAATTTTTTGCACTTTAATTTATATCGCGATATATACCGTGACGGCATTCATTTTATACCGTGATAGGTCATCATTGCGATATTGATGAGCATTCAACATCACTGGTGCACACATGCTACAGCTCCTACTAACAGGACATATTTTTCTCCACCGTCTCTACCTTTGTATGCCCGCTCCTTTCCAGAACATGCCGACGGTTTGTGCTACAGGCTGACGACGGTATGCCCCACGGTGAAGCCGCAAACTCAGGGACTGGCCAAGGACGCATGGGAGATCCCCAGAGATTCCC
The DNA here is from genome assembly GCF_024500385.1 of Phyllopteryx taeniolatus. NCBI lineage: Eukaryota > Metazoa > Chordata > Actinopteri > Syngnathiformes > Syngnathidae > Phyllopteryx > Phyllopteryx taeniolatus. Next base: position 13,670,881 of record NC_084515.1, on the reverse strand, counting down.
TGCGACTGGAAGTCAAACTGGGCCAGGGCTGCTTTGGCGAGGTCTGGATGGGTAAGACAGCTTTGCATTGTGTTGGCATGCAATTACGGAGGTTTGATCACAAATGAGTAAAATGGGGCTTACAGCCGAAAACTAAGTGTCCACTTCATAGCTCATGTATATTTAACAGTGAGGAATGCTGATAGACTGCTTATAGAATGATTGATAAATGGAGCTCAGCAAAGAGCTGGCCTATTTATCGGGGAAAGCGCTGACGACTGCAGTCCGTTTAGTCTCAAAGGCACACACGAGCGCGTGTACGCCAATGGAAGGTCGTCCTCCTACGCTTCACTTCGTCAGCGTGCATCCTCCTCCCTCACTCCCTCATTAGGCCCGCAGCAAGCCTCGACCTGCAAGTGTGCAATCCCAGGAATTCCTCTGCAGTCTTTTCCTTTTTCTTCCTGATGCCCTCCCAATTATTCCCTTGGTGACTTCACTTATTTTTAATTCCCGCTATGTTAATCACTCCGCGTGACCTCCATTCCTCTGTGTCCTCACCACCTTGCAGTCGTTATAATGGTTGCCCTACTTTGTCCTTCTGCGTGTGAGATTCATTCATGGAGGTCGGCCCTCATGACGGAAGCACTAGCCCTCCCGACCAGGCTCATTGTATGTAAGCAGGGCGTGACTAAGTGGCTTTCGACCAGGAAGAACGAGATTATTTTGGTGACCAAGTTTACTGGCTGTTTGACAAATTATCACACATGATTTATAGTTTTATCTGGAACATGTACGTGTTTGGGGGGGGTCAGTTTATGATACTTGCGTAATTACTGTTGCACGATGCCTGGTGGCGGATATATTGTTCTCAACAAAAAACACGTATTTTTAAAACTCTTCAGGACAATGTTTGTTTTTATGTGGAAGATGTGCTCATAATGTTTGTGGTTGTTTGCCTTCCTTTTGTTTGTTTTGTTTGTTTGTTGTTAATTCAGGCACATGGAATGGTACCACCAAGGTGGCCATCAAGACTCTGAAGCCAGGCACTATGTCTCCGGAGGCGTTCCTACAGGAGGCCCAGATCATGAAGAAGCTGCGACACGACAAGCTGGTGCCTCTCTACGCCGTGGTGTCCGAAGAGCCTATCTACATCGTCACAGAGTTCATGGGCAAAGGTCAGTCCCCGACTGCGCTCCCAAACTCTGCCAAGGCAGAAGAGTACTGTCAGATAAGCTATCTTAGCCACTTAGCGTCACACTTTACACTGGAAACAGAGCCAATTGTTAAATCTGAGAGCTCTGTGCAGTCGCATTTGGCCGCCCAGTTGTTGCCAGACAGCATCCATAGGGCACAAGCAAGACTGCTACACAATCCAAAGACCAAGCTAACATATGTCAACCACGCCCTCTAGGCTGTTTGAATGGCAACATAGGGACTGAGAGTGTTGTGCCACTGAACAGGTATGAGTCAGCAAATGAATGGTGCTTGCGCAAAGCCACCACTGGCTGATATAACCACGTCTTCTTATTGTTAATTATTATTCTAAAATTGCCTTCTAACAGATGTCTTCCCAAATCTGTAGCGTTAATGCGCAAACCATGCGACACCCCTCCACAAAGTTGTGTGGAAAGTCATAATTGTTGAAACCAACACTAGCTGACACATAGCTTTCCTGCCTTACTCCCTTTTGGAAGTGATTATTCATGGTAATTAAGTCTTAAAGTATTAAGTGGAGACTTTCACGTGTTTCTTCAGCTGAAGAAGTGTTTCAAGGTGACATAAAATTCCAGCTAGTTCATTCCACCCGCGCCTCATGACTGATGTGCATAAAAGCTGTTTATCCTCCGCTACCTGTATATGAACTCTAGGAAAGTAAGTTACTTAGGCTGGATTACCACCGGCGGTCCAAGTACCCAATTCCAATCTAATACCTATATTTAGGGCTGTCACGATCAAATCTTTTTGGAATCCATTATCCGATAGATATTTAGTTGAATTTATTTATTATTATTTATTTTACGACTTATATGCATTTTATTCTCATTTCTGAGGGCTGGACTTCTATCCTTAAACTGCATATGTTGGTACTAAGTGTATGGTACAAACTGTACAGAATTTGAGGCAACAAAATCAGCCTTTGCTAAACAGTTAGCATTAGCGCGCTAGCGATGACCATTTTAGGTTAAAAAGAAATGCTAACGACCATTCAGCTCACTCATACATCATATTATATGTACATTACACATCTAATAGTGTCTTAAAAATCAATTATAGATGCTCCTCTGTCATTTTTGGTGAAGTTTTTCAGTGGCCCAACACTGCATCCATCTGCAATAAATGACCATGTAAAACATTGGTTCTGGCAGCGCAAACATGGTTCTGTCAAGAACATTTATTTATTTTTTTGGTCCTTACTTAGCCAACTTATTAATTTTTCCCCCCAGCCCTAGCTATATTTTCCCTATTTTTCATGTAGATTTTAAGTGACACACATCCAGTATGGCTGTGTTTACACTGACTGAACACATGAAACAAACCGCATGCGCACAAGCCCAGATTGCACAAATAACTGCACAAACGTCAACACCAGACAGTGAGAACACCGAAGTAAACTAATGCATTAACCGGGTGAACCCCTGCTATTTGCAGGGGATCGAAACCGTGCCCTGCCGAGAAAATCGAAAATCTGTAAGTAATTGACGACCTCCCCAAAAAGATTGGTGTATTTTGATCAAACTCGCATTGTTGTGGTATATCTGATCCGCCCATTGACGCTGCACTTGGATTGGCAGATGTCCAATACGTATCAGATTTGTACATAATTTTAGAATAGGCCTGATATCCGATTCCTTGCAGGTTTTTTGCTCTTTACGCCGCCATGACTCATATGCCAATCGTGCCACTTAAGAACAAACATTAGAATGATCACTTAAACCATGCAGTGTACATTAAGCCTTAGCAAATGAATGGCACCACTTGCTAATTTCGTATATCATTTTTTTTTTTTTAATGTTCCTCCTCCAAATTCTTTCAGGGAGTCTGCTGGACTTCTTGAAGGAGGGAGATGGCAAATACCTGAAGCTGCCCCAGCTGGTGGACATGGCCGCACAGGTAGGATGCAAAGACAGGCCTCTGCTTGTTAAAATTTAAAGCAATACGTGTGACAACAAAGGTTGGGAGTCAGGCTGACACAAGTGCCCCTGGCATGGTTCTCCATTCAGGTTTTCAAATTTATTTAATATCCAACTTGACATCTCTCTTGGCTTCCTGCCGCCGCCCCGTGTGTCTTCCCTCATCTTTCAACACTTCGCTGCCTGTAGCGCCTAAGCGCTCCTCATCACAGAGCCACTTAAAGTCCCAGAACGCCTCCAACACGTGCTGCGATTTGCTTTCACTTTGCCCCGCCACACTCGTCCCTCGCTCGGCCAGGTGGAAATTGAAAACGAAGCTCGAGGGAGCCGCATAGCGATCGCCTCCGAGGGAGTTGGCAGACAAAAGATGTTTTGGATTATTTGGAAATGAGCAAGCCTGCATGAACATGATTAGCCCTAATACCTTGTACAGTCAAACCTCTAATGTCAAACACAATGCTGGTCGGGTTTTGAAACAATTTCTCACATAGGAAGTAATGGGAACGCTTGCCACCTGTAAACCTTTATTATCTATACAGGCAATGTTTTAGGTAGCATTTAACCAACAAAACACTCATTCTTAACTTACATTTTTCTTTATTATTTAATCATTTATTTATTGTTGTGATGATGCAAGTCCCTTTTAAACATCACAAAATATCTCGTGTAATTTTTCAAAAAGCCTGTATTTGGCAGATATTTCATTGCATACATTTGTTGTTTGTTTTTGTTTTGCGTTATTCCGTACCCTGTTGTAAAGCTGTTTGACAACATTTCGTTTTCCTTTCTTTTACTTATTCGTAACTTATTACTTTCAGATCTCTGGGATGTTCATGCAGCAATTTGTTTTTTGCGCACTTTCCTGCACTTTCAATTTGAAATAATGTTCTTTTTTTTTTTAAATAAAGGCAAGAAAATGAAAAATGTTTTTTTTATCCGACGTGATTCACTGTTCATGAATTAACCTTATTAGCGCTTTTTTTTTTTTGTATAGAAACTATGTTTGGCACTTTGCTGACTTATTCAGCTATTCGCAGCTCTCACCGTATTTTGTGCTTTCTCCATGAGGGACTAGAATACCACAAGATGCTGCCGAAGCCCTGGCTAATAGGAAAGTAGTATTTGGTGTCAAAGAAGTACAGTGAACCCCATTATTCACGGGGGAGAGGGACTGACTTCTGCCACAAATAGCAAAAATCCACGAATTGGAGGTCAAATTAGGAATTGCACGACCTGGAGCAGCCTCCGCCTACATCGTTTATCTTCCTTGTTGCAGATTGCGGATGGCATGGCCTTCATCGAGCGGATGAACTACATCCACAGGGACCTGCGAGCCGCCAACATCCTGGTTGCCGACAACCTGGTGTGCAAGATAGCCGACTTCGGCCTGGCGCGGCTCATCGAGGACAACGAGTACACGGCCAGGCAAGGTACGGTCTCTCGCCAGCTCATCATAGAGGGCGCCCCCCAAAAATGGTAACATTCATAACCACTATCACAGTTTCAAACTTTCTTCCTTGTCATTCCAGGTGCTAAATTCCCCATCAAGTGGACAGCGCCGGAAGCAGCTCTATACGGCCGCTTCACTATCAAGTCAGACGTGTGGTCGTTTGGTATACTACTGACTGAACTGGTCACCAAAGGCAGAGTGCCCTATCCAGGTGAGAATTTCGCCCCTTTCACACATACAATAGATGCCCAAAAGTGCCGGCTTTACAGACTGTGTAAAAGGGACTTGACATCTGCCAAGTTATTTCTACATGCAACTTTCTGGTTTCAGTTTTTTGATTATTTTACTTAATTTTGTGTGTATTTAATTTAAGTTTCACTTGAATTTTTTTTAAGATGGGTAGTTATTTTAACTACCTGCATATGACATTTTGGTGACAAAATGCCAATTCACATTAGAATTGGAAAATAAAAATGTGATTTTTTTATTTTTGAAGGAAAATTTAATAACATGTTTTTTTTTAATTTAAATTCAATTTCTTTTGAAGATGATAGCTAATTTAACTATTGCTCATAAACTTTTGGTGACATTACACATTATTAATGGCATGATTTTGACTTGATTGTAACCATTTAAAAAAAATATATTATTTTATAAAATGCATTTAATATATTTACTATTATTCATTAAAATTTACAATGTGTTTATCAATTATTTAATAATTTTGTTGAAGATGGGTAATTATTTTAACTCTTTGCACATGGATGTTTGGTGACAACACAATTGGAAAAAAAAACTATAAATCTAAAAAAATATATAAATGTACAAAAAGATACATTAATTTAAAAAATGATTTAAAATAATCTATATAATTAAAAGATATTTTCAAACTTCATTTTATCTCTTCTTTTAAACATATTTTGAACAAATCTTATCCAATTAGAATAAAAATGTCAATGTTTATGCAGGGTAAAAAAAACAAAAACAAAAAAACACGAATGCCAAACCAAGTTACAATCAAATCATTTAACATGCTCAGGCGTGTATATATAGTATATACCTGTTAAATCTCATTAGATTAGCTTGGGTATAATAGGGTATATCCGCACCCACTTCCGCATTCAGCAAAACGGGTCGAAGCACTTCCTCCCGGCTCGGGCGAATGGCGACAGGAACCGTGACAAAGCAGCCGTAGAAACTTGAAACCAGTGTGTTCCACTAACATGTGTATGTGTTCACTGTGATGGATAAAATGCAGAGAACAAATTTCGTGTGCATGCATGCATGTTCATGACAATAAAAGGTGATTCTTCTTCTTCTTCTTCTAAACATCTACAATGTCGTTTGTTTAACACAAGATGTCCCCGCAGAGCTACCAAAGATGACAATAGTCGGTGTTTCGCCTTTGTTGTTGTTTATGTATCATATTTTTATAAATGAAGGCTATAGATGTATTGAACTTTTTTCCGAAGATGCCAGCACTAAATAAAACACAATGTTATGAAGTTCGGTTTCAAACTGGCATGTCATCAAATCTTAGTCATGCTCATTAGCTCAGCATACACAGGAAGTCCGCTAACCTGTTTTCCGCGTCTAGTCACGTGATGTTCCTTTTGTACCGGATTGTTTGTGCTTACTAAATTTGATTTCCATCCAGAATACATCTGGCACTAGGATGAAATTTTACCAATTGATTTACTTCAACAATTCTTGATGTGGCTTAGTACTGTTGAAAATGTTTTTTTGAGTGTCTGAGGACGGCACCGCAGCTTGCACTGATCACAGACCCGCCATATGGCCGACCTGATCGCCATCTGTCTCCTGTAGCCTTCCCAGATCCACAGCGGGGGGAAAAAAAACCTACAATGTAATTAATTCAACTTCATCTGGAGGGACTTCTCTTCCTTTCTATAGTCATGTTGACACAGCTGCATGAAAAGCGATGATTTTTGTTGTTGTTGTTCCTTCATTTATATACTGTAGTATCTGATTCACAATTCGACACCGCTAACCGTATTTGTCTCGTTCCCGCTTCCCCGTGGTGTGAGATAATGGGGACCCCCTTCCCACAGGGCCATATGACAAATCCACTGTCATCTGACTCCTAACCTCTCAATGAGTCCCAGTCCTTGGAAGACTCTTATGTCACACATGGGTCATTATAGCAAAAAAAACAAAAATAATTTAACGCTTTGAGGAAAGCGTTAATTTTTTTTTTTTTTTATAGAACATGAAGATGACAAATAGCACAAAGCAAAATGACTGCGAAAGGAAACATCAGTTTAATTTTATCCACAAAGTGTAGTTGACGTTAGCTACCGGTATGTTTCAAGTACGTCCCAGATCATTTATTTGTAACACATTTAATACATTCATGAAAAATATGCTGAATAAGGACACATTTCAAATGTATACAATACACATTAAGCCTTAGTAACTGTACAGGCAATGTTTGAAGTAGCATTTTCGCATGCTTAACTGTCATACAAGTGTAAAGGTTGAAAAGCTCTCGCCTTCATTTCTCTTCCAATTCCTCTCTTTGTAATATTCTAATATAGATACAGTAGCCAGGGCAATAATCTTTTTGACAATCATGCCATGTTTGTGGTTCAATTGGGGGGGGGGGGGGGGAGACTAGTAGGATATGTGGCGCCCCAAAATGTTGTTTCCTGATTAGGCAGTTATTCCATTGCAGCGGTTTGGTATATTTGTGCGAGGGTCAATCGCTTGGTGTGCGGCGGGCTTAAAATGAATATTTTCCCCTAAGATTTGGCATGGACAAAGAGGTTCCACTGTATATTGCATGGCATGCTGTAATGTAAACCCTCAATCCGATGGTGCTGTGGATTCCAGGTATGGTGAACCGAGAGGTTCTGGAGCAGGTGGAGCGCGGCTACCGCATGCCGTGTCCCCAGGGCTGCCCTGACTCGCTGCACGAAATGATGCGCCATTGCTGGAAGAAGGAGGCCGACGAGAGGCCCACCTTCGAGTACATCCAGTCCTTCCTGGAGGACTACTTCACAGCCACGGAGCCCCAGTACCAGCCGGGGGACAACCTGTAGACTCAGAAGAGCTCGTGTTGGTACAAAACAGACTGGCCACGACACTGTGATCAATACCGGAGTAGTGGGTCCTCATTTCACATTGGGGGCTATACTTGCAGGATGCAATGATGATTTTTACTGGTACTTTTTTAAACACAATGAAACCCCTATCCCCTTTCCTCCATTTTTTTTTTTTTATTCTGCAAAAATAATTCTTTGATATTGGGGAATCCAGATTTTATATGTACAGTAATTTGTTCTGAGTGTGTGTAGGCTGACAAGTTTATTTTTTTTTTGGTGGTAATTTTATTATTTTATTGTGAATGGAGCAGATGGGTCAGATGCAAGAATGTACAGGATGTCCAGGGAAAAAAAAGCTATTTTTGAAAGTATGAGGAGGTGGCTGAATGACCATTTTTGTATGTTTTTTTTTTTTCCATTATTATTATTCTAATGCTTCTTTGATGTGCTTTCAGACTTATTTTAATCATGCAAAAGTGCAAAAAAAAAAAAACTAAAAAGAAATGTTTAGGATGGACATTTCCTGTGACCACTGAGTTTATTTTTGTTTCATTACTGTCAGACTCAATATTTCAGTCCTTTTTTTCCATTTCATTGAGATATTTTAACCATGTCCAAGTGCAGGAAAGAAAGTAACGGTTTTTAATGTTTAGGATGGACATTTCCTGTGACCATGCAGTTTATTTTTGTTTTATTTCTGTCAAATATGCAACTTTTCATTTTCTTTCTCTTTCAAATCATTGAGTTATTTTAATCATGCCCAAGTGACAAAAACCCCTCTTTTTTTATGTTGAGGATGGACATTTCCCGTGACCAACGAGTTGTTTTTTTTCTGTCACTATTCCCACCATGTTTTTACATACTGTCACATCAGTGTGAAAAAGAGCTCTATTATGTTTAGAATATACATTTCTGCGACCGGAAGGTTTATTTTTTTTATTCATTTCAGTCATAGCTCTCATAAAAAAAAAAAACATTTCTTTTTTTTGACACTTTCCAATTGTTATTTTAATCATGCCTGAATGCAATTTTTTTAATGGACATTTCCTGTGACCAAGGAGTTAATTTTCTCAAATGGATCAGCCATTTTTTTTTTTACAGACTTTCACATCAGTGAGTCATGCCCTAGTACAAAAGTCATGTCTCTTTTTTTTTTTTTTTTTTTTAAATTGAGCTGGGCATTTCCTGTGACCAGGAATCAATATTTCAGTCAGTTTTTGACCAAGTTAAACATATACTACCATTTCCAAGACATTTGTGCCATGGAAGGATCGCACAATTCTGATTTATTTATCATGTTGGCACACATGTATACCTAAGCTTAAAGACAAATTGAAATTAATCAGTGACTAAAATGTATAATTGTCAGCCAGTTTCGCACAGAAATTGTCACTAACTTGATTACACTGTTATGCTTAATAGGATTTTGTTAGTGTTAAAACCACAGAATGACAACACCAAGTTGTTATTTTCAAACCTTTATTTTCCTCTAGCGATCCTTGTAGCTGTCTGTCCAGTGGTGCATGATGGGGAAAATAGCCGTTCAGACAAAGATGTGAACTTTTTATTGTTTTGAATTGAATTTCATTGTGTGTTTGGCTGTGGAGAACCTAATATGTGATTGTTCCCAAATTTAGGACTTGAACTAGAGATTGAGTGGGGAATAATGGTAACTAATAGAATTTTTGTACAGGAAAAAAAATAAAAGTTTTACTTGAAAAGTTGAATTGAGTTTGCTGTGCTGCAATCTTGGAGGTTTCTATTGTGAACATCAAAATGTAACATTTGGATATTGTGGAAACTGCATATTGTGTTTGACTATCTGTCAACAGGTAAAGTATTTCAATTCTGCAACTCTACGGAGCTCTGTGATTGGCTGTTCACTCATCCTCCTCGTTGTACCTGCAAAACAACAAATGTGAGTGCAACTCAAAAGTGTCGTTCCATATTCCTATCCATCATTCCCGTTACCTGATCATCTCCTTGTACTTGTCCAGGGCCTCCTGGGCCACATACTGGATGAAGGCCGGGTCCTGCAGTTCCAGCTCTCCCGGCACGGAGAAGACGAAAGGTGGAGAGTTGAGGATGTTCACCTCCACTTGGGTGTCCACCGCTGACAGGTTCTGGTCTTGGCTCTTTGGCACCACCTGGAGGGCAAGAAGGAACAATTGACTCTAGAGCTAGGCACTGGACACGTCATTAGGTACACTAATGACATCCAAAACAGGTATTTTGTCGAAGATTATTTTTTTTGGTCGTCTGGGTTTTGACCTAGATGACAGTGACAAGGTCATGCCAGACTACAGCAAATATCGTGAGACTTCAGCTACCGCTAAGCGAGTACCTGAAGTATTAACTGCAAAAAAGTGTAACAGTGGTTTGTTACAACTAAAACAATTTACTTGGTCTGACATAGGAAAGGGACTAGTTCGGCCCACCGAGCTTTAAAAGTCCGTTGTCAAGACTCTTATATGTGTTGTATTAAATTGGACGTTTTTCCTAAAACTGGTTCATTAAAATGTATTCATTAAAACCTTTTAAAAAAAATTCATTTAACATGTTTTATCTTATGAACTGGCAAATTAATTAAAATTCGTGTAATTATAAATGATGAAATTAAAACAAGCCCAGCCCAATACTGATAGCTGGGATCTATCTTTACCCGTCCATCCCTCGTTTTTAATTGTACAGTAGCTAACATTTTTACACACTGACAGGTATGTTAAAATGTCTGTACAATTAATAAAGGAGATGGAGAGAGGTATTTTAAAGGGGATTTTTTTCCTTTATATTTTTATATAGTTTTATTTGCGGGGCGCTAGGGACTAAGCCCTCCCTCAATTAGCGAAAATCTGCAAATAGTTGACGAACACTCAGAAAGGTTTGTAAGTGCCGATAGTTGCCACAAGGGAGGCGCAAAGCATTAATTTTACATTAGACGTGGCTTTGGCCTGAGCACAAAACAGCAATAACGGAGAATAGGTTCCCCCCAAAAAATCAGCAAATTTCCAAATGCCAAACCGCAAATATCACTGTGCAGTTGCTAACTTTTCCATGTAGTTTACTTAAATGAACTCAAATGACACCTCTGTGGGCACATTTGCGTTTAACTTTTATCAATGCATTTATGTTAATATATGCATGAATCGTCAGTGTAGCAGATGTTCAAGAATAACTTTCCTTCCCGTCTCCTCAGCTCACCCTGGTGATGCGGAAGATGTTTTGCGTGCCGGCCCGCGCCACCCAGCCGAACTCCGCGGCCATGTTGCCCAGCCAGCCCAGAGTCTCGTCGGCGTGGCGCCGCACGATGGACAGCACCTCGTCGTACTGTTCCCGGGACATGCCCAGCAGCTGCGAGACCTGCTCCAGCTCCACGTGCAGCTCCCTCACGCTGGGACACTCTGAAAAGAGGGAGGACGTCAGATGATGCTGTGAGGACGTCAGAGGATGAATGTGGAGGTGGGTGGGTGGGCGGGCGAGGCGGCGCTTTACCGGTCAGCAAGGCCCCCTGGCAGGCCTCGCACTGGTTCTGCAGCTGCCAGCACTCTGATGAATGCTTGCGCAGGTCTCGGCACAACTTCCTGTGATGCAGGAGGCGTGGGAACATTTTCTCTGCAATCCAACACACAGATGGATGTTATCTTTGGATATTGCATCCTTCCACTGTTTTAAAAAAACAAAAACAAAAGGAAATTGCTTGGTTCCTTGACCTCCATTTTCAGGGGGAAATATAAACCATAGTTTGCAATACTGTTGCATCATTTCACAAAACCTCAGATTTGTTGAAAATTGTGCAATCTGTGCATAATACCTTATCACAGTTATTGTATTTTAAGGCACAACACTTTAAGTCATAGGTACTTGAAACTTAGAAACATAGTATTGCACTTTAAAATTAAATACATTTATGAAGACCTAGGAATTATTACCATTCCATTTTCTACATGATCAGAGTAATTCTCAAAATTATCCTTTGTCCCTACCACCACAGTGTCTTACATAGTTTTTCACTTTCAAATTCTTCATTTGGGGTGTATTGTACCCCCTAGCGGGTCGGCTTTGGCTCGTGGGGCATATGTTTGACGCCCCTGGCCTATACCTTCTAATGGGGATGGAAGTCTTACACTTTTTAGATTATACAGTGGAACCTCGATTTAACGGACTAATCGTTCAGAGGGGATGTCCGTTAAATCCGATTGTCCGTTAAGCTGAAGCACATTTTTTCGCGACCTTAAAAACACACAGTACAGTAGAAAATTATTGGAAAAAAATATACCTTACCTCGCTGGTGCATGGAACGGGTGAATTTGAGTTCCAAAACTTCCAACTGGACACTATTTTCTGTCCGTTAAATCCCAAGTCCGTTAAATCAGGTCCATTAAAACAAGGTTCCACTGTACCTAGTGTCTCATTTCATTAACACTCACCTCTCTTCTTGTCCTCCGCATGCGCTTCGTTGAGGCCAACAAACGTCTGCGTCATCACTGCCCCAAACTCCTCCACCACGCTGTGGCCAAAGTCGAAGAAGGAGTCCAGCACATCCTCCAGGCCCACACCCTGCAGGAAGCCCGAGTCGTGAGCCGGGTCGTCTGGGTCCAGGGTGGCCCCCGGAACCGGCGGCCCACTCAGGAGAGCCCTGCGGACAGCCTGGTCCAGCCCGTCGCTCATTCTGGAGGCCAGGGCCGCGCTGCTATTCACCAGCGTTCCCACCCTGCGGGTCAGGCGAGTGAAGGCATCCTGGATGCGGACCACCTCTGGGTCGGGGATATCCGGGTCCTGGTTTACCAGGACGTCGTCCGCTTCCACGGCCAGGTCGCTGAAGCTGAAGCGCCTTGATACACGGCGAAAGAAGTTCTCAACCTGTATGGTAGAAGAAGGAAAAACATTTTTGGGGGGGTAAGTTCATTCCAAATCTGTGTTTGTAAATAATGAATTCCTTAGTCACTGGTTCTGAACACTGAGTGTGGTCCTACTTTGGTCTGAAAGCCAGCAAAGCCTCTGCGGCAGGTGTTGGTGAAGAAGGTTTTACACACATCCTCCAAACAGGGTCTGCACTCATCCCACTCCGACTGTAAGGAGACCCTGCACTCCTCCTCGGCCTCCCGCAGCTTCTCCGTCACGTCCTGAGCCAGTTGCACCGCTCCCTGGTGGAAGAGAGGAACAATGTTTTTGTTTCGCACTCAGCCTCTTTCAGTTCTCCAAGGCGCTTCTTTTCAAACTGGGGTCACCGGAACCCCGGGAGTTCGCGAGCTGTAACTTAGGGGCCCGAAAATCATTTTTAATAAGTTATGTCCTGTTATTTAAATAAGTGTACACAGTGTTCCCCTGCTATTGTGAAAACCCATGGGTAATTTATTTCAAATTAAGCTCCTCAACTCACTTAGCATTTTTCCTTGACACCAAGATGCCACAGGATGGTGGTAAAGCTCTACTTTTGTGTAAATGAAGCTCTTCAACTCACATCAACATAGTTCTTTGGCACCAAGATTTCAAAAGATGGTGGCAAAGCACTAATTTTGTCTAAATGAAGCTCCTCAACTGACTTCAACATAGTTACTTGGCGCCAAGATGCGACAAAACAGCCAATAAGGTATTTGCGGGGAACCACTGAACCGACGTATGGAAACCGGCGCAGCAATAAATCAAACCTAGTAAACTTAGCTTTGCGTCGGTTAAAAGCTCTAATATAATTGTGACAAATTATCACATAAATCTGACATACTTGTATAGTCATATTTTTAAGAACAAAATGCATATTATTGGAGGAACAAAATCCTTTTTTTCAAGAAAAAAATACATTGTTTTTTGTAGTCCTACTTTTTTGAAAGTTGCTTCTCCCAGAATAGAGTTGTGTTTTGGAAATTAATTTCTTAAAAGATAACGTTCTTCCTTTGTTAAACTTTAATATCACTCTATTAGGACCAGATTCTCATGAGATTACGGCCTTTCATCCGCACAAAATACGTCTTTGTTCTTGTAAAGTTTGTGACTTTTTTTTTTTCCATAACATTACAATTTTTGCATCTCTACAAATTTAATTTGCTCTCTTTTTTTTGTTTTGTTGTTGTTGAAAAGAGGCAACTATTTAAGTGCTTTGATGGGTACATGTGGTTATGTTTAATTGGCGTTAGGATTATGAGGGGTGCTTGTAAAAATATGTCCTCCATATAGGTTCCCTGGATCCAAAAAGATTCCACCCAACTGTTCTCGCACAGTTATCCAATTTCACTTCATTTTGTTTAACATTAATATTTATTTTCTAAAAATAAAATCTGTTTTCATCTATCTATGCCAGCAACATATCGTGACAGGCCGAACATTTAAATGCTGGTCCACTAGATGGCAGACGGTACGATTAACATGCGCATCCATCTGTTGCATAACAAAATAATAGCTTTGTGTTCAATAAACAAGGTCAGATTTTTCACTTTTCACTAATTTTGTGAATAAACTGAGACGAGATCATCATTATTTCAGTAAATATGTATACTTTCTGTGACATTTTCATTTGCTGCGAGATTTTTCTAATGCAAAACATGTACTTTGCTTCAACAGAGGTTTGGGAAACATCGCTGCAATGGTGCGAAGCGAACCTTTTTCTTGTCGCCGCTGTGCAATAGAGACTTGATGAGGTGCTCGTGCTTGCGCTCGTTCCTCCACATCACCTCCCTCATCTGCCCCACGCCGTACAAGGCCCGCTTCACCTCCTCGCCCACGGCCTTCTCGCCGGCCCTGGACAGCTCTGACGAGCACAACCAAAATCCGATCAGTCTACATTTGTGGGTAAGTTATGTGCAACATGCCCCCCGCCCCCCCTCTCCACCGTCTTTCCAATAATGCAATTTTTTTAAACTGCTTGTATACAAATAGTATGCAACATCCATGCTGTCATGTCAAAGCCCAAAAGTAAACAGAACTACATTGAGTGTTGTTCAGATCCACAGATTCACGTTTGCTAAGAGCGTTGGCTTCGGATAAGCAGCACATACTTGACTGTGTGTAACAAGTCACCTTTTAAAGCATCCTCTGAGGCGTTTCTGTCCTCCGAGGCACCGCTGATAAGCAGGCCCACTGATGCCAGCACAGCCAGACCCAGCGCAACCTTCATTTCTTTGCTTTTGGCCTCGGGTATGGAAGGGGTAACAGGTCTGGCAAAAACACACATACGACGCACAAATAGAAATTTTCCATCTATGTATTTCGATCCAAAAAAAGAGAATAGGATTTCAGTTTCTGGCCAAATTTCAACACTTGAGGGCGCTGAAGTATGAGGATTTAAAAAAAAAAAAAAAAAACATCCATCAACAGGAAAATAGGATTGATACAATTACAGTATTTGTTAAATTATTTAGATTCTATTTTAATATTCATTAATCATTCATTACCTATGCATATAATAATACATTATTTAATTTTTCATTATTTCATGAATTATAGTTTCCTCACTTTATAATGAATACAAATGCTATATGCTATTTTCATTATTGACATTTTATTATAATTAAATTAATAGGACATTTTCGACAACATAGTTATTTGCATGTATATCATTGTTTGATGATGCTATTTTTTATTATTATTAGCATGTAAAATATTAAAATAAATCAAACAACACTTACATTTATCATAATGAAATGAATTGTACATAATAATCCATCCATTTTCCCTAGCGCTTATCCTGACTCAGCTGACTGTGGGCGAGAGGCAGGGGTACACCCTGAACTGGTCGCCAGCCAATCGCAGGGCACACATAGATTGTATTTTTATTGCACTCATTATAATACTTATCAATATTTAATTATTACCATCAACAGTTAAAAAAAATACCACTAGTATAATTGATCATTTTTATGATTTTATAATATATTATTCATCTTTGCTTTATTTTTTGGGCAAATATGGTAAATAATATGAGGCTCGCCCTGCATAAATGTTGCAGAAATACATACAGTACTTACATGAATGTAATTATTTAAATATAATAATGTATATTATATCATCAAAATGCATTTGATATTGTTTTCCCTTTTCCCTATTAATATTATTCCAATTATTTTATCACTTGGAAAAGTAATTATTTAAATATAATAATGTATATTATATCATCAAAATGCATTTGATATTGTTTTCCCTTTTCCCTATTAGTATTATTCCAATTATTTTATCACTTGGAAAAGTGTTTATGATAATCTGCCTTAGTTTCGAATGTATCTGTTAGTAGCCTCTTTTAAACAATGGTAGCTGAATAATATCCCCTTTTTAAAGCAACTTTTTTTTGTTAGCTGTTATAGAAATGCAACTGCAACACAAACAAGCATCTGGTAGGCTTTAATTAAAGCAATTTCTCAGGAAATGTCTCTTTTTCATTGTTGAGGATGACAAAGACGTGCCAATATGAGCAAACATAAATAATCAACTGGAAAAAAAATATGACTTACTGTACCAGCCTGTAGATCCTCTAACAATGTCAACAAGACGAACAAAACACTTTGTGTGGATTGTTTGGTGTGTGCCAGGTCTATTTGTGCTCTTTCCACATTGAGCGTGATCCTATTAGCGTCTTTGCTTGATGTCCATGCCCGTTAATCCCGTATTCAACACGCCGCCGCCAAGCACCGCTTTTGTTTTCAACACCGCTATGATGCATTTAGAATTTAGAAACCAAAATATGTTAGAGGAGTGTGTCTGCAAACTCATCCTGTGTTTTGCAGTGGGAACAGTAAAAGGGCCTTCATCTAAACTATTCCTACAAAGCTAGAAGCATACAATACAGTTGTGATTCTTGCATGGGCCGTGGAAGCGACGCGACTCACAAAGCACATTCAAATATTTATTAGAAATGTTATTTTTATATCTATATTAAATTTCCTTTTCTTTTTTTATTATATTTTATATAGATTTTATTTTTTACATTGTATTTTATGATCATTTTTGTCTTCTTTTTGTATTATATTTCACGAGTAATTTTATTTGTATATAATTATATGTATTAGCTGTTTATTTGTGTATATTCTTATGTTTAGTGTTTGGTTCTTTTATTTTTTCCAAATATAGCTTTTTTTTTCTTAAATCAAGTGGTTGACAACTTGAAAACGAGGCTCATTACGAGCTTGAAACGCAACTTTTGGGTCCAGCCGAGACTGAGAGGTGTGTCCCAACACTTTTGTCTACGTCATGATTTCTTGACGTCCACTTCTTGTGACAACATCAAATTAATACACTATGTAAATACTCTGTTCTCTCCTGTTCAGCTCTTTAGCAGGGCGGGAAGGGGTGGGGGGGGGGGGGGGGGGGGCACCTTCCCTATGGGCTGAAGAATGTGCCCCCTTTGCACACCGTGACCCGCAAAATCAAGCGGTCCCGGCACGCTAATCAGAACCACTTTGGATCTACTCCACCTGGTTCCTATCACCGTGACAGCAGGAGGGTCCTGCTCGTATTACAAAAACACGCATGGAATATTTCATACACAGGCCGTGGAAGCTTTTCTTGTCGCACTCATGACACCAAAACCGTGTTCTTCATGATGAGGAAGAACGGTAATAAATGTTGTGTAACCAACACGTGGTCATCCATTTTGGTTTGAAAATTGTGTTTTTTCTGGGATTTGGGACCATTTCCCAGGGAGCTCGACAAACTCCTCATCAGGAATTCACTTGTTTGCCACTAAATCAGAACTGGGTTTGCAGTGTTTCCCAACTGTGAGTAAGCTAGGACACATTATACATTACAGAAATCTCACAGAAAGTAAAAGCAGTGACCCCCCCCCCCCCCCCCCCACTCACACACACACATACATATTTGTGGTTCACAATTTGCGAATTCACCTATTAACAGATTTATTTATTTATTTTTTACCTATCTGCTGTTTTTTGCTGAAAAATTCAGCAATTCAAAATTCATTCATGATTTTTGTACTCGGGCCAAAGCCATGTCCAAAATAGAAATACTGCTTTGGTGCCATCTTGTGGCATCTTGGAACTAAGAAACTATGTTGAAGTGAAGTGAGGGGAGGGGCTTCATTTAGTCAGGCTCCCTGACTAGTCAGGTTTTTGCTGCTATCTTGGGGCACTTATGGGCAATTACAAACCTTATTTTTTCAATTATGTCATGTTTTCTTCAGCATTACATTTTTTTATATGATCATATTTTACTTTATTTTTTCATCACAATCTATAGTCATTTTATCTTTACAATATATTGTTTTATAATTACATATTTTAGGTATTTTATATTCATTTTATGTTTTTATTTTTTTTCAATGATTTGATTTGATTTTAATATTTTGCATTGCCAAAGCAGCATCTGGAAGTGACATGCAATGTTTGTCATTTTATCATTATTTATTGTAAATGAAAATCGTGTTCTTTGTTTTGCTAGACACACACACACACAGACACACAAGGGGGGTGGGTGCTCATGCAAGACGGTGCCGCCAGATGTGGGAAGACGTGGTTTCTTTCTCCAAACAGCCTCGCAGGCTTTTCCAGCACTTCCTCTCCTGCCGCAGCGCTCTCGCTCTCCTCTTTACTTTCTTTGCCTTCCTCCCCTCACACACCTCCACTAAAACAACTTTTTTTTCCCCCCCTGCTTTTTAGTGTGGAAGAAAACAACAGCTTTTTGGTTGCGCTCGTCCTGCAGCTTTGCAGCATCAAGCTGGGTGACGGATGAAGCTGTG
This sequence comes from Phyllopteryx taeniolatus, assembly GCF_024500385.1. Lineage (NCBI taxonomy): Eukaryota > Metazoa > Chordata > Actinopteri > Syngnathiformes > Syngnathidae > Phyllopteryx > Phyllopteryx taeniolatus. The sequence continues at coordinate 13,652,578 of NC_084515.1, read as the reverse complement.
CATGTGATGGAGTTATTCCTATAAAAAAAGAAAATAGTGGATTTTCAGGGAGCCAGAGCAATGCAGTGAGTGGATGGGAGAGACGACAAAGAGGCACAATGAAAGGTAAGATCATATATTGTTTATGTACTGTATGCAGTGTGTCGTGTGTGTGTATGAGGTGCATTGGAGATACCACTTTTGTTTAGCCACACCATGCGACCTGTGGAATGCGTGGGCAACGACTCCCGTCTCACATCTGCTTTCACTTAGCGTGCCGTGTGTGTGTGAGTGAGTGAGTGAGTGAGTGAGAGAGTGAGAGAGACAAAAGACAAAGTGAGACATGCATGGTGTCAGCTATTCTACTACAGTATTATATCATGACTAGTTTTTCTATTTTACTATGTTAACATGTAAGCAACACTAAATATAATATTCTAATTAGTGCAAAATAACTCTCTTGGTACAAAGTTGGCTGATTGGCATTCATTTTGTTGGTCGGTGGGGGGCAGTTATGATTGAGCCCCACTAATTCTGCCTAGCAACAAGAGGTTGGGGAAACAAATGATCAGCAATTTTAATGTTAATCTTTTGGATTAAAACCAACAAAAAAAATGTATATATATAAAATGAAGACAAATTGGGGCAGTTATTAATCTCCCCCCACCCCACCCCCAATTAATTATTTAATTCTTTAACCAACTGGGCTCTCTTTTGTTGTTGTACTTGTTTCAATTTTTCAAGATAAATTCAAAAATGAGCTAGGCAACTATGCTTTTAGGCTAATAATCTGTGTTATTTCCAAAAATCATGCAAGTGCCACAACGGGTGACTTCATTTTCCACCCACGTACTTTTGGTTACCAAAATCAAAACGCTTTGCAGTAAGCTGGACATGTGCGATTTTAGCAGAAGCCCCTTGCTTAAGAAAAGCCTTCCAGAAAAAGTTGCAAGATAATTTTGTCGGAAAGCGACAACTCTGAGGACCTATTTGGTACCAACCAGTACAAGGGGAGAGATGCTTCTGAGAAACAGAAACCAACACAGAGGTCCAGAAAACCGTCTCGGAGAAGTCAGTGAACGCACCCCAGCTGTGGAGCTGTGGACTTTACTGTAAACATCACATTTATTCCTTGTGCTTTTCCCCTTCAGACGACTTTGCGGAAGAGGAGGAGGTGCAGTCTTTTGGCTACAAGAGGTTCGGTGAGTACTGCGCGACGTTCCGTAGCCGTGCTGTCTTCTCAATTCACAGTCTTCAAAGAACATTTCGCTTTGCTGCACGGAGATGTTATTTTTAGCAGCTGCGTTTGTATTTTTTTGTGATATTTCTGCATTCCTCTGACAACACGTAGCATCCTGTGTGCTCCTGACACCGCAACCTGCTCAGAAAAAAAAAAAATAACGGCACTAAAACACTTGAAGAAGAAAAACATTTTTTTTGTCTAAACCTGTGGTATATAACGCGCGCACCGCTGGTACTACAGATCCCAGAATGCACTGCAACAGCTGGTTACGGATGCCACTTGGCATTCATGTATGACAATTTATGAAGGAGTATTAATTAGGGCTACACTGAAAATAAATTATACAACAATAAGAAAGTGTTTTTTTAAATGAAAAAGGAAAAATAATATGAGAGTAGTCTTTTTTGCCAAATTATTCATCAAAGTGCTAGTTTTGTCTGTTTATTCCTCAATACATTTCAGCTTTAATCTTGTACTAAAACTAGTATAGTATATAGAGTATTGTCCTTCATAAAAATGTACAGTAATAACAATTCAATAGAATGTAAATTAAGTTTTTGTAGATTTTTCTGCTTCAATTCAATGGACACTGTGCCAATCTTTCTGGTGTGCATGGAAATACACACATACTGATATACAGTACTGTACATGGAGAGCGTTTCGCAGAGGATAAAGAATATATGCCTGTGAGTATTGTTATATTAGCTGTCTACATGTGTTGCTCCATTTGTGTTCAAATTTCTGTTGCTTAAAGGGTTGTAGCATTACGACACCGATGCTATTCGTTGGCCCATACGTGGTGTTTCCCATCATGTTTTAGTATCGAGCTAGCGGACTTCAAGGCAAAGTTATGTGGTTGTTTCAAGTAGACAATGTGTTATTCTCTAACTTAACTGGGATTGGCAATAAACTGCTTCTTTTTTTTTTTTTTATACTATCTTCCAAACTGCAGGTTGTTGTGAAGTGAGTTGATTTTTTTTTTTACCACTAATATACAGTGCTCTTATCTCAAGTTTCTCCTTGCAAGTCAAAGCAAAAAAAAAAAAAGAAAGAAATCGTCTGAATGATGGTTCATGTCTGGAAAAACTTGGGTCAGCTAACTTGTAGAACACTTGGTTTCTTGTCCCCCCCCCCCCCTCCCCCTCCCCCCCTTATATTATTCATAATGTCACAATTAAATGAATGTTCTGTCAAAAACATGGGTGAGTTCATTAAACAGTAATGGTGCAGTGTGCGCCTGAGTACAGTGCTACAGTGGCCCTTACGGGACAAAAAAAAAAAAAAGCATTAGGTGAAGTGACATTGTTCAACAAAAAAAGTGTTCATTTTCTTAAAACTAGTAGATAAGGTGTTAAAAGATAGTCTGTAAGTTATGGGGGGGAAAGTTTGCGGTCCACCATTCTTTTATGGTCTCGTTGCAGCCAAAATACGTATTAAACACACACACAGGTGCAACACTCGCGGCTCATCCATTTAGACCCGTTTCTTCTTCACTGGTTTTCCCTTAGTGGAAAACCCAAGCATAACGAAATGGATCAGTTTAAAACCGCAAGGAGCACTGCTGCCATTTGGGTCAGATCCCTTCCAAACCACCGCAAAGAAGAATTAAGTTGTCTCAAGCAGCTTTTATTTATTTTCTTCTTGTTTTTTTTCTTTTACTGTCTTTATGGGCTTTACATTCTGGCATAGCCGTCCTTGGCATCGGCCTTGCAGTCGATGGGGTGGGCGGAGCTAGCAATGGCTCATTTGAGACAGGACCGCCCCCCTCAAAAATGTCATATTCAGCAACGCTAAAGAACGGGGTTAAAAAAAATGTATGCTGTAATTCTTCAACGGGGTATTTGGATGAAAGCGTTTTAAAAATGTTTGCTTCCCTTTATTTTGAAAGCATACAGTCGCTGCCTTGTTGCTCTTATGGCACCACGTCACCTGGGTCTCGTTTAGTAATAATCCACGTGTCTATTTATAGCTACGTCTGGTCTCCATTTAGTCTGCTGGAGTATAGTGAGTCTTGTTGTTTAGCTGCATTCCAAGAGTTCCCTTTGTAGATTCTTTACGTATTATGAGAATTAGGGCTTTCCACCTCATATGGATTCAGTATCTGCTGTAACTAGACCATAACTCGACCTATTATCTCACGGATTTCACCTGTTATACTCCATTTGCGATGTCACCTCATGAGAATTTAGTAGGAAATTGGACAAAAAGTATAATACCATAACCCAAAAACATGCTACCTTAATAAAACTTGATTTTTCCATACTTTTTCCATACTTTCAATGCATTTAGGGTTCTAAGGTTTTTAATCAACGTAACCCCAAAATATGTTTTCTACTAAATCCATTGCGCAACTTTTGTTTTGTACAAAATTCTGCAAAATTAATGTGAAAACAGCCTGTTCTTTAATGACGCGTTTGTAATCTGACTTTTTACCGCACAACACATGGTGCCAGCAGCACAGAGGTGGCCTCTGTAAAACTGATGTTTTCACATATTCGTTATAATATGTTGCATATTGTAATATAGATTGTTAGTCCTATTTAATGGAGGGAAAAATTATCGGTTGTAATGATGTTAAATGTAATTTCTTCTGGTTTGTGCGTCCACCTGGGGAGCAGTATAGTACAGATATACAAATATACAAATATACATGGAGATGGTCACAGCTTTTCATTAAGCCGCAGTAATATTAGCCATTCTTCGCACCGGAAAAAGAATATATTATGCCTGTGAGTATTGTTACGTTATCTGTCTCCATGTGTTGCTCCGTTTCAAATATCCGCTGCTTTGAGGGTTATAACACTGTGACACCTTATGCTATTCATTAGCTCATCTAGGGCGTTTTGCATTGTTTGTTAGCGTTAAGCTAAACTGACTTTCCTACGGCAAAGCTAGGTGATATGTGATTATATACACGAGGTGTAATTCTCTTTGCGGCATGTTAAGTTTGAGAGTAAACTTCAACTGGTGGAGGCAATAAACAGCTTGAAGCGTCATTGTTGGAAGAATTGTGCACTAGCTGCCAAACCGCTGCTTGTTGTGAAGTCAGTTGAGTTCAGTAGCTGTTGTATCCTAAGGCGAGGAATATTTAAAATATTTTTTAAAATGTATTAAAATGGGTGGCACGGTGGACGACTGGTCAGAGCGTCTGCCTCACAGTTCTGAGGACCGGGGTTCAATCCCCGGTCCCGCCTGTGTGGAGTTTGCATGTTCTCCCCGTGCCTGCGTGGGTTTTCTCCGGGCACTCCGGTTTCCTCCCACACCCCAAAAAAATGCATGCGAGGTTGATTGAAGACTCGGAATTGTCCATAGGTATGAATGTGAGTGCGAATGGTTGTTTGTTTCTATGTGCCCTGCGATTGGCTGGCAACCACTTCAGGGTGTACGCCGCCTCCTGCCCGCAGTTAGCTGGGATAGGCCCCAGCACTCCCGAGACCCTTGTGAGGATAAAGCGGTACAGAAAATGGATGGATGGATTCAAATGTAAACAGTTACTTACAGGTTATATTTATTTATCATAAAATACTGTGTATATTTGTATTGAGTTTTATTCATATCAATCTGATGTTACAGTCGGCATTTTAGAAAGAAAAAATGAGTTATACATTTTTCTTTCTTACTTTATTATTATTATTTTTTTTAAGTTGAAAGACAAATATGGATTCCATGTTATGGGAGTCGTATGTGCTCGCGCCAGGACTTCCCGCCCGCATTTTCCATGTGTGCACAATTCGTGTTGCTTTTTCTTTGCTCTTTGCTCAAGAGTTTTCACAAGAGGTTTGTTATTACGGTGAACTCGCATCCCGAACCTGAGAACTTGCTGAGCCGCTTCCTGCATTAGAAGTGCAAACCTTTATACACTGAGTGGAGGGGGTGGGGGGGTGTACGAGTGGGTGTTGCGGGTTCTTGAGGGTCCGCGTCTGGGCTCAGCTGCGTCAGCAATGTGCCACGGAGATGGAAAAATGTAACTCAACCTTCAGTAGGGGGGGGGGGGGTTATTTTCTGTTTATATTCCTTATAAGTTATTTATCTCTTCATGTGCGTGAGGCGGGGAGGGACACGGTGGTGTTGGTTGTGGGTCTGCTTTTGTCAGTTTTCCAGCTGAGGAGTCACATTCCTTGCCTGACTTTTTCTTTTTTTGGGGGAACCCTACAGCAAGTGGTTCTAATTTACGGCAACTTTATTAGCAGAAAAGAATGCTTTCAGTATGTTACTTACGACCCTCTCTTCTCTTCGCGCTCCTCCTCCATGGACGTGTGACTTTGTTTTCTGTTGTCCTAATCACTCCCTCGTGGTCTCAAGTGTAGTATATTTCCTCACAAGAAAGGAAAGATTGCACGAGGAGCATTTAGTGACTGGTCAATCCGGGATTGACCAGTCTGTCATACAGGATCGCTCGGGTGCCAGTCCTCGTAGTTTCACACCATGCTGTGGCATCGTAGGCAAAAAAATAACAAAAAATGCTTGGCAATTTAGAATACCTGCTTCCCTAGTAGGAGTTCGTAGGAGTAGTAGGAGTACAAGCTCGGCAATTCCTGTTCACGATCTAATATGGGTCTATCAGACTTTTTTCGTGTTACCTGTTATGATAGAAATCTGCTGAATTTCGTGTAGATCGGTCAAACTGGTGTCACGGATTGACCATACGAGTTGTGACGATAAAGAAATGAGACCGCGAGAGCCACACTCGCGACTCGATGCCAATTGGCCTCACTACTTGAGCCTGAAAAAGAAGACCAGAGCGAGAGCCAGCCCCAAGTGTCAGGGTAATGTCTCTACGACAAAAGCCTGAAAAAGAAGCACACAACAAGAACATGAAAAGGCGTGACAGAAATTGTGCTACACAAAAGCCTGAAAAAGAAGCAGAGAGTGAGAGTGCAATTCAATTCGCACTCTTTGGTTCATCAGCGCTGTTTCACTAGTAGTGAGTACAACCAACGTTCCTGTTTGCAATCTTGCGACCAATAAGAGAAGAGTGTGATGTCACATGGTTTGTTGTGTTTGTTGAGCAACTTATTGGGGGACTGAAAGCGAAATGTAGGTGTGACAGAGTGGTAATCAAATGGACATCTGCTAGGGTGTCATTTTTCATTTAATAATGTCCTGTTTTTTTGGGGGGGGGGGGGGGGGGCTGTTTCTGGGCTCAAGCACAAGAAAAACATAAGGATTGGAGGTGTCTAACTCGATTTAGCGTCTCAGAATCGAGACGCATTTGGAGTGACATCACATCAAAAGGTTTTTGGGCTCCGGAGAACATCATCAACGTCAATCTCAGTATTCTGAAACGTAGCGAGACACAAAATCGAAAGAGGAGTGGCTGCTGGACGCCGGAACGAGTTTGTCGTTCCGGCTGAATACTGTGGCGCCTTGAGATGTGAGTTGAAGCCGTTCCGTGAGCACTCTTGTAACTTAAAACAATCGTATCTAAAAATCATCTCTGATCATTTAAATGAATGGAAATGTCATTAATCTGTTCCAGTCTCCCCCTAAAAAACAACAACTCATTTTGTAATGTGTTTTTAATAAGGAAAATAGCACTCTATAATATTGGACTTTATAAAAAAAAATGCAGTAATAACAATTATATAGCATGTAAAATAGTTAAACAGTTTGTGCATTATGATTTAATGAGTCAGTTCAATAAATTCTGCTGCTCCGTGTGCCCACCTTGGCCACCAGGAGGCAGTATAATAGAATCATACAGACAAACCAAGAAGAGAGTGGCGCTTCTTCGTTTGGCTGTACAGTGGACTCCCACATTCTCGCGGTTTGGCATTTGCGGATCAATGAATCGGTCAATTCTTTTCAATTTTTATCCATTTCGTGTAAAAAAAAATAAAAAACAAACAAAACAAAAAAATTCTTTTTGGTTTTTTTTCCTTTTTGGGGGGAACCCAACACCAAATTCAAGATTTTTTTTAGTTTAAAACTTTTGAATACAGTGGAAGTTTTGGTGGCAGGAGTGGCTAAAGATGTGGCTGCAAAAGTGGCGACTCTTTTGCTTCGGCTGACTATCCGATTATGTCGGATCCAGCAAGAGTTGCGGTGACTTATTTTGTCCCTCCCGGCTTGTCATTATGTTGGACCGCGACCCGCTCACCTATCCGGATATCTCCTGTTTATGACCTTTGCACCTGTAGTTTTCATGTAGGGCAAAACGAGTTTTCCACTGAGTCAGCTCTCAAGTGTTTTGGGATGACCGGTCCAAGAGAGGCGCATTTGTTCACATCTGCTCCTGAGGAAAACATTTCAACATTCCCGTTCATCTTCAGTTTGAGAAGCACATCCAATGACAACAACAACCAATAGTCAAGATTTTTTTTTCAACTTACCACATGTGTCTAGTAGAGTGGATTGTGCTCAACGTTTTTCGTGGCTTCTTGGACGCCATCAATGTTGTGGTCAGCACCTTTTGCCTCCACTTCAGCCAGACTTGGCGGGGCGGCCGACCACACTGTGTGCTTTTGCCCCGGTCGTGTTTGGACGCTCGTAACAGGAGGTCAGGTCAACGCGCAGGCCGATGCTGATTTAGCATCCTTACACGGCGGACCACCCGGAACGCGGGACCACATCTAAACAAACGTGCACGCCATGGTTTGGACGGGAAACTCAAGGCTCGGCTGTGATAAAATATTTATAACCTGAATGAGAAAATATGTTTGACAGCTGATAGCTGCTTCTCTCAACTGTGGGAGGTGTAATGTTTACTCAACTGCAAATGGCGGAAGGTGTCAATTATGGGTAAGAAACGGAAACGTTATGTCTATTCAAGGGATGGCCACTATTTGAGGAGATAAAATATTTACTCAGCGACAGAGTACATCGATTATTGACAGTAAGGTGCTTATTAGGCAATTCACTGACACCATGGAGTAGGTAAGACGCCACACTTTTATTTATTTGCGAGACTGTTTACGTGCCTCGTTGGGTGCTGCTCTTTTTGTTAGCAACAGGAAAGTTCTCACTTTGCGGAACGGTCATTATTTGAGGAAATGCAGTGTGTTCTTTTTCTTCTCCGTCTTCACACCAGTTAAGCAGTCAGTACATTTTCACACTAAAAAGCAAAAAAATAAAAATAACGCCTACTGCTCCTTGTAGCAGAAACTTGCACTTGGGTGCCGTTCAATTATCGTTTCACTTCCCGTTAATTTGTCATCTCACAACACATGGAAAAAAAAACAACAACTTTGAGCAAAGTTGTGCAATCTGCAGGATTTTGGAAAGCTGTATGACATCTTTTTGGACAAGGCGGGAGTATAATTGCGTCCATCCGTGCAGGTCTTGCACTTGTTAGCTCGGCAGATGCCTTAAAAAAAAAAAAACAACGCACAAATAAAGCAAAGTGGCTGGTGAAGACAAGTTACCATTGATTGGCGTTGCCCGTTTAAAAAAAAAAAAAAAAAAAAACGCGAGAAGAATTGTGAGAGAAGACAAGCGGTTGTAAAAACGGAGACAGGAGCAAACGTGTTTATTGCGTTTGAGAGCCGTTCCTAGCATTTTGATTACCTCCGTTGACCTACAAACATGGAGGCTACAAATCTGCTTGCTTTCTTACGACTGCTGTCGTGATGGAATGGGGTCATTGCATTAAAATGAGCCTCATGAGGACACTCCACGGGCGGTGGGGTGAGGGGGCTCATCAATCCACATGCGAGTCAGACCGTGAGGCACTCATGCTGGGTTTAGATCAGAAGCACATTGATCTGGAATGGTCCAACATGACTATTCATCTTGGAGCGAGTCTGACGAGAGCGGATGAAGAAGTCAGACGCAACATGGAGGCCATGCCAAGCCGCTGGAATCTGCAGGGGGATGATTGGCGCGTCCTTCTCAAGGAGCCATATTCATATTTTTTCGCAACTGAAAACATATCCTTCTGGGCCGATGGCGGGTCTGATTTCATTACCACGACAGCCAGGGCGGAGCTAAGTGTTAGCATGGGCACGCTAGAGCAGAACCGAAAACTGTGAGCACCTATAAAGACAATAAAAGCATTTTTACTCGTGGAATCAGCACTTCTAATTCTACACTGTGTGTACTCTTCACCACTGCCACTTCACCAAGCAATTGTGTGCCGCTTATAAGAAGCTAGCGCTAATCTGTGCGTCCTAATCTCTCAATGCAGCTCAGCTTACCTTTTGGCACACGTGGGGGATGTGAGTGTTTCTGCACGATAGTGTTCACACAGTTACTGTAGTATTTGTCCAGCCACTGCTTGAAAGGGGCTCTGGATCTTCCCCAAGTAGGTACCAGGTGCAACTAATATCTCCAGTCATAGACGTTTGCGCACGGACATGAAAAAGTTCAGTGCTGAGCCCGTTTGAATGCTCTTGCTAACCAAAACAGCAGCACTTACCAAAGCACGTAAGCAGTCTTGTCATGTCATGCGGCGATTAGTGTTCCAGTAGATGCGTCCATGTTTATGTTCCCGTTACACTTGACATGAACTATCCCCAAAATGCATACAAATAAAGGCCTAGCCCATCTACAGTTGAATGAATAAGCACCCCCAAACCACTCTCGGTGTAAATACGGTAGTCCCTTGATGAACTGTGCGCGCATGTATCCAATGTGGAGTTGGCTGCAGTGTAAACAAGTTCCAGATGTGCGAGACGGCCTATTTTCTGGCCCTCTTTAGTTCAGGAATGCTAAGCTAGCTCAGCGATTCCACCGTGGCGACGTCACGCTAATTTGTCTCAAAGTTGGACTCTGTTTACTTAAGGTTTCACTGGGCCGGCGCTAATGCAAAGTGACTCTCAGCTTTACTTCGGTGACGTTCCGACGAAATGAAAAGCTATCTACTGGACTCATGTAACTTTTGCCAACTGTAGGGGGAGCTCTAGTACAAACATACTAAGTCTGTATTGCGTCCTTCCGTGTTCCTTTTAGGACACATGTAATATGACCAAATAAAAATAAATTAAAAATGCCGTGGCTGTGGGAATGGCCGTGCTCTGGTACTGTATATAACATGGAATTGGGACACAAAGGGGCTTCACACAAAACCACTCTGCTGTGCTCTACAAGCTTGCTTTTGTGTTACCATGGAAATTTCCACACAGCGACCTTAGAGTGCTCAGCAGCGAGGTTCTGTACATGGAAATGTTTTTTTATATATACCTAGATCAGGGCAAAGGAACTTTTTCAGTTTTTATAAAGTCCTCTATAATAAATGAATTCAAAAGATATCATAGCATAGTTTCTTTGTTATTATTCTCATTAGGACTAGCAGGAATGTTTTAAAAATTCAGCCAATGACACCAGTTTCATTTAGTGGTCTCAAAAATCGAAAAGGTTTTTCGATCATGTGTAGAGCCACATAAAAAGTCTCAAAACCCCATGACCAAAAAGTCACAGGAAGTCTGCCATTTTGGTTTGAGGCGACCATTTTAGGCTCAGTTTTTAAAAATTCAGCCCCAGTTTCACTTGGCAACATGAAATTTGGTAGGCGTGTGTATCATAAGTTGACCCACAAAAAGTTAGAAAAAGAACCCACGCTCGAAAAAGCACGGAAGTCTGAGATTTTGTTTTGAAGCAGCCATTTTAAGGGTCGATTTGGCCGTTTCCCAGGGTCTCTCAAAGAATGACTTGTCCTTGAGATTTTTTCTGCTTGCTACCAAATATAAGCGTCACATATTAAAAGGACGCATGATGCTTAATTTTCATAAATTTAGGTTTTTGTCATTGTGTGCAGCATGACAGTGAAGTCTGATGACGCTCCATAAACATAGATGCCTCCAGCCCTTAAAATATGTACGAATGGCACAATCTGGTACAAACGGACAGGAACCCCCCCCCCCCCCCCCCCCCCCCCCCTCAAGGCTGCAGGGGCTCATCTTGTTTACATGGTGGGATGATGTTGTGCTTAAGCGAAGAGAACAAACCAGTTGGGGGGGGGGGGGGGGGGGCTCTAATGTGGCGCCCCCTCAAGGAGGCTGTGCGTAAACAAGACGACAGCCCGGCGTGACCGCGTCGACGTCCGCAGCTGGGGCCCCCTTAGATGTGATGTTTGGACAGATGTAAGGGGCCAGAATTCATGGACCCCTCCACCAACCTGGTGGTCTGATCCCACTCCCTTGGACTTGGAAGAATGGAGTTTCAGTCCCAACTTGGCTTAGGAGATCGTTTGAGTGCGTTGGACCTATGATATGGACAATAAGCATTGAGACACATAGGCCTTAACAATTTGTTCGCCACAAAGGTGTTTGGTGAACCTGTTCTTCCACACCAAACTCATCGAAACATGACTTTTGGTAGACACAAGAAGACCCACAAAACAGTCTGGGAATTCGGCCGTTTTGGTTCGAAATACACATATTAACATCATTATTATCATTAACATCAGTTTTTGTCGTTGCACGGGGGCAGAGTATGTGCTGTCAAGTTCGATGATAAAACTCAGTATTCTTCTTAGTCTTTATTTATTTAGGCCAGGGGTGTCAAACTCAAATTCACCGTGGGCCAAACTCAATATTTAATGAAAAATCACTGCGATGTGTATGTTTCCATTTTCTGCAGAAATGTAGCGTTAAAGTTTATCATTGACAACAAACTTAAATTTTGCTTTAACACTGAATAGACAAACTTTAATATTATAAACACAAGAAATCAAATTTGCGATAAAAGACATCAGTGGTATTTGTTTGTTGTTTTGTATTTAAATAGATAAGATGACTTCTTCTGTCTCTCTATCTTCTATTTATCTCCAACTACCTTTCTGTTTGATGTAAATGTTTTTTCAGAGGCCAACAACAAAGCAACCCAAAAAAGAAAAAAGAATGCCCTTCAATAAAAATCCAAACCTCAAACTATTAACTCAGTGAGTTGATAAAGGGCATTACAAAAAAACAAAAAAAAGCAATTATTAACAGATAATCTTCCTCCCACATGTCTTGGAAGTTAAACATTTTCCATCTTTCGTTTGGCCATTTTTGGGAAGGCGAAGTGTAAATTTGCATGAGGAGACTGGTAGCATAGTTGCTAACGACTGCAACAGAAAGGGTCTAGACAGATGGACCAACACACTAGCAAAGCATTCTGGGATTTGTAATATTAGTGGCGCATGTGCTATATACTGGCGGGCCAGCTCTAATACACATTTAATATGGTCTTGCGGGCCAAATATAATTACATTGTGGGCCAAATTTGGCCCCCGGGCCTGAGTTTGACATGTTTTGACATGTATGATTTGGGCAATTAATGATGGTACCCTTATTGCCAAAGGCCTCTCTCATAATTGCCTTGTACTGTCTTCAGTTGAGTAAATGGATGCGCCACAGTCTCTAAACCATAAAATCATTCACCTCTGCAATAATTTATCTCTTTCGTTGGAGCGCAACACAGCTAGTTGTTGTCTTTTGTCTGGAAATAAATTATAAATCACTTGTTTTTTGGTAGGCCGCATCTGGTCTTGGTCATTTTCCCAAGTATGTTCCTCACGTCACATCAATTTGAAAGTGTTTAGCCTGTTGGAAAGTGCTGGAGGTTTTTTCGAGGCTACTCGGTCGTTTCGAGTAAAGCCCTTGAATACAAGCTTTTACTGTTTATATCGCATGTTTATTGGTGTTGTACAGAAGTATATATCTCCACTGGTTCGTGACCAAAGATCTTAAGGACGAATGACACAAGAGTGGGATAGAGCAGTTTTTTTTTTTTCTTCCACCTGGCGAACACATGCGCTTTCATTGTAAATATGCTTTTTACACAGTAGCCGGCCCGATAACAGGCACAGTACGTGCCACATCAAACGCACGCTACTGCACTTCAAATACTTCCACGACTTCCTCTTTTTTAATTCGGCTTTCCGTGTCTTGCAGGAATCCAGGAAGGCTCAGAGTGCACCAAGTGTAAAAACGACTGGGCTCTACGTGCCGCCATCGTGCTGCTCTACGTCCTCTGCGCCCTGCTCACCATCGCTGTGGCTGTCCTTGGGTACAAAGGTTGGTGACGGTGACTTCTTGTGCACTGTAACCGTCACATGATATCATTTTAAAGTCAAGTGTTGACAAGAGAAATATCAACCTGTCTTACTTTAACCCCAAAGTCAGAGTGTCCTGAGGGAGAGAAGTGCCATCATTGCACTATACATAAATAACACCCAAGTCGCTTCATTTCCAATTAAACACACTTTTAAAAGTTGTCATCATCATCATCAACTTCAAAATGTACACTACTCACAAAAAGTTACAGGTTATTGGGCTTTGGAATGAAATTTCACCTGAAACGCCAATATCCTTCACTTTTTGTGAGTCGTGTAAGCATACTTGTTTGCACATAGAAGACGCCTCGCTTTTCCTCATCAGGAAAAAAAAAAATAGGTAGCACCGTAAGTGTTTTTCCATCAGTTCACAGATGCTATTGTTCACGTACAGAGCATTAACAGCTGATTCAAATTGAACTCAGTTGCTAATTAATACAGCAGCACCTACAGAGGTTCATAAATGTAAACTATGTGTACTGTGATGCCATCTAGGGTTGCACAGCTTGTCTGAGTGAATTCTTGGCACTTCAGTAAATATCAGGCGCTGAACATTGTCATCTGCGCACACATTAAGGCAATTCACAATGAACTCTTCATGTCATTTATGTCAGTGGTCCAGAGAATGGACAGTGTCACCGAGGGAATGCAGAATTATGGCGGCAAAATCAACGCTGTGGAGACCGACTTAAAGAAACTTGGTGAGTTTCGCTGCCACGCACTCGTTAGCGTTAGCGTTAGCATTCAGACATTGCCTGTCATATTTATTATGAAAACTTTGGCCAAATTCCGAACTGTAAGACCTACCGGCTTGCCACTTTAGTCGTATAAAGTATTTAATACTGTGAAAGTGCACAAACACACACACTTCTCCCCAGAGGCCTAACTAATTGCATACAAATAATTAAAAAACATGTTTTTGTTTTTTTTTTGGTAATATTTACCCTTAACAGCTCAAATTATGAATTCTGCCTAGCAACAAGCGGCCATGGCACTCGTGCGTGGTACAATCCTTGTCATTCAGGCTGCTAACAAAAAAAATCCAACGTAAAAGCAAAGTGAAACCTTTGATGCTGGCTGACCTGAGGTCTCTTGAGGAAGGATTAAGTCTTGCGTAATGTTATGCTACTTTAGAGGTGTTTAAAAAAAATAATAAATAAATTTAAAAAAAAAATCCAAATTACAAACTGTTCAACATTAAAGAGGTTCAAAGTTATTTTCACCTTTTTACATTTCCTCTTCAGACTATCAAACCGGCGAGAAGTCGGTAAACACCACCAGTGACATAAAGACATTTAAATCGGATCTAGAGGCCCTGCAGAGCCAGCTGAACGACATCGCCGTCAGGTCGACACGGAACAGAGACGTGCTGAGTGAACTTCAACTGACCGGCGACGACACGCAGGACAGCCAAGTCTCCCTGCAGAGTTTACTGAAGGGCAACGCCGCCTCGCTGCACGGGGTCAACCAGACCTTGACGTCCTACGGCGGCATGATCGTCGACCTCCAGACGGACACGGTCAGACTCCAGTCCGAGATTCAAGGTCAGGTCAAAGAGCAGGGCCGGGCTCAGGTCAGTATCAGTGCGCTGAACATCACGCAGGCTCAGCAGCGCAACGTGTTGAGCTCGCTGCAGAAGACGGTGGAAGACGCCGGGCAGGTGGTGCAAAAACTCAAGAACGACTATCAGACTCTGCAGCAGACCGCCAGACAGACGCGGGCTGACACAGACTGGCTCAAGGAGAAAGTCCAGAACCTTCAGGTTTTGGCAGCAAACAACTCGGCATCCGTGCGGTCCAACGGCGAAGCCTTGGACGATTTGGGGGCTCAGCTCAGTACGCTGGCGAGCCAGATCCAAAACACCTCCGTCCTCGCCGAGGGAAACGATCAGAACCTGAGGGAACTCATGGACCACCAGAGGGACCACGATAACGCCACCTCATCTAAGTTTGATGAGATGGAAGCGCGCCTGGATAAGCACGAGAGCGGCATCGACAGGGTGACAGGCAACGTGAGCTTCGCCACGCAGCTCCTCGGCACCATCAGCTTGGACCTCAACAGCATGAGGTCGTGCGCAGAGACGGTGATGCGCCACTCCGACGTGCTTCTGGGCTTGAACAACAGCGTGGACGAAGCCAAGGCCGAGAACAGAGACCTGCGAGGCCAGCAGGACGAGCTGGTGGCCCGGCTGGACAAAGAAGTCAACAGCCTGTCTGTGGTGATGGAGGAGATGAAGCTGGTGGACAGCAAGCACTCGCAGCTCATCACCAACTTCACCATCCTCCAGGGTAAGATGGTGTCCTGCATGAATCAAAACAGGGGGCAAAAATGGTATTTTTAACATAAATTTTGTCATTGTGAAATTTGTATGCATTAACTTCAACATCAACTTCCCCAGAAGGTGGAGCAGGGGTGTCCAAAGTCTGGTTAGGAAGTACAAATATCAAGTAGCGATAACAGCTAACCCGAAACCTAAAACAAATCCAAAACTACTTACATGAACTCTAAACCCCTGAAGCTAAAACAATACATAAACCATTACCAAAATCCTAAACCCTACTCTTAAACTTTTACCCTAAACCTCAAACCCTTATCCTAAACCCCTGGTCTCTAAAACTGTAAACCCTGAAACCTTACCCTAAGCCTTCACGCCAATGCTAAACCCTACATCACCCCAACCTAAAAATTTTACTCTAAACTATAACCATTAAAACCTACTCTTACCTTAAACCCTTTAGTCTTACCCTTTCCCTAACCTTCAACCTTACCTCACCTCCAAGCCGAAACCAAAAATCCTTACCGCTAAACTCTAACCCAAACCTCACCCCTTAACGTTTACCCAAAATCCCAACCCTAAAACTGAACATCTATATTTTGAAGGGGGAAAAATAAATCTGTGACCTGTGTTTTGTGCTAGAAAACAATGTCTCTGTGGGGTTGGCAGATGACTACTTTACTGTAAGGCTATTCGTGTAGCTTCAGCAGTAGCCATACAATTGAACATAGGCCTCCTACTTGTTTCTAATTGTCTTCAGGTCCACCTGGTCCAAGGGGCCCCAAGGGGGACAAGGGGCCCCAGGGCCCTGTAGGCCAGCCAGGCCAGAAGGGTGATAAAGGAGACAAGGGGATGCCAGGTATGATGGGATCTAAAGGGGAGAAAGGTGCTCCTGGCCAACATGGTGCAACTGGTCCAAAGGGGACACCTGGCTCCCGAGGCCTTCCTGGGTCTAAAGGATCAAGAGGGACTGGAGGTCGACCTGGAATCCCTGGAGACAAGGGCGACCCCGGAGCTCAAGGCCTTCCGGGCAGAGATGGACTACAGGGCGTGCAAGGGCCGCAAGGACCGCAGGGTCTCAGGGGAGCTGCGGGACCTGCTGGCTTAGAGGGGCCACGTGGGCCTGTCGGACACATCGGCCCTCCCGGTCCTCCGGGGTTACCCGGCTTGCCTGCTCCGAGTGTTTTAAAGCCGGTAAAGCCCAGTGCGGCCACCAAACCAGCTGATGAACCGCAAAGCGCAGTGACAAGGCAGGCCCAGAATCCACCGCCTGCCCCCACTTCAGCTCCTGGTGGGTTTGACTTTGGCGTCAATTACTTCCCACCACTGATTAATTGTCAAGTTGCTTATTAACCTTGAGGATTCATTTCCAGGTTGTCCAGCAGAATTCAGGAGGTTTGGTGACAGCTGCTATTATTTCTCCGCCGCCACTCAGAAGGTCAACTATGACGAGGCCAGTACGTTTTGTTCCAACATGGTGGCTCACTTGATCATTATCAACAACAATGAGGAACAGGTGAATGGAAAAACATTCGACTTTAAAAAACAAAAAAAACAAAGTGATCAATGTCGTGGTTCTCCTCAGATGTTTGTGGAGAACACGGTCACAGGAAAAGGATTCTTCTGGGTGGGCCTCACTGACAAAGAGGAAGAAAATGTGTGGAAGTGGGTGGATGGAAGCATACCAGTTTTCCAGTGAGTCTTCATTGATCTTCCCCTCAATCTGAAATATACATGCCATCAATGTTGTCCATGTGGCGCCTCTAAAAGGAAATGGAATCCGGGCCAGCCTGATAACTGGACGCGCGGCCACGTGCACGGCGAGGACTGCGCCGGTCTCATCCAAAACGGCAATTGGAACGATTTCTACTGCACCGAGCGCTTGGGCTTCATCTGTGAACGGACTGCCATTGGTCAGTATCTCCTATGCACAGTTTGCAGGGTTGGGAGGATTACTTCAAAAGTGTATTCTGATACAGTTACTAGTTTCCTGTTTTAAAAAAATGTGGTCAGTAAGGTAATCCACGTACCATAATATTAAAGTAAGGATTTCTTTCAATTACTTCTGGATTACTCCAAGACCATATATGCTAATATCTTTTTACATCGATAAAATACGTATTTAGATATATATTTCTCTGGTCTTTTCTGTCATATAAATGCTTAATACACTTGGTTTTGGAATGTGGGAGAAAGCCAGAGTACCTGGGTGGATGGATTACTATGTGGTGTATATTAATAATACGCATTAGTTTAACTCCATGACAGACATTTGTGTCAATATATGGTAAATGGTGCATATAACACTGTACATACATGCTCATGTCTTATTTTTGCCATTTTCCGCAGCACCGGCCCCAGTTTCGTAGCATCATCGAACACTGCGTGAGGAACAATCGAGCGTGTGACGAACAATGGAGGTGATGATGAAGAAGAGGGAGAAGAAGAGAGGACTTTGTTGCTAAAGTTGGAGCTTCGCTCGGAGAGACTTAAACGCACTTTGTGTGGTGCAAGAGACAAAACGTGCACACGTACACAGCCCGCCTTTGTGTGTATGGATGAGTGAAGGACTTGAGGATGCCGATCATCGAATTCATTCATCATTGCAGCCTCCTTGTCTGTTCATAATGTTTCCCAACGTCGTTAATCTTTCTTTAATCCAAAGTTATACAGCAACAACAGGAAACAGCCATTTAAAGGGAATGCTCGATGTGAGCTGTGCTGCTGTTTTATTGGAAGTTCCTTTTTTTTTTTTTTTAAATACCCTAAAAGTGCTAGTGTGAAGTTAATGTAAAAGGCACAAATACGCACTATGCAATGTTATACAGGTATATATTTTTTTACAAGATGATTACTTCACCAAATACTAAATATAGCATGTCAAAGATGCTGGGCGCTTATTAAATACATAATCACTTTATATATAATTGATATTTGCCAACTTGTGTACTGTTCAGGGAATAGTTTAATCAACGTCTTTAAAATAATAATTCACAACATTCATTACAATAAAATGCTTTTGTAACAGTGTAAGTCTGTCTTCAATAACAAATTCTTAAAGTGATCTGTTAGTGGTAAAATATGTGATAAATAGAAAAAGAATAACTGGTAATAAACAAATAAAAACAAATGTATTCTCAGGATTTTGAAAGTACAATATGCAAATGAAATCTAATCAAAAAGGATTTTTTTTTTCCATTGTTAAAAAATATATTTTAACGATTTTTAATATGAAATAAAATGTATATTATATCGTATGTGTGCCCCCACACACGAAATTACGAAAACCTGATGTAAGCCGCCCGTCGCGCTGGATTCACGCCGGTCACGAAAATAGAATCCAAGGTCTTCGATGATGAATTCCTTAAAATTATTCTTGAGGATTACCTAACAAGCGAATCGTCTCAACTCTTTTACCATCACTGATAAGAACATTAATCAACATTTGATAGTTTACCATTTTGACCGCTTTAGTACGCAGTACGAAAAGCGTCATATATAGTATATCTGCAGTATAATACTGTCAGCAGTGCTACTGCAACTGTAACGAGCTTGCTGTTGTCAGTTACACACATTTGGCGTCACCATGGAAAAGGTTCAACTTTGCTTGTTTTTAATTTATTTATTTTTAAACTGTTTTCTTCTCACCTTTTCCTCTCCAAGAAATTTCCATTGCTACCGTCTTCCTGAATCAAGTCTGCACATGCAGAGTAAGAAGGTGGAATAGACCATTGCATGAGAAGAGAGGGGGAGCAGTCACAATAATCATGATGTAAGACTAAAACAATAATAATTGCCTTAACTATATATATAAAAAAAACTTTATTAAATCAATTTAATGCAATTGCCCGTTTTTGAAACAGGAAGGGGCTCAGAGCCAATCCTAATGCAGTCCCACCTCCACCTTGAAGTCACTCCAGCAGCATACCTCACCACTGTCTTACTGTTTTATATCCTGAACTAGTCTAGCATACTTCTTTGCCACTCCAGATTTCCTCATACAGTTCAAAAACTTCCCCCTTGGTACCCTGTTGTAAGCTTTTTTTTTTTTAAATCCACAAAGACACAATGCAACTCCTTCAGACTGCTTGTACTTCTTCATCAGCATTTTCAGGGCAAAAATATGAGGTGCTCCGTCGAGGCATGAAACCATACTGTTGCTCACAAATCTCAACTTCTTGTCTCAAACTGGCCTCCACTACTCTTTCACAAGTTTTCATTGATAAAAATAAATAATGCATACCACTTATCAGCTTAATTCCCCTGTAGTTGCTACAACACTGCACAAATTGTTTGTAAAAATTGGCACCGGCACACTTTGGCTCTTCAGCCATCTTCTCATTCTCTAGAATCATGTTGAACAATCTTGTTGAATAAAACAAAAAGCATATTGTTAGCCAAAAAGCACAGGTGATTTTTGAACATTTTTGGAAAAGGAAAAAAAAAAAATGACCGTAAAGTCAACAAACAAGAATAGTCCAGTTGCCTCGATTCAACCTTTGCGGTGGATGACCTGGATGACTGAGAATCTACACAAAGAAAAAACACAAATAATAATTTTTAAAAATAGGCTAAAAATATCCATATATATTAATCAATTTATAAAAATATACCGTTTACTACTTAATTGAGGAAAAATCTAAATGTACAAATATATATATATATATATAAACTACATTAAATAACATGACCTACAAGCTTTTAAATGTAATTTTAAAAGGGGCACATGTTTAACAGCTTTTTATGTACCAGTATACAAATATAATAAATAGGTCAGAAACTATAGCCATTCCCTGCACACTATTATTTTGGCTGGAAATTAAGTAATGAACATTTGAATATGATTTGAATGTATTATTGACATTTCATTGAAATTCAATTTAAAACACCGAGACGAAAACCATTGTTGGCATTGTGTTGCCCGATTAGACGACACGTGATTGCCATCATCATGTGACGATGACATCATCTTTGTTTTTATTTTTTATTACAAGGACTGGACACGAGCTACATGCTTACGTCATCTGCAGTAGACTTCTACTGTCTTAAAAGATTAGACAAATGAGTTTTGTTGAATATAAGCACACATTTCGAGCGTTGTTGTGATTCTCCTCCAGGGTGGATTTAAGACTCGCTTTCCCAGCATGCCTTGCGTGTTGCTGTCCAGCAAGAAGGAGTGACTGTGTAGAAAAATCGGCCGGGCGACGCTTTTTTTTTTTGGGGGGGGGGGGACATTCAACTGAGTGGTCGCTCGCTCGCTACTATGCATTTGTATACGACCAAATAAGGAGCAGGGAAACTAGGAAAACAACAACAGCCGAGGAAGGTGACGTTTGTTGCTCCAGCGATGCCGCTCTTCGCGACCAACCCATTTGACCAAGATGTTGGTGAGTGGAGCCCGACCAAGAGGATGCTACATGCTAACATTGTTTGGCTAGTGGCGCGACTGGCCAATGGATTGTTGTTGGAGGCGTCGAAAACGCACAGTCGTGACTTCTAAGCCTAAAAATGTATGCGCCGAGTCGTTTACCGTGGCGTAGGGATACACGTCAGTCACGCCGTGAGTGAGTGTTGTTAGCTCTGCTAGCCTAGCAACCCTGACACATCAATTCACCAACATGATGACGAACTGGAAACGTTTTTTTTTTTGTTTGTTTTTATCAATAGAAAGAAACTAGGAACGGGGCATTATGACCAATATTTTGTTATCTGTAACTCATCAATTAGCCGACTTCTAAGTCTTTTTAAAGTTTGTCTGTTGTTGTTACCCAAGTGTTGACAAGTGGAACATCCGGGTATTTCTAGTCGGTGCAGGTGCACAGTACCTGATTGCTAGCCGGCTAGCTCGTGCCAATGAAGCTTACCGACTAGCTTGCTGGCGAGGGATGACTATTGCTGTAATGTGGAGTTTTTATTGATTTTATTTTTTATTTTGTGGGTGGGGGCGTAATTTAAATAACTTAAGTCAGCAACTAATTAACACGCCATCACATTGTATTTTCTTGGGCTCATATGCGCAGGTGTATGCAAATGCAATGAACTCCCGCCTATTCGCGGCTCACTGTTCACAAATTCACCTCACTGCTCATAAAACTCACCTAAACACCCTGCTCCTTCGAAGGCATCATTGTGCGGAGGAGTAGCTAGTGTTGGCCACCTGCTGTTATTCATTTGGCTTGCATCCAGCACCAGCGTGATGGAACATTCCAGTAGAGTTCGGACGGGCAGGCAAGGAGAAAGCAATGTGGTACGCATCTGAAGATGATGCAGAAAACGGTCTGGATCACTACTTCCATTGGTGGATGTTAACAGTTGATCAGCTGGTAATGACTCGCTGCTCAACGTAAGACGAATTATCTTTATTTGTCGTGAACACATGCACATCATTTTTTTTCCTCTGGATTTTACCCAGTCAGCAAACGCTTACTGGAGTACGGGGCAAATAAAGCTCCCAGGGAGCAGTTTGGGGTATCTGTGTCTTGCTCAAAGACACAGAAGCTGTGGGTTCAGGTAATATTAGGGGTGGATGGTTCGTCGCCACATTCTCTCAAGCACCGTCAAGCTGACAAGCCCCCCCCCCCCCCGGCCCCATTCTTGTGCCAGTTGATGACTTGACTGACTTTTTCTGTACCTCGACTGCCTTGACGTGTTTCCTCCCTGTAGAGAAAGCAACCAGTGAGATGAACACAGCAGAGGACTGGGGCCTCATCTTGGACATATGTGATAAGATAGGACAGTCGCGCACTGGGTCAGTCCACTGTTTGGTACAGTCTATACTCTTACAAATGTGTTACATATTCACATTTTATGTATCTTTATTGCTTGGCAGACCTAAAGAATGCCTTCGCTCCATAATGAGACGAGTTAATCACAAGGATCCCCATGTGGCCATGCAGGCGCTCACTGTAAGCACACACGTGTCCAAATGTGTTTTCACTGTCATTACTGTGTGTGTTGTTAACATGTCACTGTGTGTGTGTGTGTCCGCAGCTTCTCGGTGCATGTGTGTCAAACTGTGGCAAGATCTTTCACTTGGAAGTGTGCTCCAGAGAGTTTGCCAGTGAAGTCAGTAACGTCTTAAATAAGGTATTCAATCATCTCCATCCGTAAAGGATGAATTGATCGTTTTTGCGCTGCCTGTAGTTTGATTATTTTTACTCTTAGGGTCACCCTAAAGTGTGCGAGAAGCTTAAGGCGCTGATGGTGGAGTGGGCCGAGGACTTCCGCAACGACCCCCAACTCAGCCTGATCTCGGCCATGATCAAGAATCTGCGCGAGCAGGGCGTCTCGTTCCCCGCGGTGGGCTCCCAGGTCGGACCGTGTCTCGGAAAGTCGTCCGGTCATTGGCTTTAGATTCTGAGTACAGCGTGTGACCGTCTTGCTCTCGTAGGCGGCGGAGCAGGCAAAAGCGAGCCCTGCCTTAGTGGCTAAGGATCCTGGCACTTCCTCAAACAAGAAAGAAGAAGAAGACTTGGCCAAAGGTAAAGTCAAGAGACTCTTCAAGCGCTTATACCATTTTGTCTTTTTAAAATATCAACGCAGAGACCACTTGCGCTGTTATTGAATAAAAAGCCTTGAAAATGGGGGGTTGTACAAGCAGCGGGCACATTTTATGTTGACTTTCTTCAGCAAATCTTATCTCAATTTGTCTTTAATTTGCATATTGTCACTGTCCAAAGAAAAGGTTTCATCTCCCAATTTTCTCCCAAAAAGGCTTACATTTTTTTCTCAGGTAATAATAAAAATAAAATTTATTAACAGGTCAACAAACGATGGATTAGAAAATGACTGGATAACAAAATATATGAACATGAAAGAAATAAATGGATCATGATAAAAGAACCAAATACATTAACTGGTAATAAATTTAATATAAAATATTTCAGCTTGAAACAGAGTTTAATAAAATCTCATTTTAATTCATTTACTTTTACTATGTATTTCATATAAAAACTAGACCTATCCCATTTTTTGAGTGCGACAAAGTAAATGTTTGTATTTTCTTTTCAGGAAAAAGAAGTTAAAATGTATTAAACAATAACTAATGAAATAATACATACAGTAATGAACAAATAAAGGCATTTATTTCACCTTGTAATTAATGAAGCATTTAAGAAATTAGCTCATGTTTTAGTTAGTTCACATTTTAATTACTTATGTTGAAACTTTATTTATTTATTTTTAAAGGCACATAATACAAACAATTCCCATTTGTTTAGTCTGGCTCTTTTTTTTTTTTTTTTTTTTTTCTCAATTTAAAAAAACAAAACAAAACATTTGTGTACTGTAGTTGTGTATGCTCAAATATAGAAGTACGTTTGAATTTGAATCGCCATAATCTGGAAGCTATTTGTTGAGACTCAAAAGTGTCCGTCCGTCCCCGCGTTGTCCTAACGGCAGCCATCGAGCTGTCCCTGAAGGAGCAGAACCAGACGTCCTTGTCCGGCCTCTACCCCAGCACGTCCGCGCTGATGCCCGCGCACAAGTCGGACGGACGCAAGGTGCGCGCCATCTACGACTTCGAGGCGGCCGAGGACAACGAGCTCACCTTCAAGTCGGGAGAGATCATCACCATTCTGGACGACAGGTCAACGCGCGCACAAACACACACGCACACAAAAGCATGAGTGTGTGTGTGTCATGTGACTGAATACACGTTCTTCATTTCAGCGACCCTAACTGGTGGAAGGGGGAGACTTATCAGGGGGTGGGCCTGTTCCCCTCCAATTTTGTCACCGCTGATCTCACAGCCGAGCCGGAGATGAGTACGTACAAACACACGCACGCGCACACACACACACACACACACACACTTACGATTAGAAGTAAGTTCCATAGCCACCCACATTATAGAAAGACCAAATGAAAACAATTTTTCTGCAAAGCCCGAAAATAGCCACCCCAGTCACTTTAAACACATCTAACCTTTTTTAAAACACACTTTTTAAACACATTGTAAACTTCTTTGAACACCAAAAAAAACTTTTAAACAGAAAAATCCGCAATGCAGTGGGGGCTCACTTTCTTTGTATGAATAGCAAAGAGCTTTTTTATTCCACCTGTGTTCCTCTTGTCACAGTGAAGACGGAAAAAAAGACGGTGCAGTTCAGCGAGGACATTCGGGTGGAGACCATCGAGCCGGAACAGGAGCCTGTTTTTATCGATGAGGTAAGAAAAAAAAAATGGACTAGTTTACTCAACAAGGCGTCATCCTGCTTGAAGAGACTAAAGGTTTGTGTTTGTGTTTTTGGACTTTCAGGACAAAATGGATCAACTGTTGCAGATGATTCAGAGCGCAGACCCCACAGACAACCAGTCAGACAGTCTTGAGTTGCTACAGCTGGAAGGTAGACTACATGCTTGGAGGTGTAGTCGTAGTAATAGTACTAGCAGTTTGCAACAGTGGTAGTTATTTTTAATAGATAGATACTTTGTTAATCCCGTGAAGCAAGTTTAAGTTGAGAAAGATATTGATTTGAATTACCATTGCAATCAAAATAGTAAATGAAATTGAAATAAGTGAAATATACATTGGATTTAAATTTAAATGTCAAGTGTATACTTTGATTACAATTTAAATACTAATTGTAATGAAAATAAAAATTCTAAGTAAAAATAAAAATTACAGTAAATATAAAAAAAAAAAAAAAAAAAAAACTAATTGTAATGGTAGTTAATGTATGAAAAATGGAGTAACTTGTGTTTGTTTCTGTGTCAGGAGCGTGCAATCAAATGGGACCCCTCATTGACCAGAAACTGGAGGACACAGACCGGTACTTCCTATCATCAAACACTCCCAGAATGTCATGATTCGTCATTCCTGTTTGTGTGTGCGTGACCAGAAAGCACTCTGAGCTGTCTGAGCTCAACGTGAAGGTGATGGAAGCTCTGTCGCTGTACGCCAAGCTCATGAACGAAGACCCCGTGTACGCCATGTACGCCAAGCTGCAGAGTCAGCAGTACTACATGCAGCAGCCCCCCGCCACCGCCGCCACACAGCAGCAGGTGCAACGTATGAATCCCGCTGTCAAAAGCGTGAGTATTCTTCTAACAGGCGTTTGCGGTACCGTAGGTGTACCCCGCCGCTCCCGCGTCCAGTTCGTACGGCATGAGTGGCGGCGGCGTTCCGGGTTACAACATGCCCGTGGAGCAGCTTCATTCCATTCCCGGACAGCCCGCACCCAGGTCAGATAAGCGCACGAAACGCAACGACATACAGTCAGGTTAAGCCTTGGGAATTCTGCCTAGCGACAAGACAGTTTCACGACATGTCTTTCACATCTTTAAGGCTAATTCACCAAATTGCCCACTCAGTAGCAGCTACTGCTGCACTCTTAAGTGAAGTTGATGTTTTTTTTGCACTCACTATTTAAGTCATCTACACATGCACATTTCTAATTAGCTCTTTGTGAAGGATAACATTTGGATTGATTTTCACATACTGTGAAAAATCTGGTTAAATTAAAAAAAAAAAAAAGCACATTTGAGTTAATAGTTAATTAAATGTTTACATTTTTATTACAAATTTAAAATTCAAAAAATTATTATAAAGGTGGAATTATTGACAACTGTGATACACTGTTATTTATATCCATTTTTTATATAGCTTTGCTGCTGTTATCTCAATTTTAATATTTTTTTTCATCTTCAAAAGCATTTTTTTACTTTAAAAAAATAGCAGTGCTATATTCATTTTTTACTGGAATATACTCAAGTTGAAATATACAAACATTTAATGATACCATAACTTCAGATAAATTAGCACTCTCTGTGAATAACCCTCTACTGTGACATTGTGTTCATGTCACCAGTGACGTTCACATGTACATGGCTCAGCCTCCCGTCTACGCCTCCGCCGCAACGGGCGGCATGCCGCCGGCCGACGCTCACGCCTACCCGGGCGGCCCCCCCGCCGCCTTGATGCAGGCGCCGCCCAACTACGGCGCCCCCTCTGGCCAGATTGCGCCGCCGTCCGCCGAGCCGCTGCAAGGCCCCTACTCGGAGAAGGCCTTGCTATAGGGCCCCCGCCGCCCCCACAAACACTCATTTACACCAAAAGTCAGCAGAGTAGTGCCAGATCATTTCTGTTTTTTTTTTGTTTTTTTGTGACGATTCTGAAATCAAAGATAAAGATGCCAACCCTCTCGATTTTCCAGCTTGGCAAAAATGAGCACAACTCCCAACGCGCCCTTCATTTTCTGCATAATATCTAGCTAATAAGTTATAGAAGTCAGTTTTCATGTTATTTGTAACCCTCCTGTTATGCTTTCACAGGAACAGCAATAATGGTCATTGGTCAATTTGTCCTGAATTGTCAGAAAAAGAAAAAAGTCCTAATAAACATCGATAAATTATTTGAATTATTAGTTCAACCTTACATTTCATGATGTTGATTACGCTTTTAACAAGCAGAAGTTTTAATATAAAAATATTTGCCCAAGTCCCGCGGCACGGTGCACGACTGGTTAGCACATCTGCCTCACAGTTCTGAGGACTGGGGTTCAAATCCCGGCCCCGCCTGTGTGGAGTTTGCATGTTCTCCCCGTGCCTGCGTGTGTTTTCTCCGGGCACGCCGGTTTCCTCCCACATCCCAAAAACATGCATGGTAGGTTGATTGAAGACTAAATTGCCCTTAGGTGTGAATGTGTGCGCGAATGGTTGTTTATTTCTGTGTGCCCTGCCATTGGCTGGCGACCAGTTCAGGGTGTACCCCGCCTCTCGCCCGAATATTGCTGGGATAGGCTCCAGCACGGCCGCGACCCTTGTGAGGATAAGCGGAACGAAAGATGAATGAATGAATTGTAAGTCGCTAAGACAGAATGGGTCAATAGTACCCACAACAGAACAGGATGTAATATAGATAAATATTTCATACTTTCTGTGAATTTAGAAAATGTCTTTTCAAATAAAAAGAATTCCAAATAAATTATAATCATGTATTCATTGTGCATGTGGTGAGAGAAGGCAGAGAGATGCACGGCTATAATTGAACGCCGCGTTGTTATTCCGGGTCTCAGAATGAGCTAAATTTGTCGTCCGTCGCGGTGGGAGTTGTTCTCTTGTCTGAGGTGGGGAAAATCGGAAGGGTTTCCGCATCACCGTCATTCTTAGTTGCAATTTTTGTGTTGTTGTTGTTGTTGTTGTTGTTGTTGACGCAACGTCCAGTCTGAATCCACACAAACTAACATGCGACAACAGCCTTCGTACTCACTACTGTGCTAACGGTGTCATACAAAAGTGGTATTGACTTTCACTACATTCTGTATTATGTTTTACCAAGTACTGAAAACTGACGCCACTTTTTATTTTTTTGTGTTTTTTTTGGGGGGCGAGGTGAGCAAAGCAAAGCATGCACATGGCCCTGTAAATACTGTTAGCGCTCAGCCTCAGAGAACAAAATGGGGGGGACGAGCTCCTCTCTGTGTTGTCTTTTTTTTTTTTTTTTTGTAGAGTATTTTAATTTATGTATTGATTTTGATTGTCATGCTATTTTAAAATACCGAGAAGCGGAGCAAAGGGGGTGTACGTATTTCAAGAACAGCGGGACGATGCTCCGTTTCTGCCGGTTGTACATTATAAAAGGAAGGAATCTCTTCACGTCGCCGTTTGTGATCGTCGTACTGTAGGATGAAAACCCGAACAAACAAACAAAAACTTCCTTTTGCGCATTTCAAAGCTGAACTTAAAAATATGACTTGAATTCACTCCTGAAGCTTTTAACACTGCTTAACTCCATACAAGATAAACTTGTGTGTGAGGAATGACAGGTGATGAGGTCATTAACTTGAAATGGAGAAACAGTGGAGTCACTCTCATTTAGATTTTTGCCTTTTTAATTTGTATGAAATTGATTTGAGGGGTAATAAATTTCAGGGTGTTGGATTGAATGCCCAGTGGAAGGTGCTGCCTGTTTTGTTTAGGTTTTTAAAACATACATACGATTGTTTTTATTTTAAGCATACTTATAAATTGGTATTCACAATAAAAAGACAAACAGGCCAAATGTAAAGAACAATGTGTGCGGTGGTGTCTTGTTTAATTAAAATATCTAAAAATCTTATATTTCTATGAAAATATTCAAT
Source organism: Phyllopteryx taeniolatus (assembly GCF_024500385.1). Lineage (NCBI taxonomy): Eukaryota > Metazoa > Chordata > Actinopteri > Syngnathiformes > Syngnathidae > Phyllopteryx > Phyllopteryx taeniolatus. Next base: position 13,624,022 of record NC_084515.1, on the reverse strand, counting down.
TTATAAAATTTATTCACCACAAATATACTTAAATTACTTTTTTAGATTGATACACATTTTTACAGTATTAATATTGTGATATAGTATGGTAATTTAATTAAAATGTTTTAATTACAAATATTTTTATTTCAAATAAAATTTCAACTACAAATAATTGTAATTACTATTTCATCTTTTAATTACAAAAGGTCCAGTTACTATTTTGAATACAAATACAATTTCAATTACTCTTTCAAATATTTTCCATGACAGTACTTACTGTTTTGATTATTTAAAATGTCAATATTTTTTTAAGTTTTAAAAAAAAAGTTTAGTTTTAAAAATACAAAATCTATTTCAATTACAAATACAATTTCAGTTTCGAATCCAAGATCAGTTACTATTTCAATTATAAATCAATTTATAATTGCTATTTCAATGAAAAATACGTCACAAATCCAATTTAAATTGCTATTTCAAATGCAATTTGAATTACTTAAATACAACTTCAGTCACAAAATAAAATTTCAATTGCCATTTCACTTTCAAATCCTATGACTGTTTCAATTACCAATACACTTTCAGTAATATTTCAATTCCGAATTGTACGGTAGCCCGATGAAGACCTTTGAGTTTTAATATGTGTGCAGCTCTGCGTAATGTCGCCGTCATCATGGGATGTGTCTCATATAAAGTGAGCACTAGCTGAGCTGTAAAACAATCGCTTTGTCAGCGTGCAGCGTAAGATCGCTCCCGTTCCCAAAGCGTGCAGAGTCCACCGAGCCGCTCTGTCATCATCATCGTCGGCGTCGTCAGTCGCCATGACCTCGGCCAAGACGCTGAAGCTGGCCGCGTACGAGCTGCTGCAGTTCGCCGCGCTGGCCTTCCCCGCGTTGGCGCTCGGCGAGCGCTTCGCCCGCCTGCTGAGCGACGTGAGGGGACGCGACGACACCGCCTACTGGCTGGCGGTGGCCTCCTCAGTGGCCTACGTGACCTCCTGTGCCCTCCTGGTGTGGGTGCCCCTCAGGTATCACGCCCTGAGGAGGCGGAGATTCAAGACCGCACGCTGGTGAGTGCATCGCAGTGATGATGTCATGTGTGTGATGAGAATCGGAATTTAGTAAAACGGTTCAATATTTATTAAGAGCGTGCTAATGTAAACACCAATTAGAAGTTACGTGACACTTATCTGCTCAAGCAATACCTATAAAACGCCACGAGATGACAGTATCGCTCTGCAAAACACATTCCCTCGGCATTGTGTGTCCTGAGGTTGCATTGGATTTTAACGTTTACGTGTTTGATTCCCCCCCCTCCCAGGAGACCAACAGCGCTGGCGTATCTCGTCTTGTGCACACTACCTTGCTTTGCTATTGTGATAGCCAGCTCCCAGGTAAAACAAATAAATAAATGCAAAAAAATACAAATAATCAAACAATACATATTATTATTATGATTTTTTTTTAAGTGATAATCATTTCAAAAATATTTTTCAATATTTAAACATTAAAACATGCGAAACAATAAACAGGATGATAGGATTCTCAACTAAAAAATATTTTATGTAATTAATATAATTAGTAGTAATAAGCAATTCATAGAGAATAATTTTAAAACCTATTTACATTTTTTAAATGCTAAACAAAGAAAATGTAGATGAAATTGTCAATTAGAATTTTTATTCTAACGTTTTTAAAGCTTTAAATATATTACATAATAAAACATTTAAAATGGTGAATACAAATATCAAAAAGCACAATAAAATGTAATTAGAAATGTTTTTAAATATTTCAGAAATAGGTTTGCTAAAAATGCTCAGCAAAAAAAAAAGTTATACTATGAAAAGGAATAGGTAGGTAGACTTGTCAATTAAAAGCAAAATGAAGCATAATCAAATGCAGTAAGCTATTTAATCCCAGTCAAAAGCTGCCACTACTTTGACCCATTATTGTCTTCACATGCACTCAGAAGAAGGACTTTAGTCACGTTTTTAAGAAAATGGCCACCATCACAAGACCCTGTGAGCTATTCAGTAACACAGTCAGTAATGTGACAGGTTGCCCATTAACTTTACCAGCAGCACACACACGCCTGTACACCTGTTGTTATTTTTGACTGGTCTTCAACACTTAACAGTGCACGAGCCCAAATGCTTAATAATGAGATTTTTATTTTTGGAATATTATTATTATTATTATTATTTTTATTTTTTATTTTTATACCTATCTTAAGGTGCAAGTCAACGCGGGCGTGCGCCTGGACCACTTTGCCGAGTTGCCCGTCTCCTTGGTGATGTTGTCGCTCACTTGCGTGGACCTGGTGGAGAGGATACGGCCCTGCAGGCTCCTTGGACAATGTAATGTACATTTTACAAGCGATAACAGGTTCAATGGTTTCATTTGGTTTTAGAATTGCATGGCCCCAATTCATTGACATATTTAAAAAAAATACATTTCTAAGAAAAATAACTATGTGGTAACACCGCATGTTGAGTTTGCTTTTTACAAACGGGAGACAAAGGGACGCGTTCTGCACATCGCTAGCTATAAGTGCGTCATTTTCCGTCATATGTCATTTTCAATGCGCCAGATCAGGATGAAATACTGAAAAATACAAGATATTATAGGAGCTAATCAGCATTGCGTCATCTCCTTGAATAGTGGCTTGGGTGAAAATGGCTTTTTTTCCCCCCCCAGCAACATTACAGCTTTGAGTTTAAAAAAAATACATAATAATAATACCTTATAAGATATCTTTAAATCAAACTTTTTTTTCCATTTATTTGACAAGGCAAGGTACCGTATTGGGTTACTTCAACTTGAGTACAAACAACAATGGGATTTCTCCCAGCCTGTCGACAAATCAGATATTTTATGTATTGAAACATTACATAGTTTTATCATCAAAATCACAAGTTTCTAAATATTATATGGTAAATATAGTAAGTCAAGTTGTTTTTTTTTTTTTTTTTTTTTAAAGCTACTAAAATATACAAATATTGTACTACAATCATTTTCTGGTGTTAACATTTTTTATTTATTTTTTAATTGTACAATTTATTTGTCAATGACAAAGTTTGGTCACACCTCCTCTAGTGTCTAAATTTGTGTGTAAATATCTGACTAGTGCTGTACACGATGTCAATGGCTGTTGTGATTTGCAGTTGACAACCTGGACCTGACCTTTGAGCTGCCGGGCCCGGTTCTGACCCACCTGGAAACGGCCAGCTCAGTCTCCAACCAGGTGCAGCCCGACCAAACCCAGAACGGTTCCCCGGCGAACCGTCAACCGGAGCCCCCGAACAAACCCGACGCCCCCCGCAGGCGTCCCGACGTCCCCGCGGGCCGTTCCGTGCCGATCGCCTCCAGAACATCCGGCGCCGCCTACCTGCGCTCGTCCTCGCGAGCCTTCTCGGGCCACCTGGGCTTCCTGGCGAGGAGAGACGCCAGGTCAGAGGTGTTTGTGGATTGTTTCCTGTTCTGGTTGGACACGGCAGAGTTGGTCCGGGTGGCAGGGGAGCCGGCCGTCTTCTACTCGCCCTGGGTGTACCCCGTTTTCATCCTGGCCTTCCTGTCCTGCCTGCGGGCGGTCCTCACCCCTGACGGACCGTTCTGGTCCTCAGCCGGGGTGGCCCTCCAGGACCTTCCCTTCTTGGTCATGCGGGTGGCCCTGCTGGCCGTCTTCGGAACCGTCACGCCTGTCTTGTTTCCTGTGAAAAACGCCCTGGTCAGCCTGGCCTTCTTCTACTTCACCTGCATGACCAGGATGAAAATATTCAACAGGCACAGCATGTTCTGACAATATCACAATATAATCCTAACAACAAATTATAATATAAATATTCATAATGGGACATTTTTGTACAGCACACAAATATGAATCCAAGGAACCATATTTGGTTACCAAGACAGGAGTCCAAATGGACATCTCCCAGCAAAACAGGAAAAAAAACATGGGTAAAGTTCCTAATGTATTATAAGAAAATTTCTAAAAATATATATTCATAATAAAATATGTAATAATAAATAAAATGGACCCCAAATGCCTGTCTATGACCATTAGCCTATTTGTCACAGCCAATCAAAAAAACTAAATAAAAAAATTATAGATGACATAAAAGAAAAGGAACAATTTTAATTTAATAATTTCCCAAAATATATATTTTTTGCAATTTTATAGGGCAAGGAATCATATTTTGGAACCTTGAGTCAGAATGTACACCACACGTGTTGCCTTTTCTTTCTTTCCCAGCCAATCAACAAACAAAAATGACTTCAAAAATGATGTCGGGATGTTCGATATCTTCACTTTTTTTTAGACCGGTACCAGAATGACTCCTCACTCTTGAGTACTCACCGATATCACAAAATTTTTGCACAATGGCAGATAATTGTGTACAAAGTCCTTTCTTTCTGACGCACGTGAGGATTCATCGGTGTCAAACTGCTGCAGTGTAGCGCAAACTACTGGCAAGAAGGACTTACTGCATGACAAAAATGTTTACCTTAAGTATCGGTGGCGTGTCTCAGCAGCCTTCACGAGTACCTGAGACCTTGAAATACAAAGTATGGCTTATGTAACTACGTTTTAACAGTAAGACCTAATTTTGTCGAATAATAATGTGCCCCTAATCTTCAAATTTCAATTCTTCGGAATTTAATAGAGACATATAACCATATTAATGTATAAGTGGACTAAATGTTGCTTAATTGATAGAGCCTCCCCTGCTTGCTTGTTCTCCTATGTTTTCTCAAAAACAATTTCAAAAAAATTCAATTAAAAGCTTGAATCAAAATGGACAACTCACTACAAGACAGTAGCGCCATGTGACTTCTCCCAGCTAATGAAAAACAATCAGAAAATTATTACATAAAAAGTGTGTCATTAGACATGATCCGCATTTTTTAAAAAGTTACTTGGGTAAAGCAAAAAAAAACTGCTCTACCCTAGTATTTAAAGGGTTGATTCAGCCTCCTTGGGGGAGGTAATCAAAACCCCACAGAGCACTTTGTATTCATTTAATGGACGCGCACCAAAGAGAGGATTACTTTAAGAAAACAACAGAAAGGAGGCAGCCATTATGGAAGGGGCGGGTGAGAGGAAAAAAGGGGCGGGATCTTAGTCATTTGAATTCAGACCGTGTGCCTCCTGCGCTAGACCTAAAGTTACCTGCTGCGCCATGGCAACAGAGGCAGGGAGGCAGAGCATCAACTGCAACGCGCACACACAAACACGCAAAGAAGAGTGCTAACACAGTGACTCAGGTAAGCAGTGAAAGGGGGGCAATGGTGTGGCGGACCCCCCAACATCTCAGATCAATGGCGAGGATGTGGAGTGAGATGATACCTTTCCTGGCACGCTGACTCCCCCTACGCAACTTCCCGAGGAGAACCGGTGGGCGACGCAGGCGGGAACTCCCCGTACGTCAAGCGCCTGCCTGGCCCGAAACAACAAAGTTCCTCACTCGCGGGCATCTTCAGCCTCGTCTTCCTCCCGAGAGCTGATGTCTGGATGTTTTGCTGTGGGCTGGGCAACTGGCGGCGAGTGCAGTCCACCTACGTAAGTGACCGGCGTCCGTGCATCTGCGACAGTAAAATGACAATACATTATCAATCAGCTCAAGCGGAGCTTACTGTCTTACTGTCTTCTTTGAATGTGTACAGCGGGAGCTCGAAAGTCCAAAGCGACAAACTTCCTTGTACCTTCTGCGTCTATTACAAAGGCGAGACGTTTAAACATCCATCTATTTTCTATAAAGCCGGGGTGGACAAACTTTAGTGCTTCATAATTATCCAATTATTTGATCAAATAAACACAAAATTGTTAAACGTATGTGTAAAAGTGTTGATTTTACTAATATTTATGTATTTTATTATATACAAAACCTGGGGGTTTTGGCATATCCAATATGTTTGGCCTCACAGGTTGTTTTACAAAAATGCCGCTAGGCATGCTGGGGATTGCAGCAATGCCGCTAGGCATGCTGGGAATTGCAGCTTCAGCTCCTTCTGTAGTGTTGGAAATAGTTGGAACGTATTGTGTGTTTTATTGTTAATCACTGACTCGCTCTCACACGTACACACATTCTCTCACTTTCTCATGCACACAGACACACGCATGTACACACACAGTGACATGCAGACATTCTGCTTGTAAGCGGCTTAAGTACAGATGTCCGTTTATTTATCTATGGGGGCAACACGGGTCATGTGACGGCGACTGACTCGACACAATCACATGACTTAAGGGAACTCCATCCTGCTGCATCACCAGCCCTAACATCACTTTCTCAGCACGTTGCCCCGGCAACGGTACCGCCCGATGTGGTCACCGTGGGGAAAATACACACCGGTCACTTCATTCGGTACACCTGCGGGTGAATAATAAATATCCATACATGCAGATGTACTTGGTAAATATGACTGCAAACTGCAAGCACAATAATAAACATATGAAATGAATACCTCTCTGACAGTGTTAACCAAAAGTGAGCATGATGAAGGCAGAATTGTTCTAATGAGGCGTCCGTGCTCTGCATTGAGGAGACTTGGCTGCTCGTTTGTTGATGCTTATAGGAAGTAAAGCGCTCGCATGCTTCACTGCACCCGGGCGAGCCTTCAAATGGTGTGTTGTTACTTCAGCGTATCATAGCTCCTATCATCTCCCTTATGTAATAACTTCTTAACAACATGCAAGCCCTGATCATGCAATGGGCCTATGATTGTTACTAACCTGACATTCTAGAAATAAAACAAGTAGGGCTGTACGTGGGTAAGAATCCATCCCTACTGGAGCCATCCAACAGGTTTTTGTTTGAATTAAGCCAGGAGTACGTCATTGCTGCACTCAGTGTTTCAATAGAGTGTCAAGAGGTCATACACTCGTTGGCTCCAACATTACGTGCACCTGGGCAATACATCGAGTTGCAATACAGGATCTTTTCTTGTTAATTACCTCTACAAAATAATAACGCACAGCATAAAGTTATTAGGGCCAGCGACTTTTTCTCGCAACTTTCCAGCTTAATTATCATCATGTTACAACTTTACATAAAACGAGTGTGCCAAGTGTGTGTGCACGCAAATGATTGACATATCACGGTGTGGCGAGTTTTAAAATAATAATTCACATTAGAAGGGGGCCAGGGAGGGATAATTTATCAAAAGACAATTATAATGATATTCTACTGTCAGGTCATATAGATAGTTTTAACTTATATCAGTGTTTTTTTTTTTCTCTTTCTTCTTTCTACCACAAACTATACCTTTAATGGGATACTAAAAGAGAGTACTGTAGCATCAGTGTTGGGAAGATGACTTTGAAAATGATCCTGTTGGAAATGTAATAGTCTGGCAACCAGTTCAGGGTGTAGCCCGCCTCCTGCCCGATGATAGCTGGGATAGGCTCCAGCACGCCCGCGACCCGAACGAGGAGAAGCGGTTCTGAAAATGGATGGATGGATGGAAAATATAGTAGTAGTGTAACTACTTCAATTACTTTCTCAAAGTAATATACAGTAACTAATTACATTTGGATTGATTTTCTTTCCTCGTAAAAAAAAAAGTGTATTAAAAGCATAGATTATTATTTTGAAATGAATCACATATTTGTTCTTCACACAAATAATATTTTTTTTTTTACATAATTAAAAAATGTTTTGGTTGCCTTATGTATACATCATGCGGAAAAGCACCACAAACAAAAACATTCTGCTGCACTTGAGGTTCCTAAGAGCACAGTGGCCTCCATAATCCTTAAATGGAAGACGTTTGGGACGACCAGAACCCTTCTTAGAGCTGGCCGTCTGGCCAAACTGAGCAATTGGGGGAGAAGAGCTTTGGTGAGAGAGGTAAAGAAGAACCCAAAGACCACTGTGGCTGATCTCCAGAGATGCAGTCGGGAGATGGGAGAAAGTCCTAGAAAGTCAACCATCACTGCAGCCGTCCACCAGTCGGGACTTTATGGCAGAGTGATCGGACGGAAGCCTCTCCTCAGTGCAAGACACATGAAAGCCCGCATTGAGTTTGCTAAAAAAACATCTGAAGGACTCCGAGATGGTGAGAAATAAGATTCCTTCTCCAGAGTGCTCAGGACCTCAGACTGGGCCGACGGTTCACCTTCCAACAAGACAATGACCCTAAGCACACAGCTAAAATACCGAAGGAGTGACTTCAGAACAACACTGTGACTGTTCTTGAATGGCCCACCCTGACTTAAACCCAATTGAGCATCTCTGCAGAGACCTGAAAATGGCTGTCTACCAAAGTTCACCATCCAACCTTACAGAACTGGAGAGGATCTGCAAGGAGGAATGGCAGAGGATCCCCAAATCCAGGTGTGGAAAAACTTGTTGCATCATTCCCAAAAAGACTCATGGCTGTATTAGCTCAAAAGGGTGCTTCTACTAAATACTGAGCAAAGGGTCTGAATACTTATGGCTGTGTGATATTTCAGTTTTTCTTTTTTAATAAATCTGCAAAACTTTCAACAATTCCGTTTTTTTGTCAATATGGGGTGCTGTGTGTGCATTGAGTAAAAAATAAAAAGAACAAATTGCTGCAATATAACAAAGAGTGAACAATTTAAGGGGGTCTGAATACTTTCTGTATTCACTGTTTGTCATGTTTGGGACTGGAGCAGAATGACACATGACGGTAGAGAGCCAATCACAAGCGTCGGCATTAGAAGTAGGAAGTGATGTGAAATAAATAATTTTTTTCAAACGTACCTAAAATTGTAATCATGGAAAATTCCAAAAGCAACTGTAATTTTATTGCCCATTTTCTCCTAGAAATGCAATTACATACATTTTTGTAATTAAATTACGTAATTCCGTTACATCTAATTAGTTAATCCCCAACCTATAGCCATTATTATTTCCCATATATAAAAAAAAACAAAAACACCACAAACATCAGCAAGAATCTGAATGAACTTTACGATTTTTAAAAAAAATTGTTTTTTAAATGTTTTTGGGGACTATCAAGTGACTATTGGGAGAACTAAAATGGATTTGCCCACACTGGAATGACATGCTTTTGAATGCAATCTCCCCATTGGATTGTGCCGCTTCACTGACTCACGTTTTAGTCCAACTCAACAAATGCACACGCACACACACACACACACACACACTTGGAGCATGGATGACAAACCCAACGCGCATGCACTGGCGGGTTTATTTAACCGGCGTGCACCGCGCGTCGGTCTGCTCGCTGCTGGAAGACGCGCGCAACAGATGGGCACCGGGGAATAAGCCGTTAATACGCTCAGGCGAAACCCACCCACCCACCCTCACGCACCCCCTCAGTCCCACGCCTGTCGCCGTCTCCGTGGAAGAAGAAGAAGAATCGTGCGCTTTTTTTTTTTTTTTTTCTCTTCTTTCTTTCTTCCTTCCCCCTTCTTCTTTACTTTTTTTCCCTTTGGGAAGTGATTTTACGCCCATCGCTGGGCAAGTCCCCTCGCCGGTGTTGCAACATGGTGGCCCAAGTGTCACCCAAACGGCGCCGCACGTGAACCCCCAAACTCGGACGCGCGTGGAATGACAGCAGCATGCCGCCCAAGAAAAAGGTAAAAAGACTCCATTTGTTGTGTGTTGGTGCGCGTGCACTTGGAACAGGAAGTGTGACAGAACGCGCCATCTGTTGTGTTGGGCGCTAATCCCTGTGTGAGGCCTTTCCACTCCACAAAAACCAGTCAGTGTGCGTGTGTTGACGGCCTATATATCACTATGGTGTGGATGGAGAAGGAGTTGCATAATCTCTAATAGTCTGGAACCACGACCGGTAGTTGATGCATCCTCAGAACTCAATGCAAGAGAAGGCTTTAATGTTGGATGATATTACTATTCCGCTTGATCTGATGCAGTTCGGCAGTTGTTGTTGTTTTTTTCTCTGAGAAGTTAAGATTGAATATTATAATTTTATTTTTAATCGGGTAAGGTAATTGAAATCAGTTTGTCATTTACAATGCCTGGGGTCAATTTAGGGGTCAGTGTCTTGCCCAAGGACACTTCAGCAGCGGACAGTCGGAGATGGGATTCAAACTGTTGACAATTCGGTCAATGGACCATTTCAGGGTGGTTTCGCTGCGATTCAAAACTAAAATCACTGATGCACGGCGTCGTGACTTAACAGATGTAACAGCCAATCAAAAATGCACATGGGCTTTCACACACACGCACACACACAAAAAAAAGTTTCTGTGTTTTTAGTGCGAATGAGACCCAGCCGGCCGACGGCCGCCGCAGCACTGCCAGGCCACACCAATACAGTACAATACAGTTTGTTCAAATAAAACCATTCAAATCCCATCAGTCCCCAGTTTCTTCTGGTGTGCCCCAGGGTTCTGTCTTGGCCCCCCCTCCTCTTTATCACATACATCCTACATTTTGGGAATATTTTCCATAAATTCAATTTCAACTTTTACTTTCACACGGACGACACCCAACTCCACCAAACGCACTGGCACGCTTCCTCCTTCCTCCCTTACTGACTGCTTCTCTGAACTCAAGCACTGGTTCTCATCCAACTTTCTACAACTCAACAGTGATGAAACTAAACTCTTATTCATAGGTACCAAGTCCTTGGTAGCCAAAATAGACAGTTTTTCCCATTACACTTGATAAAACCTCTGTGTCCCCTGTGTGGGTGTCAGCCTGGACAGCACACACTCCTCCTAAGCACACAGAAACAACATCACCCGTGTACGGCAAAGTGTCTCCGACTGTGATGTATTTTTGCGATGGTCCAGATTCGTCGCTTTTGGCTGCATTTTTTTTATTTTTATTTATTTTTTGGTACCCCTTTCTGGTGGTTTCACAGAAAAAGTAGTATTGGATCACATATCTGGGTAGCCAGTGGCTTTGGCCGCCACCCGATCCGCCCCCCTGCTGTGGATTAGAAAGCAGCCCCTCTCCCAGTTCTGCCCCAGGCTGAAAATCTTTGAAGAAGTTCATTGGATTGGACTAGACTGAGCATGTTGGTGACTAGTAGCTGTGACGAAATAGGTAGTTAGCATCCTTACTGGTTAGCTGTCTATTAGGAACTACGGTTACTGGTTTTGATGATGTGATGAGAAACATGATGGCAGGCTGCGTGTGGCGTTTGAGTGTCTAAAAAAAACAAAACTTGGCAGCGTGTCTTTGCCTGGCCTATTGCCGGCGACCTCTCTTAAGCCTCTTACGCCGCCTTTCCATCCAGATACCTGCTCTCCTTTCTGGGCCAGGAAGTGGGGCAGCAATCTGGAAGTATGAACGTTTGAAAAAAATATGTTCAAACCAGTAAGCACACATTCTGAACAGAAACTAAGGATTGGGTTTGTTCCTAGCATTAAAATACTGCAGGTAACAGTACGGTATTAGTCTTAGCATCAGAGCTCACATTCGCACTCGTTTTCCCATAAATGGGGAAAAAAAAAAAAGTGAGCCATAGCAGTCTCACAGATTGCACGTTTGACTTTATGAAAAGTGTAATACATTCCTCGTCACTTTTGGTCTGAACAATTTGTGGGCCATAATTATGACAATAATTATAATGACGTTTATGTTACCTCTTTGTCAAAAATCGTCTCCATTATCAACGTATAATAGTTTGTGTGTGTGTGTGTGTTTGCCATACGCTTATGTGGTGGCGTCACAAAAAAGCCAAAGAAAATGACAAATACTTTTAAGACTTAAGGTAATGGCTGTGATCAAGATTCATTTCCATTTCAAAGGAAATCAAACGTCTCCATTACAAGTGCGGCGCTAGCCAGGCCTAAAGTTACAGATAAAAATAATAATACTGTACAGTTTGGTATCGCTTATCTAAGGGCTGACATGGAGTCGTTTCTATCTTTCTCTCTCTCTCTCTTTTTAAATCCCGGATTGGGCGTGCTATCTTAATCTCCTTACTGGGAGACAATCATGAAGGAGAGAGGTCCTTTAAATGGGAAGCATGTTGAATTTTTATTGTATTTTTTTTTACCTCCTATAAAATATAGAATTGGCTGTGAAAAGTGCTGGCATGTAGCCTTTACCTTTGCCCAAGTAAAAAGTGTCTGAGAGACAACAGGATTGGGACGTGCACAGCATGCAAATGAATTTAGCCATCTCATGACGGCGTATTAAAATGAGGCAAAGTAAGCGAGGGTCAGTTGCAGCAGCACAGGAGGCTTTTGGGGAGTTTTTCAGCACCCGGGGGCCGAGCGTCAGAACCTCGTTGGCGGGCCAACGGGAAATGAGTCGCAAAAAAGCTGCTTGATAGCCAATCGAGTTGCATTTACTCGAATGGGTAAATACAGTGTGTCACTGTTGGGTACCATTGTCAAACGATATACTACATATAAGGAAATTCTTCTGAGCATTTCGTAGGATTTTGCACAAACAATGCACTGTAATTAGTGAAAATCAAACAGTTTGGGATGACTTGAGAAAAGGTGATGTTTCTAGTCAGCAATCGAGCAATCAGCACGTGTTCCTAGTCAGTGCTCGAGCAGCAGCGTTCGAGCAAGCAGTAGGGTTCTAGTCAGTGCTCTAGTCAGCACTCGAGCAATCGGTGCATATTTCTTGTCAGTGCTCCAGCAATTAGTACGTTTCCGGGAACCACTCAGTAGATTTTTCTCATCAGCGCTCGATCAAGCAGTTCACATTTCTAGTCCGCACTCAAGCCAACGGTACATGTTTCTATTCAGCATTCGAACTGTTAGCACATTTCTAGTTAGCGCTCGAGCAGTCAGTACACGTTTCTAGTCAGCGTTTGAACAGTCTTGGGGCACAGCTACTATTTGAGGAAATAGGGTCGTTGAAGAGCAGTGGTATCTAAGGTATAATCACAAATGAAGGATGGTTTGTTCCAGCCAGAAGAAGACATCTCCAAAAGTCATCAGCATCGTTGAATAATTCAGCGGGGGCGTCGTGCATATGTTATTGGCCGGGTGACATTGGCTCATAGGACAGCCGGGTGCTGTGCGAGCAGATGTCTACGCCAGCTCAGAGTAAACCCAATATCGTCTCGGGAACCCCGAAAGTAGCTTCTCGGAAGTACTTTTTGACTTTGCGCACTGTTAATCAAAGCGGAGGAATAATGAATACTGTTGTGTCCTCCTTCAGGGAGAGCGTCACGACTCGGACGCCGCTGAGGAAAGAAACGCCCAGGTGCAGTTGGAGAAAGCAAAGGTATTTCAGACTTAACTGCAGCCCTCATTCAGTCTCCAAAATGTCTCCCTCAGATGAATAATTATGATTAGTTCAATAAATAAGGTTGATTTAGAATTAGTTGATGATATGTTTGGCTAGTGCAACTGCACTGTCGCCTACTCTAGATCAACTAGCAATTATCCAGAGTCAAAAAAGATCCAGCGTGGCTGGCCTAAAATTCATGTGAACGCTCCTTTCGACAGTTGTTCATGATAGCCGCTCTGGTGTCCATGTCCTCAGTACCGGCCTGTGGCTTTCGCCGTACGCTGCAACTTCTCCTACACGCCGGCAGATGACGACAACGTGCCGGTGCCGGGCCAGGCGATCACCTTTGAGGCCCGAGACTTCCTCCATGTTAAAGAGGTTGGGAACATTCAGGTGTGGGATACACGTGTGGGGCACTTTTGTTCCATGTTTTGGTCTGGGATTAACAGAAATTCAACAACGAATGGTGGATCGGGCGACCGGTGAAGGAGGACGGCGTGGTGGGCTTCATCCCCAGTCCGGTCAACCTGGAGACCATCCTGATCAGGAGAGAAGTCCAGGCCAGGAAGGCGGCCAAGGCCTTAGCCAAGTAGGCCATCATTAACCAAACTTGACTTTTGAAGTGCTGTTTAATCAAATCTAATCTCCTTTGTTTCAGCAAAGCGTCATCACAAGTGGCTCAAGATATGAATTCAAAGAAATACACGCCACCTTCGCAAGGTGAGATTGGAAATAGGAAGTCCACATACAGTCCAGATATTGCCAACATGAGTAAATGTAAACCCACCGTCTCCTTCAACAGCCAATCAGCAAGTGAAAAAGAAGCCGGTAAGTCAGTTATTTTTCTTTAATCATATACTGTAGACTTCCATCCATCTACAGTTATCGCGCTTATTCTCATACGGGGCGCAGTTGAACGGGAGCCCATCCCGGCGGAGTTTTGTCGAGAGGCAGCATAAGAGGGGCCGAAATGGGTTTCCTCCACAGGGTCTCCGGGCTCTCCCTTACAGATAGCGAGCCGCTGCATCGAAAGGAGCAGTAAGGTGCAATAAGGTGGCTCAGGCATCTAATTCTTTTGCTCCTGGACTACGTCTCCCAGCTGACCTGGGAACGCCTCGGGAACCCCCCCCCGGAGGAGGTGAACGAAGTGGCTGGGGAGAGGGAAGTCCGGACTTTCCTGCTGAAGCTTCTGCCCCGCCGGATAACCAGTAGAGAGTGGATGGATGGATAGATGGGATGGGATGACTGTTTTCAGTTGTGAAAAAAAAAAATGCCTAAACTGCTATGAGGTCATTCAATCCAATAGGTGGCACTGTTTCAAAATACAAACAGCGCAATGAGACTGAATAGTTGTGTCTTTGATTGGGCGCAGGGGGAACAGGTGTCCATGTACGACGTGGTGCCCACCATGCGCCCCGTGGTTCTCATGGGGCCATCACTGAAGGGCTTAGAGGTGAGCTCCCGCCCTCTTAAAGAGCCCCCACTTCAACCTCACGCTTTATTTAATATCGAAATGATGCCTCTTGGAATCCCCTTTCCTGGCGCTCTAGGTTACAGACATGATGCAAAAAGCTCTCTTTGACTTCTTGAAACATCGTTTTGACGGCAGGTCAGTTAAGTGTGGTGCTGTTTATGTCGGAAAAGAAAACTTGAGTCCAAAGGAAAGTTCTAGTAGTCATTTAATGTTTGTAAGTACAACGGTACCTAAGCATGAAAAATTGTGCCGTGTGACCACATAACTAGTTCATTGCGTGCCATTTATAACCTGCAAACTGAGGACTACCTGAATATGAAGAATAATAATTGAATTTCTTTCCTGCAGAATCACAATCACACGGGTGACAGCGGACATCTCTCTGGCCAAACGCTCCATATTCAACAACCCTGGAAAAAAAGCATTAATTGACCGCACCAACACCCGCTCCAATTTAGGTACATATACTGTATTTTTAAGTACGGTGTCGGGCGGAATACTCATATTTACAAAATCGTCACTTTTCAGGAGATAAAAACCGATATGTTTGTTGCGCCATTAGCATTGCATCATTAAGCCAGTTTCAACACTTTAGATTGGTCGATCATTGCTAAAAATAACACACCCTCATGAGGACTGACCAATAGTATGGATTTGTGAAAAATATGAAATTGACCAAATTTGCCCGAAGACAGTTTCGGCCCGACACAAGCCATATTTAGCTTTATGCTAATACATGTTGCCTCCCATTATAACACAACTACTAATGTCACGTACTTTGTTACTTTCAATTTTGTCTTCTTGTTGTTCTTTTGTCACCTGATGCAGATGCCGCTGGTACGTATAAGGGAATGCGTTTCCATGTTATCAGTGTTAGAATGCTCCGTCATCCCGCTGCTCCTTCCTGTAGTGGCCAAATGTACAATCCCACTTGTCTGCCTTTACAAAATGCCTGATGGTGGTCTTGACACATTGACTGTTGAAATATTTTATATATATATATATATATATATATAGCTCAGTAGCAGACTTTTCCAATTGCACTATTAAAACAGTTTTATTTATTTACTTACTTTTTGAGCTAACGTTTAGCATATCGTTAGTATTTAGCGGTGTTCGATTGTGCACTGAAGCACCATGTACACGTGGGACGCTAGCAGGCTAGCTGTTCGCATTGTTAGCGTTTCGTCGCGCTACTTCTGAGTTGGAATAGTTTTAAAGACTAAACTACTCCGCCAATATTTATATACTTTATATACTGTATGCTCAGATAGTTACAGACCCTGACAGAATGTATGAAACATTTGCAAATTTGAGGAAAATGTGACAGATGAATGAATGGGCGCAATCTCATTATTTTCTTTATTGCTATGTTTAGTAGAATGATTCTGCTATTCTGAAATGCCTTATTAATTGAATTCCATTAAAATAAAAATAAAATGTGTTTTACCTGAAATAATGGTATACATCTTACAAATTATGCCAGTGTAATATAAACTTAACTGTAATTATGTATTTCCTGTATTTCACGTGTGTGAGTGTGTATGCGCGTGTGTATAGCTTTATACTGTATATATGTACAGTATATATTAAAAAAAATAGAAGCTAATGGGAAAATGTATATAATATAATGTATGTGTGTGTGTGTGTATATATATATATATATATATATATAAATATATATAGACGGTATATTATTTAATTTGATATTAAAATGCATTTGTAAAAATTCAATCCTTGCTTTTAATAACTGCCTGATACGCTCTGCAGCTGAGTAAGTAAATGAGCTCAAAACCCAACAGGTCTGTTATTAATATTCATTATAATACATGTTATTTCGTGACATCTCTTCATTTATTTGTGGAAAGAAAAATGGTGCTATGAATCAGTAAATTATTATCATATGCTTTCGTACAAATGAAAGCTTACCTCCAATGAACACCTGGTACTCTGCAGTTGAGGTACTGAACTGCTATGTGAGAAAACACGATATTGTTATATAATTAAAATCTCAATGCATGTTTGGAGTGCTAATTCAGAAGAAGAACATGGACGCTTGTTTATCTCTGCTATGTCTGCCTTATGTAGACAATAGGTCAGTGAATGAGAATTGATGAATTACCTGTGAGATGTGCTTGTGCCATTTCAGCCCAGATCCAGGGGGAGGTGGAGCGCATATTTGAACTGGCCCGCAGCCTGCAGCTGGTGGTGCTGGATGCGGACACCGTCAACCACCCTTTACAGGTGTCCAAGACCTCCCTAGCTCCCATCCTCGTCTACGTCAAGATTTCCTCTCCGAAGGTAAGCTCCACTTGTGAGAAGATATAATCGTTAAAGATATGTATTTACAGAAATGTACTTACTTTTCGACAGGTGTTGACCAGGCTGATCAAGACCAGGGGAAAGTCTCAGACCAAACACCTCAATGTCCAGCTGGTGGCTGCAGACAAGCTCGCCCAGTGTCCGCCGGTCAGCGGCATCCCGTGGCCGAATATGGGCCGAAAAGCAACTGTTTTTGAATATGATAACACCCGTTGTATAATAACAATATGGAATGACAATATATTGTAGTTAATTTAATCATCCCATTTTGAAGGTTAAGCTTTTTAAACCACACAGATTTAAAAAAAAAAAAAACTTTATTTGGGTCACCCGTACACATTATGGGATAGGATGTCTTCTGTTTAAAAAAAATAAAATAATAATAAGAATTATTATTATTATTCAAATACCAACCAGAACATTAGATGCTGCTGAGAATAGCGCTATTGTTTATGAAATATTAATAAAAGGATTTATTTATATTATTTTACAATATCTATATCTATCAAAGACCCCTAATGATGACGACAAACAATGGACTTCGTTTTCCCTTGCCCGGACGCGGGCCACCGGGGCCCCCCACTGGAGCCAGGCCTGGTGGTGGGGCTTGAAGGCGAGCGCCTGGTGGCCGGGCCTGCACCCATGAGGCCCGGCCGGGCACAGCCCGAAAGGGTAACGTGGGTCCCCCTTCCCATGGGCTCACCACCTGTGGGAGGGGCCATAGGGGTCGGGTGCAGTGTGAGCTGGGCGGTGGCCGAAGGCGGGGACCTTGGCGATCCGCTCCCCGGCTACAGAAGCTGGCTCTAGGGACGTGGAATGTCACCTCTCTGGCAGGGAAGGAGCCCGAGCTGGTGTGTGAGGTCGAGAAGTTTCGACTCAATATAGTCGGACTCGCCTCCACACACACCTTGGGCTCTGGTAGCAGTCCTCTCGAGAGGGGTTGGACTCTCTTCCACTCTGGAGTTGCCCGTGGTGAGAGGCGCCGAGCAGGTGTGGGTATACTTATTGCCCCCCGGCTCGGCGCCTGTACGTTGGGGTTCACCCCGGTGGACGAGAGGGTAGCCTCCCTCCGCCTTCGGGTGGGGGGACGGGTCCTGACTGTTGTTTGTGCCTATGCACCAAACAGCAGTTCAGAGTACCCACCCTTTTTGGAGTCCTTGGAGGGGGTGCTGGAGAGCGCTCCCGCTGGGGACTCCATTGTTCTGTTGGGGGACTTCAATGCTCACGTGGGCAATGACAGTGAGAGCTGGAAGGGCGAGATTGGGAGGAACGGCCCCCCCGATCAGAACCCGAGCGGTGTTCTGTTATTGGACTTCTGTGCTCGTCACGGATTGTCCATAACGAACACCATGTTCAAGCATAAGGGTGTCCACACGTGCACTTGGCACCAGGACACCCTAGGTCGCAGTTCGATGATCGACTTTGTGGTCGTGTCATCGGACTTGCGGCCGCATGTCTTGGACACTCGGGTGAAGAGAGGGGTGGAGCTGTCAACTGATCACCGCCTGGTGGTGAGTTGGCTTCGATGGTGGGGGAAGATGCCGGTCCGACGTGGCAGGCCCAAACGTATTGTGAGGGTCTGCTGGGAACGTCTGGCAGAATCCCCTGTCAGAAGGAGTTTCAACTCCCACCTCCGACAGAACTTTGCTCATGTTCCGGGGGAGGCGGGGGACATCGAGTCCGAGTGGACCATATTCCCCGCCTCCGTTGCTGAGGCGGGCGACCGGAGCTGTGGCCATAAGGTGGGGATGCCGTCAAGCTGAAGAAGGAGTCCTATTGGGCCTTTTTGGCCTGTGGGACTCCTGAGGCAGCTGATGGGTACCGGCTGACCAAGCGAAATGCAGCTTTGGTGGTCGCTGAAGCAAAAACCCGGGCATGGGAGGAGTTCGGTGAGGCCATGGAGAAAGACTTCCGGACGGCTTCGAGGAAATTCTGGTCCACCATCCGACGTCTCAGGAGAGGAAAGCAGTGCACCACCAACACTGTGTATAGTGGGGATGGGGCGCTGCTGACCTCGACTCGGGACGTTGTGAGTCGGTGGGGAGAATACTTCGAAGACCTCCTCAATTCCACCGACACGCCTTCCCATGGGGAAGCAGAGTGTGGGTTCTCTGAGGCGGGCTCTCCTATCTCTGGGTTTGAGGTCACCGAGGTAGTTAAAAAGCTCCTCGGTGGCAGGGCCCCGGGGGTGGATGAGATTCGCCCGGAGTTCCTAAAGGCTCTGGATGTTGTGGGGCTGTCCTGGTTGACACGCCTCTGCAACATCGCGTGGACATCGGGGACAGTGCCTCTGGATTGGCAGACTGGAGTGGTGGTCCCCCTTTTTAAGAAGGGTGTGTTCCAACTACAGGGGGATCACACTGCTCAGCCTCCCTGGTAAGGTCTATTCAGGGGTGCTGGAGAGGAGGGTCCGTCGGGAAGTCGAATCTCAGATTCAGGAGGAGCAGTGTGTTTTTCGTCCTGGCCGTGGAACAGTGGACCAGCTCTACACCCTCGGCAGGGTCCTCGAGGGTGCATGGGAGTTCGCCCCCAACCAGTCTACATGTGTTTTGTGGACTTGGAGAAGGCGTTCGACCGTGTCCCTCGGGGAGTCCTGTGGAGAGTGCTTCGGGAGTATGGGGTACCGAACCCCCTGATACGGGCTGTTCGGTCCCTGTACGACCGGAGTCAGAGTTTGGTCCGCATATCCGGCAGTAAGTCGGACTCGTTCCCGGTGAGGGTTGGACTCCGCCAAGGCTGCCCTTTGTCGCCGATTCTGTTCATAACTTTTATGGACAGAATTTCTAGGCGCAGCCGAGGCGTAGAGGGGGTCCGGTTTGGTGGCCTCAGTATTGCATCTCTGCTTTTTGCAGATGATGTGGTTCTGTTGGCTTCATCAAGCCGTGACCGCCAACTCTCATTGGAGCAGTTCGCAGCCGAGTGTGAAGCGGCTGGGATGAGAATCAGCACCTCCAAATCTGAGACCATGGTCCTCAGTCGGAAAAGGGTGGCATGCCATCTCCAGGTCGGGGATGAGATCCTGCCCCAAGTGGAGGAATTCAAGTATCTTGGGGTCTTGTTCACGAGTGAGGGAAGAATGGAACGGGAGATCGACAGGTGGATCGGTGCAGTGTCTGCAGTGATGCGGACTTTGTATCGGTCCGTTGTGGTAAAGAAAGAGCTAAGCCGAAAGGCGAAGCTCTCAATTTACCGGTCGATCTTCGTTCCTACCCTCACCTATGGTCACGAGCTGTGGGTCGTGACCGAAAGAACAAGATCCCGGATACAAGCGGCCGAAATGAGTTTCCTCCGCAGGGTGTCCTGGCTCTCCCTTAGAGATAGGGTGAGAAGCTCGGTCATCCGGGAGGATCTCAGAGTAGAGCCGCTGCTCCTCCGCATTGAGAGGAGCCAGATGAGGCGGCTGGGGCATCTGATTCGGATGCCTCCCGGACGCCTCCCTGGTGAGGTGTTCCGGGCATGTCCCACCGGGAGGAGACCCCGGGGACGACCCAGGACACGCTGGAGAGACTACATCCTTCGGCTGGCCTGGGAACGCCTCGGGATCCCCCCGGAAGACCTGGATGAAGTGGCTGGGGAGAGGGAAGTCTGGGCGTCCCTGCTGAAGCTACTGCCCCCGCGACCCGACCCGGATAAGCGGTAGAGAATGGATGGATGGATGGAATATCTATTGTTATTTATTGAACTTATAAATAGTTCAATAAATAAATAATAAAAGTACTTTTAAATTTGTCATGCAAAAAATGTTTTTTTTTCTGGATTACATTATTTAGTTTTCAAACTAATAATAGTAATTGCAATTTTTTATTATTCTTTTTTATTATTTTTATTTCACTATTATTATTAATATTTCATAATACTAGCTACTATTTGATAAATAAAATGTCTTTTAAAATATTCATATAGATTTTCAGGAATGCCTGTTGTATTTAAATAATACAATTAATAGTAATAATATTACTTTTCAATAAATAATAATTTCATTATTAATATTTGTATTATTATTTCACTAAATAAGCTGATCATTTTAATTGTTTCTTAAAAATAATGCAGGTGTACCATATGTATTTATGTTAATGATTAATGATTAATTATAAAATATTACAAACATTTGTCACTCAGTATGATGCTTTGCATTGAAAATTACAACCACAATAATAAACATTACGAAATGACTGTAAATCAAAACTCAACATTATTATTATCATTTTAAAGGTAGAATTATTGTTTGACTCTTGCACTGGATCTCATGAAATTCTACGGGTGTTCCTAATGAAGTGTCCTTTGATGTTTATCCTGCCGGAATGACTAATGTCTGTTTTTATGTTTTGTTTTGTTTTTTTGGTCCATTTCCATAGGAAATGTTCGACGTTATCTTGGACGAGAACCAGCTGCTGGACGCCTGCGAGCACATCGCCGACTACTTGGAGTTGTACTGGAGGGCCACGCATCCTCCTGAGATGGAACCCACAAACGATCTGGTGGCCCGCCTGGCCGAGAACACGCTGCCCACCAGTCCCACCGTCAGACCGGTGGGTAACACGGGGGACGCGTGACATATCATAACAGCCCGTGTGATGTCATGTCATCTCATAACATGTCCCACCCATCAGTCTGGCCACAGAGGCATATCGTATAAATATTGCAGGAATGCTTACAGTTATATCTTTTTGCTTCTATTTATTCATCTGACATTTCATTTCTCCCCGTCATCCTACTCCTTCACTGAAAAGATGCTCAAGTGACATTTTCTGGTGAGTGACATATCATCCAATTCCACTCCATCATTGCATTCATTTGTGTCTCCTCTTACCATCCACAACTTTTTGAAATTATTTGAAACCAAATGTATTTACTACTGAGTGTTAGGGTCATTATTAGAAAAGAACAAAAAATGACGATAGAGGAAAAAAAAAACTCCAAATATTATATGATTGCAATCATAATTTTAGTAGGAAAAGTGTACAATATTATGAGAATAATCATACTTTGAAAATTTTGTTGAAGATAGGGTTCACAAATATGAAAGCCTAAAAACAGGTCTGTATTGGATATTTTTTACTCATGAAAAATAAGTTTTTTTTTCCCTGGTAAAATTACAATGTAACAGTAGCAAAATTAAATATGTTTTATTAATACCAAAAAATGGCCCAATCATGTTTGAAAAATGATAAAAATTTGAAATGCATTTGAATATAAGATTGATCCAAAATGACAGTATTTAAAAAATATTTGATTATCTTTATTTTTAAAATTATCGAGAGGTTAATTGTTCAAGAACTTATAATTAATATTTGCATTTACTTTTTAGTATTTTTGTTACTGTTGTTATATTTTATTTGAAAAAATATTTAACAAATGGATTGCTCACTTTTATACAAAATACTTAACAAATGGATTCATCATGTTTAAAAAAAAAAAAAAGAATAATTATAAAATATATAAAATGTTTACCCCAAATTACAGGATGTCCTACCCACCCTAATTAATGTTCATAATTCATAATTAATTATTCTCCTTATTTTTAATTAATTTCCTATTCGGTATTCTTATTGTAGTTTCATTTTGACTTTAATGGTAATTCAAAATACTGAAATGGCCTCAGCATGTTGAAAAGTCAAAAAGTGCGTTGCCTTTCACTTTGCCAGGACGAGCAGAAGAGCAAGAAGTCGGCCGCGCCCAAGAGGAAGGGTCCCCGCGACAACCCTTCCGGCCAGGAGCCCGCCGCCTCTGCCCAGCAGCAGAAACCCGACGAGGGTCGAGGACAGGACGATGACGAGGAGCATATCCTGAGCACAGAAATCCAGCGAGGCCAGCACTCTCGCCACCATCGTCACCACCATCACCGCAGAACAGACGCCAGTCACACCCGGAGGCTTGACGAGGACGAGGACGAGGAGGAGGATGGACGCTATAACCAGCGGGACCAACACCATCACCGCCATCATCATCACCATCATCACCGCGACGACCACGACCACCACAGGCCTCGCCAGCATTTTCTGCCGGACCACAACAACCACCAGGGCAGAGACGGAGAGCGAGAGAGGAGAGGAGGAGCCAGGGAGAGGGACAAGGACCGAGACAGAAACCCCAGGCTGGGCCACAGGGACTCGCATTTACACTAGTTTCTCTTCTGACTTTAGACTAAATGTGTGAAAAATAGGAGCGACAAACATTTATTATTGTACATTTAAAAAAAAAAACATTTTAATAACAGTAACTTTTGATCTAGTTTCGGTGCAAACAGAGCAGTTATACAAATAAATCAATCTCACTAGCACAAGTGACTATATTAGTTTTTTTGATTGATACTGTAGGTAAGCTCTATATAAACCAATGTGTTATTAGTAGTATAGTAGTACTAGTAAAAGTAGTTGTAGTACTTACAGTTGTCAGGAGAGCCACACCTGACAAAAGGTTTCAACACCCACATTATTCACACTGCCCATTCCCCTTTAAAAAAAACAAACAAAAAAAAGTGCCATCTTGGTACTAAGAAACTATGTTGATTTTCGTTGAGCAGCTTCATGTGGCGCTTTGCTGACATCTCGGTGGTAAGTAACTGATGGGGTGAGTTGAGAAGCTTCACATCGTATATTGTCGGCATTTAGGTGCGAAGGAACTGTGTTCAAGGGAGTTGAGGAACTTCATGCAGTGATTTGGCGCCTTCTTGGTGCTAAGGAACTATATTGAAGGGAGTTGAAGAGCTTCACATAGTGCTTTGCAACCATCTTGTGGTTATCTTGGTGCCAAGGAACTATGTTTGAAATGAGTTGAGGAACTTCTCGTAGTGCTTTGGTGCCAAGGAATTTTGTCAAAGTGAGTTGAGGAGCTTCAAATAGCTCTTTTCCACCATCTTGTGGCATCCATAGGTAATTGAAATCGTTTATTGGGTAGAGTCAACCAATTCCTTGTTGGGGGAACAAATCGGCTAACTCTGCTAAATCGACCATAAAAATTGGTTGACAGAATTTTTTCTTAGAGGCAATAAAAAAAAAGTTAATTAAAGCATTATTGCGACGCCTGGAACTATGCTTGGCCACTGTCCATGTTTACCGCACGGACATTTGTTGCAGACGGACACAGAGTTGGGCCAATGGGAAACATTGCTAAAGAGGACAGAGGATCGTCTAAGTTATTTTTACGACACTGTTAGATGTCTCATGTACATATAACATGATCTGTGAGCTGAATGGTCGATAGGGTTTAAAAAAAAAAAAAAATGGTAATAGCTAGCGTGCTAATGCTAATTGCGATTGCTAACCGTTGTCATTGTCTCAAATTCTGTGCACAGAATTTGTATCATACACAGTACCAACATATGCAGTTTAAGGATAGAAGTCCATCCCTCATAATAAAATACGTTAGTTGTAACAAAAAAAAAATGTTTTATTTTTTTTTTAAACTGGGGGGGGGGGGATTCCTCGATGGAAAAGGCGATAGGATAATTGATTCTAAAAAGGTTCGATAGTGAAAGCCCTGTACCCGACCCTAACTTCTCCTGGCCTGTGTTGAATTGTTGCTCTTATGTATTTTATTTTATAGTTGAAAGCATTTTGCTGGTTTCTATGTAAAACGTTGCTGGTTTCACAAAAGCAGGCTTCAACACAACATCACCGTCTGACAAGTACAATATTTAATATGTGAAAACACGTAGTTAGACAATATCCCACCACAGACACAGGTGGGAAAGAAATGCTAGCTCAACTGTTATGTCTCTTTCACACCGCTCATCAAAGCTGGCCTGTGTAAAAGGTACACATGGAATGGGCAGTCAAAGGTCAAAGTCAAGCGGCAAATCTTCCTGCATCAGAGGCAGGACAGCAGCTGTGTGAAAGGGGATCAAGCAGAAAATCGCGACAATTGTGTGAAGACGCTTGTTTGTCCTGCCTCAGTTTTGTGGAAGCAATTTTCACTGTGTGATATTTGATATGTTCAATTTGTTTTGCTCATTATAATCCCTCAAGAGATATTTAACTATCCCGCTTTGCTGTGTTGTGCGAGTAAGGCTCGGGTAAATACATGCAGGCTCAGAGGTGACATTTGAAGCCATGTTTAATTGTCATTTAAAGCAGTGCCATTTGTACACAATTGACGAACACAAGCAATGAACAGCATTTCATTCATTATGTACACTCATTTGCAGAATAAGAGAAAAAAAAACAATCAGCTACCAAATCAGTTCCAGCAAGACTTCCCAGAGCCTAAAAAGTTCAGTTCCACAAGGTCACACATGGCTGCTGCCGCTGAAACTCACGCTTACTATTATTAAATAACTGAATACATATCCTATACAGTAGAACACAAATATGTGGAGCGTGCCAGTGTGATACATTTGCCTGAGATGAGCACGTTCCCACCAGCCAGTGCACGGATCACAGGGCGATAATTGGCTCAGGGATCTCCTCCTCGGCCTTCTCAATCAGTTTGTTGGTGTCCACCACGTCGGGCTGCGTTCGCTCGTTGCCGAAGTAGAGCGGGTTGTCGAAGGTGGGCAGCGAGCGGGGCGACGTCTTGTACAGGAAGAAGGCGAGGACGGCCAACGAAGACGTGAGGGTGATGATCAGCACTACGATCAGGCTGGTGTGTCCGCGCGAGCTGCCATTGCCGCCTGCATGCGGTTCTGCACACAATGTTTCATATCATGAAGTTTTTTTTCCCGATAATCAGGGATGTCAAACTCGTTTTTGTCGCGGGACACATTAGAGTGATTGTTTTCCTCAGAGGGCCGTTTTGACTGTGAAACCATACAATTTAAATAGTATAATCGCCTCATCACATTACTTAAATAAAATACCTAAAACAAATTGATGGAAAACAATTTTTGAAATTACAAGTCAAATAGGAAAATAGTTCAAAAGCTGCTTTGCTGAATGCGGAAGTAGGTTGCGCTTATACTGGATTGGGGATCATATGGATGAATTCCTTCCTCGGAGCCCAGGAATTCACCTCAAGCGGCTGCTTCAAACCAAAATGGCCGACTTGCTGTTCAATTTTCAGACATTGGTCCTTGAGACTTTTTTTGGGTGGTTATGATAGACTTTCGTGTCGATCGGGGAAACTGGTGCTGAGGGTTCATCTCTTCACCACCTTTTCTTAGTGAATTCTAGAGATGATCATCGAACTAAACTTGGCCTCCATGCTTCGCCAGCTGCAATTTAGCCTTTCCCATTTGTCTCGGATATCTGCGTCCAATTGGGGCTAATTTGGGCAGACTCCCGAGTAGGAGTTCTTCAAGGTACTGCGAGCCTAGTAATTCGCTTCAAATTAAAATAATGGACTTCCTGTTCAATTTATAGACATGCGTCCTTGACAGTTTTTTTGTGCGTCATGTTCTGAATGAAAAAAAATATGCGCAGGAGCAACTTACGAGATTCGGGGTCTGTATCTCTGGGCATCACTGTTGGGTAACAAGAAAACAAAACATCATTTGGCTTCAAGTGCTGAAACTCATCAACACTTTGTAGGTGAGCAGACGCTACCTTTGGGTGTTTCACAGATGTACGCTCGGTCATTCCACTTCATGCCCGACGACCACTCCCCATCGGAGGTTCGTATCTCTCCGTAGTCCCTCTCCGCACCTTCCGAACCCCAGTTTGTGTAGTCCATTACGGTTTTATCCAGCCACAGCCATGTGCCTGATAACCAACAATGGAATTAGGTGAGGCTTAGTGATTTTAAAAAAAAATAATAATAATTACCCTTAAAAAAAAATGTACGCGAGTTGTACCTTTATGAGTTTTGTACAGGCCGATCCAGAATGAGGTGTGGCTGTCCTCGAACACTTCCACATTGCTTTGAATGAACGCTTGCTCATCGGGATCTTCGATGCTGGCCAAAAATCCACCTTAAGAACGGGAAGCGATCAGGTTTTATTCTGTCTAGCGAGTTGGTTTCAAAATGAGGAACAACCTCTAGGAAAGGGGTGGGCAAACCTTTGTGCTCAAGCGCCACCGTTTTTTAAAAACGGGCAGATGGGTCAGGCCAGGTAAAACAAAAAACTAAAAAAAGTTACAATGTGTGAGTCAAATATTGTTAGCCTAATAGCCACATTTTTCAGTTATGGAAGAATATTGCTCCCACACCAGAAAAAAAAGCTCAGTATCCTGTTTTTTTAATTCATTTTTTTCCCTCCTTTCTGGTGTAGCAGCAATACGTCTGTACTACGAGGCTTACAATAGCTAAAAATAATTAAATTTGAAAATTTACATTTTTATATTTCTTTTATATGAAGATGTATTATACATTAAAATATTAATAATACAATGTATCTATTTAATAACATGAATAATACATGCGTAAATGTATATGAAGGGTGTTTATTTTACTATTTTTTTTATTGTACTCTTTACAATACATCAACAAACCAATGATTTAATGAGATAAATGGGAAAAAAAAACAACAACTAATGAATAAATACATTTTCATTTACCAATTTTAGGATGCCTAAAAATGGCCACTTCACGTAAAAATCGCTAATTTCCTACGATTCCCATTCCATAAATATTGAACTTGTATAGTTTACAGTAAAAACATGGTATTTTTGCAAATAGTGGCCAGGGGTGTTTTTTTTCTGACTCAACTGCAGATGGAGGAGAAATCTTTTTTTTTTTTACGAAATTACACAGTATCAGTAATGTAAAGTGTAACTGGAAATACCATTTTAGCAAAATGGCATGAAACAAGGTGGACTGGGTGGAACATAAACCCGGGCATGTGCAACATTGTAGAGCGTATGCGCCAGAACACTAATTGTCAATAAAAGACGCCTTGTCCGTATGACTTAAGATCATCATAAGTCCGACAACAACAAGCAGCAAGACCACAATGAGACTGTTTACAGGCCTCTATTAATTTTGGATGATATTCTAGATAGAACGCCCAAGAAAATTACACGTATAATTAGTACATCGTTCTCGTCAGCGCTGGAGCAATCAAATAATGTTCTGGTCAGCGCTTCATTGAACTTTTCAAGAATTACGACCGGAAGCAACGTCAGTATAGGTGCTGCTGTCTTGGTTAGCAACAGAGTTCAAAGGAGCTCAGCATTCTTTAATGTCTGTGTGAACAATCTCTGAACTTGGATCATTACATACAATTGCAATGCTTTTTTTGCGCGTAAGGGAGGCGTTTGTTTGCCTCAAGTGGATGGTGCACCTCGCAGCTCCCGGTAATTGAGGCATAAAGGTCCGGTGTTCTACGTGCGCACGCAAAAGTCTTACCATGTCTTGCGCAGCTCGTGGCTGCATCCGCCCATTCAATTTCGTCTGTGACAAACAAGTAACAGTGACTCTTATATGGCAGCCACGTGTAACTTTGGCTGTAGTCCGCCATGGCGTCATCGGGGCAAAGTCCCGGGAAGCTGGCTGACTGTGTTGGCGCCACGTCTGTGAGAGACAAATGTCATTGGTGTTGGGCAACATAACATAACGTAACATAACATATAACATAGCTTGACACAACACAATGTTGTTTGTTACTGTCTTTCAAAAAGAACTATTTCAATATAACTGTATGGTACCACTATATATTTGGGTATTTGACCTCCATGTCCTCCATTGAACATACAATGGAAAACACCACAGCCACACGGGCAAACGATTAATATAACACACACACAGAAAAAATAACAGCAGCCAAGGGTGTTTAAAACAATTTTAAGCTGTCGACAGAGATCCATTACGCCGGAGAAATTATGGAGATACGGTGACGAAGAGTAGGTTTCTTCTTTTCTCCCCAAATGGGGTTTGGAGTTTTTTCTTGCCCGGTTGGGGGCTTTAGACTAGGGGATGTCGTGGATTTTTGCCAACTGTGGGCCTGTGAAGCCCTTTCAGACTTTTATGATTAAGGGCTATCCAATTAAACCTGACGTGACTCAAATATTCTGCAGAAGACGCGAGCCATTCACGCTAATGGAATGTGGTTTACACAACAGCAGCTTTAGTTGCGTAACATTATTAAAGAAGAACTGCAGGTTATGTGGAGGTGCAAATGTTGTAACTGTGTGTTCGTACACTATACGGCACTACTGAGTGCCAGTTTTAAAAGACCTAAAACAAAAGTTTTTGGAACGTAACCGGTGACGAGACACGGGGGTGTGGGAGGGGGGATGGGGGGGGAGATATAGAGAGATAGAGAGCGAGAGAGAGAGAATTTAAAGGCACAGCATGTACGACTGTGTGTGTGTGAGTGAAACTTGGCTTGATAACTCTTCATAAAAGCAGTTACCGTAATGTCTCGTGTATAATACGCTCAAGTATACCTCAAAAATCAACCCCAAAAATCAGGTAAACCCTTGTATGTATAATGCGCACCATCAATTTGTTGCTATCCATGCTAAAAACATGAAGTGTCTGTATTTAATTACGTTTTTCTGTGTATGCGCTGACGTAATCCTGTCAAAAAAACCCACACTTAATGTAACAAAAAAAGCTTAACGTCGCTTACTGTCACAAAACTGTGATCAACCGTCGCCAAAATCTCTGTGGATATCTCTAATTATGCCCCCTTCCACATCTGAAAATATTAGAATGAAATCCCTAATGTTTTGGATTTTATTAATCAGAGTCAGAATCATCTTTATTTGCCAAGGATGTCCAAAAAACACACAAGGAATTTGTCTCCGGTAGTTGGAGCCGCTCTAGTATGACAACAGACAGTCAATTGACAGAGAACACTTTTGAGACATAAAGACATTGACAAAAACAGTCACTGAGCAATAAAGGGTTGCTCGTTATCTGTTTTTTTGTTTTGTTTTGTTTGTTTTTTGACAATTGTGCAAAAAGATGCAGAGTACTCTAGCACTTAGAGCAGTTCGAATGACTAATCTCGCAATAGTCCGGTGCAATGACCATTGTGCAAAGGGCGCCGAGACTTCAAGGAGTGTATGCAGTTTAACGTGACGAGTAGTGCGATAATCTGGGACAATGTTGATTGTGCAAATGGTGCATATACTCCTCAGTCAAGTGTGCAAATGGGGCAGATGCTACTCTGGCATGAGTGGCCAGTATTGGTCAACAACAGATATCCAAATAGTGCATTAAGCGTTTTCCTCTCCATAGGCGCTCATTATAGTGATAAAGCTTAACATCGCTTAATGTCACAAAACTGTGCCTGTGTGTGTCTGTCCGCGCGTGTGTGTGAGCATGCAAGCGGCTCGCACCTGTCGACTGCATGCAAACGCCGTACATGGTGCGATTGCAGGGGCTCGTTTTAAATTTTCCATCCAAGTCCAGGTACCCGCATGGCCGGTCCTGGCTGGGCTCCCCTTCAGCCCAGTTGGCGACGCTCATATGCCAGCCGTCCATGTATCTAAAATAACCCCCGGTCTGAAAAACCCAGATGTATATTATTTACCCACGTGGAATGCGTTTTCCCCACCGGGATTTTCAGCAGCGTCTCACCTGGTCTTTGTTCAGTCCGATCCACAGAGGGGATTTGAGATTCAAGGCCAACAGCTCCACGTAAGCCAGGGTCCACTCGTTCCTCAGACTGGCCAGGTTGGCTTTGTTGCCTTCGCAGTGTGTTTTGGCGCCATCCCACGTCATATTGACAGGCACGGCCATGATGCTGTCGTTTCCCAGGGATACGAAGATGTTGGGAACGACCGGTTCGCCTTGGGATGGGAGACCCGGGTCTGTTGAGGACAATGAAAAATTGAAGCCGGGGGTACTTGAACAACTGATGTTGTTGAGGTTCATACCAACTAAAACAGTTTCCAGATTCTCAAACTTTTTGGGTCCAGGGACCCCTTTCCTTGCAGAAGACATTTCCCCCAAGGACCCCCTCATTATCATAATGCCAATTAAACATAACTGCGTACATTTCAAGGGAAATAAAGTCATGAAGTTATGAAAACAAATCTATATTTTTGAGTTATTTTATTATGTTCAAGAAGAAGGGCAAATTACGCCAGTTTACCACATTTTAATGATGTTCAACGTGTATATGGTCAAATTAAGGACTTTCCCCCCCCTGTGTACTAGGTGAGCTTAATTGTTTCAGCAAGGGTAGGAATACCACTCAAAATGGGAAAGTCAAAAATAATTTTGTTAAAAACTGCTCAATACATATACCGTTAAGCCCTTAATTTAAACCAGGCTTTGTATTGACTTTTTTGAGGGTGTGTGCTCAGTCGTTTGGGATGCTAAAGGTGGTGCATGGCATAAAAACGTTTGGAAACGGCTGCTTCAAGACATACTTACCAAGATTCCTGGTGCAGATGAAGCCATTGGTGTCGTTGCAGGACTTGATCAACCATTTGCCAATTCCATTCGTGGGATTGTTGGTCACGATAACACAACTTTCCTAGTGGAGAGAGACGGAATATCAGATGCAGGTAGGATATTAGTGGATGTTCAGACCGGCTCATCATTAGTTATCAGGGGTGCAACGGTACGTCAACATTTGGATTTTTCATGACACAAGGCATTGAACATATTAGGTAAGGGACAGGAACTGTAAATGCCTTGTGCTCTCGTCCCACAGTTATTCTGTCAGCAGTAGAGTGCAACTCAACCTTTGGCTAGCGGACATCATGGTTAGCGATATGCTTTTGGCAGTACGTCAAACTTACCCTAACCCTCTTTGTTACTTACTTCTTACTATACCGAAAGTTAACTGAACCGTAACATTAAAACCAAGGTAATTACCAAATCGTTATCCTTTTAAAAAAAAAATAATAATAATAATTTGCAAACCATGACACCCTTATTAATTATTTATAACGGAATTTGAATTATGGAAATCTTGAACGTTTACCTCATTCCATCTTTGGTAAAATGTCCCTGGACGACGTCGATGTATCTAAAAACAAATATGAAATGAAATATTTAAAATACAAAGCAGCCAAAAGCTATTGCTATGTTATTCTATTCATACGTATCGTATATAGAGTATGTATATACACTTACAGAGTAGCCCCAGTTGGTGTATTGCCTTGGTTTTCCGTCGCTCCAAAAAAACGCGTCTTGCTTTAAACTGTTCAACCCGATCCACAGGTCTGCCGCCACTTCTGCCATTTTGGTGACCAAATACGCTGCGAGTTTTCAAAGAACAACATTTCTTGACCAAGAATCAACTATAATGCGTGATTTACAATGTACTGTATGTACCAGCACACCTTGCACACGCCTTGTGGGTATAGAGACTAAATTTCCTCCCATAGAGTAGCATTGTTTCCTTGCCTCTTCCCACGTGGTCTTGCGGTTACTGTTGATGCTGTAACACTTTTAACGTCAAAGCAAGGAGTTATTTCAGAAAGACTCCTACTGACAGACTAACAGTTTCTACAACAACGGTCCAAAAACATAATTCCCAACTAACACAAAAAGGTGGAACAAAAGGCTAAAACAGGGACGGGCAAACTTTTGAAATCAAAGGCCATGTTTGAAAACGGACAGCTGGACCAGCTCAGTGTATAGATGAGGTTAAAAAAAATAAAAATAAATGTGTACATAAATCAGTTTCTTTTTTTAAAATTAAATAATTATTCTTATTTTTTTCAATTAAATAATTATTCTTATTGTTATTATAATGTTTATATTATTGCATTCTTACATATATGCAACATAGTTTATTTGACAAATTGTTTTATTGTGTTATTTGCAATAAATCAACCAATTATTTCATGGGATAAATGGAAAAAGTAAATGACAAATAAATGTACACATTTTTACTAAGCAATTTCAGGGGGGGAAAAAACAACTAAATTAATGCAACAAATATTACAGGACTCTTGAAATGCTTGGTGGGCTGGATGACTGTGGACAGACCTGGTCTAAACTGTCCACTGACCCTCAAATTACTAAATGAAATAGAAATAATCTGTTCCAGGGTCAAACTGTCACCATCAGTCTGCTATTCTTAAGTGTCATAAGTGTACAAATAAGTTAACCACGTTCATTTTAAAACATAAAACCATGAAATCACTCGTCTTTAATGACTTAAACTTAGACGTATTGCATCACTCACTTTTTAAGTATAAAAAGAAGGTAACCGCCGTCAAAAAACTCTTCGGCCCTCTAACGTTAAGAAGTACTGCCGTATTGAAGGATGGCAATAACCTTACCCTGGAGTCAAATTTGTTCCATTTGAGTGGGCAGCCACCTCTGGGGGCAACTGTGGGGGCTGCGGTGGTGTTGACTGGCGCCGTCGTCCCACGTTTGCAAATAAACTGATGCTCTTCTCCGCAGTTGAAGCCACGCCACAAGCCTGCGAGCACGGAGGAGGACGAGATGTGGTGAGGTAAGGAGTGGTTTGCTTGTAGCATGTTGGGTTGCATATATGTCTTTTATTATTTCTTTTTGTTGTCTATTTTTATTGTCTGTCCTGTTTCAAAAGTCATATAAGCAGGTAGTATAAATGTCGTGGTACTGAATACATGTGTCTAAAAGCGAGCCTCCAATGTGTACTCACCCATAAAGTAGGACATAGCGACACAGTTCTGATCATAGCTATTCTGATTAGGTTGGTCCTCGTCCCATTTTTGGTACCCCACTGAAGTACCGTCCATCCACCTTGAGTGACACATTAAAAAAAAAAGACACTGACAACAATTGCAGAGATTCCATCTATCAAAAATATTATAAAATCAAAGAATCTTTGCGAAACTAATTAGAATGGTTGGGATGTGTGCAACTGCATGACAATGGACTTCTTTTTTTTTCTTTTTCCTGTATTGTATTTCAGTCATTCCTACTCACCAAAATGAGCCATCTAGGTCCACTGACAAACCTATGTAATAGGTCCCATAACTTCTGGAAATCTGTGTTGACCAAAAAAAAAAAACAAAAAAAAAAAAAAACAACACAATTTCAGCTTCTATGTGTTGTGGTTCAGGATCAGTGTTCTCAAACATGACATATTTGTCCAAATATGACCTCGAAGCACCACCTTGTCGTGCAATCTATTAGTTTGTCTGAGATTTTAAAAAGGTTAGACTCGTAGTTACATTCTTGAACAAATAAAAGAACATTCACTTTTGAATAGTTTAATTTTTTGTTTCTTTTAGAATTTTGGACTTAATGAAACATTCCCTTATTTGTGTTTTCATATCAAGCGATATTGTCTAAAATGCATTACATTACATTTGTAATTAGGTGCTGTACACATATAATGCAACAAACACGTTTTATTATGCATTAACATCCGTTTATTATTTGTGTAAAGAACAAATATGTGGTTAATTCCTATGGTTTTAATCCACTTTATTAGGGGAATCATCCAAGGGTCCTGTTGATGCATTCATTCAAAATTAAGACTAAAAAAAAAAAATCTGTTATATTATTTTGAGAAAGTAATTGAAATAGTTACACTACTAATACATTTTCACAGGGTTACTTGTAATTGTAAGCAACTACATTTCCAAAGTAATTTTTCCAACACTGATTGCAAATTACCTAGTAGTTTACCAGCTGGATACGTTGTTGTTGCCCATTAAAACCTTTTATATGCAATTCAAAAGAGACTGTTAGTGTTGTGTGAATCATCCTAGCAACAACAGTAATGTGCAGTGGCTTGAATAAGTAACTTTAATTTCATTAATCTCTTTGGGAATAGTAAAGCATTAGATTACTCAAGAAAGTGGCCATATTATAGTAACGTGTTACTGACATCACTGTAGAGCATCCTCTGAGTTAAGCGTTCGCACCTGTTTCCATAAGAAGACATTTTCAGCTTCACTGTTGATCGTCACCAAGTCACCGTGGTGCTGCTTGCAGTAATGCCGAGCGTCGTCCATGGCCATTGGGACTCGATTGATGTAGTACTGACTCCCTCGCCACTCGAGCCATCCGTCTGAGGTCGTGTTAATGTCTGTTGTGGGGAGGAGGGCAGAAACATTGAGATACACGGCCCGCCCGACCGTGACGTGTATTTGGTATGTGTGTAGACTGTCTACTCACCGGTGGCAGTGTCATTTGGAGGTGGCCTTGGAGTCACTCCTGTAAATCAGAGACACACGAGACTCGGTCGTAGCTCAGCAAGGTAAACATATACCCGCTTGGTTTGGATCAAAACAAAAGTTGTAGCGTGTTGGTTCTTTACCCGCGCGGATCTGACAAAGCCAGTCGTTGTAGCTCTCACAATGGACGTCGTTCCACGAGCCCGAGTCATCGAAACGAAATATGCGGAACTCGGCGCAAGATTCCGAATTTTGAAAATTATTTGGCTCCCCCTCTTGCCAGTGTTGGAAGTTGAGCTGCGGCATAAAAAAAAATATATGTATATGAAGGTTTTGTTCTGAATTAATTGAGTACTACAGACAGATAAATACATTTCCCAATTCACAATACATTGCAATATGGCTTGTGTACAATATGTTTTATATTATATTGAATGAATGCAGGTTGATAAATAAATAAGAAAAGTAAAATAAAATAAATGAAAACATAAGTAATAATAAATGCAAAAACAGTAATCATAATTTAAATAATAAAATGTGTTGTAAATTGAATGAATGAGGAACTAAAAATGGCCAGATCTATAAATATTAAAAAACAAATAAAATAAGCCGATTCACAATACTTTTAGCTTGTCGTAAAATAGGTCGTAAATTAAATCAATGACAACAAAGCTATAAATGTGTAAAAAAAAAACAATCATTAATAAATAATAAATGAATTAGTGCATGCATAAATAAATTAAAGAATAAATAAGTTGGCTTGCGAAAAATATGTTGATTTCATGAAGAAGTACAAATACATACAGTAAATAAAATCAAATGAATAGATATAAATCAACAAAATAAGCCAAGTTACAATATTTCCAGCTCTTGTAAAATACGTTGTAAATTGAAATGAACTTACATAAAACAAGCTGATTACAATACTGTATTTGTGGCTTGTGTAAAATGTGGTGCGCTTACTGGGGATCCATCGCTCCACACATAGCCTACACTCGGGTCAGCGATATGAAGTCCAATCCAGGCCTTTCCGTGGCTGTGGCAAATAAAAATCACAAATGTAAATAATACATTACACACCTACTTTATTATTCAAATAAATTATAGTCATTACGTCTTTTGTTGTAATATTCCCCCCCCCCCCCCCCCCAATGGTGCGTACCGTCCCACAAACATCTCAGAGCTACTATGGATGCTGAGAAGATCTCCTCCGATGGCCCGGCAGAAATCTCTGGACTCAAACCAGGTCTTCTCAAACGAACGGGGCCCTGTGAAGAACTGGAGGGCAAAACACAGTTCTTTGATTATATAATTTAACATAGGGGGAAACAATGAGTATTTCCTGATTGATTTAGGTTATGAAGTCCATTAAAGTATCACGAAAGGGACAAAAAAAATAGATACAAAGATAAACGTGAAGAGTCTTGTTTCCCTTGTAGATGTATGTATGATGTGCATTTGTATGGGCAGCAAGGTGGACTAGTGGTGAACAGATCTACATCTCAGTTGTCTCTGTGCGAACATGGGTTTTCGCCGGGTACTATGGCTTCCTCCCACATCTCAAAAACATGCATGTTAGGCTCACTGAAGACTCTAAATTCTCTGAATCTGAAATGACTTAATCCACTTTACATGATTTCCGAAAGGAACACCTTGGCGGTCAACCAGCATCAAACTCCATTTTCGAGACAAACCTTGGAACAGATGTTTCTCGTTCCCACTCGTGTCCAGCCCTCAACACACTGCGGGGGGCTAATGGTAGGCGGGAGCGGTGTCAAGACCGCCCCTTCAGCCAGATGCTTGCAGATGTACTTCTCCTTATTGTCGCAAGGCAGCAGATCCCAGAGGCCGGCCAAAATACCGGTTGTTATGGCCACGCAGCCTTGTCTCCTACCTGAAGTAACAGTTGGGGGAAAACGGTAAGAATCACGGCATCGCCGTCTACGCCTCTACTTGCAGCAGAGCACATCCATACCTGGCATCTCATTATTCCAGTGAGTAAACCTGACCGCGTTGTCATTGGTCCACACGAATTCGTCAGAGTTCTTCTGGTTTGAGAGGCCCAGCCAGAAATACTTCTCAGCCCTTGCCCCCACTAAGCTGATCAAGAAGGCGTTGTCCACCCTGGAGACAGTTGCATACATAAAGTCAGTCGTGAACATTGTACATCTCTTGTTCAAGGATGCTTGTGGTAAGTGGGTCAGTGGCCCACCATATCCACCAGATGGGGCTGTGGTAAAAAAAAGAAGCTATTTTCATTCTGATACCAATTCTTTTTGCATTTAAGGGGCAATATTATGTACAAATGACTTTGTAATGACTTGTATAAAATAGTTAGGTCTCTGAAGTGCCTGCCTCACCGATCAAGTGTGAAATTGCACGACGAAGTACATTTTGTGAGCTGCGCATTTGTGAAAATGTGTCTGGGGTTGAGCTTTTTTTTAATTTAGCTGCATTCTGACACAACAACATACTCAGAATTGGTCCCATTGTAGAGCGAGACCCTTGGGATATTTTGACCAAAGCATGTCACAGATATGTTATCATTAGGACACCTGGAAACTGTGAACTTGTGGGAAAAACTATTTTGGAATGGGAAAAAAAATCAAGTGGTGAATACAATAAAATAGAGCTTTACCAAATCAGTAGACACTTGTTTCATTGTTTTTATTTCACCTCTCCCTTTTCTCTGCTGTGAATGGCAGGGACTCCCTCTGCAAAGTTGCGTGCACAGTAATCAACTATAAATCACTCTTACCCGTTTGACACATCAGCCAAGTAGGAGTTTGTTGCCTTGCAGTCGTTCTTGGCTTCGTCAAACATTTTGATCTCTGTCCCCACAAAGTAGCAGTAGGAGCCATGTCGTTTCCAACCCTGGAAAGCACATCAATTCTTTGTATTAGGTCGATAAAATCAGTGGTGGCCGAAGTTTTTAGAGTCCATTCCATTTCCTAGGGGGGTGCACAGTTTTGGGTGGGTGTTGGGGGGCATTGCACCCCCCCAACCTCCACCCAGGCCCCAATTAGAACCGCCACTGCTTCAAACATGGTTAATGTATTTAGAAACAAATCCATGATTTCCTTGTCATCGAACTTCACTCACAGGTTTGCAGCCAATATCCATGTGAACTTCATCTGGCTGGTGGTCCGTGCTGCTCTGCTTCATGCAGATGAAGCCATGTTTCTCATCACAGGAGCGGTCTGCCCAGTTGCCATTCTGTGGGACACAAATCATGTTCTGGTCACAACATATTCGTGACTTCATTTAACATTTTTTTTTTTTTTTTTTGCTCCTTACCTCGCCCTTAATGAGAACGCAGTCCTCGTTGTCTGTCAAGAGTGTTGGTTCTCCGTACTCCCAGCTGGTGAAGGCGACGTCAGCCAGGTCGCTCCACTCGAACAGGCCCTCGGTCCTCCTGTCATTCAGGCCGATCCAAAGCTCGTCGGTGGAGGCTGCGGACAGTGAGTGTGAAACCCCTTTTATACCCAGAATGTTCTTTGTAATACTTATTCATATTGAAGTTTGAAAAAGACCCACCAAATTGTTTTATTGTGACGTACTGTTTGTGCTAACGTTAGCATTAGCTAGTGAACGTCGCTCATTTATACAGCATTAGCATCATTGTAGCTCGTAGCTTTGGCTAAATTCGTTTGAATCATAGTAAAACAATACTTGTCGTTATGGCAAACATGTTTGTACAGCTGGAGGTCGAGCCGTGAAATCTAGAGAAAAAAAATAAAATATAGCTTCATTTTACTTTATAGAGCTAAGGCATGCACATCGTAACTTGGTTAAGGCGAAATTTGTTTGGACTCTGAACTTCAGATCATTGACTGTTTGTTTTTAAGAGAATATATATATATTTTTTTGTAGTTACATTTGAATTTACTCATTCATAAAATAAAAAAAATTATATAGTTGACCATTTCAATATGCTAAATCATTAGCATCCTAGTTCGTTAGAGGTGTTTTGTTTTTTTTAACTGACTTGTAGAGAGATTTGACAATTTGTATACAAGTGAATATTATATATTTGGCATTGTGTAACAGCAAAGCCTTCGAGACATTTTAAAAAATATTCTACTATTTTAAGCGGAGCATCGTAGCTTGTTTTAGGATACATACTTATATGGCAGTAAGAGCAATTCAACTGGTTTTCACATAAAAGTGGAGAGATTTCTACATAATATTGGTCGTAATGTTTGCATTTTAAATGTTTTATAATATTTGACTATTTTCATCTACGGAATAGATATATGTTGCACTCTCAAGCTAAAACTACAGTATTAGCATTGTAGCTTGGGTGATGCTATACATACATTTTTAAGGCTGTTGTTAGCTTAAAAACAATGCAAAATGGTCATATTGGTCATTATGTTACACTGAAGATATTCAAGTCTACACGTGACATTTTAATATTTATTGAAAAAAATATGCATTACCTAAAGTTAGCATTGTAGCTTGGTTAAGGTGCAATTCATTTGAATTTCAATTATTTTATGCTGTTAGTATAACTGCTGCAATTAACACAATGGTTCTAATAACCATCAAATTGAAAAACATGTTAATCAAAAACTATTACAGATATAAAACAGGCAAATGAATAAGAGTAAGTACGGTGCCAACTGAGCACCAATTTGTAACCTCGAAATGTCTGTATGTCAGGACTGATGTAAACCAAGGACCCCTTGTATAATACTATTTCTGAATTATATTTAACAATGCAATCATTATGATAATTTAGAAACATAAGTGCTATATGATTGTAAAACGGTTGACCTTTTTGTCTTTACATTTTCCAACTGCTAAAACACACCACTGTTGTTTAACACAGTTTACTGCCATCAAGTGTTGCTCTCGCCCACCGTATCCCAGTTGAGAAATGACGAAGCTGTGGTCCTCAATGTAGCGCATGCTCACAAGCTCCCCCGTCTCCTTGCGACAATCCTTCTGCGCTTCGGACCACGTTTTGGGGGTCCGAAGGAGATGGAAGCAGTGGCCGTTGTACGGAATCCAGGGGTTTGAACAGAATCCTTGCTCAACTGAGACAGGAAAGGAAAATAGACACGCTGCTGAATGATATCCTTATCGCAAATACTGTGGTACCATGACTGACAAGTTGAATTTGTTCCAGTGCATCACTTAATTCATTTACCACATCATTTTCCCCCATTGAAATGCCATCCATCCATTCAAGCGCCCCCAAAACAGTCATATTTTTGATAAAGAAAAATCGACTGTTATATAAAAACACAATGATAGAGAATGTAAAGAAATTAACTGTATTTTTAATTGTAAAAACTATACATACTGTAGTATTTGTGTGTTGGATTGCACCTTTAAGGGGCGTGGCCGAGTGAGTGACAGCCAGAGCTGGAATCAGGTTAGCCGGCGGTTATAGATCAGTGTGATGCATTAAATTATGATGCAGACTTTAATTATTCACGTTCTAATAGTTATGTTACTACTATTTTGTTTTATAAAGGACAATACTGTGGAGTGCATTTTTTCTTATTACTGTTACATTAATGTTAACATATGAACATTTTTGTTGATGTTTTAAAGGGGTTGGAAAGGATCCCTGGCTACTACTAGCCTATTACTATTTAGAGTGAAATGTGAAGGTGTATACCCTGTGGCGGCAGAGGCGGGGCCCCAGGTTTGTAGCAGATATAGCCGATCTTCTTTGAGCAGGAGAAAGTTTGCCACCTGTGCTGGCCGGCCGACTCCAGGAATGCGCAGTTGTGGCCCGGATTAGGAAGCGGGAATCCTAAAACAAGAGCAGCATCCTTCTTGTTACCAGTGGAGAGTTGACATTAAGTCTGAAAACCTTATTCCTTGAGCGTATACTTACCACTATCCCATCTCAGGAATCGCATGGGTTTGCTATCCGTCCACTGCCAACCATGGTCGGGGTTCAGGACCAACCCGATCCAAAGCTTATTCTTCACATTTCCTAATAGTGCTGTGTGTTGATAACAGAGGGGGGCAAGTACACAAAGAAAAAAAACAGGGTGAAGAGGTTGTTCCTCTTTTTTCCCCCTTTTGTTCCTCATTTTTATTGCTTAATCAGAAGGTCGCCAAAAATCACAAGAACTTCTCAAGAACAATGACATAAAACTAATATGGAGATGAGTAGAAAAGTGTTCTAATGTCCAAGCTCCACGATGCAGGGTGCATGTTCTCTGAGACGAATAGTTGGTCTCATAAAAGTCGTAATAATAATAATAATATTAAACTGCTTTTTGTAAAGTAAGCGTATAGATTGTTATATTGGGAGTCCCTGGAGTGGACTGACTATGACTTGGGGAACCCTACGCTTGCTATGACACTTTTATTTACGGATGTTGCAGTTTCTCTAGAACCAATCAGCAGTACAGTCAGTGAGCATCCAGAGAACTAAAAAGTTTTTTTCTGTGGCTTTTTTATTGACAGACAGATATTAATTTCATCAATTGCCTTTTCCCGTCAGAGTGAGTGTTTGTACTTGACTTGAGTTTTAGGTACACAAGCTAAAATGTCAAAATGTTGCCTTTTAGGTTTTGTGACAGTGACATTCATGTGTCGTACGTGATGTTTTCTTTTATAGCATTTACATTGTTTGTTAAATAAATAGGTAATCTATTATTAAACAATAAAAATGTAGTTAAATAAATTTAAAAAACTAAATTATTACAAAATCTGTAAATTGATTAAATCTATTAAATTCTAACGACATTAAATCAATAAAAATGTTATTATATTAAATATATATATAAATTGAAATTAATTGTTTTAATCCATATAGGAGTGTATAATTGTTTTTTTTTTCACATTTTAGTACATCTGCTCTAATGACGTCTTTATCTTTGGCACAAACAAATCTCCATGTTAAATACGTTAATAATTTATTTAACATTATAATAAAATTAAATTCATTCATTCATTCATCTTCCGCACCGGTTATCCTCACTAGGGTCGGGGCGTGCTGGAGCCTATCCCAGCTGACTCTGGGCGAGAGGCGGGGTACACCCTGAACTGGTCGCCAGCCAATCGCAGGGTACATACAAACAAACAACCAGTCGCACACACATTCACACCTACGGGCAATTTAGAGCCCTCAATTAACCTACCATGCATGTTTTTGGGATGTGGGAAGAAAATGGAGTACCTGGAGAAAACCCACGCAGGTACGGGGAGAACATGCAAACTCCACACAGGCGAGGCCAGATTTGAACCCGAGTCCTCAGAACAGTGAGGCGGACTTGCTAACCAGTCGATCCCTGTGCCGCCATGAATTTTATTTAATTAAAATGCCATTAAATAAATAGACATGTAAATTAATTATAAAATTAAAATAAATAAATAAATTATAAATTATTATAAAATAGTGTCAATATTATTATTAAATATTCTGTCACAATTGAATTAAGTAATGTACAATTTATTTAGAATTGCCTTTAGATTTGAAATTATTTTATTGAAAAATGAGAACAATTTGGAAGTCTCACTTTGGATTTTCTACTGCACTTGTATACTGTACTGTAGTTTTCCTGCCACAGTTCAGGAGCAGCAAAGCCCCATTCGAGGTCTTACCTGAGATAAAAGCTTGCTCGTTGGGATTGGTGATGCTGACCAGGGTGGCGCCCTGCTGTTTACAGCTCTCGTCAGCCTGCGCCCAACTCATAACCGACTGAGCGTTGAGCTGATAATAAGCTCCTGTGATGTGATTCTTCTTCCAGTATTCCGAAGCTGAGCATCAACAAAGAAACAAAAAATAATATAATATTGGGGGGGGGGACATAATATGTACACTCAACTCACATGATGTCGGGCAGTATCCCCACTGCTCGTGTTCATATTTGGTCCCAATGGCACACCAGGGGCGCTTGATAGAGGAGTCGAACGGCGTGCAGTCTCCAAACCACCGATCTTTGTACAGGAAGGGGAACATGCACGGCTTTCCATACGCGTTCCCGTCAATGGAGTACAATACTGCCATTGGAAGAGAAGATTGACAAAATTCATATTGAAATGTACACTTGGTCGCTAACCCACCCACTCTAATTATTTTTACATGCAAATTATATTTTTGTCATCTTTATTTACATTAAGACAGGTCAAATTAAAATACAATTCACAAATGTGTTACAAAAAGAACAACTAAAAATACAGCCATCAGAAATTGCTTTCATTTTTTTAAATTAATGTATTTTCTAGATTTTTCAACTTAAAAAAAATGGGTTGACCCTGCATAACATAACAGGGGAGTTAGTGGTGTTGGGGAGTGTTTTGACAGTGCAGTTCGATTATGTTCTTCAGCAATAATCCACCTCGGTGTGCACTATACCTCTGTGGGTTCTAGAACAGGCGCCGTTGGCCGTCCCGGTGATTGTAAAGCTGTTGCCGGGTCCTGTCGTCCTGGAGAGCGCGATGCCTCCGTCCGGCTTGAGCTCAATATAGAGCTCTGGCTTCTGGCCTTTCAGCGCCAGCAGTGTCCCGTTCATGCACTCCCACTTCTGCAGGTCGGTCCTATCGTCGCAGTCGTACTGGTTGACCTCGCTGCCCACACTTTTGCCCTGCGCCCCCAGACATTTTTTGGTGGAGGTGACAAACATGCGGTCGCCGCTCGTCCATCGCACCTCGAGGCAGCGGGAGGACCTTTTCAGTAGGCACGAGCTCAAAGCTTTGTTGTAGAGCGAGAATGGAGAATCTGTACGGGGAAACGAAACAACAGTGGCCCATCACATGTGTTTACTTCCTGCAGACTTTTCAACAAAACCAAATGTCCAAATCATGAGGTCTGTGTTGCCGGTTCAACTGACCCATTCTAAAGTTTAAAGAAATAGATAAAAGTAAATTTTCACCATGAACCTTCTTCGGAATGGTTCAGTGTAATCAACAGATATAATGAAAAGGCTTAATTTCACATATTTGTGAACATGAATTGTGAGTAGTAATGTACTATTAAATTGTTATTATAAATGAGTTTATGATGAGATATGATATACACAATGTTTATTGCATTTTTATTGATGTTTATGACACTGATAATTAAACAGGCCCCAGTTCAAAGTGAGGCCGGATCATTATTGTTGTTCCGGAGTAATAAATACAACAGGAGGGTTAATAATCAGTTGGTCCTTTCATAGTTTTACTCAAACTCAAAGACTTTTTGTGTTGTATATGATTGGGAATTACAATAAATTTGCAATTCAACACCATCTGTTCACCAAAGCATACATTTAGTAACATGAATACAGACACACATACACTCTCAAACAGTTTATAGATTTTAATTGGCCCCATAAGTTATTGGTAAGCATCGTTAAGTCACTTAAAAGGCCCTATTTAAATCATAGCAATTTTTTACAATTAAACCTATGCCTATGACATCAACACGTATTATTGATCCCAAAAAAACAAAAGTTTAATTTTATGGCAAGTCATTCGACTCTCAGGCTAGCAGCCTGCATAATGTACCTGCAACAGAGAACACCACATAAAGAAAATAGCGTAGTAATATGAATACTGTACCATTCATCTGCAAGCACAAATACATCGGGACGAGGAGCGTGACGGCGGCTAGTGTTATCCCGGCGTTCGACATCCTTCCGAGAAGCGCTGCAGACGTGG
Source organism: Phyllopteryx taeniolatus (assembly GCF_024500385.1). Taxonomy (NCBI): domain Eukaryota; kingdom Metazoa; phylum Chordata; class Actinopteri; order Syngnathiformes; family Syngnathidae; genus Phyllopteryx; species Phyllopteryx taeniolatus. The sequence continues at coordinate 13,579,567 of NC_084515.1, read as the reverse complement.
CCCGTGCGTTGCAAGGAGCGGACTTATGATCGTGACCATGGAAAGGAAGACTTCTTAACAGAACTGATCCTTTTTTCCCCCTCTTAGCCTGGCTTCAATGAGAAAGTGGCCCCATTCACTTCCTGTCCTGTAGCGAGGGAAAAATTGATGTGTAAGACATTTATGCTAAACGTGACGCATCAGTCACAATTTGGTACAGCGTTCCATTACCCCCCCCCCCCCCCCCCCCCCCCATCATTGACACAAAGAATTTGGATGAAAGTCAGTTTGATTGTGTAACGCCAAACGTTTGAACACAATTATAAACATGGCGCAACACCATTTTTCTTTTTTTTTTTTTTTTCTTTTTTTGGTGCATGTTTTCTTTGTTCTTGTGGTTGTGGACAGGATCATGCAAAAACTTCTTAGCCAATTTCCGCATGGCCAAGTAAGAAACCATTAAAAAAACCATGACATTTGGGGGGAGACATATAGTAACTTTTGTCCACTTTGGTTAAAAGTTAGGCCTTGGCAGAGACCTGCAGTCTTTCCCAAACGTGGTGTTGACTCCAGAAATGGGTCCAGGGTCAATTTTTGATTTATTTGGAATTGTGGTATGCACTCCAGTGGTCCTTGCCTGGAATAGCATTTCACAAGTACCAGCAATTGATTCCATACAACACAAAGATTAAAAAGTTTGCAGAAACAGTGGTAATGCAATTAAATACTGTGGTGATATAGCGGTTAGCACGTCTGCCTCACTGTCCGGACATCTGGGTTCAACTTTTTGGGTTCACAATAAAGATGTGAAAGCAGTTCTCAGAAACGATGGTAATGCAACTAAATGTTAGTTTAATGATCTTCAAGCATGGTGAGCACATCCACCTCATGTTCAAGACTCTCACTTGGATACGCCCCCTCTCGAAGCAGGAAGGGGGAGAAGCGGCAGTAAAAGAGGCCAAAATCCAGATGTCAGGGTGGCAAGAGACGAGTTGCATACAATGTATTGGTCATTGGTTATTGCAATGCATGATATGCTCTTATTTCCTTAAGTTCAAATTCCAGGGAGGACCCAAGTTCTGGTCCTTTTGGTATAAGTGGTATTGTAAAGTAGTGCGCAATCATGCAAGCGCACACACACACACACACACACACACACACACACACACACACACACACACACACACACACACACACACACACAAACAGGTTTTTCATATTAATTCATTATACAATATATCACATCTGCACTGCTTGCAAGTGTACCTTGGGCTTCCATTGATGAATTATTTCCAGTCGAACTTGTGCACTAGATCTGCTTTTTTTCTTACAATTGGAACTTCCTCTGGATAAATTCAGCTGACTTCCTGTTGGATATCTCCTCCCATATGAATGGCCCCTCATTTACTGACACAGCACAGTTAAATGTCATCTTTAGGGTACTAATAAAACAGAAAAACATGCAAATGAATAACTGGAAACAATACAGCTTGAGCTTTGACATTTCTGCATCTGATTTATCCACCTTTGCCTTTTGTAAAAAACCTACCAAAGCGGGATATTGCTGCAGATAATCGCACAATCAGATGATTAGATTTGAAAAAAAAAAACAACAACCAAACATCTGGTGTAATGTATGAAATAGTTGTCAGCAATTGCTTTCGAAAACAGGGCAGGGAAGAAGAGTGTAAGGTGTTGTTAAACTTCACAGTGTTCCTTGAATTGCAGCATTCTCTTTTACAGATGTGGCCATCCCGCCTCTGTTATGGATCTGATACTATCTATGAATATCGTGTTGGTGCCGTTTACACAGAACAGCGTCAGGGACAAAAAGGTGGAAAATGTGGACTTTTATTGGCAGTGTGAAAGGGGTTTAGCAATGTTCCATTGAGGTTTTTGCTGTTCACCGTATGTCAATTGGGTAGATCTTATAAAAGCCACATTTTATTGCGTTGTTGCTGATAAGCAGAACATGTTGTGTGCATCCAAAGTGTAGCAACATAATATCCTGTTTTGGGTCATTCACAAGTTGATGCTGTCAAACATCAGTCATAGCATTTTGTATTTTCACTTCCTCTCAAGTGTGTTGGATGGTGCTGAAATATGATAACTTATTCCTGAAGCTTGTGTAGTCCACCATGTGTTTATGGAAGCAGCCAGCACTTTTCCCTTTCAAACGTTATCACTGATCCCGTGATTGTGTTCTGCAATACGTGACCTGAGAAACACATGCAAACCTTTGATCGGGATAGTCACTGTCAAAGGTGCGACATCCTTATTGAACTCAGCAAGTTTTAAGGGTGGTGCCGTCTCGTTCAAATGAGCCACTGCTCACAGCGTCTATTGCTGTGCTGACTTGGAGTATGTTTTTTGTTACCGACCGGTGCTAGGCGTTGCGATGAGGCGAACAACTTCAACTAGCCCGGCGTGTGAAGAAAAAAAACGCGCACCCGTAAAGACAGTAAAAGCATGGATTGTATTTTCACTCGTGGTGGCAGAATTTCATCACCAAGCTACTAAATTACTCTTTTAATCAGTAATGCTGATTATGCTGTTAGCTAATGGTAATTTGTGCTAACAATGCAGCTCAGATTAGTTTTTGGCTTTGACATGATAGTGTAGTCCTGTCATCACTTGAAAATGGCAATATTTGTCAAACCAAGCTTCCAAGTCATGGATGGAGAAGATAGACATTGGGGGCGGTGACATTACAATCTCTGCTCGCTCACAGACACACTTTTAAAATAGGCAGTTCACAAAATATTTTTGGGATTGTTAAAATTTATTGATTGATGGGTGGGAAGGTACTTCAAAGATGTATTTGTAAGCAATTTGAAATTCACATTTTCACAATTGACCCCTTTAAGTCCCAATCTTTTGTCTTTTTTTCTTTCTTTCTTTTTCTTTTTCTTTTCCATCTAATGTTACTTCTTGTAATCTAAATCTCTTCAGTGTCAAGATTAGAGTTGAGCACTTGAGGGCCATAAAGATGAAGCACAAAACCGTAATGTCGTTCATTCAGTCACCTTGTCCTGGACTTTATGCCCGGGTCTGCCGTTATGGACTCACTACTCTCATAGCTTGCTTGTCATAATACTGTAAAAGTTGCGCGACAGCAAGCACAGGTACAAACTGTTCACCGGAGCGTTAGCTGGGCTTTGGATAACGGTGCTGTAAATGTCTCGCCATTTCTTTGGATTAAACTTTGTATCGCGTTTCTTCACAAAATGAGACAATTGCTTTTTGTACTTGCAGGTAAGATCTTTGCCTTAGTGTTCATCTATAACGGGGCGGCTAATTAGTTTTTTTTTTTTTTTTTTTTAAATGAAGACTTCCGAGGCCCATGCTTGTTCCTCTAAGGTTTTTTTTTTTTTTAGAAACACTTATTGCCCATTTCCTGGCTGTTGCTTATCCTTACTCTATGGTATAAGTTCCTCATATTTGTGTAAAAAAAAAAAAAGAAAATAAAATCCAGGTCCCACAAATCACACTCATTGGCCACAGCGTTGGCCATAAAGACATAATTACATTACAGCGCCATAGCAAAAGGTTTAAAACAGACTTTTAATGGTGCTTTAATTTTAATGGTGTATTTTGATAATTATCGTACCGAGACATAGTTTGAGTCCTTCAATGTCTTTGCCAATGTGAGCTTTTTAAAGCAATATGCCACTATTACACATGGCTTTATAACAGTAGGAGCATTTTATAGAGTTATAATAGTGCTTGAATTTTATGCATTTTCAGAGTTTAAGACATGCTTAAACTTGAATGAAAATGTGTGCCTTTCACAGTCTTGGATAGAAAAGCACTTGACTATAATAATTAGTAATAATATCTTATATTTATATGGCACCTTCTAAGTCTCTATAACAGGAGAATTATATAGAGTTATAACAATGCTTGATTTTTAATGTTGCATTTTCACGGTTTGATACATGACAATGTGAGCATTCCACAATAACTAGCCCTCTGTCTGAATAATTTTTGTTCAAATGTTCTTCTGTGTATGACCAGCAACTTTAATTTACCCAACAACATAAAGAAAAACAGGCGAAAACTGCCTGGTAAATAAGTGGAATCCAGTCCAGTAACCATCAACTAAAAAAACACGACACTTGTGCCTATAATCTCTCTTTAATAATTTCACAATCCCGTCTACAACCCACATTCCAATGAAGTTGGGACGTTGTGTTAAAAACAGAATACAATGATTTGCAAATCATGTTCAACCTTTTTTTTAACTGAATACACTATAAAGACAAGATATTTCATGTTCAAACCGATAAACTTGATTGTTTTAGCAAATAATCATTAACTTGGAATTTTATGGCTGCAATACGTTCCAAAAAAGCTTGGACAGGTTCATGTTTACCACTGTGTTACATCACCTTTTCTTTTAACAACATTCAATAAACGTTTGGGAACTGAAGACACTAATTGTTGAAGCTTTGTAGGTGGAATTCTTTCCCATTCTTGCTTGATGTACAGCTTCAGCTGTTCAACAGTGCGGTGTCTCCGTCGTATTTGACGCTTCATAATGCGCCACACATTTTCAACTAGTATCCGCACTCTTTTACTACGAAGCCACGGTGTTGTAACACGTGCAGATTGTGGTTTGGTATTGTCTTGCTGAAATAAGCAGGGGCGTCCATGAAAAAGACGTTGCTTGGATGGCAGCATATGTTTCTCCAAAACCTGTCTGGACCTTTCAGCATTAATGGTGCCTTCACAGATGTGAAAGTTACCCATGCCATTGGCACTAACACAGCCCCATACCATCACAGATGCTGGCTTTTGAACTTTTGTGTCCATAACAGTCCGGATGGTTCTTTTCCTCTTTGGCCCGGAAGACACGACTTCCACAATTTCCAAAAACAATTTGAACTGTGGACTTGTCGGACAACAGAACACTTTTCCACTTTGCATCAGTCCATCAGTCTTAGATGAGCTCGGGCCCAGAGAAGACGGGGGCGTTTCTGGGTGTTGTTGATAAATGGCTTTTGCTTTGCATAGTAGAGTTTCAAGTTGCACTTACGGATGTAGTGTCGAACTGTATTTACTGACATTGGTTTTCTGAAGTGTTCCTGAGCCCATGTGGTGATATCCTTTACACATTGATGTCGGTTTTTGATGCAGTACCGCCTGACGGATCAAAGGTCACGGGCATTCAATGTTGGTTTTCGGCCTTGCTGCTTACATGCAGTGATTTCTCCAGATTCTCTGAAACTTTTGATGATATTATGGCGCGTAGATGATGAAATCCCTTAATTCCTCGCAATTGTACATTGTCCTTAAACTGTTTGACTATTTTCTCACACACTTGTTCACAAAGAGGTGAACCTCGCCCCATCTTTGCTTGTGAATGACTGAGCAATTCAGGGAAGCTCCTTTTATACCCAATCATGGCACCCACCTGTTCCCAATTAGCCTGTAGGATGTTCCAAACAGGTGTTTGATGAGCATTCCTCAACTTTCTCAGTCTTTTTTGCCACCTGTCCCACCTTTTTTTGTAACATGATTCAAAATTTTGTAACATGATTTTTTGTAACATGATTCAAAATTCCAAGTTAATGATTAGTTGCTAAAAACAATAAAGTTGATCACTTTTAACATTAAATATCTTGTCTTTGTAGTGTATTCAATTACATATAGGTTGAACATGATTTGCAAATCATTGTATTCTGTTTTTATTTGTTTAACACAACGTCCCAACTTCATTGGAATTGGGGTTATATTTTAATATGATAAAGTAAAATAATGTATATCTTTTCATTGTAATGAACATTTACCAGAACATGCTGTGATGAGATAATAATGCATTTAGCATGTGGTTAATTGCCCAGCGTGATGTTCAGTATAAGTGGGACAGCAGTGCCGGGTTTGTCAGAAGACCTTGTGTACTGCATTCAGTACATCCGCTATGTAGCTGTAGTATCTCTCTCTTGCAAGGAATGAAATAGACTCTGGGTATTTCCCCAGAATAGAAAACATTACCACAGGAGGATAAATCCATGTTTTCCCATGACTTCAAAGTGCTGGGGAATTGAGTTTGAGTTATCTCTGTGATTTAAACAAATAAATAAAAATAAAACATCCCCTGCAGTCTATTTTGTCGGCGCATCCTTGTGCCCCGATGAAACGTTTAAGTGCACGACTGGAGAATGCCTTGCTGCTGGACTCGTGTGTGATTTCAAGAAAGACTGCAAGGATGGTTCAGATGAGGTCTTTTGCGGTAGGCCTTGCACCATTATCATCGTTGAAATCCTTAACTAAGGAGGCCCGTTCTTCAATTCAAATGTACGTGAACTTTCCTCATTTTAGGCTCATGCAATTTTGAGGATCACTCGTGTGGTTGGAACAGCACCACCAAGTACACTTGGACGAGGCAGTGGGCAAACGTCACCTCGATACCCGGACAGGACCATACTTCAGGGAGCCCTTGGGGTAAAGTCTGTTCCCAATAGCCACCGAGTTCAGTGTTTTATGTAGCTTTACTAGCTTCTCGTTTGTTTTCAACAGGGTATGTCATGTATATTGACAGCAAACAAAAGTGTGGTTTAACTTCCAAGGCAGTTTTGGAATACTCCGTTGAGAAAAGGGCAGCTGTGGGGTGCCAGCTCAGGTACTACTGCAACTTCACAATGATGCTGATGCCAGACAATCAATAAAATGTGATTTCAGCTTCTGGTACCACATTCATGATGAAAGCTCATCCACATCATCCTCACGCATTAACGTAATCATGGTTCGAGAGATGGACACGCACGAACTGCTGAACACTGAGAGTACGACAAAGGGCTGGCAGAATGCCCAGACTGTCATCGGAAATCAACCCGGAGGGTACAAGGTACGGATGGGTATAATAATAAAAATTATACATAAGAATTGATGAATGGCATCTTGAAGCCATTGATGTAAAAATGAGCACAGTAAGCACTGTACTATAAAAACAATATTCAAAATGCCAGCACGGTGCAAAAGTGGTTATCATGTGTGCCACACAGTTCTGACATTCGGGGTTTGTATCTGAAATTTTCATCTTCTTTTTGGGTTTTCTCTGGCTTCTTCCAACACTCCACAAAAATACGTTAGGTTAATTTAAGACTCCAAATTGTCCATAGGTATAAATATGAGTGCTAATGCTTGTCTATATGTGGCCTGCGATTGGCTGGTGACCAGCCCAGGGAGAACCCTACGTCTTTCACCCAAAGTCAGCTGGGACAGGCTCCAGCTCACTCGTGACCCTAAATAAGGACAAGTGTTAAAGAAAATGGATTGATGGATGAATATTCAAAAAAAAAAAAAAAAAAAAAGAACATTTTCTCAAGTTCCCAACCCTAGGTTGATAAATTATCAAAACAAAACAAACAAAACAAAATGCAAAGGCTGGTTGAACATTGGCTTGACACGATCAGGATTTTTGGGGCCGATCACCAATCACCGAGTTTAAAAAAAACGATAACCGATCACCGATCCGATCACAAGATGGAGGAATGTTTCTATTTAAATGACCTGTTCATTTACTGTATATACTTGTGTACTTAATTGCTCAAAAATTATATTTACAATAAATAATTTATCTTTGGTCCGCTATTCAGACAGAACAAATGAATGGTCTTCTATTAGATGGCAGGAAGTACATACAGTAATTAATGTATCCACTTTTTGTGACATTTTTATTTGTTGGTGTGCCCTTAGATTTTTCAGTCCACATGTTTTTTTTGTTTTTTTAAAAAAACTTTATTGGCCGTCAGATATTTACAGGGCTACGCCAAAAGACACGCGACAAGGCTAAAAATAAACAAGCTTTTGGATTCAAATATACTGTGCACAATGGCGACGCGGAGTAAATGTCTTTTGCGGAGTCGATCAATGACGTCTTTGATCGGATCGGCGAATTATGACATTAAAGCTGATCAGCATAAAATGCTAATTATCGGCCGATACCGATAAAGCCTATAAAATCGGTGTAAAGTCTAGTTATACATTTGAACAGTTGTCAATACAGCCAACAGTGTTCCACTCCATTCCTGTAGGTGGCACTAATATGCATTATGTAGCAGGTAACAACTGCCAAACAACAGAAGACGTTGTAGCTCATGCTATTTTCTGCGTCTTTTCACAGTTTTGTGTAAATCAGTTTGCATTCTGCTGAGAAGTGAAATGTCAAAAGTCATAAAAACTCATTTTATTTACAGTAAAACTTCTCACTCTGACAGCTCCAGTTTTCCTTCAGTTGTCCTTTCTTTGCATCCCCTAACGTGATGCTGGATGACATCAGCTTCGATAAGTGTGCAGAGGGAGACATTCCTGCTGGATCCGAGCAGCTCTCCTGCCATTTTGAAGAGGACACCTGTTCCTGGTACCACGACTACACTGCTAGCATCCTGTGGCAACGGGTGTCAGGGGGATTCCTATACCCCCAGGGCAATGGTTTGTATTATTAGCTATATACAGTAATTAATTCAGCTTGCCACATACACATGATTTTGCATGCGTTCTGCCCTCACCCACAGGCTACTACATGCTCATATCCAGCAAACGTGACCTTAACATCTCATCTTCAGCGAGACTGGTCGGCTTTGCTGTGGGGCGAGTCATTTGTGTGAGCTTTCACTACCACATTTTTGGCAACAGCATTGGTAGGCACCCCTTTTTAAAATCATTTAATTGGAATCCTCTTCAGATTAAAAAAAAAAAAATGGGCTGAAACAATATTTCATCACCAGGTTCATTGAAGTTCATTGTTAAACGCCATGGTGAAGCAGAGGACATTGTGTGGATAAGGAGTGGTACTCAGGGAAACAAATGGAGATTTGCTGATCTCGCCTTCTCCAGCGAAGAACCAATACAGGTTCCGTCTTTTGTACTTATTTCATACACTCGCTAGCCACAATAATAGGCAAAATTTAATTAGCTATAATAGGGGACATAAGACTGAGCCTTGTGGTGCATCAGATTAATACAAGTAAAGCACCTACTTGATTATTATTCCTGCTGCTGTTCATGTTTATATCTGCATATAGAGTATAGATATTGTATTTATTCATGTATAGTCACTCCACTACTGAACGTTAGTAGCGTTAATTGATATATGGATAGTTTTTGCAACATACAGTGCAACTGACTATTCTTGCTGCTATTAACATTCATATCCGTATACAGTACATTATATAGTATGAAAACTACAAGATCATATTCTGTTTACATATTATTTATTCATTTATACTTTACCCTTTCTGCTGTTCATTCACTCATATTTACTCACATTCACTCTCTCCATTATAGGATGTACAGTATAATAATAAAAAAAAATATATTGTGTATACATCTATGTTGTGTGTGTATATGAATAGTATGTATTGTATGTATTTGCTTTATTAATTCATGCTTAAATATACTGTAGACTATTTATTGACAGGTGGAAAGTTATTTGCTGCATACAACACTGCTGACGATTCTTGATGCTATTCACATTCACTTCTGTATATTTGGTATCCATTATTATTTGTCCATGTACAGTGTGCTGCTACGGGACTCTTGGCTGCTGTAAAAAGCAATTTCCCTTTTGTGCAACTAACATACCGTAGGCTCATTCAATTCTAATTGTACTTATCTGATAGCATCAATGAAACCTGAACGTGATTGTCTTTCCAACTTGTACTCGACTGTTGCTGATAAGGTTTTTCGCAATTCTCCAGTTCATCATTGAAGCTGTGGTGGGTGGTGAGCAAGGGACCATCTCCATAGACGACATCGTCGTGTCTATTAGGGAGAGTGGCTCATGTCCAGCCGAGCGTGAGTGCACCTTCCAGGGCTCCCTCTGTGGTCTGCAGCACGTCCCGTCTGCGGACTTCAGCTGGAGTCGAATCAACGGGACATCCCAGCCTGCCAACTCCTCGGGCCCCCACACAGATCACACCCTGGAAACTGAGCACGGTTAGAAACCCATCACTACATATAACTTTTATTCAAGCATAAGAACCAGCACCTTCATCACTTGTGTAGGCTATTACCTCAGCGCTCAGTTGTGGAGACACTTGCCAGGCTCCAGAGGCCAAATAGTGACTGCACTGATGGAGTCCGCCCCAGCTGACGGTGAATGCTTAATGTTCTGGTACTACATGGAGGGAAAAGATGTGGGCCACCTCAATGTTTACCTTTTGACTGCTGACACTTCTGACAAGCTGTGGAGCAGAAGCGGAGATCAGGGAAGCCGCTGGCGTCACGGACGAGTTTCCCTTCTTAGCCCTGATACTCCTTATCAGGTAGGAATAAGTGGCCTTGGGCTTTTATTTACTCAATTGCACATGAGCAGAGGCCTTTTATTGCTCCAGAGGCCATTGGTGATGAATATTAATGGTATATTACAATTTATGTCAAGTGAAACTGGAATAAAAAGGATGATTATGAGAAAAAGGAGCAAAACTGCAAGAACTGAGGCGGACTAGGTGGAACTAATGGGCGCGCCCAACATTGTGGAGCTATAACAGATGTCAAATTCTACTGAAACGCTGATTTTTGTTGTAGAAGCCATCTCCCCATGATTTAAGATAATATTTCATACTGCACACGTTTACAACGTGGTGAGACAGTGGGTTGGTGCTGCTGTTTTGGTCACCAACGGAGATCAAATGGGCTCAGCAGTCGACGCTTTGTGTGTGAGATCTGAAATAATTGCAGTTCCTACGGGAGGTGTTAAATTAAGCATACTACATAATGGGTATAGGTATTCATATTTTCATTTTCCAGTATGTTACAGAAAATGTATCTGCTCTTGTTAACTAATTGACGCACACAACATTGTGGCATGACCAAGGCATGACTACTGGAACGCTAATAGCCGTTAAAGACATAGCCTCCACGTAATCCGAATCAGAATCAGCTTTACTGGCCAAGTATGTTACAAGACGCACAAGGAATTTGTCTCCGGAAGTTGGAGCCATCCTAGTATAACAGCAAACAGCCACTATGACGAAATATACGTTTAGGACATAAAAAACACGAGTGTGGAGCGTGATTGAGCAATGAAAGTGTGCCACGTGTGTGGTGATACTGATATAATGCCAATTGTACAAATGATGCAGTCGTCAAGGAATTTAGAGCAATTTAAAGTGAGTAATAGTCCAATGGCATGGCTCTACACTAACTTTTGCACTAGAAGCACAACTTTTTCAGTTAGTCGCACAGGGACATGATTTGGTCCCGCCATTTTTTTGAGGAAGTACAGCATGACCATCGCATACTTTAGTTTCGTATGAAGTAAAGATTGAGAGTGACTGAAGATTAGGGCAGGGTGATTATATGATCGAGATTGAAGATTGGGATACATTTCTCATTGATTTCGATCATCAGCTCTGTGTGTATTTCCTTACTCTAACACAGTGGGAATGTGCATGACAAAAGCCAATCAGAGTCATCTGTAAAATTAGCAATAATGATAACAGAGTATGTAACTTCATTCCTGGAGAATGATTGTTTACAATCCAAGGTGTTGTCATTATCCCCGAAGGGGCAGCTTGTTTATTTTGTATCTTGTACCTCCAAAAATACTCATATATATTTCTTCATTCATTGCAATGTTGAGTGAAAATTTAATATTTCTCTATATTTATTTTATTTGCTTAGTACACCAATATCATGATGGGACTACTGTTTTAAATACTGACTATGAGTGTTAACAAAAGGCGTTAATGAAATGTTGAACTACTCTCTAGCTTCTTTAATTTTCAGTACAGATGCTTTAAAACTGGCTATTTAAAACAGTTTAAAAAGTATATAAAAATTGTGATGATCGAGATCGAACAATATGAAAAAATTAATCGTAATTATTATTTTATTTTGCTTTTGTTTGTTTTGTGTTTTTTTTTGGTCAGATCGCCCAGCCCTACTTGAGATTTTCATTCATTCATCTTCCTTTCCGCTTATCCTCATTAGGATTGCGGGCGTGCTGGAGCCTATCCCAGCTAACTTCAGGCAGGGGGCGGGGTACACCCTGAACTGGTCGCCAGCCAATTGCAGGGCACATAGAAACAAACAATTATTCACACTCACATTCTCACCTACGGGCAATTCATAGTCTTCAATCAACCTACCACACATGTTTTTGGGATGTAGGAAGAAACCGGAGTGCCTGGAGAAAACCCATTAAACCATTACTGAAATGTTTGCACTTTATTTTAAAGATAGTTTGTTTTCCTATACAATCCTCTGTAAAAGGAGTCTGGGCTGTTTAACTTTGTACATATTGTATCTTCATATGTGTATACCATAAACAGGGTTTGGACAGACAGATTTGTTAGCTTTGCTAGCTTCATAACAAAGTTATTAAAACCTTTGCACATGACTCTGTGTTTGTAATAATGAGTGAAATGAAACGGCGTACTGTCCGTGGCGTGCATATGTGTTGCGCACGTACGCGACGGTGCTGTGATAATAGCGTGTCCTATCTGGAAGAAGCGGTCAACTATGTTGCAGCATGCAGCCAATCATATTGCAGCGGGTCGCTTTTAACTGAAATGGAATTCATAACAATGATTGAAACAGCGACACATGGTCAACGCTCGCTCTCTCTCTCTCTCTCTCTCTATCTCTCTCTCTCTCGCTCTCACAGTGGAAAAAAGGCAACTTTCAACCATTAAAACAAGCACTCGTGCAAATGCGAAAAGTTGAAAGTTTTCAATTGCGCAAGCTGAAAAAAAGCTCACATATGTGACCAATTTGGTCGCAGTCTCGATCCCTGAATGATCTGATACAGTGACGATTGTGCAAATGGTGCAGAGAATTCTCAAACACACGAGTGGCCAGTAGTAATCAACAACACAATGCAAACAGTGCAGCGTGATAAACCAGTGAGTGCATGAGTAATGTAGACGGGTCCTGAAAGAAATATGCAGTTTTGGTAGCATGTTGCAATAAAATTGTAAGTTAGTTAGACCCGACAGAGTTGTGCAAATTTTGTAGCATGTTGCAATAAAATTGTTAGTTTGGTACTGTGTGTGTTTTTTACCAGATGGGAAGACTAAGTTGTCTACCACTTGTTAAAATGTTCAACTAATTATTAAGACACTGCATTAATTAGAGTGGAGAAAATACAGCACATACTAGATACTTGTATTAGTATTTGGATTTTTTGGTGCGGTACAGAGCTGTATGAAGTTCCTACATGGAACATACTAGGTAAGGGATAGGTAGGGAAGTTTCACAGGCTCACACTCTAGCCACACATCTGCTCCTTAAACAAACACAGTGCAGCTCAGCCTCTGCACAGCAGTGCGACCATAATATATTTTAAAACAAAGAGGAACCACATCAGTAAAACGGTCTCAACTCTCCCTCACTGCTCACAGAAGGGGCAATTCCTTGTCAACCAATCAACAGCTTTCTGCCTCTCTCGCTCCACCCTCCAAAATGTTGCCAAAATCGTCTTTTTCGCCATGACAGGTGATGTTTGAAGCAGTGGCAGGCGATTGGCCGAGGAGCGATATTGCCATTGATGACATGACTATTCAGAATGGGGCGTGTCCTCCAGAAGGTTAGCGATGCCATGCAAATAAACATTTTAAAGAAACACAGTACTAATTGTTCAATAATGTGTGTTTTTCTTTTTAGGTTTTTGTGACTTTGAAATGGACCTTTGCGGTTGGGTGAATAACCCTCCAGCCGAGTCAGGGATCGACTGGGACTGGCTTTCCAGAAGCACTGGAAGCCCCATAGACACTTTTGCCCCAGATATGGACCACTCCACAATGTCCTCTCTTGGTAAGAGATACGGTGAAAGAACTTTAAAAAGGTTAACTTTTCAAATAGGGTATGTCAGAACGGTTCCAGGACTGGTGTCACAAAAGATATATTACAAATTCAAACTACAAGTTTTCCCTTTCGAACTAATCCCACTGGAGCGCTTTCCCAGCCCTCTCTGCCACACCTTCATCAACTCACGGAAGGATTCTTTCAGGATTTCCCGCATCCCCATTGTCACAGCCATCTTGATGTCGTCTACGTCTTCAAAATGCCTCCTTGAGCTTGGGAAAAAAGAAATCACACGGAGCCAGGTCGGGTGAGTAGAGAGGTTGCTCCAGCACGGTGATGTTGTTCTTCACCAGGAACTGCCAGATCTCAGGTCTCATTATCACTCACGAGTCTGCTCATTGTTTGATGATCTGACACAGAGGATATGTACAGTATAAAAAAAAGCATGTGGAAAAACGTTTGATAGCTGCAAAGAGGTGAGGTCACAGTGATATTCTCCACAGCGATTACATTGAATGGGAAAACTTGTAGTTTGTAGATATAGGAACAGTGTATATATACACATATTTTTGATACCTTTTCTTGGAAGTCTTCTGACAACCTCATAGTGTTGTGCCTTTGGATGCTTAGCAGCCCGTTTGTATTGCTGTTGAATATTAATACATTGATTTAAAAGGTTTTTTTCTGCTTGTGGCTTGAGGCCACTTTGTCTTCTTTAGGTCCTTGGAGTCTGACAAAGTGGAAGTGGCTCGACTGGAGAGCGAGTGGTTAGGGAGTGTCGACCAAGCTTGTCTTGAGCTCTGGCACTGGGCCGAAGGCTGGGGTGACGAGAGTAAGCCCAACCTGTAATTGTACGACACAATAACTCTGTTTGTCGCATGAATAGGGGTTTACCGGTACGCTAACAATCACACTTCGGTACATACCTTGGTTTAAATGCGAGGTTTGGCTCCGATTCGGTACATTTCAGAGAAGAAAATGCAAAACATAAAGTGCTTGTCTTTTGTGCAGACAGGAACACAATTACATAATACAAACATACTGGCAGTAAATTCTCCAATAAACAAAATATAATCAATACAAAAGTAAAATGAATGGTACCGGCTTAATTTGTATTCTTTGTAGGAAAGTGCAACATGATTAGTTTGTCTTCTTTTTTTAGTTTGTTTTAAGAGTTAACTAGTTTGATGTATTGCCAAAAACAGACATGCCATGATGTCCACTAGCCAGAATCTGAGCTCCATTGTATTTGTTTACAGAGTAGGCTGTTAGTGTTTTTTTTTTTTTTTTTCATTCGGCATTCATGTCCACATGTCAAGCCGTTTTTCAAACGAGTTCACTACTTTGACAAAATGCCAAAAGCATATCGCGATCCATGAAGTCCGCCAGTCGGAGGCTGAGCTGCACTGTGTTTGTTAACAGAGTAGGTGCAATGCAGTGACACTTATACTTGAGAACTCGGTACACCGCTGTACTGCAACAAATGTCCAATACTGAATACACCTCTACTGAAGAGATCATCCTGAGCCACCAGATTTTAAGGCTTTTAAAAAAATGTCATTTCAGAACCATCAGATGTTACGCTGACTGTATTTGTGAACGAGACCTCTGGCCTGCGTCAAATTTGGAACACAAGAGGATTCCTCAATTCCACATGGATCCAAGACAAGGTTGATTACAGTGCATCGGGGCCTCACCAGGTACAGTCAGTTAAGTGTCTAGACCTGAATAATTCAATGCCACGTTGTGCATGAACTATCATTCTTTTAAAACAGATTATCTTGCAAGCCAGCAGTCTAAGCTCACATTCAGGCTTTTCCCTTGATGATGTCCACATCATAAGGAACAAGTCATGTCATGATGTTATCCCCACCACCACCCCGAATCCTGCCACCCCCACGACCGCTACTCCAGAGTCTGGGGTGCACTGCACTTTTGAACAAGGTGACAGGAAAGGTTTCAGTAACACAGCCACAGGTGTAGAGATCCAACAAAAAAAATCTTTCAGCAAAGATGTGGTTGAACCTGAATTTGATTCTAATCATAGACCTCCAAAATCCTACTAATAACGCCATTGCATCTTAACACGTGTCTTTACCGTAGATCTGTGTAACTGGTTCCAAGAGGTCAACGATGATTTCAACTGGACCCTCAGTAGAGGACTGGAAGTGGACGAGCCATGGAACGGGCCTCTGTACGATCACACTGTAGGAAATAACCAAGGTACATATTGCTAACACCTGTTAAAGAAAGGTTTGTGTTCAAAATCCTGTTGGTGCCTTCTGCGTAGTAGTTAATTGATAAAGTAAAATAAGAAATAACCATCCATCCACTGCAAATGTGCAGTGCTTGGCAAACAAAATAGACCATCCAGCACCATGAAGTGCTTTAATGTGAACTCTTTCAATTTCAGTTTTCTCTTGATGTTTTATGATTAAAACATATTTTTCTGTTCAGTAATGCAATAACTGTTACTTGTAATCATTATAAAGAAATGATGAAGTTCTTTACAGTTTTTGGAAAACAGTACAGTTGGAAAAATATGTATACCTATAATAATGAAATGTTAGCATAAAAACTATTAATTTGGTGGTGCTCTAATACATTTGTAAAGCACCGTCTATGAATTCAATTTGCCGGATGTGTTTGTGATGATTTGAAAAGTGCACTCGTTACATCTTATATCGTAAATAAGCGCAAGCAATGTCATCAGTAGAACAACCAGAAGTCATCAGGCTTTTTCTCATCTTTTTTCATTCCCAAGGATTTTATTTACTTATAAATGGCTCTGGATTCAGTGAAGGTGAGAGGGCAAGCATCTCTGCTGACGTCAGCCATTCGACATCACAAATCTGTCTTGGGTTCTGGTATTACATGTTGGGGCCATCGGTGTCCACCATTGATCTGCTGGTTGAGAGAGTAAGTCGCCTTGTACAGGATTCGTAACGCTTGTAATATGTAAATCAATTTTTTTTTTTTTTTTTTTTTTAATTAGAAATCCTCCAAAGAGTTGGTTTGGACTCGCAGAGGGACGCAGAATCCAGAATGGATCAATGCACAAGTAACCATCAACTTGGAGGAAATGAGACGGGTAGAGTTTTAGCTGAAATGTGCATAATGTATTCACAAAGATGACACTGTCTACTAACGATAAATTAATGAAAACATTTGTTCTTTCTATAGGTGATCTTCACCGGTCAGAGAAACAGTAACAGTGAGGGATTTCTTGCGCTTGATGACATCACTGTGAGCAATGGGGCCTGCAAGAAGCAGAGTACGTGGACACCAAGTTGTGGAACCATTAAGGGTGTAACAGTACATGTATTTTTAGCTTCGGAACATTAAGTTCTCACACACAGCATATTTGGTAAAGGTCAGAAAGTGTAACTGCCTCGCGCTGCGTCCGTGTGCTGCCTACACCGTCAACAAAGACCGCGATAAGCTTTTGGCAGTGCGTCAAAATCATTTGCAACTGCATCCCGCCAATGTGAATTAAAAAAGGAAAAACACTAAACTTCCAGCAGCATTTAAACAGCCTCTCTCGTGCTCTTCAGATTCACCCGCTGCAAAAACAAATGTTCTGTTTTTCAAGCATAATAATTCATACTGTTCAAACTGTTAATGTTACACTTGTTTGGATAAATAATTTCCTAAAAACAAGATACATACATACTCTCATTTATTTGAGAATTTACTGCAAGCAGTTTTTGGTTTAATTTACAATTAATTCAAATTAAATGCTCTCCTGTTTACACAAACGTTAAGCACTTTTATGTCCTGCATTTTACTCCCTGACTTTAGGCTTACCGTCAGACCCCTTCAAGTAATCATGCAGATACAGTATATTCAATCATTTAGAGGTATGTTGTATTTCCTGTATTCATCTTTGTTGTATATTATTTTCAGGTGTCTGCGGGTTTGATTCTGGCTGGTGCGGATTTGAGAAAGACGTTGGTCACGTGGGTCAGTGGAGCCGTGAAAGAGGCACAAAAGACAACATGGATCACACCTATGGAACCGAGAATGGCGAGTTGAATCAATAAAGGCATAAAGGAGCATGGAAAGGCCATCACTGCAATAAAAAATAATCACACAATCTGATGCTTGAAGTTAAATTTTACAACTTTAAAAAAAAACTGTCCAACAAAAGATAATAGGCTTTTTCCTTTAGGTTACTATATGACTGTATTAAAGTCCAATTCTGAACAACTTGAAGTCGCTCAGCTGTTTTCACCTAACTACAACTCGCCTGTGGAGATGTGCGCGCGGTTCTGGTGAGTCCACTGCTGCGAAGATTACACACTATTCTCTAAAAATAGAGAATATAATTAAATATACGTGCATGTCATATGTTTAACCAGGTACCGATTGCCCGCTGGAGCATCAAACATGCTGTCTGTCCATGTGTGGAGCAGCGAACTGGGTAAGGCCCTTTGGCAGCGGTCTGGAGCTCCCTCTTCGATCTGGGAGGTGGCAGCGGTCACAGTGTTTTGGCCAACAAAGTTCAAGGTGAGACTTTTTTTAGGGGTTGAGAATTGTCATGGTACATTTTGTCAGCACAGTGGGGTAGTGATGAGCACGTTCTCCCCGTGCTTGCGTCGGTTTTCTCAGGGTACTCTGGATTTCTCTCACATTCCAGAAACATACATGTTAGCTTAATTGCATACTCTGAATTGTCCATAGGTGTGAATGTGAGTGTTAATGCTTGTTTGCTGATACAATATTTGTCTTGTGATTGGCTGGTGACCGGTCCAGGCTGTACCCCGCCATTGGCCAAAGAGCCAATAATAATGTGAGCTGAACCAGTCATGTGGCGTGCCAATCATGCCAAGTTACGTTGACACACACAGCATATTAGCATTGACACGCAACAGTTGCTAATGTTTGTAGCCTACTGCTGCAGCCGCGGGAGAGCGCTGAAAAAAAAAAGAAAATGAGTTGAAGAAATGATGGGAGACAGTCCAATGCTCTACGCATGACATTATTGACAAGAGTGGCCTGAAAGGTTCAGCATTGTGGAGTTATTTTGGTTTTGTAAAGTCTGACAAGAAACAAAGTAGTGTGTACCCCCTTACCCCCATCCGAAAACAACAAATTCTATAGCAGAAGACATGCTACTAGTAAGCACAGTTGAAAATAAGGAATTCAAGTGGATGCAAAATTGAACGGACCCTCAGTCTCAACTACCTGGGTGTAAATTGGCATTGGAAAACCTGAAAGGATTTGCATGGTCAGATTATACACGTTTTGTCTTACACACTTGGTTAATGTCCCGTGTCATGTTAAACTTTGACAGATAATAAATATTTAAGAAGGTTAAGAGTAACATGGAATGTTTTAGATTGAAAAAAAATGTGATGTGTTTTACGTAGTGGTATATATCAATATCCACAGCAAAAACATATTGTGATACGATTTATTTCCCATATGTCCATTGCTGGAATGTCAGTGCTTAATAAATATTTTCATTTTGGAACTGATTTAATCTTTGGAGCATTAATTTATGCATTTGCAGTGCCTTGCTTTTAGTGAGATTAGTACACAGCCATAGCCATAGATGCAAATACTTGGCGTAATAATTTCTTTCGGCGTCTTAGTTTTCGGCCTTGGTTTCCTCACTTTCGGTTTCGACCAATAATTTTCATTTCAGTGCATCCCTATTAGAGAATGAAACCTTACTTCCTCAATTCCACCCTCTCAAGGTGGTGTTTAGGGCATCCCATGAAGCAGGCATGAATTCCACAGTCCAACTAGATGATTTTTCTGTGACGAAAGGAGCCTGCAATCCCATGGCCAACTGTGACTTTGAATCAGGACCCTGCAACTGGCTCAACATGCCCACTGAAGACGGACACAGCTGGGTGCTGGCCAAAGGGGGCTTTCATGGTCCACCTGCGGACCACACCATTGAATCGCCAGAAGGTAGAGCCTTACATTGTTTTCTGTCTTCAAACTCCGAGATGCAGACAAAATGACTGGGATGCAAAAAAACACAATATACCAAAGTATGGACTCGTGTTAACATGGGAAAACAGTCAGGTTTCCGACAATGGCTGCTTCAGGACGTGACAGGAGACAAGACGATCTGACAAAGGACTAGTTGCAGACTATCCACAGGGGAATGGGTCACAGGTGGAGACAATCACCATGACAGGGAGGCACAAGCAGGAAATAAACCTTCTGAAACAAGAGTAAACAATTACTACAAAAAAAAGGGAATCATGACAACATGAAAGTTCGAGCAGCAAAAAGAGCAGCTGTTTAAATACAGCTGTAAGTTGCATTTGCATTGTTGATGTTGCTAGCCTTGACTTGTCTGAAGAGCTGAGCTGCACTATATTTGTTCACAAAGTAGCTAGAGAGCGTGGCAGTAAACACTTCCTGTCCCTTAGCTAATATGTTCATTGTGGGAACGCTGAATAAATCGACCATTCCATACCAAAAAGTACAAATATTGATACCGTTTCACCCCTGTTTTGTAAAATTCATATTAAATAACAAAAAGATCTGCTTGCTGATGTAATGAAAACCTCAGAATGTGCAACAGATGATTAATTGTAGTCACGCCAAGTATTGTGCTGAGTGAGTTATTCCTAATTTACTGTACATCCTGTGGTCACTTCCTCCCGAAACAAAATCATTCCACGGGACTGAATTGACAATCCAATCAACTGCTGTAAGGCTGTCAATTCACTCATAACACTGCATAAATTGCTGTGTGTTTGCTTTCAGGTCATTTCTTGTTGAGCTTATCACCACACACAACCGGTCGCAGTGTGGCTCAGATAGCATCCGAATGGATCCAACTCAAAGACGCCCCGGCCTGCCTCACCCTATGGTACCATATGGATAGCGGGTCAGCAGAAAACAAAACCCTAAACCCTTTTCACACTGAATTAATTGTATGTTGACATTTCCAAGGTTGCACTTTATTACTAAAAGTAGTGGGCTATAATATTGTGCCCGTGTCACAGTTACTCAATAAGAGGCTTTACCTTTGATGTGGCCTTAAAACGGTCTTCAACAGTCTAACGTTTTGACTTCCTCAAACCTACAGTTATACTTACTGTACTGTATATATTTTCCCCAATTTGATTGAACGCAGTGAGCCTGGGACCTTGCGTGTGCTGATTCGCTCAGAGCTGCCCGAGGACGAGGTAATCTTCCAGATAAACAGCAGCAGTGGACACAAATGGAAGAGCTTCTCTCAAAGTTTAAAGCAGAGCAAACCTTTCTGGGTATACACTCAACTACATATTTAATACCTGATTTAATCATGTTTGCGAATTGTGCTGTAGACGATCTGTTACATTATTTTCAGTTACTGATCGAAGCAGAGACGAACAAAGGAGGCTTCTTTGCCATCGACGACATCGGTCTCACACCAGGTCCTTGTCAAGGTAGTCCCTTAATTGTGTTTATCTACTACAGTGTGTCTCAGTATACTTTAAAGGAACGATAACTTGGTCTTGCAGTGAATGAAACAATTTCGATGTTCGTGGGCTGCACGTTTGAAAACGACACATGCGGATGGGAGGACGTCAGTGTTGGCCAGGGTCAGTGGGAAAGAGGAAGGAACGCCACTGGGAACGCTGGACCGTCTGTCGATCACACATTGGGCACAGCGCTTGGTGAGGCCGTGCACCCAAATGATCCTTTTATTGCCTTTACTATTACATGCATTATTGTATATTGAGGGATACAATGGCTTTTCATTGGTGTGGCACCACAGAGTCCAATAACTTCAAGGGACAATAGGCAAGTTTTCAAACTGGTAACAATATTTGAATGTAGCCTCATTTCAGTGCGATCGCATTTAATCAGCTGGCAGAGACTCTAGTTGACTCGTGACCCGAATGGCAAGCGCTCTAAAAATACCTGCCATAGTAGCCTTGTTTGCTGACGACATCATCATCATCTCCTGTATCTTCCAGGCTGGTACGTCTCGGTGATCCCGTACAACGGTGACCACATAAGCCCTGCTGCCTTGAAGAGTCCCGTCATGAAACAGGCCAGCGCCGCCTGCACACTCAATTTCTACTACAACATGTATGGAGAAGGTTCGTTACAATTACGTGTGCTAGCATTAATATTTGATTGATCAAATTGGCAAATGTTTTCTTATATATACGTATCGCATCTGCAAAACCATCACTTATCAGGGAAAAAAAATTCTTGAGCCATGAAAATTACTTCATCGAAGCAAGCAATTTTCAACACTTTGGATTGGTCAATAATTTGTAAGAATAACAGACCCACGGAGGGACTGACCACTATTATCGAAAAAAAATATGCAATGGACCAAATTTGGACATTGGAGGTTTCCACACGACAGTGATAGAGATGTTATTGTTAATAATAATGATATGTAATAGGACGCCTCTGAGTCCATTCGGTCACATTTTCCAATACTAATGCTCACATGAAACATGGCTGGGTTTGACAAAATGATGCAAATCTTCTAAGTTTTCAAATTTACCACAGCAGGTTGCAACATGTGATCAGATACCGTATTTGTCTTTAGACCAGGTGAAGCAGCAAGTGGTTAATTTTGCCCAAGGTTCATTTTGTACACTCTGTTCCAAGTTACCGTTAACAATTGTTTGTGATCATGCGGTTACTCGTGTTTAGTGTCAACTGTGGCACCAGCTGCCATCTTAGTTGTAAGACTATGACTACTGTATTTTGTGCATCTACGTTGTGCAATCTCTCCTCTTCTTGCAATAAAAACTTCAACCTTCAACCTTGCCCTGTTTAAGAACATAATCACTCCAATCTGTGCATACTGTTGCAGAGTTGAAGGTGCTACTCAGCGAGAGCTCTCGTACCACCGTCCTGTGGTGGCAGTCGGGCAGCGGTGCCGATTCGTGGCAGGTCGGTGAGGTAACAGTCGGTAGAAGGCGTCAAGACTTCACCGTCCTCTTTGAAGCCACCCGCGCTTTCGTGAAGCCAGGCCACGTCGCCGTCGATGACATTAACTTCACCAGCTGCAACCTGCCAGGTAGAAGGAGGGACAGTACTGACACTCACTGTGCTTTTGAAGCAAGATGGTTCAAGATGTTCTGAGGCTCTTGTTTTTTTGTTTTTTTTTCTGTCTTCCAGAGCCCCAACCTGTGTGCCACGAAAATATGTTCACATGCAATAACAGCGTGTGCGTGGAGAAGAACCGAGTGTGTGACTTCACAGATGACTGCGGCGATTGGACTGATGAGAGCAACTGTGGTGAGATGTCACAAATGCTTGTCACTGGCTGGGAAACTAACAATAGCATAACTTTACAGATAATGCAAGTACGGTATTTACCTTGGAGCAGAGAATTGGTGTGCCTGTTAAGTTTTGAGGAATTGAAATGACTATCCGGACGTCTGCATAGCTTTATCCATTAACAAGCTAACAACAGCATAGTGACAGATAATACAAGTATAATGCCTATTTTAGAGCAGACAAAGGTGTGCCTTTTGGTTTTGGAGGAATTCACATGCTTCGGAACAACTGCCTTGCTTTATCCAAAGCCTCCATCTGTCAGGGTTTGTTAAACCCTTCAACCTCACAGAATGTGACTTGTCCCACTTGCCTCAAGCACATCGATTAGCCATATTTACCTTAAAAAAAAAAAGACTATCTAGAACATAGTTTAAAATAAATTAATATAAAATGTATCATTAAATTCAATGAAGCACCATCAGGAAGGTGTGGAACGTGTTCTGTGCTGCACTGTTATTGATCAATCAATTGTATGTTTCGGGGCTATGTTTTAGCAAGCATTCAATCACTGTACTGTATTACTTCATATATCTTATTTTGAAAAACCTATAACCAGAGCAGTCTGGGTGAAAATTAAATTTGAGGTAACATCCGCATATGGTATATAGTTTTTGAAAAATGTGAGTTTGCTGACATTTAGCCAGAACACACACAAAAAAATAAACGCTATTTTGCAGTCACAACTGTACAATTTTCCATCAAATTGTGTCAGTAAACAAGACAAACAACACTTATTTTATGTCATAGCTTTGGTGCTGAGATTAAAGCACTCTAGTGCATATCAGCTACTTCACTCAGTTGGCTTTTCTGTCCGTATTTGCCATTCACAAGCTCTTTCCTCCACTGTCTGTCCCTGATGATTAACATAGAGCAACAAGGTGTGACTGAGCGCTGCAGCTTCGAACAAGGCCTGTGCTCTTGGACTGAAAGCAACTTGGACGAACCTGGAGCCAGATGGACCCGACGAAAAGGTCAAGATGCTTGGCCTCAAGCTGGACCCCCCAGGGATCACACCCTCAACAATGCTGCGGGTGACTAAAGAAATTGTGATTTGAAAAAAAAAAAGAAAAAGTCTGTTTTGTTACCAGTACTAAAATTTCTTCTGCAATGGGGAAAATGTTTTTTTCTCAGGTAACTATATAACTCCAGGGACTCACCTTACAGAGAGGGGGCAGATAGTTGAGATTCTCTCCAAAACATTACTTCCTAGCAGCAATTGCACGGTGGGTTCAACTGGAATTGATGTTTTTTTTTGTGACACTGGAGGAAATTGTCGTGAAATGTAGTAATCGACCACATGTGAATGTACATTAACTGAAAAACGCATCGCACAGTCTGTCAGCAAATTTTCTCAGTGAGCATCTAAAGGAATAACTCCACTACCTTTTTGTGTGTAAGAGAGAACCACAGCAAAAGTGTACCGGTGATGGCAAAGAGAAAAAGTTTGATGATAACAATAGAATCAGCAATTCAACTTGCTGTCACATAGACAAGGGTCTCGCAATTCAGGACAACTGAAACTGTCAGTTTCATCTAAATTACATACACAAATATGCTAATTGTATGCTCATGTTAATAACATGAAGCATAAAGAAAGGCTCGTGTTTCTTCAATGGATGAGTAGTTTTATTTATTTTGTTTTGTTTTGTGTACAACAGTGACTTAACTTGTTTTCACAGTTGATAAAGGTTTTATGATGACAAATTAATTCACTTTGCATGATATGCTACGGAACAAAATGTATTAGCATCAATATAACTATGCATTAGACAAATTTTGCAATGTTCTGTTTCATTTTTTCAGTGTTTGGAACCCGATGTGAACTATTAATGTTGTGAACTTTGCATGACTGTGTCCATATAGATCAGATTCTTCTACTACAGCCTGCAAGACGCCGCAGGAAAACTCTCAACGCAGTCCAGGATGTTCCGCTCCGGTACCGACGACGTCGTGTTGTGGCTCAGGACAACCTTGCACAGCTACAACTGGCAGAGGGCAGACGTAATTTTCTCCTCCTCTGTCAAGTGCAAGGTGAGTGTACTAGGTGCCTGCTAATGTTATCAGAATGTGCACATACGTACATGTGATAATAATATTGAAATTTTTCATGTCCACTTCATTTAGTGTGCAAATGCAGTTTATTCTTGGATCAACAAGTTGTTAATTGATGTTAACTGGTAAAAACAGCTGTACTTACAATTACCAGAGAATTTATTAGGTACACATGCACAGTTTAATGAGATCCAATCAAACCTTGGCATTACAGGGGGTCCTCAGGTTATGACATTTTGAGGTTACAAATGACGCCCAATGAAGCAGTTTGCATGTCGTCACGTGGCACAAGAAGGCATGCTCATGACTGCCGTATTTATGTTAATGGCCAAAGTTTTTTTACAAATTTGTTTACAAATATATTTACTGTGATTGTGACTTTCTTTGGGTAAAAGTTGTATATTTTTGAGTAAAACTTTTATTTTATGATGTTGGATGCCGGCAAATTCACTGGTATCCTTTACAGTAGACCAGTGAATTCGCCGGCCAATGTTCCACGCTGGTACCTGACACATAGTAGCAGGCCGTGCATTTGGTACCTGGGCTTTCAGTAGGGACCATGTTCCAATTATAGAAACAATCAATACTATACAAAAACGCAATATAACAGCATGCAATTGTGACACGTACACCATCATCTAGAGCAGTTCAGACGCAATATATATGTAATAACATGACAAAAATAAAAAAAATACATATTTACCAGATATGCTGATTATTAAATGCACAAATGTGTGCAGATCGCAAAAGACTGTTTAATTAGCTGTAACAAGTTTTGCACTGACCAACCAGAGGACAGAAAAATGCTGGTATCAATTGTGAGATTTAGCAAATGTTGTGAGGCTTGTTTTTTTGTTTTTTTTTGTGAGGATAACCATTGAACTGGAAATAGAACTTACTGTGGAAAGCTCCAGCTACTTAAAGGGACTGTTTAGTGTCGGAATTAATGTAGATTAAAACATTTTATGTTCCTCCCTAAGATTGTGTTTAGGTACGAGCTAGGCACTGGGAACACAGGGCACGTTGCGTTGGACGACGTGTCCTTCTCCAAGGAGTGTGCCTTTGACCCTCACAATAGCCCACTGCCTGACACATCGCCCACTTCGGCCTCCCCGACCACACCTGCAACCTCTTCTGCACCCACCAGCCCGTGTCAAGTAGGCTAGCTCGAATGGATGTAATGGCTACAGCATGACTAAGCATGCAGTTTGTGTGAATGTATTTGTGTTTCTGATGCATTGCAGGATAATGAGTTCTTTTGTTGGCGCTCAGCAGGAGAAATGTGTATCCTTTCCATGTTAAAGTGTGATTATCGCCTCGACTGTCCCAAGGGGGAGGATGAGGATGGCTGCGGTAGGTTGCATGTTATAGCCACAGTTTTTCTTTTTTTTATTGTAAAATGCAATGTGACAACATAAATGAGAAGTTGATTTTGATTGAGGAAGTTACTTTGTTTTTTCATCCAAGCCCATACACTCCCCTTCAAAAATCTTAGAACAATGAGGCCAATTCCTTTTTCTGCTATTGATTGAAAACATTTGGTTTTGAGGCTAAAAAGATGAATATTGGAGAAGAGGTGAACAGTTCTGATTTAATTACCATGTATTTACATATGTGTCGGATACACAATTTAAAAGATACTTAGAGATTACTACAATTATAATCCATGCTGTATTGAGTTTAACTCCAGAGAGTGCAAAAATATCAGCAAAAATAAATGAATTGGCTGCGCTGCTGCAATAATTTCAGAGGAGAGTGTATCCATGTATGTGATGAGAAATGATCACACTAAAGAGCAACAATCTTCACCAGGGCACCGTTTGTCCTGCCTACGCTTGGATTTTGTCATCAAATATTTTATAAAGTGCTGTTAATGTTAACAAAAAAAAAACATCTTTACCGGGTTAACATTTGTGGTTTTTGTCCTCCGAACACTTTCATAGTGGTTCGGGGAGGAAAAATCACTTTTAACGCATCCTTTACCACAGGATAATGTCTGAGGATAATTATAGCGAGAGACATCCGACTCGCGGGCCTTTGCTAACCTTGATGGAACGGGAGGGAAAATGTTCAAATGGTCTGACTGTCGGTATGTTTAATCAGACATTAACAAAGTGAATCACCATCGGCTGCTGCATCTCGTCAAACGGGAAACAGCAGCTACGTTGTTGTTGTTGTCAAGCTTTCCCTTCTGTTCGGTGTTGTTCTCGAAAAGTATATGACTCAGGTGCGCGTCCCCTCGTTGTTCCCGGCATGCTTACTCACACTCGGCCCTCGCATGTTGCAGGTCCGTGCACGTTCGAGAGGGACCAATGCGGCTGGACGGACCTTGGTCAGTCGCAGAGGACGTGGCGCAGGCAGAAGGCCGGCGGCAGCGCTCGGCCGCCCACCGATCACACCAACCACACAGGTGGGGCGTCTTGAGGAGGGAAATAGTCAGACAATGACTGATGGTGGCTTTCTGGCTTTCTCAGGCTTCTACATGAGCGTCAACTCTAGTCAGGCGTCTGTGCCGAGCGAGGCCCGACTCCAGAGCTCCCGTCTCCCGCCCTCGTCGCCCTACTGCCAGATTATGTATGTTCATTGCCATCCATGTAGTTGTTGAATGTTTATGTAACACACAGCTCAACATGTCCGCCCTGGCGAGTTGCTCAACCCCCCTCCAGTTACCTTCACAAATCCAACACTCTCAACTGCTTCCTTCCTCGGTGCAGGTTTCACTTCCACATCAGCGCCGAGTGTGCTGGCTCACTTGGAGTGCTGACGCGGCACGCCGGTGGAAGTGAAGCAATCCTGTGGTCACGCAGCCGCAACACCGTCCCCCACTGGATGCCCGAATCTCTGCCCCTGGGGCCTCACCTGCAGTCGTACGAGGTGCCCAACACATAAACATGGCTCTGTGGTCTCCTTTACTGTGTTCAAATATTGTAATTCATAAAATAATGTCTTCACACATTTATATTTCATTGTATAATTTGCAGCACACATTTAAAAGATAAGCCCCAACATTAGGTACACCTGCACAATCAAAAAACAAATGCCTAGAATAAGCTAATTATAAAAATACATTGGTTTTAAATAGCCCTTTTTCAGATGTGCGACGACACTTTTCAGAAAGCAATACGACGACATGAATCAAAATAAGTAAAGTGTATTTAGAAAGCAATAAGAAGACAAATCAAAATAAGTACCGTATTTGTTGTATTAATATGTTTTGATGTCATTTTATTAGATAAATCAATGTAGCCATAAAAATAAGAGAATGTTGTTATTCAAAAAGCAATAACAATAAGTACAAATAATTATTTTTTAAATACATTTTTAATATGATTTTGATTCAACAATTCAATTTTAAAGAGAATTTGGCTTTTTAGAAACTAATGAGAAAACAAATAATTTAGTTCTTTCTGCTATTATTTTAATGTAATTGAATTCATTGATTTAATACAAAATGAAATATTTATAATGACATATTTTATTAGGTATTTAACAATTAATATAATAATGAATAATTTGTTCAAAAAATATTGGAAAAATAATCCTTAGTTCTCTTCGACACCTTGCATGAGGGATTAATTAATGTGTTTATTATTCTACAACTCGTTATGATGCAGTGTAGTGTGTTGTTTTTCATAGACGAGTTAATTTCGCTGACCTTCAATTGAATGTCCTGTGAGTGGATTTTTCATTAAAAAACAGTTTAAATCGTGTAACACTGCACACAATGACTAGTATATGAGAGCACACAGTACAGTATATAAAAGTCATTTTCATATGTAAGAGTGGAAAAAGTCAACTTGTTGCTTCTCTAATGTAATTATTTTACGTATACTTTCCTTTCTCCTTTGAAATGCAGGTTCGAGTTTAAAATGCAACCCTCAATTTAAGGCATTCATGTATCAACACTTTTTCTCAGGTTATGTTCAGTAGCTGGAATAATGGAACTCGAGGAGACACCGCCGCCGCGACTGACGCTTGCGTTGTCGCTGTGGACGACATCTCCTTTCTCAACTGCCACCAGTCCTTCCGTCCTCCAGGTAAGTGACATTTGGGTGTTGTGAGTTCTCATCTGGAAACGCGCAGGTGGAGTCTTGATTCTTGTTTTTGTTTGCCGCCTCCTCCTCAGCCCTCTCCGTTTTCGGTTGCGCTTTTGAAGAAGGCCTTTGCGTTTGGACGCAGGGGGCCGACGACCAGCTGGACTGGCTCACTAGGTCGGGTCCGACGGACACACCCAACACCGGGCCTGCAGGCGACCGCACGACGGGAAAAGGTTATTATGACACTATAAAACAGAGTTGGACAAACTTTTGTGCTCAAGGGGCACATTTGATTTTTAAAAGGAAAGCTGGGCAAAGGTCATTCATAAATTAGGATTTTTTTTTTTCTTCAAATAGTTTAATGTTGCCGTGAAATAATTTAATTTGAGTTTTAGTTTAGTTTATTGAATTATTTTTTAAATTAATTACATTTTTAATTTAATTACATGTTTCTTAATTAATGTATATGTGATTATTGTTATTTTTAAGTTATTTATACTAAATTCAATAACCAGTTATTTTATGATTAAATACATTTTAATTAAACAATTTTGAGGGGAAAAAAATATAACTCAATGCATCAAATATTATCCTGTAGGATTATTGATATTGTAAATGTTCGGTGCGCCTGATTTATGAACAGAGCGGGCCGTAGATGACCCATGGGCCACTCTTTGCCCAGCTGTGCTACAAAACCTTGCAGCTTTGGTAATCGTAGTAGAAACACCATCTACAATCAGCATTTGGCATTAAATTTCATATGTTTGTACTGTGTTGCTTTCTTATGCACTTCATTGTTGTTATTGTTGTACCACAGGGAACTACATCTACATAGAGGGCTCCCTTCCAAGTGCAAAGTGTGACGTTGCCCAGCTCAAGTCTGCACTGCTGCCACCTGCAGTTCAACAGGGATACTGTCTCATGTTTTGGTACCACATGTTTGGAGCCACTGTGGGTTCTTTACGAGTGTTCCTACTGACGGCTGAGTCAATGGAGAAAACTCTGGTAAAACACACAGGCATTATTGATATTGGTATTTTCTATATTGCAGCATTAGTACTAGTGGTTGGTATGTCTGCCTCGCAGATCTGAGGCTCTGGGTTTGAGTTTGCACATTCTCCCGCTGCTTGCGTGGATTTTCTCAGGGTACGCCGGCTTTCTCCCCCATTCCAAAAACATGCATTTTAGGTTTATCGAAGACTCTAAATTGTCCTTTAGGTGTGAATGTGAGTGTGAATGTTTGTTTGTCTGAATGTGGCCTGGCGATTGGCTGGTGATCAGTTCAAGATCCACTCCACCTCTTCCCCAAAAAGTGAGCTGGGACAGTCTCCAGCTCACCGGGAACTCTGATGGGCACAGGCGCTATAGAAAATGGACGGATGGAAAATACAGTATCTTTTACAATTAGATGACCGATCTCATATTTTGTTTGTTGAGATGCATGACTTCCCTCCACTGTGATGTGGATTGAGAAATATCTAGAATTCGCCCATAGACTTTCTCTGTGTTATGCTTTTATCATGGTTGTGAAATGGCCGGGTTACAAAAGAGCCTCGATTTGTTCTCTGTGCAGTTTCGGTGCATACTATAGTGTTGCACAAATCTCTCCTCACATCCTCATTGCGGGGAGTGATTCAGACCTCCGTCTTTCCTGTAGGTGTGGCAAAAATCAGGAAACCAAGGGGATGAGTGGCATGTGGCGCAGAGTCACGTGACCCTGCAGCGTGTCCACCAGGTGATCGTGGAGGCCAGCGTGGGAGGCGAGGCGGGCGACATTGCCATCGATGACATCTCGCTTCTCTCCGGCGCATGCCCCGCCTCTGGTAATTATTGTGACAATTCCTTTCGTGTTTTTTATTTGATTTTTTTTTATTACTGCTGCGTTAAAGTGCAAAGTGAATCAATCAAGTCATTCAATACATTGCGTGAAGTAACTGGGATGGACCAATACAACTTACAGTAGTTATGATTGCAGTTCTGTGGTTTACAACTGCACTGCATCAGATACATACAAACTGTACACTTAAACAGACACACGTACATAAACTGCTATCCGTACATTTACAAGCAAATAATCTCATATACATGCATGAACTTGCAACCATCCATTGATTTTGTACTGTATACCGCTTTTCCTCCTAAGGATACACACATAAACTTAAATACACTTTACCTTGCGTACATAAAAACATACATGAATGCCTAAAAGGACAGTACATAGGCATGGATGGCCTTCCATACTGTACATAAGTCATATATGTCAGAGTTCAAATATCATTGGGTATATGGCAAAATACATGATGGAACTTACTATTGGATATACGGCAAAATAAATGATGGAATTTATGATGCAACTACATGTGGACCATGTGACTTGTGGACTATTCTAAAAATGTGCAGACGGGTAATATGTTAGGTTAACATGACGAGATGTAAAGCCAGTGACACGTCTGAAGTGTGAATTTAAACAATTTTAAGAAAAAGTTGGGATAAGGAATAACACAAATATGTAAAACATAACATTTCCGAAGGATATAAATTATGTATTTCGTGGTAAAGTCTTAATTTTAGGAGGTATCCAAGGTATATTAAATTATTGTTTTAATGACTTTATTAAATATGCAATGAGATCAATGTATAGAATACTTTGCTTAATAAAAAAAAAAATCTATTTTACAGTTAATTGTTATTGTGCATTTATACATTTTATTTCCTGGGGATGCAAATGGCACTTAGGTGGAATGGCCCACAACAAACATAAACTTGCATACACTTATACCTACTTACATAACTGTACATACATATTAACATACATGCATGAACTACAATACAGTATATAAACTTACCTATGTAAACCTGCAGACAGAAATTTACACACACACATATATATATACAGAGAGAGAGAGAGAGAGAGAGACTTACATGCATGAACTTTTATGCATTAACTTACATAAAACTACCTACATCCATTTGCATACATATAAATGGACATGCATACTCTTACATACAGTACATAAATGTACTATACATACATCATTTTACGTATAGACAAACATGCATGGACTTCCATACACGAACTTACACTCAAGCTTACAATACATGTAAATCCACATGCATGAACTTTCGCACATACACAGAAACACATACGGTACACTACAAGTTCAATCCATAAATTTATACATATACATACATTACATATACTGTAGATGAATACAGAATGTAAATATATTAAACATTTTGTAGATGTATGTGATTTCGAGGAGGGAAGCTGTAACTGGCAACAGCAGAGCGGCGACGATGCCAACTGGATCCGACACTCGAGCGCCACACCGAATCCCAACACGGGCCCCGATAACGACCACACTACCAACACGCCCGTGGGGCACTACTACTACCTGCCCTCCTCCAACCAGGACATCTCTCGTCAGACCGCCTCTATGTTGTCACCTGTTTACCCCCCAGGTGAGTCCCTCAGTCTTGGCTATAAACCGGGGAGTTCGACATCCAGCCGACAAGTGTTTTTCCCCTCTTTTAGAAAAAGGAGCTTGCGTGCAGATGTGGTACCACATGTACGGCAAGGGCGTTGGCACGCTGAACGTTTATCAGCAGAGCGAAGACGGGGTACGAGCTCTGATTTTCTCCCAGGCAGGTGACCAACGCAGCCTGTGGAGGTTCGCCCAGGCTGCGCTTCAGCCTCGGGTTCAACCATATAGGGTGAGTCATAAAATACTGCAGGCAGATGTTGCACAAAATGTATGTTCAACTTCAAATTCTTCGACGAAGCGAATAGAGCTAGTGTTTTCTAGAATCTTTCACTCACCGGAAACACTCCAACGAGGGGGTTGTATCTGTTCACTGACATGATGTAACAGACTCACCGGAAACACTTCACACTCAGATGATTCAGCTATGTAGGGACACTGATTCAAGGTAACGAACTAACCGGAAACACTGTGTGACTCGGATGAGGGACTCAGGTATATCAGTTCCTTGTTAATTTACCATACTCATGATTCGAGTTAAAAGACTCACCAGAAACACTTCAGACTGAGTATCGGTTCACTGGCTCGAGTTAGCAGAGTCAATGGAAACACTGCGTGACTCAGATGATTCTGTCGTATCAGTTGTATCTGAAGTTAGCAGACTTGCCAGAAACTTAGCAGACTCAATATGATCGCGTTTTATCGGGTCACTGACTAAAGTTAACAGCCTCACTGGAAGAACTGCGAAGTACGATGATTCGGTTGTGTACGGATTTAAGTTAACCGACTCATCGGACAGTTCGACTCAGATGATTGTGACGATTAGTGTCCTACTTTTTTCTGTCTCAGCTCGTGGTGGAGGGTGTGAAGGCCGGTCCGACCCAGGAGGGCGACGTGGCCTTTGATGACGTCTACGTGTCGGACGCCAAGTGCCCCCCGCACGCCGCCTGCGACTTCGAGCTCAACATGTGCAGCTGGAGTAATGTTGGTGAAGGAGTGGACCAGAACGACTGGCTCCGTGGTAGGGGAGGCTCCCCGAACCCCAACACGGGACCTGACGTGGATCACACCACAAACATGCCATATGGTTGGTCAAATGGTCACTTTTTATGTGCATTTTACACAGCTGGCGTTCACAATTCCACCATCTTCCATCAGGTTACTATCTGTACGTGGACAGCTCAGTTGGTCAGTGGGGCGACGCCTCCTTCCTAATCAGTGATGTGCTCCAACCGGCCACTAGAGGGCATTGTCTTACGTTCTGGTACCACATGTTTGGTCCTGATGTTGGGACCCTTCGCATCTACATTAATGACAGGTAGCCACCCATTCAGAAGAGTATTAGCCTTTACGATTGTTTATTGGTAACGGATTTCATTGTTGTCTTACAGAAAAACGCACGACAGCGGTAACGAGGAAGGCATTCAGAAGTGGGTCGAGATTGGAAACAAGGGAGACAAGTGGCTGAAGGCCAGTGTGTTTGTTGAGCACCACAGTGCATTCTGGGTAATATTTTGACAAGTTGCTTACACTTCACTAGGTCACACACACTCCAATGGGATCCGGTTTTGATTGACACGAGCGGTTTGACACACAGAGTCCTTCTATAGAAGAATCTTTTTTTTTTTTTTTTTTTTAATGTTACTTCTTTTTAGTGCTGTGTGATACGGAAAAATTCTTATATCATGATACGGGCCTTTTTATATCACAATGACAATATACCACGATATAATATGTTTTCAGTTATTCTATGAAAAATTGAACTGCTTGCTTTTTCTCACTTGATTTGGAAGTGACATTAAATAGACCCAACCACTGGTGTAGTGGTGCCTGACTTTGGCGCGGACAGCGTGGGTTCAGTTCCCACTCAGTGAATGGTTCTCTGTGTCTATATGTGAATTTGATCGAGTAGTCAGGTAACCTGTATTTTTGCTAATTGGTTAAAGAGCAATTATGAATACACAGGAGAAAATAAAACATTTCACTTTATAATGAACGACCAATTGGTTTCCTTTTTTGGACTGAAAAGAGATGCAAAGTAATCCAGCATGTTTGTGGTTGTTATGAGGTGGTACATGTCCCTAATGAGTTGAGTGTTCCATTGAGTGTATATTTGCATGCAACAGGAAGAATTGTGTGTTCTACTAAAGCAAATGTGTGGGTTTTTTTTTTGTGCCCCAGTATGTGTTTGTGTATCAGAGGGGGGAGATCGCAGGTGGGGACGTTGCCCTGGATGACATCACCGTGCTCCGTGGACCCTGCTACACCGAGCCCACCGTTGACCCTGTCGATAATAACACCGGTAACACTGAAACGCTTGACAGGATATGTAGTATATATTTTGTGTGTGTGTGTGCGGGGGGGGGGTTTCATGTTGTGCTCTTTGTGCAGATATGTTGTCTTTGGGCCTCGCTGTGGGTCTGACTCTCCTTGCTGGAGTGGCCATCTTGATCTTCCTTATTAGATTGAACTTGAAG
Source organism: Phyllopteryx taeniolatus (assembly GCF_024500385.1). Classification (NCBI taxonomy): domain Eukaryota; kingdom Metazoa; phylum Chordata; class Actinopteri; order Syngnathiformes; family Syngnathidae; genus Phyllopteryx; species Phyllopteryx taeniolatus. The sequence continues at coordinate 13,544,521 of NC_084515.1, read as the reverse complement.
CATTGTGTAAAGTATGGATTATACACCCAAATAGATGTACCCCATAATATACTGTACATTCTCTTTATTTTCATTCATGACCATTTTTTCAGGAGCGGGTCATCTGGGACGAGCAACAATGTTCTCGGTCAGAACTCCGTGTTTGACCTCTTTGACTGCAGAATAAATGTGAGTAATTGGATGAGAATTGTTCGGATTCCATGAACCACAGTTCATAATAAAACGTAAACTTCTTTACAGGGCACAGAGCATGGAAGTGTATCTGACATGTCCTTCTTTAACAATCTGTACAATGGCTCTCCTAGTGCAACCAACACTGACTCTTCGAGGGCCTAGCATCAACATCCTTTTATTTGGTTAAGCAGTCTATTCCAAACATGTAAAAGGAGGAGAAGGGAAGTTTTATGATAAAAGATACAATAGTTTTGGTTGTGTGTTATAGTTATGATCTATCTGTTAGTCATCAAGGTGCAATTATTTTGAATATATCAAGAGTCGATGTGTTTGCTTTTTTCTTTCAGATTGGAGCATTTTGTCCTTTTTCTTATTCATCAAATAAAGAACCCCTGAATTGTCTTTTAAATTACTTCCACGCATCCATTTTCAATACCAGTGGCTCTCAACTGTTAGGTTGGGACTCATCCATCCATCCATTTTCTTTACCGCTTATCCTCACTAGTAGAGATCGACCGATTATCGGCACCGATATTTGGAGTTTTTACATATATCGGCATCAGTATCTTTTTAAATCTGACGTGCCGCTATCAAGAAATGAATTTAAAACTGGGTTATTTCGGCTCAGATGTAGCCACGCTTCTCTCTCTCTCTCCTGACATTTCTGTCCACCCACGGCGCCATCTGATGGGTTAAGCAGCCACAGCACGAGTGAAGCGGAAGCACACACCGAAGCGAGCAAAACCCAATGCGTCGCAGGTAAACGCAGAAAACTCTCGCAAAATTGTAATAAGCATCCCAGTGTTCTACATCACACAACTACCACTAACATTACAGTGAGCAGCAGAGTAACGTAAGAGTGGAGTAAACATTAGCGGCAGCTCTGCTAGCTCGGAGTATCCCCCGACATGACTGAGAATTACTTGAAAGAAGGCTGCTGATAATATCGTGTGTTATGTTGAGAATAGTATGAGTCTGCGTGAAAGACATTAAAAACTCTACAACTCACGACTACAAACGTTGCTTTGAGCTTTCAGATCCTATGATCTGAAAATTAAAGTGAAGATGAGCTTCTATCGGCTATTTAGTGTTTTAACAGTTGGTTTAATCTCTTGCAACAAGGCTGCTGATAATATTGATATAGAAATAGTGACAGCAGTAAGAAGTATATGTGTGAGAAAGTAATATTCAGTGATTTATCAGAACTAAATGGTGGAACATTTTAAATACTGTGTGAGCTCATTCAAGCCCTAAAGGCTGTTTGTGTTCTGTCAGGAGTTTTATTGCACTCATAGCATCTATTATGCTTTTTATGTAGATTTTGTCATATTAATCATTGCTAATGTAGCAGCCTAGTTTTAAATGACAGGGTCCCTGCTATTGCATGGTAAAATATAAAATTTAATAATGGAATCAACTTTAGGCTACTCGAATGCTGTAATAAATTAAGCATTAAGCAGTTGAGCGTATGTCAGCATGTGGCCCACCTTTAACACTTTCTCTTTTTTTTTTCTTTTGAAACCCTTGTTGCAGATCAATGGACCAAAGTCTAAAAGCGCAGTCTGGCAGTATTTCAATCAGCCAACAACACCAGAGAAGGCTGTGTGCAAAACATGCAATGATGAAGTCAGCATGGGCGCAACCATAGCAAGATATTTGTATTTCCATTTCCATCCATTTTCTGAGCCGCTTCTCCTCACAAGGGTCGCGGGAGTGCAGGAGCCAATCCCAGCTATCATCGGGCAGGAGGCGGGGTACACCCTGAACCGGTTGCCACCCGATCGCAGGGCACATAGAAACAAACAACCATTCGCACTCACAATCACACTTACGGGCAATTTAGAGTTTTCAATCAACCTACCATGCATGTTTTTGGGAGTGCCCGGAGAAAATCCACGCAGGCACGGGGAGAACATGCAAACTCCACACAGGCGGGGTCGGGGATTGAACCCCGGGCCTCAGAACTGTGAGGCAGACGCTCTAACCAGTCGCTCACCGTGCCGCCATATTTGTATTTGGTTTTGGTTAAATAAACATGCATAAGGCATTTGAACGAAGTTAAGTGTTTGTATTATTATTTATTTTTTTTACGCCAATTTTTACACTTTTATTGCAAATTAATATCGGCTCCAAATATCGGTTGTCGGCCTTCTTAACTACTAATAATCGGTCCTGAAAAACAGGAAATCTTTGCTTGAGGTTATTGGTCCCAAAAGAGGGTCAACCAATTATCAAATCCAAGGGTTCACTTTTTTCTCCCTGTCCTGTGAAGGGTTTTATGTTATTTTCAATAAGAATATGAAAACATAACTGTTTGTGTGGTGTTAGACTAAAGACTGTTTTTTTATTCTTTTGATTTGGATGAAGATCAGACTACATTTGATAACTAATTCATGCAGAAATGGAATCATTTCCAAAGGCTTCAGATACTTTTTCCTCCCACGGTATATAAATCCGATGTCATGGAACAAATATTACAATTTAAGATGTAAATGTAGGTCAATGCTTCTGATACTGTTTAGGCCCGAAGAGAAGGGCCTGCCGTTCTACAGTAGTACATAGAGTACAGTACAGTACAGGTAGTATAATCTGGGGTTAACGTATGGGGGTGTAATTCATACTCCGGACTACAGATGTCAGTAATGTGCAAACCGGGGGCGCTATTTCAGCGAGAAGGAGCGGGCCGCCACCGGAAGTTTCAACCCACACGGCCACCGCCCCGGCGAAGCGTGACAGACAGGCCCTCAGCCTCTCTCGCTAACAATGGGTGTTACCGTTGATGTCGTAAAGCCAGGAGACGGTAAAATTGCTTTCAGTGACTTGTTTTCATCAAATAGAGAAGAAAACACTATTAAAGCTAGTGTTTCTCCTTTCAGGCGTGACGTTTCCGCAGAAAGGCCAGACCGTCACCGTGCACTACGTCGGTGAGCTGCTATTGTTTTCTACACCTCCTCTACCCTGAAGGGAAATACCTTTTTTTTTTTGTAATATTCTGCTTATTATTATTATTTTATTTTAAACGCCTCAACTTTTTTCGGTCAACATTACGTAACTGTATCGGAAATCTCCATTATAATTAGCTCATGTATTCGTGTGGGTTTTTGGGGGCGATATTTCAGTCCTTATTTTTTAATGGTGAGCGACCGGTGTGTTGATACTGTCATTAACCTAAAGCAGCCTGTATTTTCATTGAATTAAACTTGGCTTGGCGCACTGCATTTGCATGAAGTCATCCTCTAAAATGATATATTTGTCTTTTATTACGCTAGTCTAAATATAGTCATGAATCCGAGATCGCCCGTATAACCCAATAGGCTATATTGCGCCATTTTGGAGGTATGGGAAAATTTTATTTTTCTTATACATTGATTAATTGATGTTTATACATTTTATGGCAAGTGGGTTTCGTCATTTAAAGGGATATTGTACGTCACGGTGGTTTTTTTTTTGTTTGTTTGTTTTTTTTGGGGCAATAGTGAAAGTCATTTTTGTTAGACTATGGTAACATGGTGACTTTTTATGTACATTTAGTAACTGTAAAAACGATTTGTCCGGACCGTATAACCCATACATGTCAAACTCAGGCCCGGGGGCCAAATTTGGCCCACGGTGTAATCATATATGGCCCGCAAGACCACATCAAATGTGTATTAGAGCTGGCTCGCCAGTTTATACAGTACATGTGCCACTAATATTACAAATCCCAGAATGCTTTGCTAGTGTGTTGGCCCATCAGTCTCGACTGGCGAGCGCCCCTGCCCTTTCTGTTGCAGTCGTTAGCAACTATGCTACCAGTTGCCTCAAGCAAATTTACACTTCCCCGTCCCAAAAATGGCCAAACGAAAGATGGAAAACGCTTAACTTCCAAGTCAGGTGGGAGGTAGATTATCTGTTCACTAAAGTAGAAGTCTTGTTTGTCGTTTGTGGAGCAACGTGGCTGTAACGAAGAATATAACATAATTGAATTCATGTTTTTTTAATGCCCTTTATCAACTCCTAGGCAGGGACCGTTAATAGTTTGAAGTTTGGATTTTTATTGAAGGACATTCTTATTTTTTTGAGGTTGTTTTACATAAAAGATTTACATAAAAAAGAGGTAGTTGGAGATAAATAGAAGATGGAGAAACAGAAGAATTCATGTTATCTATTTAAATACAAAAGAACAAACAAACACCACACCTTTTATCGCAAATTTGATTTCTCGTGTTTATGATATTAAAGTTTGTTTATTCCAGATGCGGCACAATGAGAAGCAACAATAACTACACCAATTACAACATATATAAATAATAATAATATATAAATATTGTCTTTGCAGTCTAATTGTGAATGTTTTTTTTTTCCAAACATGCCTACCTTTGTCTTTGGTTTGGCCTCTCTTCTCTTGGATCTTGCAGTCGTGATGACATGATTGATGTAAGATAGCTGCCACGGATTCTTCCTTGGCTTGATCGGCTCCTTGGCTTGTAAAAATAATAATAATAAATAAATAAAAAATACTCAGCACGGCATTGGGTTTGAATCTCAGCAGCATTGGATGGCCCATGTCAAACTGGAAAAGTTTTTCCTAGTCCTCGTGTGTGAAACTTTCACTACATACGAGCTTGCTCGTCCTTGTCAGGAGGTGGACTGCATTTGGCTCCATTGTCTGCGTAAGAACGCTTTTCCAGGAAAAAGATGCCCGTGTGCTGTGCACACTGTGGATTGTTTTTGGTCAAAACTGTGCAAAATTTGGTAACACAGTCTGCCATTGTTTGTTCTTTGTCTCCTCCTTGCTGTCTATTGTCTGTTACAGCCTGGCGTAGCACACACAACTCGCGTCACTTTCGAATTTGTGTATCTAAAATGGGCAGTGGATAATTTTGTCATAACGCACAAAGAATGTTGAAAATCAGGTGAGGTTCTGGAGAATTTTTCTTTTTCTTTTTCATTTTTTTGTGTCAGGGAAAAATTGCCTTTTCTGGACTATTTTTGTGATATCAGCTATATAAAATCTGGTCAAAAACACCTTCAGATTAGAGTAAAACAGTATAACTTCATTATTTTTCAACATCTCCTCAAACCTTTCAATTTGTGTGCCCCTTCTCAGATTTGCTGACAAGTATCAGTTCAAAATTCCAAGGCATTCGCCCCCAAAAAATTGACTTAAATAGCATAAATAGAACATTATTCACGAGAAGAGCATTGTGGGCAGTAGAATAGGTCATGTACTTTGGCAATCGATAGAACTTTCGTTTATTTGTTACGGAGTATTTTAGAGGCGTTTGAAGTGCACATTCCCTTTTTTTTTTGTTTTTTTTTTTGGGGGGGGGGGAATTCCACAAAGATGTCGGCCTTTTGTCATGGCCAACTGCCACTGCCTCTCTCTTCAAAGGCAAAATTTGACCTCGCAGCCATGTTAAAAAAATTGTCATTGTGTTCTAGGCAAACTGACAAACGGCACGAAGTTTGACTCCTCCCGGGACCGAGGAAAGCCCTTCAAGTTCAAGATCGGCATAGGTGAAGTCATTCGCGGCTGGGATGAAGGTGTAGCTCAGGTAAGGAAAAATAAATATACTGTTAGAGTTAGCGGTGCAATGATGAATCGTTTAAATGAGACTTAAAATAGAGATTTAGAGACTAACTAAAAATTGTACAAATACTCAGAATTTCAGCCTCTGAACAGTAAATAATAATTGTCTTGGTTTTTCATCGAAAAATTATGTTTTCCTTTGGAAAACAAAATTAACACTTTTGCCTGTTTTCTGACACGTTACGGACTAAACTAGTACCTGGATCGTAGCCAATTTGTTTTTGCTTTTTCCTGCACTGTCAATTTGAAATAATGTCACACACACACACACACCACACTGCCATTTGATCACATGCGTCAAGCATGTTGCGATTGACTTGAGAAGCTAACAGCAGTATGCAATGTCTCTGTGATGGACTTAAATGGATGACACCAGTTGCAGAGACGATCCACGTCAAAGTCCGTTGCTTATAAAAATCTGGTCAAAACCGGTCCGCGCCAACAGGAATGGGAAGACCAAAATAAAACCGGTTGGAGCGCAAACGTGTGGACTGGAATGCACAACAGCGGTCATAGCATAAAAGTCCTTCGCTTCCAAAATGTGAAGTACGGTCTCCGTCTGATACCCATCATGCTGACGGGAATGGGAACGAAATAAATGTTTCTGTTGAGGTCCAGGTTGTATAATTAAGACCTACCTACTTTATTCATCCTCAAGGGAAATTCACTCCCTCATGTTATGTGAAGCGTCCTCCGTTTTGTTTTCCAGATGAGCGTGGGGCAGGTGGCGCGCTTGACCTGCACACCGGACTTTGCGTACGGCAGCTCGGGCTTCCCTCCCGTCATCCCGGCCAACGCCACTTTGGTCTTCGAAGTGGAACTCCTCGGTGTTTGAGTGTTTTGGGCTTTTATTTTATTCTCCCCTCCCTCATTCCCACCTCATCTGCCACAAATGAAGATGCTGTCAGGGGCATTTACAATCATCAGTCTTCTCCCACCCCCTTTTTAATCTGACGCATACCGTCCAAATATTCTTCTGTTTGTTTGATGGATATTGTAGTAGAGCAGGGTTTGTATTTAAATTTGACTTGACACTCAGGTGCCCATCTAAGCAGTTTGCTGTACAAAGAGGAGCTATTGTCATTCCGCAGTGCCATCACTTAGCGATAAACACCAGATGTACTTTACAGCTTTGGCACACACGCAAAAAAAAAAAAAAGACTTAGGACGCATAGAAACGATTTAGGCCTCTGACTGAAGCACCGCTTGTGTTGTACCAGGATCTCAAGTGTCCTTGTTATCATGTTGCGCTTTTAGTTCCTCTGCAGGCAACCAGTAGAAGTAGTCACACTTGTTCTTGCATTAAAGTGAGTTCACCATTCGGACGCCTCCGTGGTTGTCATTCGGGGAGATCTTCGTGGGAGTTTGTGCTCGAACATAACCATTTGATGTTGATTTGGATGTGGCCCAAAGGCTGCCGGTTTCTCACCCCGCCATGAAGATGTTGAATTCTTTCCAAACTGTCTGATGTACTTGAGCACGAAATACCTTGTAGATACCCTTATTGTAATAACGGCCCATAACGTAAACATTTTTAAAATGCCATAGACCATTACATTTTAAAAATGGCAAATTTCTTACATTATGGGCTTCTACGTGTCTTAGAACAGCGTACAAATGTAACACAGGAAGTGTTTGGCTTACGACGGTTCCCGCAAAACATCACAAACGGGGGACCCTTTTAATGCAATGTTCTCAAATATACTTTTTTTTTTTTTTTTTAAATACAATTTGAGTTCTTGTAGTGTACAGCTTTTTTTGGTCATACTTTTTCTCAGAAAATGACTGACTTTCTCATACACACACAGAAGTACCATTTATTCCTCAAAATATACGATTTCCTCCAAAAAAATTCTTAAAATATACAAGTTCTGAAATCTACTTTTTAAATACAATATATGTTTCATCGAAAATGTAGGACTTTTCCTCTTAAAAAAATGACCGCTGAAATATGACTTGTAAAATGATTTTCTCAACTACTGCTTTTTCCTTTTTCTCAAGTGCTTTTTAAAATATGGAACATTTTCTCAAATGTACGTTTTGTTTTTGTTTTGTTTTTCCTCAAGAGTACAACTTTTTTTCCCGCATAAAATGACTGCTCAAATATACATGAGTCAGAAAAACAGGTGGAAAAAAATTAGTCTGAAAAATAGAAAAAAAGTCAGAAAAACAGGTGGGAAAAAAATAGTCAGAAAAACAAAGCCCTAAAGAAATTACTCAGAAAACAGTTGTTTTTTTTTAATCCAAGTGAATGCGATACGCTTCCGTATGTATGAAACTATACTACTTTCACTTTAAAAAAAAAAAAAAATTGACCTATGCAACTGCAGTATTCTACAGCATAGCACAGTAATCATAATTACAGACCATATCTGTATGATGATCACTTCTAGGCAATAAATATGAAACCCATTTTTTTTAAAAACGTAATTGAAAAGTGTAGAAATCTTAACATTTAAAAGCGCACGACAGCGCTCCATGTGCGTGACAAATCCTTATGTCGGTACAGTCGCAAACAACAATCCTTTGCAACAGGCCTTGGTGCAGTTTTGCTGTGTGGAGATCTAGTGGCTAAAAAGTCAAACTCCAGTTGAAGCACAATTACTGCTGCCTTCAGGAACAAGTGGGACTTTGAAATGTCATTTTCCCTGAATTCAATTAATTGGCAATTTAAAGTTTTTAAACTCTCGGAACAATAGAGAAAGTGAAGCACAGTTTTGTGGAAGACGAGACAAAAGTCTGCTTTTGGGCGTAAAAGTAATGACAATTCCAATGGTCCATGAAGGCAGCGTAGACCTCAGGTTGTCGTCGTCACTGAGGTTGATAAAAGTGGCGGCCAGCTGGTTTGTCTGACATTTTCAACAACTCGCCGAGAAAACGTCTTCCGTGTCCCGTACTTTAACTGGACATAGAAGAAGAAGAATTTTAAAAATGACACCTTTCTTCAGGAGAAAATAATGAAGAGGCATGTTGTTACGGGATTGCTGGTTCTTTTCCAGGTCCAAGTCAGCTACGTGACGACAAGATCTGCTTTTGGTAAGTCACTCAACCTTTTGGGAATATTTGTAACTTTTTTTTTTTTTATATACATCTAAGAATAAAAGTAAATTCACAAAAATACTTTTTAAAAACTTTGTAGTACAGTATAAAGAAACACGTATGTGTAGAAATAATTTTGTTAATGAGTTAGTTACCCATGAAAGCTACAGAACTCGTTTAACTTTTTCATATTTTTTGTTTTTAAATTCCAAAATAATTCGACATTAATTGAATTGACACGAGTAAATCTGAACAATCAATTTTCAACATTTTGGAAATAGGGGTCCACCAATCGTAATTCTGTTTGCACTACGCATACAGTCGTCTGTTATTTTATTTTTTTTAATATGAAAACATACAATCAAGGTTTAACAATAAACGTACGGTATCAATTCATTTTTTAAATTTTTAAAACATTTTTGTTAAACGTTTTTATTGAAAAATGACTATGTATCAATACATCCTGGTATTTTTTTTCTCTCTTTTTTGTCTTGATTTTTTTTAAATATAATTTGTAGTGTAAAAAATATATAAGATCCTCGTTTTAGATTTGTGGTTCTATTAAATTGTGTGTATATATATATATAGATATATAGATGTGTGTGTGTGTATCCACAAATATTAAATTAACTCCCCCCAAAAATAAATTTCAGCAAATGGTAAAGGCTCACCCAGTAAAGCATAAAGGTTGCCTGATTTTATATTTTCTTTGTTCTAAATATTAAATATCGAGAGGGCTACAATGAAATGCAACATTTTTTACTGCAATGCATAGTGTTTTTCTCCAAGCCTCCATGTCGCATTGCAATACAAGAACCTGTACTGTATGGCCACAAGCAGCAGCTCATTGATTTCGCATGTGACAAAAATACAGCTGCAGCTGCTGCAGCAGCACCCAAGGGTGCCCCGCTTTGCTGGTGTAATAAAGAAAAATAGTTGGAAAAACAATGGGGGGGGGGAGGAGACAGTGCTACTACTGCTACACTGAAAAAAAATGCTTAATTTAATCACGTGCAACTGGTGTACATGTTGAAAGTAAATCCACAGGATTTTTTTTTTTTATTTTTTTATTATGGTTGATTAAGATTCATTTAAAAAAAAAAGTTCAAGTCTTTAGTTGAAAAATCAATTTGATTCAAATCAACTTTATTTATGTGTTTCTACCTATGTCTCGCTGGTGACAGTTTGAGGCTGGAACGGAACTTAAAGCTGCGAGCAAAATTTGAAAGTTGATGACTAATAAACAGAGAATAAAACATGAGATTGAATAGCACAAAAAAAAAGAATAAAAAAAAAAAGAATCAGACAAAAAACACACAAAATTAGAAAACAATACAGAGTAATAATATAAAACAGAAAACATTTTTTAAAAAACATAATAGTAGACAAAAATACGTACAAATTGAACAAAAAGAATACTGAAATATTAGTAAAGGAAAATAATAATAATACAAACATGAAAACATTCAAAGTATTAGAAACTGCTAAAATGTGAAAAAGTACGAAAATATTAAGGAAATAATCAAACAGATGAATATATATATATGTTATATAATTAAAAGATAACTACATATGATATATGTATATATGAAAATACACAAATATAGAAAAGTAAAATATCATCAAAAATCTTACATTTTTCCATGTCCATTAAAGAACATGTATTTCCACATTTCAAAATGAAGGAAAAATAAGTACAAATATAACAAATTAATAATATCTAAAGGTATAATACAAAATTATGCAAATGCAATAAAGTGATACATTTTTGGACAGTTATGTACTGTCTATAGACATTCATTTTATTGAGTTACTTGTTAAATATAATTTTCACATTCATTATTGATTTTGTGTTATTATTTTTTTGTCATTATTATTGTCTTTTATTTGTATTTATCATATGCAATATATTATATTTGGCATTATGTCATTATGTTTGCTGATTGGCTGGGACAAATCACACCCATTTGCCATTTGTAGCCTCCATTTTGAACACGCTATTATGGTAAAAAAAATATTTAGACATTTTTTTTTTATATTGAGGATTTTCATGGACATATTTTTATGCTTTTCACTGTTAATAAATGTTTTTTTTTTTTTTTTAAAACACACCAAAAGCACAGTAATGTCTCAGGTTTGAGCCAGACACTGTCTACTGTCGCGGAAAGCCCACCCGGAAGCCCCGAGAGAGACAACGGGGGGCGGAGCTGGCCGTCCAGGCCCACGTCCGAAGCCCCCGGCTGGGCCGCGGACCCCAGGGGCCTCTACGGGGCCCGGCACCTGCCGGATGACCCTGATACCGACCTGCTGTTGGAGGAGGGCCACGACAACTCCACGCGGATTGTAGTGAGACCCCACACTACTTCAGCTAGTGCAATGATAACCACACAAACAGGAAGTGGAGCGTCCGCTTGCTCAGTACAACATTCATTTAATATGAATTCCACTCACAGATGAATTGGAGCAAGCGGACAGAAGAGTGAGGAGGAGCGGATTTATTATTATTATTTTCTGTTAGCGATAGTATTGACCAGCTTTTTTGTCCATATAAAGAAATAGCAAAGAATGATGAATGCCTTTTTAATAATGCTCAATTGAATATATTTGGGCCAGAACATGGATCACGTCTACTACACGTCTAAAATCGTCGGTCCAGGAGACGCGTGGGGTCAACACGGAGCGGGCCAACAAGAACGAGTGGAAGACCAGCGGCTTCCTGTCCAACACGCACCGCCAAGTCGAGGTATCTCATCATCATCCATCTAACGTCCCATAATACCATACCAAATGACGCTTTTATCTCTTCCAGAGAGTCAATCGTTCTTTTGGCTTTCCGTTCTACGGTCACATGCTGAAGGAAGTCACCGTGGCAACCGGAGGCAAGTGCATTCGCCACTTCATTCACGAAGCACATTTTGCTGCAAAGGGTACAATGAAGTGCGAGGTTCCCCTGGGCAGGCTTTCTTTATACGGGAGATATCATCCACCGCTTGCTCGCCGCCACTCAGTACATCGCTCCGCTCATGGCCAACTTTGACCCCGGCCTCTCCAGCAACTCCTCTGTCTTTTACTTTGATAATGGTAAGAAGTATTATTCTAATAATTTCTTTTAAAATTTTATATATATATATATATTAAAGCGCAAAGCAAAGGCGAGATATGTTTCTTTCTCGTCGTTGTGAAGGCCTTGACCTTAAGGTGAAAGCTCCCAACAACAATTTGCTATAAACGACATCGAGCCACGCTGATGAGTGCTCTTTAGATCTACACATTCATATGATGACATGGTAACCCAAAACACCTTCCGATTAGCAGCATCTTCTTCTATCTGGTAGATGTGCGGCGGAGAACCATCTATGAGTACCACAAGGTGGACATTCTCAAGTCCAAAATCTCCAATGCGACCACTATAGAGATGTTACCGCTTCCAAGTAAGTCGATAGTCTCCAAGCTGAAAGTTCATTCAAGTTGTCAAATTCAAATTCAAAAAGTTCATTCAAAAAAAAAAACTCTTAAATGATTAATCAAGTATATAATATATAATCAGGTTTAAAGTAATTATGGAAAGGTCCTTGTCTTGCACAATTGTTCACATTATTAAAAAAAGTAATAATAAATTGTGAAAGAATGTAAATATTTCTGCAATAAAATGAAACTTTCGGCATTTTTTTTTTCAGTTAAAAACAGTCAAGGGTGTGGAAAATATTAAATGAAAAAACATTTACAAATCCATATGACACAGAATTGTTTTATCAATAAAACCCCTCCAATTGTGAAAAAATACATATTTATAAAATAAAATATGTGCAGATATTTTTCATATTTTCAACGAAACGTAAATGTGTGATGAGTGTGAAAATTATGAAATATGAATAGAATATGCGTGGGGGGGGGGGGGGGGCGAGTGTTGAGCTATTTGCCAGTGCTCTGTTAGCACATAGTCGAGTGTATACAACCGTCCATCCATCCATTTTCTTTACCGCGCCATGTTAAATACTGCATAGTGTCCTCAATGTACGTGCGGATTTGTGGCCGCCTCCTGGTTACCTCACAAGCCGGAGGGCAGTTATTCACGGGGCCCCACTCAGGCTGTTGTCGACCACCACTGACTGCAATCTGATGTTTTCTTGTTGCATGGGTGAAAAAGGCAAACTTAATAAGTACTGTTATTTATTTCAATGTATGGTCTTGTTTGGAGATGACGCAAAAGTGGCATTTCACATCAATGGCAAACGTAAGTCACATTAAGTACTCCAGCCAATGCAAGAGCGGAACATTTTCAGTGTTAGTTAGAAATATTAGGCAAGAGGCTGCGTTCAGTCTTTTTACTTATTGAGTTACTTTCTTTGGTTTATTTGCAGGATGATACAAAAGCAGCAAAAGGCACACGGTCAGCGAGAGAATCCTTCATATTTTGGTGCAGATCTGAATTGAAAAAATCTGCTAGCATTGAGGCCAATGAGCCAAAAGTTTGCTGAATGCTGAAAAGTCCAGAAGCGCCGCCGACAGAACTGGAGCGCTGATGTGCAGCGCGTCTCAGATCTCATTCAGATTATGTAGCTGTGCGTAATAAACTGTTCTGTAATCTGTGATATAAACATTTATATCACGTAACATACACATGTAACGTTTCCACGCGTGCGCTGTCACGGCGGGCGGCGAGGACGACGACACGGGCCAACGGGAGCAGGCGGGTCTGCTGGCGGGCGTGGTCGTGGTGATGGTCGTCATGGCGACGGGCAACCTGGTATTCGTCTACGTGTACAATCACCCCACGTCCGGCGCCGGCCTCTTCTTCATGGAGGTCAGTGACGGCGGCCCACTCGTACAGCTGCACTTCTCATTTCATGGCCTCCACTGAGGACGTTACGCTTGCATCCTGGTCTGAGGTTTTGCATCGGTCAAGGAAGACAAAAAACGTTTCTTAAATGTTTCACAATTTTGCATCCCCCATCTCTCTAGTTTGCATGCTTCAAATTGGATCCGAATTGGACCAAATCAATGACCCTAAAACGGCTGCCTCAAAACAAAATGGCAAACCTCCTGTATGTCATCAGACATGGGTTGATTTGCCTTTTTTGGGGGCAGGTGGGCAAGTTTACTCATGATAGACATGTCTACCAAAATTCCATGTTGCTAAATGGAACTGGATTTGGGTGCTGAACTTTCAAAATGTTCCTGAAAGTGCTACCGAACCATTTTATTTTTAGGTCCAAATTTGCTCCATTTCTCCGCCCAGACGCAATGAAGCAAATTGAAATCTTTCACAATTAACCATCGTTCATCTGTCTAGTACACAAGATTCAAATTTGGTAGAAATCGGGCAAATATTTGAAGGACCCCTGAAATTGACCCTTAAATGCTTGCTTCAAACCAAAACCGACTTCCCGTGTGTTTTCAGGGATGGCGTCTTGAGACTTTTTTTGTGGGTCTGCTCATGATGGCTCTGCCAACCAAATGTCACGCTGCTCAGTAAAGCTGAATTTTGAAATGTTTTCCCCACCAATTTGGCCGTTTGAAACCAAAGTGGAAGACTTCCTGCGTTTTTTCGGGGATAACATTTTGAGTCTTTTTTCTGGGTCTATTAATGACAGAAATGTCGACCAAATTTCATGCTGTGAAGTGAAACTGGCTTTATGGACTGAATTTGCCCAAAATTCCAATGAGGTTGCAAATGACGTCGGCACGGTTTTGCACACACGGCACGATCCATGTGCTCGTCTGCAGCGGCGTCCGGTCCGTTGGCCCACCATGACGTTCCGGCGCGGCTCGGGCCACCCTTGCTATGCCGAAGTGGAGCCCCCCACGCGCGGGCAGAGACGGCGAGGCGGTCCTCGACCCCAAGCGGTCGTTCGTCATGGCCCTCAGACGAGAGAGCGAGCAGAAGGAAGGCTTCGGCGTCCCCGACCCGAGGGAGCGCTTCTTCTGCTCGGAGAGCTCCTGACCCGGACTACGACTCCCAGAATGCTTTGGGATGCAGCTCTTTTCTTACGGTACTACCTCTATGAGGAAACAAAAGTATTTTTATGGAGGCTTTGCGTTTGCCAGGGGACTGCTTTAATGTTATTTGTGAAGACAAATACACTTTGTGGCCAAGATCGCTGTTATGTGTCAGGAAAAACGTCCTCCGCCCGAATGTCTTCGCCCAGTGTCATTTCCTCTTTTCCAAAATACAAACGAAATTCCTCACGTTGTCTGCCTTCAGGTCTTCGCTGCCATTCATCTTCAAGCATAACTTTCTTTTCTACTGATTATTCTGCTTCACAAATATGTACACTACTGTTACATGTAAACACAGAGGGGAAAAGTCAAAATATACAATTGCTTTAATCATGTTCATGTTTTTTGTTGTACTGTTATAAAAATGATCTCTAAAATGGTGACAAATTTGCAATATTTTGTAGCATTGTCTTTCTAGCAAACATCAAAATAGCAGAAAGGAAGGCATCAGTCACGAAGGCACTGCAGAGGTCAGCTGTCCTTAAATTAGCTTTTGTTGTCTTCTGGAACATAATGGGGGGGAAAAAAAAAAAAAATTCCAATACCGTATTTTGTGATCAGGATCGGGGAGATTTTTGCGTCAGGAAATACAAACTGGTCAAGGTTATAGTTTGGTTTCGAGTTACTGTAAGGTTTAGGATTGGGCTAAGGGTTAGGTGTAAGAGTTTAGGATTGGGGTTAGGGTTAGGTTTTCAGGTTCGTGTTGGGGTAAGGCTTTGGGGTTGTGGTTCGGGACAGTTACTTCAATGCATGGAAGTGAATGTAGCGCACCGCTGATGTAACCGAAATTGTTAAAATATTAGTGGTTCAGTTTAAACCCTAACGAGTTGTCATAAAATCGGGGGACAGGCACATCTGTTTTTAGTCTGTTGCGGAAACAAAGAGTCTTTGCACTTGCCGTTGCTTCACAAAACAACGCTGCAACTTTCCCATTCGAGTCATTACGCAAGATGAATAAATAGCTGGCGGACGGATGGATCACAAACACGCACACGCACACGCACGGGCCAATTCCAACCACGTTGGTTCCAGGGAAGTGTACCGGGCTTCAGCACAGATCGTAACACTCACGCAAACATTTGAAAACGCAACAATTACATTTTTTTTTGTGTGTACTCCATACAATTTTGTTCTGGTAGCAATGGAGTGGCTAAGCAATGTGAATACTGTGAATGAAAGCGCAGTGTGGTTTTGTGTTGCGCTCACCTGGACGTGGGAGCGCTGGCAGTCGTCTCCTCAGCTGTCTGGACGAGCTCAGCGTGTGAGGCTGGAAAGACAACGTCGTCTTTTGTGTGAGGCCTGTGACATCATGTGTGTGAGAAGGCAAAACGCGCTACTTTTACCATGACTGGGACGGTCCTCGTCTTGGCGAAACGGGACTGCGGGTCCACGTCCAGACCGGCGTTCCTCAGCGCTGCGATCCTTGCCGAGATGTCGCTGATCTGCGTCGGAAACCGCATGTGCTATTGATCACAGACCAAAACAGTAGCGCCTACCAACGTCTCTCACGTGAATTCAAGTGTTGAGTCTTATATTAAGGCGTTACGTGGCCTTTTCTTGATGTAGCGTTACATTGTTATTTGCCTTTTTCTTATAGCTTGTCATTTTATGTGGTAATATGTTATGTAGTGACACGTTATGGGGCGATGTGTCATCTTACGTTATCCTATCTGCCGTTATGTTACGTGACCTTTTCGTTATGCGGTTTTATGTCGTGGGGGTACGTTATGTGGTGTTACGTTATGCGGCCTTTTCATTATGTAACTGTTTTGTGATATTTTTGTCATGTTGCATGGTTATATGGTGTTACTTTATGCAGTGTTGCCTTACGCAGCATTGCGTCACGTCATTTTATTATGCGATTATGTGACATTACATTAAGTAGCGTTAAGTTTTATGTGGTGTGTGTTATGTGATGTTACGATATGTGGCCTTCTGTGATGTTACAAAATTTGGTGTTACGTCATTTTGTGGTACATGATGTGGCGTTACGTTATGTGGACTTAAGGTCTCAAGGGGTTTTGTGGCAATTTTCGTTATGTTGTGTCATGTTATGTGGCGTTAAATTACGTAGCATTATATCATGCGGCGTTGCGTATTGTGACGCGTCGATATGTGGCGTTACGTAACACGCCGCTGCATTATGTGCCCCTTTTGTTAACATCTCGTTACGTTAAATTATGTGGCATTATGTCATACAGCCTTAGTGTTATGTCACGTCACGTTATGTTTTAAACTTCCACTTGACATAAATTGTAACTTACCAGACAGACATCTGACCCCCAATCTCCAAATGATTCCTCCCTCTGTTTGCAGCTGAGTGAGCAAATTTCCACAACCACTACTTGGAGGTTTTTTTTTTTTTCCTCTACAAAACTGTTACAAAACAAAACAATTTCCTGCTGATGCTAATGAGCACAGCATAGTAGCACCCCCTCTAGCAGCTTCTTATTGTTAGCATAGTTGCTTTACCCTATGGACAAATCTGTGAGCTACAATTTCATCAACCCTAAAATGGTAAGAATTAAAGGATATTCTATTTTTGGCTATTCTATTTATGTTATAATTGCACTGATTGTCAACATCTTTTTTTTTTTTTTTTTTTTTTTTTTAGAAACTGCAAGATTTGAGGTGTTTTGAGATCTATGAATAGTCACCTGTAGCTCCGACTGCTGAACCCTGGCGGCGGCCGATGCCACCTCCTCCTCCAGGAAAAACAGCTCCGTGTCAGGCGTGCCGCTCGAGATGCCCCTGGCGCGCTCCTCCAGTTCGCCGAGCTCGGTCTCCACACCGTACACCGAGCCCGCCGCCATGTACACCTGCAGAGGACTATATTGAAAGTACCTAGCGCCGCCAAAGCGAGCCCACGTGGCCCACCGAGCATTTACACTAAATCAAGAGTGCTGAATTGAATATAGGAGTGATTACCTTGTTCATTAAATAATTGGCTGATTGATTATTTGAAATACAATTTAAAGACAGGACTGGATTATTTTAATAATAATTTTATATATTTTAACGGTAACAATGACCTCCTGGACCATCCCTTTTAAAAATCCAATGCTTCCCTTGCACACAAAGGTTTGGTCAGCCCTGAACTAGAACCTACTTTCTCTTCCAGCGCAGAGAACTGCTGATCTAGTTCCTTGGGGTCTGCGTTGGCGGGCAAAGAGTGGGCAGAGGGGCAACGGCCTTCGCGGCCCTCCACCCCCTGGAGCAGCTCCTCAGTGGCATTCAGAACCTTCAGGACCTCGGTGGTTATGCTGCATAGGGACGCTGCCGAGTGCCTCTGCGGCGCACAGACACAGACCCCAGTTACAAGAAGGAACAGGAACTTTAGGGTGGATTGCTTGCCAAAGAGAAGATTTGGTGCAAAGAGCGTTGCCTGGATTTGCTGGAAAATTGAGTTCGCTTCAAAATGCCAAACTTTTGTGTTGGTGTACCAGCGACACCGGTACGGACAAACCGATTGGTAGACAGACTATTATTACAATGGACATGGACTAGGAAGAACATAAAATACCATCTATCCATTCTCTATTCAATTTGTCCTCATTATGGTCTGGAGAACTACTGCAGCTGGCTTTTGGGCGAGAAGGTACACACTGGATCGGTCGGCAGCAAATCGCAGGGCACATACAGGCAAACGATAGTTTTATTTCATTTTTATTTGGTACTCCGGCATCCTCTCAATGAAGATTGTAAATTGTCCGTCGGTGTGGCTGCGAGTGTGAACAGTTGTTTATCTATATGTGCCCCACGTTGCCTGGCGCCGCTTCACTTGCCGAAAGTCAGTTGCGCCCAATTTCGGCTCACCCACGACCTCATTGGAGACAAACGCTATTTACTGTATGTACTTAGCTTCCCGCTTTCCATCCTCACAACGGCGCAAACCGGATTAGGGTTTACTGTAACCAAACTGTACCACTCGCTCTGTGGAAACGCAGCTAAAACGCTGGTACTCGGTCCGTCTCACCTGCTCCAGAAACGTTGATATGAAGTGTACGGCATGGTACACTTCACTGTCACTAGCCTGCAGGGTGCAGGAAGTACAACCAGGAAGAGGAAGTTAGTAAAGCACTTGGTTAGTTGAAGCTGAAGCGACGGGTCTACTAAAAGGTTCCTCACGTTCGCAATCTCCTCTGGTGACAGGAAACTGGCCTCCGTGGCGGCCATGTTTCTTCTGTCTTGGTCTTCCACCGCAGCTTCTTGTTGCTGTTGCTGAAGATCAACACCCTCAAGCGCTCCTGCGATTTCTCCCACAGTTTGCTCCGCTGTATTCTCAAGTAGCCTCATTTGATCT
Organism: Phyllopteryx taeniolatus; assembly: GCF_024500385.1. Lineage (NCBI taxonomy): Eukaryota > Metazoa > Chordata > Actinopteri > Syngnathiformes > Syngnathidae > Phyllopteryx > Phyllopteryx taeniolatus. Next base: position 13,525,433 of record NC_084515.1, on the reverse strand, counting down.
ACTTGGTCTGGTTTTGCACCTTCTGTCTCGTCTGTCTTCACGTCCTCATTCCTTTCCCTGTCACTCTTGGTGTCCTTGTTCTTGCCCTTTTCTGTCTTCAAGTTGTCTTCCTTCTCCATGTCGGTCTTGTCATCCTGGTTCCTGTCTTCATTCCTTTTGTTGTCTGTCTTCTTTTCCTCTTGAGTCTCCTTGTCAGTCTTCATATCCTTGTCCTTGTTCTTGTCTGTCTTTGCACTATCTACCTTCACTTTGTTGTTCTTAGTCACTTCCTTGCTGTCCTTCTCTGTCTCCAAGTTCTTCTTCCTCTCCCTGTCTGTATTGGCCTCCTCGTTCCAGATTGTGTCCGTCTTTTCCTTCTTGTTCCTGTCCTCGTCTGCCTTTGTGTCGCTGTTCTTCTCGTCTTTTTTTGAATCTTCCTCCCTCTCATTGTCTGTCTTCACATCCTTGTTCCCGTCCTTGTCTGTCTGTGCATCACTGCTCCAGTCCGTATCTTTCTTTGCATCCTTGCTTCTGTCCTTGTCTGTCTTTGAATACCTGTTCCAGTCCTCGCCTGTCTTGCTCTTGTCCTTGTCTGTTTGTGCATCTTTGTTCCAGTCTTTGTCTCTCATGGCTTCCTCGTTTCTGTCCTTGCCTGTCTGTTCATCCGTGTTCCTGTCCTTGTCAGTTTGCAAGCCCTCTTTTCTCTCCTTTCCTGTCTTTGCCTCCTTGTTCCAGTCCTTGTCTGTCTGCAGGTCCTTATTCTTGTTCTCATCTGCTTTTGAGTCCTCTTTTCTCTCATCATCAGTGTTCATATCATCTTTCCCCTCCATATCTGTCTGTGTAGACCTGTTCTTGTCCTTGTCCATGTTTAATTCCTCTTTGCTCTCCATGACTGTTATGGTGTCCTCGTTCTGGTTCTTGTTGGTCTTGGCATCGTTGTTCCTGTCCTTGTCTGTCTTAAGGTCCTCTTTCTGCTCTCCTGTCTTTGCTTCCCAGTCCTCTTTCTTCTTGTCTGTCTTTGTATCTTCTCTCAGGTCTTCAGCAGACTTTCTCCTGTCCTTGCTTGTCTTTACATCCTTGTTCCTGTTCTCACCTGCCTTTATGTCCTCTTTCAGGTCCTTAACTGCCTTGTTCTTGTCCTCATTACTTTTCTCATTTGTCATTGTATCAGTTTTCCTCTCCTCACCTGTCTGTGCATTCTTGTTTCTGTTCTCGCCGGTCTTTAAGTCCTCATTCTTCTCATGGTCTGCCTTTTTTTCCATCTTTTCATCCTTGTTCCTCTCCATTGTGTCCTCTTTCAGGTCCTCAACTGCCTCGTTCCAGTCCTTTTCTGTTTTTGTGACCTCTTTTGTCTCATCTGTCTGGGTGTCTCTGGTCTTGCCTGTCTTTGAATTCTCTTTCTTCTCCTCTTCCACCTTGTCCATCTTCACATTCTTGTTCTTGTTCTCATCTTCCTTTTCTTCCTCTTTCCTCTCATAATCTGACTCTGTATCCTCATTCCTCCTCCCGTCTGTCTCTGTGTCCTCATTGCTTTTCCTATTTGTCCTCGTAACATCATTCCTGTCCTCATCAGTCTTTGTGTCCTTGTTCCTGTTCTCATCTTCATCCTTTGCATCTGTTTTGGCCTCCATGTTTGTGTTCTCACCTGTTTTTGTGTCCTCTTTCTTCACCTCGCCCGTCTCCTTGTCCCGCTTTACATTCTTGTTCCTGTCCCTGTCTGTCTTTGTGTCTTTATTCCTTTCCTCGTTTGTTATCCTATCAACTTTCCTCTCTTTATCAGTCTTGTTCCTGTTCTCATCCTTCTTTTTCTCCTCTTTCTTCTCATCGGCTGTCTTTGCATCCTTGTTCCAGTCCTCGTCTGTCTTTTTGTCCCCTCTCAGGTCTTTGATTGCCTCGTTCCTATCCTTGTTTGTGTTTATATCCTCGTTCCTGTCCTTGTCTGTCTTTCCGTCCTCTTTCATCTTATCATCTGTCTGATTCTTTTCCTCGTTTGTCACAATATAATCTTTCCTGTCTTTAACAATCTTTGCGTCACTGTTCCTCTTCTCACCAGTCTTTGGGGCCTCTTTCTTCTCACCTGTCTTTACATCCTCCTTCCTGTCCTCGTCTGTCTTTGAGTCCACACTTTTCTCATTGTCTGTCTCCTTATATGTCTTTAAATCCCAATTCCTGTTCTCCTCTGTCCTTGTGTCCTCGTTCCTTTCCTCATTGGTCATCGTATCATCTTTCCTCTCTACTTCAGTCTTTGTGTCCTTGTTCTGTTGCTCGTTTGTCTTTTCATCCTCTTCCCTTTCATCATCTATCTTTGTATCCTCACTCTTCCATTCATCTGTCTTTGAGTCCTCCTTCATCGTCATCGTAATATTTTTCCTCTCTTTGTCAATCTTTGCATCCTTGTTCCTCTTCCCGTCTGTCTTTCTGTCCTCTTTCTTCTCCTCGGTCTTGGCTTGTTGCTGCATGTCCTCCAATGTCATTGTCAACATGCCGCTGATTATTTTATCGAACTCGACATCTTCATCTTCGCTCTCCCACTTCCCAGCGCCGTCATCTCGTTGGTCTTCTTCTTCCACCTTCTGTCCTCCTCTCTGATCTGACTGTTTCACCTCTGACTTATCCTGTTTCTCTCTCATTATTTCCTCCTCCTCTTCTGATAACATCTCATCACCATCCATTTCTTCCATTGGATCTGAAAGATGATCGCTCATTGGTTCTTCTACTGGTTCCTCTCCCATGGATTCCCAATGTCCTCCCGCCACTTCTCTCCACAGCTCCTCTCCCCGCATCATCTGTCCCTCGTCCTCCCCGACTCGATCCAGCTCGTCCTCGGTGGAGGAGAACTGTGAGGCGCTTACCAGACTGGCCAGGTGGCGCACCTGAGTGGCCTGCGCCGCATTGTCCTTCTGCAGCCTCCACAGCGTCTCCTCGTGAGCCGCTTCCTCGCGGTCTAGCTCGTCCTCGGTAGATGAAAACTGGGTGGCGCCCGCTTGGGTGGCCAACCGGCAGACTTTCACCGCCAGCTCCTCTTCTTCCTCCTCCTCCTCATCCTTCTTCACCTCCTCATCTGTGACTCGGTCCAGCTCGTCCTCTGTGGAGGAGAACATGGTTGCTCGGACTTCTTTCTCCAACTGGCAGAGTTTGTGTGTTAGTCCTTCGATCTCTTCCTTCTGACCTTCACCATCACACCCTCGGTCCTCCTCACTCATTCCCGCTCGGTCCAGTTCGTTGTCGGTGGACGAGAAGTACGCCAGTCTGGACTTTGCCACCAGCTTGTACAACCTAGATTTTACCTCCTCCTCATCCTCCTCATCCTCTTTTGCATCCTCTCCTCTCTCTCCAGCCAAGTCCACCTCCATCTTCTCTTCTTCATCTTGGCTTCTTCTTTCCTTCTCCTGTGCCTCACAGTTGTCTTTAGTGTCACAATGACCTTCATCCCTACCCGAGGAGTTGGAGATGTGTTCTGCAGGTTGTGGTGCATCCAACGTAAGGTCCTGGTTCACTTGACTGATGTCCAAATCCTGGTGGAGCAGATCAGGAGTCAGTGTGTCAGGAGTGTCGGCGTCAGAGTGAGGACAGGAATGGACGTCTTTCTTGTTGTAATCCTGTCGATGGGAAGAAGTTATGACGTGAATAAACGCATGTTTGAAATTTGTGGTTCATTCATCAGATTGGGGCACAACTTTAGTTTATCAGTGGAAACAATTAAAGTCAAGTAAAGGCAGTACACTAGTTGGCTAGTGCAGTTTGCTGGTGGGTTAACAGGCTCCATTATTCTGAATGAAGGCTAGTGTACATAAGTTAAAGATAAGAAATAATTGTCAGGTTGGTTTAGTGAACTGGTAGATAAGTCCAGTGAAATGTGATTAACACCGTTGACGGCCAGATTAGGTTTAATGTATGTTCAACTCTCTGTGATTAATTCGGCCGATTGGGTCTAAAATTTGCCTCACTTTCAGAAGAGGTCCAGAAAGTGTTGCTCTTCTTTTACTTCTTCTCTTCTTTCGTGATCTCTTCGCTTTTCCAGATGCCGCCTCACTTCCCACTCCACTCTCGTCCGCGGTGGCTTTCCCGTTGAAGTCGATGTCGATGATGCTGGCCCTTTGAGATGACGGCCGTCTGACTTCAGGCATCTGCCTCTTGCAGATATTAGCCACCGGAGACTTTTGAAGCTTCCCCTCGGAGTCCGACCGAGCGTCTTTTCTGTTGTCAGCATCTCGACGGACTTTGGAGCCCGTCAGCTTCCTGTGGAACTCCTGCAGGATGGCGCCCCAGGTTGTGTCGGGCTCAGGTTTGGCTTCGTTGTCAGAGTCCATGCCCTCGTAAGCGGACACCGCTCCCGACTCCCTCTCCAAGGCGCTGTAGACCAGACTTTTCCTCTTGGCCAGCAGGCTTGGCCGCGACAGCTGAGCACTCTGCAGGGCGATCCAGTTGCCGTCTGGACTCTTCAGCACAGAGGACACGCATCCTTGTGCAGGTACACGCGCACATGTGGAGACAAATATGAAGTTGAGGACAAGTGGCTGGTGTGTTTGGTGCAGCGCAGTGAACTGGTGGATTCGCGCAATGAACATTGCAGCTCAGTGCAGTGACTTGGAGTCTCGTGCTGTAATCTTCAAATTCAGCTCAATGAATTGTCATATTGGTACAGTAAACTTCCAATTAAGTGCAATGAATTTTCACATTACCGATGTGAATTGGTGGGTTAGTGCTGTGAATGTCGAATTTAGGGCAATTTATTGACATCTTTATTGACAGTGTACTGGTGTATTAGTGCAGTTCATCGTTAATTACTGCAGTGAGAGTTTGAACGAAAGACAAATGTGATGTACCAGCGTTTTCCAAACGCTCGACGCTGGTCCAGGAAGACACGGCCGATCCTCCTTCCCTGGGTGACGTCTGACGAGTGTCTCGGTTGTCGTCCATCAGCGAGAAGGCAGACTGCGACCTCTGCAAGTCAGACCAACCGGTGGAGGTCAGCGCTCGTCACCGTTTAGAGCAAACCGTCAAACGTGTTGTCACTCACCCAGAGGCCTTTGAGGTGTTTAAAAGCGCCGTCAGCCTGGTCGCCATGGTGATGGACGCCCTGCTCCAGCGCCCCCTCCTGTTCGTACTCGTCCCTCACGTCAGCCGAGGTCTTCCTCCTAGAGATGATCTTACATGCACGATGACAACATGAGCCGGTGTTCTTGTCTGACGTCATCGAGTATGAGGGCTTCACACGCGCGACAATCCCGTCACACGGCATCGAACGTGTGCAGTAAATCCTGCGTCTTCTTTCTTACCTTTTGCATGATTGTTTTGGCCAGCTCCTCAATGAGCTCTCCTCTGTGCTCACGCAGGTAGTGGGCTTCATTCTGATTCTCCTGATTACACATAGATACACAAAAACATAAGCTGATTACCTCCTAAATGCATATCATCTCAGGTCAAAAGATTTGCGTTACCGAAACAGATGAGTAATGCTTGAAAATGGGAGCACAGTGGAGATTTAGCATGCGCTCGGCATAATAAGAATGACAAGCAACGTTAACCTGACTGGCAGCGTCAAACTCTGCGTTGGAAATGGCCTCGTCTACGGCCTCCTCCGCCACCCGCAAGGCCACAGTGAGCGTCTCTGCCATGCTGTGCTCTGAATGCCAACAAAATGAATTTTCATTTTCTCGCAGGGAATAGTGAGATGTAACAAACAGAGAACGAGCCGTCATATGGAGTGAATGGGTACGTTGTTGCAGTGGCCTCAAATATGAATGCAGTGAACCGGAGGTTTGAGAACTCGTAGGTAATCACAAGGAATTGACAGGTTTGTGTGAAGGTCGGCCATTGTGGTGAGCAATTGGAAATCGGATGCAGTGAACTGGTTGTTTTATGCAACAAGCCTTTCGTGTTTGCGAATGGGATTGTCAGCCACCTTCAGTTTGTCTGTAGAAAGTGGCGTCACTGCCGCAGATGCTGCCTTCATTGCAGATGCTCTCCTCGTAGGCACTCCCCTCTGCAACACAGAAAATACACGTATGCAAAGGGTCAAACGGGAAAGAATTGTTGTTCGCTCTCTCCGGGCCATAAAGACTAAGCTGAAACCTCCCAGGGGGGGCGGTCAAGAGCGAGAGAGTCCCATAGAGACAGTTTCCCCTTCCAACTGAGCTTTGAGCTCTGACCACGTCATGTTAATATTCATGCAACAATGCGGCCATTTGTGGTTATGTAAGTGCATTAGCGCTCGGCCTCGTGTGTGGTATTACCGGTTGCTGGGTCACAGCAGAACACCGGGTCACTCCTAATCATGTTTGGGAAGGGGGGGGGGGGAGGAGGCTTCCATCGGGCTACATGAAATATACTGTACTGCGGCGCGACTCTCCCTTGATTGTGGCATGCAATCCAAGAGAACTGGTCAGTTAGTATGAAGAACAAACCGGCATGTTATTCCTGTCTACTGACCGTTTGGTGGAGTGAACCGGCAAGTTTGTACACAAATTGTCAAGTGAATTGTGAAACAAATACAGTTAACTGTTTTTTTGTTGTTTTTTTTTTACAATAGAGCATCATCATATTAGCTCAGTGGACTGTTGGTTGGGTTAGTGCAGTTATCTTGCACTTTAGTGCCGTGAATTGTCACATTATTGAAGTGGACTCGAGGGTTAGTGCAGTGAACTTCCAGTAACATGAAATCAACTTCTGAAATGAGCTGGTGGGGAATTGTCCTGTTAGCACAGCACACTGCGGTCAGTGACTTTCCTAATAAATACACTCAACTCCTTGTTCAGTACAGTGAAATGGAATGTGAATGCAGTAAAGTGCTTAATGTAGCGAATCATCAAATTTGTGCAGCGGACTGGCCGGTTAGAGCAGTCAATTTACAGTTTAGTCCAGCGAGTCGTTTTGTTAATGCGGTGGATCAGATTTTGATTGCAGTGAAGTGTCTGTCTATTGCTGTGAAGGGCAAATACCCAGTAAATCCATACAGTATCCATTACGACTGAGCCACAGCAGCACTGAGGAACTTTGCCTCGATCATTTCAACCCACCACATGAGGGCAAAAACAAAGATACAACAAATGGGAAACTGGCAGCGCTCCGAGTAATCTGCTGAAGTTACGCGAGTTTAATCCTTAATACCCTACCCCCTCGCATACCGACATGTCGGATGTGTGTTGTAGTGTACCCGTGAGCTCCGAAACTGGACTGTGCTCGGCCAAGTGTCTCCTGTAGATGGTCTTCAGCACTTTGGCGCTGCCGAAGCGCTTGAAGCGTCCCTTCACGTGCACGTAGAACCAATCCAGTGACTGTTTCTTTAGCGACCTGAAAGACACAACAGCATGTTCACGACAGACAATCCAAGCCCCGTGGACACTGCATTAGGTACACTTCCAATACAAGCGGAATAATACCGGCCATTAAATTAGCAGCATGTTTACTGTATTGCATTGCTTGTAGATTGCAGCAACTTCATTAGTTTTTCGACATCCTGAATTATATTTCTTGCCAGAGAGTAGCTATAAATTAAGTACAAATATTTTGAGAAATAATATACATTTATAAAATCAAAATGTAAAGAAAAAAATATATATTGCTGCCATCGGGCAGAACCCTCACATCTCCAAAACCATCACTTTTCTGGAAACCGTAAAAGGAGCATCTTTGTTGAGATATTTACAAGAAAATAAGACATTTTTTTTACTGTGTGTGTATTTATTTATTTATAAAATGGTACCAAATTATTTATCAAAAAAAAAAAAAAAAAATTCAAGAATGCCTAAGCGAAATGCAGCTGGTCCCCCAAAAATTGTAAAAAGGGGAAGCATCAAGAATATTGCACACAAAAATGAAATAAACAATCAATCCTACAAAACAATTTCTTTTTATTGTTTTCCAGTATACAATGAACACGCTTGAGCCAATTTGAAAAAAAAAATTAACATAGTGGATTTTTTTTTCTTTGCACGAATTTGATTTCTTTTCAAACTTAAAAACTTTACGAAGGCTGCATTGTTTTTCAGCTCGTGATAAAAACATTGCAAATGTATCATTTAAACATATATAAAATCGTCCGTGAATGTACATGCAATAAACACCACAACAGAAAACAAATCATGCTGTTCACTGTTACTGTTGGTTGTAATAGGTTTAAAATCCATCTCTCCAGCAGAGGCCAAAGACCGTATTAATGCGCGCTGGCGCCGCACGCACGCGCGGACACAGTGCCAGTGTCAAGAGTCATCGCTTACCTGCTCTTCTGGCAGGCGCAGCAGAGCCAGGCTTTGTCGGCCTTGCTGTAGATTCTGCAGGCCTTGCACACGTTGTACAGGCAGTCGCGACACCGGCGCTTGGGGTTCAGCAGGAAGCTGAAGGGCGCGCAGCAGCGGATGCAGCAGCGCTGGTTGAAGCAACGCTGGCGTGACAGCAGCAGGCAGCGACTGCCCTCCTCGTCCAGCGCCTGCTTCAGCTCGCTGGGGGTGGGGTGGGGGAGCACAGGATGGATTTGCAGGAAAGTAGAGTTTGGGGGGGCCGAGCGGATGGATGCGTGCGGTGTTCAAGTTCAGCATCAACAGATCATGTAGTGTCACTTCTCCCGTGTGACGCAATTCGGCCAATCAAATGAGTTTATCCAGAGCAGCTTTGCGTGAGGCAGGGAAGCAGTGTTAAAGTTCAGCATGAATAGATAATGTCATGCATTGTAACTCCTCTCAGGTGACACGACTCGGCCAATCGAATGGTTTTGCGGGTGTGCGAGGCGGACGAGCCGTACTCAAGTCTAGCGTCAACAGATAATGGCCTCCAACGTAACTCCTTTAACAGGAATCGTCCAATGAAATGGGTACATTAAAAGGAAGTTTGCGAGTGGGTGTTTGCAAGGCAGGCAAGCGGTGATCAAAGTCAGTCTTGACACGACCCGGCCAATTAAATGGTCTTGCAAGTGGAACGAGTAGGTGTGCGCGAGGCAAGCGAAGCGGTGTTCGAGTTTAGAATTAACAGATAATGTCGTGCAACGTAACTTGTTTCGTACAACACATATCGACCAATCAAATGTGTTTATTAAGAGCTGGTTTGTGAGTGGAGTGAGCGGGTGTGTGCAAGGCAGGTAAGCGGTGTTCAAATTCAGTGTCATCAAAAAAATATAGTGTCTTGTAACTCCTCATACGTGATACAAATTGACCAATCAGTTGGGCTCATTGAGAGCAACTTTTGAGAGTGGAACGAGTGGGTGTGTGCGAGGCAGGCAAGCGGTGGTGAAAGTTCTAAAATTTGCATTGTGTCTGATGTCCATCGGGGGGCAGCCTTTAGTGAAGTGTGGGACACCTATGGTTTGTGGTGATGAGGAAAGAACAGGAAAGGGCTGTGGCTTCCTTTATGCTGATTCCAGCGCTTGGCCTAATCTTGACAAGGCCTGGAATGCAAACAGAGCCCAGCGCTAATAGCAGCAGAGCAACAATTAGGATTCTGTCAGAATCCCCCCTCGCCTTTTAATACGCTCAACTGCGCCAATGAGTAAATGACTGAAGAAAGACGGCAGCACTGCAAGGACTACAAGATACGCATCTTTTAGAAATTCAATTTTCTTATATGAAAATTAAAAATTGTGTGCTATTTATTTCTGTATTTATTTTACCCCCAAATGGTTCCCTGCCCTATAAAATTCTAAAAACATATATGCTATATATTTTTTAAATTTTCTTTTCAAGGTATATTATTTCTATTTGCTTATTGTCTGAGAATTAAAAAAAAAACAAGAATCAAAATTTGCAATACATATATATATATATATATATATATTTTTTTTTTTTACAAAAGACATTTGCCATAAATATGAAATTTACATTGACTTCATAAACGTTTTTTTTTTCTGATTGGCTTGGAGAAATCGCATATAATAAGAAATACTAGTGAGGTGTGTGGCAACCATTTTGGGTCAATTTGAAGTGAGCCCAAAATAGTTCCTGTAAAATGGCGCAAATGGATTTCAACATGTTGTTACGTACGCAGGTGGGAGAACGTACGGGGAGGTGCGATGTGCTCACCTGAGACGCTCCTCCTCTTTCTTGCGCAGCCTCATGTCGCGCTGCACCACCTGTAGCACGTGCTCGGCCTCGTCGTCGCTCAGGCCGGACAGGTCCAACTTGCGCCCCATCGCGGACGCGCTCAAACGTTCGCTCAGCCCGCTGTCGTCATCTCAAAAACGTGCAACCTGGGAACAAAAATGAAAGCTTGATATCGAAAAGTCATACTTTCTTACGTCGCGTACACATCCTGTTAAAATAAACAAAATGCCGTAAATATGAAATTTACAAATATAAATGGATGAAAAACTATTTAAAAAATAAGCTAACTAAAAACAGTTAACACAAATAAGGAAAATAAGTTTATGATTAAAGTGAAAAAAATCATTAAAATTAAACAAATAAAAAATATAGATTTTTTTTTAAAGGATAGGCTTCAAATAAAACATGCAAATTACAATAATAGATGCGAAATACAAATTTGAAAACAGTTAAAGATGCCCCGCGCACAACTACTTGCTCCACGTGCAAGGCTACTTTGAATAAACTCTTTTTAAAAATTTTAGAAATTCTAATAAAATAAACAACATGAAAATAAAATATATACATTAAAATTAAAAATGTAAATTAAAGAAAATAAAATAGCTCAAAACAGAATTATACAAATTTAAATCTAAAAATATAAACTAATGCATCAATTATTTAAAATAAAACAAAGTTATTGGAAAAGAAAAACAAACAAAACTAAAATAAATAAATAAACCAAACATATTTAAAAAATAAATAGTAAATTCAAGTGGAAAATAAATTAAAAATACAATTATAATTAATCAAAATATTTAGAATTTTCAAAGAAGAAAATAAAACAACATAGAAAACTATATACTAAACTAAAATTAAAGGATGAATAAAATATAATAATACAAATATAAATAATAGAATGAAGATAAATACAAAGAAATGTATTTGATTAGAATACAAAAATAAATGGGGAAAATATATTTGTTCTGCAATAAATACATTTAAATACGATAATACAAAAAGGGCAGTGTTCATGTTTCCTTTCTTGTTTGGTGGTATAAATAGTTGGGTTGACAAATATATGTGCATGCATATAGTTAATTAGTTGCTGAAACATGGACAAATGTCATCAGTGAATGTTTTTAACACAAAATGTAACTATAATCTTATATAATATCATCTAACTAAAAATCGAAATTAAAAAAGTGTAACACGTCGTGGCCAGCATTTAAGTTGTCAATGCATCTTAAATACATACATTCTGGGATATTTTTAGAAGGTACAACAAGTGGTGCGATGTAGATAGTCCCACAAGCAAAATGTGCATCGACTTACCGATTCGCTAGTCAGAACGGAGAAGATTATGAATCTTTTTGTTTAATCTTTTGTGAAGCTATAGGCATGTAAAGTGCCCTGTGTTGAAAAGTGTTTTTCCGCTTATGAGAAAGTGTAGCACAGTGTGAGTTGAGGCCCGCCTTGCTTCTCTAATCCCTTTCCAGGAAAAAAAAGAAAAGAAAATGAGGATAAGCTTCCCTCACCTAAATCACTTTGCACAATGAAGTAGCAGGAACAAGGTGATGATGTAAACTACGACGCGGTACAAATTTTAGGAGTAGACAATAGTCTTTACATAACCGCCAGCTTGTTTTGTCTGGTGCGGTGCAGTGAATCGGTGACCATTGTACGAGGGCCGTACCACACGTACTACAAAGAAAATGTGATGCGTGAGGTTTTACTAACAGTTCCTCTTGAGGTTTTATTTTTGTTTTGTTTTTTCGAATTGGACAGCAGGCCGCATATGGCCCACGGACCGCGGGTTCCCCACCTCTGCGCTCATCCCTCCAGGTCAAAGACACGTGAACAGAACTCAACAACACACAGGTTCTGGAAGTACAACTAAATAATGAGGAAAAAATCACATTAACACATTCACTGCCATTGACGGCTTTAGAAGTCAAATATCCATGTTAACTGGGAAGGCTGGCAGTGAATGTTTTAATGATCAATTCTAAATCAGTGTATCTCAAATTGTGGTACATTTGCTGGCTCCCTCGAGTGGTATAAAAAATAATTACTGCCTAAGTACAGCTCAGTTGGATAAAACTTTTAAGTTCAATACTTCCCTTCATGTTTAAGAATTGCTTTTTTAGCCATTTATCCAGGTACAATTTTTATCAAAGATTTCTGTGCAATACATTTTAATTGAATATTTTTAGTGCATTGTTTTAATTTCTCTTTGAATTCAATCATAGTGTTAATGTTCTAACTGTGCATAATATTTCAGTGGCTTTCAATAATATATACTATAGAAAGCAAAAGCATGGCGAGTCTCTGTGGCCGAAATGCATGGCCGATCGATTATTGGCAACACTCTCAAAACATCCCATAATCTCTTCTTTATTGTCACCCGTTTCATTTCTCTGTAGCAATCTGCTTCTTCAATGATGATGGTGCCATGTTTTTGTGGTTCTATGAAAAGTACAGTATCTTGTATGTGGAGCCTCAAAACCTGATACAGGGTTGCAGTTTTTCCGTAGCAGCGTGTCGGTAGAATCGTGGTGCGCGGTCGCTCGGTGTGTAGCAAAGTCGCCAACTGTAATTTTTTTCGTGATGTTCCGCTTCACTTGCTTTCGACCGCGTCGCTTGGTGTGTGACGGGCCTCGGGCCGACTCGGCCATTTTAATATTGGTCCCAATCGTAGTAGAGCTAAGTAGAAGGCGCTATGCAAATGATAATTTGTATTATTTATAAATGTAAATTTTTGCAATTGTTGAAATGGTTCTTCCACCTTGATAGTGATGGCATTTTTTTTTAGTTAACTAAAATGGTTCCTTGTCTTGTAAAGTTATGATTTAAAAAAATATATATATATATATACGCACAATATAAAATGAAAACAAAAAAAACTTTCAAGACATTCATGACTTTGTAAATCTTAATTCATCACGTAATTCTTCAGCATGTGGCGTCCATTTTGGTTTGATCTGATGTTACTAAATGCGGTTTCTTGTCTTTTTACAGCGCAACAGACAACAGAGGCAAAAATAAAGCACATCACAGAACACAAACAAATATTTTGTTTACATGTCAACCCTCTCATGTTAACCCAATTGGGACTTTGAAAAAAAAGTTTTGTAAACAGGCAGCGGCTCATTAGGAAGCCAGAGGGAAGACGCCATTTTAGATGTCTCGTACTTTGGGTAAACAAATTAAACGCTTTCGCTTTGCTGATGTGTGGACGTGCGATTTGTCTACCTACGTGCGCGTATAAAAACTGACTGCATCGGTCAGCTGCTTGAAAAGGCCAGCATGGACACACGAGTGCTGGCGCTGCTGTTGTGCGTGCAGCTGCTGCTGTTGTCGGCCACGCAGTCGAGCATCGTGACGCCTCCGCGGCAGTCGGTATGTACGTACGTGCGACAGGGGCCGTGTGATGATTTCCAAACGCAACAACATCAAAGGTCATTTCGTATCTTTTTTGTATTTCTTCACAAACATTACAATTTGTTTTTTCAAGGATAAGCGGTAAAGAAAATGGATGGATGGATGGATGGATGGAAGATACAACCTTTTACTCTAAAATGCACATTTTGCTCTGAAACTTTTTTTTTTTTAAATTTCTAACATATTTGTTACCAAACATATAAAACGATATATTTTATTCGTTGATAATATTTGAACTTTTTCCTCAAAATAAGACAAAAAAAAGTTTGTGGCCAAACCATCAGCTGTGCTACACGTTGTTTAAATGTTGATTCACAGCAAAAGAGGAATGGATTGGATTTGTAAAACTAACAAAATATCAACAACCAACAAAAAAAAAATATTCATTTAAAAAATAATATAATCAAAATGCTTTCAAAAAAGGGGAATGATTGTATTTGTTTTCTCTCTATTTTTTTTTAAATAACCTTTGAATAAAATGTTTTATGCCACTTATGCCCTATCACGGTAATGGTTATTGTGTTGTAGGGGAGAGAGAGGCCAAGGAAGAGGTTCAGAAAACCTTCCTCCAACTGCAGCTGGAGACCTGGAGCGTGTGGCTTGCCGCGCATGACGGTGATCATTGTTATTCATCACCAATTTGCCCTCTGTTGATAAAGCTAACTGTGCTATCTGTCTGTTTCCCAAGGGGGGTCCAGGTCCTCCTCAACCACCTCCACGTCCACCTCCACCACCGCCTCCTCCTCCTCGTCCTACTCCGTATGCATGTTTCGGCTAGACGCTGGTCAATCAATGCTTTTGATCATCTTTTCAAAATCTTGCATTCAATCTGTCACTTGCACCGAAACAGAATAATTTGCAATTGTAATCAAATAACTGTCACATACATATTTGTATCACCTTGAAGCATGTATGGAAAGTTATGGCCCATTATAATGACCTGTGCTTGGATGCTGGGCTCATCATGCCAACTCACAAACTGGTTGTGTTGTTGTCATCAGATGAGGATGTATTGACCAAGTGATCGCAGATGTGGAAAGTCGCCGACACCTTTAATACGATTTCGTTCATGGTGTGTTTTGACTTGTGGATTTTTGACATTGTTGTTAGCTGAAGGTAAATGCCACCAAAAATGGTGGCTATAGACTTAATGTGATAGACATACCGTCCCATCTTTTGTAGAGTCATAAAGAGGAAGATGTTTCTTGTCGTTGCATCACAGGTGGAGAAAGACGACAAGGAGCTTGTTTACCTCCTTGTGCTGTTGTGTCATTCATGGTGCCACTTCCTCTTGTGTGTTTCTGTAAATACATGCAATTTCTTGGAAGGCGTCAAAACACAACATAGTTTGTTTACTACACAGGTCCATGTTTTTATTGATTGTATTATTATGTTATACATGTTGCTTAAATTTGATTTATTGTCCTTTGTCAACAGCGATGCGCCAAACTTTCCATTAAGTGTAAATATACTGTATTTAGCATGAAGAGACAATATCACAGGGCTTAAAATTGTGCCTTGAGGAATGCCAGTGAGACGGTAGTGAACCATGCAGTTAATACACAAAGTGTAATATATAACATAAACAGTCGTAATCTTGCAAGAATAACCTATTTTCTCCAGAATAAAGTATTGTTTTAAGATTATGATTGTTACGATTTTTTCCTACTCCCTCTCCCTAAAAAAATTACAACTTTTTCCTAAAAAAATATTTAAAAAATGTTTCCACAAACAACTTTTTTCTTGAAAATCATCAAAAATATAAGTTTTTCCTAAAAAACATACACTTCTTTACAATATACTTTTTTAGGAAAATATAAAACTTTTCTCAAATATAAAAAAATATCTTCAAAAATATTTTAACTTCCCTCAAAAACAGAGAAATGCATTTCCCCTCGAAATGCATTTAAAAAAAATATATATTTTCTAAAAATCCCCCTAACACACAAAATTCACCCCCCCCCCCCCCCCCCCCCCACACACACACACACACTCTAAGATATACAACTTATTGCTTTGGCACGTTTGGACTTTGACTTAGGGTACCCAAGGGTTATGTACATTACTATATGTAGTTTACATTTATAATACTTTCAACATTCTCAACCATTAATGAGCATTTTTGGTGGTTTCCTTGTTGACCGTTTCCTCTTATTGGAAATATCCTCTAATGTGAAATCTTGATGTGACGTCTGTTGCGGTGTGATGTGAGCAAACGTGGACTAACAGGAAGTTGTTACTGCTGCCTTTTGCTTCTGATGGGAAATGTGTGTTTGTTTTGGTTGTTGGGTATCTATATATAAGGAGCTCTGTGGCGTTCCGGCTACGTGGCCCTCCATATACCATGGACAAAAGCGTGCTAGTGCTCCTGTTGTGTCTGCAGGCCTTCCTGCTCATCATTGCGTTGGATTCAGCCGACGCCGCCACTTGGTTGACGGACAAACGGCAACTAAATCTGGTGAGAAGCTCGTCTTTGGTGCTTGAACATTTCAGTGAATTACAACTTAACATATAGGTAATAATTATTTTTGTCTTGTTTAATAGGGAAGAACTACATCAAAAAGAATACCAAAGTATTACTATAATCGATACTGTTACCTGAGACCAGGAGCATGCTCTCTTTTAGTAAGGGTATGAACACATTCTTTAAGTTGTCTTGTACCAAGGAATATTCGAGCCACACTAAAAAGAGAAAAATAATGATTATCCAACGAAATAAAAATCTGAATCTTACACAAAAAAAATGTCATTTTCAAGAAAAAAGTTTTTTGGCATGTTTTTGAGAAGTTTGTGGGAAAAAAAATCATATTTCTGAGGAAAAAGCTATTATGTTCCTAAGAAGTTGTAGATTTGAGCAAAAAAAAGTAGGATACTTTCAATAAAAAGGCAGTATATTTTCGAGATAAAAAGTAATATTTTCGAGAAAAGAAGCCACAATCTTACAAGTATTAAGACGTATAATTTTAATGAAAAAGTCAAAACCCTATGAGAATAAAGTCGTTTAGTAAATAAAAAGCTATTTTAATATTTTAAGGAAAAAAGTTGATTTGAGAAAAAAATAAGATTCTATGTTTGGTTTTTTTTTTACTCAAAAATATTGTACATTTTTCTTGAACCAAAAAAAAAAAAATTAATAAAAAAAAAAAAAGAAATATTGTACATTTTTCTTGAACCAATTCCCCCCACCCTCCTCACCCCTTTTTGGAAAAAAATACTTTTTTTAGCATGGAAAACAACGTAAGATGACAACTTCAATCTTTTACTGTAATTATTTACTTTCATGTTCAGTGTGGCTCTAAAATTCCATATTTTCAAAACTTTTTGGGCGGAAAAACTGATTTATATTTAACCCTTTGTTGCTTTGTCTCTAGCCCCCGCCAAAGAAGGATGGACTCGAAACCCAATTGGCAAAAACCAAGATTAACTTGGCATGATGATGCGAGGAAACCAAGTTCTGCTTTTGTCTCTGCTTTCTGGAGCTGGCTTTTCAGTGATGGTGATGTCATGCTGTGGAGGAGTGCAAATGTTCATCAAGTATGATAATATCCTATAAAGCTATAAAGTATATAATCATGTGATGCGCTGCTGATTAAACACATATGGAACAAGCACTCATGGTGGCTCTGAAGTTATTTTTTTCAAACAAGACAGAATGATGGGAAGTGAATGGAGTGAGGAAAATATATTTCTCAAAAATATAAAGCCTTATTGGAAATACAGTATGAGACTTTTCCTCCCCCTCCAAAAATATGAAAATATATTTATGTCCTAAAAAATAGTGGACTTCTAAAACTATACAGGGTTGTTTTTCTTTTTACTAAAAGAAAATATATAGCTTTTTTTCTTCTTCTTAAGAATATACAACTATTTTTCAACAATAGTAAATTTTTTGGAAATGGAAGACCTTTTCCCTGGAAATTATTTTTTTTTTTTTTTTTGCAAAGATGCACATTTTTATCCCGTCAAATATATGGGACTTTTCTAAAAATAGACTATTTTCAAAACTACAGGTTTTCCTTGAACAAATACGTCTCAGAAACATACGACTTTATTGAAATCGTAACTCCCCGCCCCCTCAATATATATTTTTTTTCAAAATGCAATTAACAAAGCCACTTTTCCCCTCAAAAAATTGACGACTTTTTCCTAAAAAGTATTTGAAAAAAAACCCTACAAAAATATTTAACATTTTTTTTTTCTAAAAAATATAGAAATTTACATGCAGACTGATTAAATGAATGGAGTGAGGTTCTGCAATCCTGGAAAAGTTAGCATTGTGCTATGCCTGCATATGTTTAAATTTGAAGGCAAGCAAAGTGAGATTTCAACCATTTATTGAAAACATTTACAAAAAATGTGCAAAAAAACAAAGAATTCTTGCAATCAACAACTCAACTGACCCTTGAGATCAAAACTATTGGCAATTAAATGACAAATAAGGCAGATTCAGCAACAATCAAAGAAACAAACAAAGATTGCATTTTAAATTACCGGTAGTTAAAATTATTATTCAAATATAAAACTTAAGACAACATCAAACAAAAACACCAAGCCCTAAAACGGCAGTGTAACAATATTTTTGGGATTCATGGCACTTTAAACGCAACATAATAAAGAGCCAAACACAAACGATGTGAACTAGCGACATTTCCCGCATCGCTAAAAATAATTTAAATACTGTTGCACTTCCGAACGTTGTAGCCCTTTTTACCCTGTAAACTTTCAACGTGTGAATGGAGTTGCAGAAACGTCATGAATAACTTCCTCAAAGTCCAAAACGAGTCAAGGGCAAGGACGAGGGAACGGAGGAGTACTCCCTGACTTTCAGCCTGTTAGTAGTTGAGGACCTCCACGTCAAACAGGTCACACACGCCGCTGCTGTCGTCCAGGATGAAGCTGTAGTCCATGCCTGACAAGTCATCACACAACATTGGAGACTTTGAATTAATATATATATATATGACTCAGAAGTCATAATGTCACTATGAGACACCAGTGCAAGAGAAAATGTGTACATTTTCACAAAATTTTATTATTTTTTTTAAGTTATACATTCTAGGAAAAAATTGTGTATATTTGAGGAAAAAAAAGTTTCGAAAAAAAGTAAAATCATAATTTTAAAACAAATAAATAAAATCAATGTAATGAGAAAAAGTTTAAGAAAAACGTTTTTATTTTAAGTTATATATAAGATAATTTTACAAGAAACAACTCAGGTATAAAAGAATTTCAAAAAAATGTACTTTAAAAAAAAAAAAAAGCTTGTGAATAAAGAACTATTTTTTTTTTTAGAAAAAAAGGGTATATTTTAGAGAAACGCTTTTGTTTTTCTGAACTAAAGTTAGACTTGAGAGAATGTAATTTTTTAGCAAAGACCTTGTAGAATGAAAGTTGGATATTTAAAAAATAAATAAATAAATAAATAAAATACATTTTTTTTTTTAATTTTATGACAATAAGTTTAAAAAAAAGTATTTTCAAGAAAGTCCAAGTTAAACTTTCGAGAGGAAAAACTCAGAATTTTATTTTTTAGGAAAAACAGCTAGATATTTAAGAAAAATAATTTGGAGAAAAAAGTCATTTTCAATCAAAACAATTTGAAAAGTCAGAAATTGTCAAGAAAAACAGATGAGAAAAAAAATCTTCCACTTTAAAGAAAGCTCTTACAAGAATAAAGTATATTTCTAGAAAAAAGTTGTGTACATTCAAGGAAAAAAAACAGAAGAGAAAAATTTGTCTAATTGTAAGTGTTCTTGGGAAAAAGCCTATTTTAATAGAAAAAAATCTTTGCAAGGATCTTTTACAAAAAACTAAACTTTTATTATATTATAATATATATGTATATAATTTTAAGAACTAGAAAAAGAAACAAATTCAAGAAAAATCTTACAAGAATAAACAACTATTCTCATAAGATTAATTTTTACTTGTAAATATGTAACTTCTTTCTTGTAAGATTGAGAATTTTTTTCCTCAAAAATAAATCCAACTTTATTCTCTACAATATTTCTTAAAAATATACAACCTGTTGTTTTTTTTTTTTTTCCATTGAAATTATTTTCTCAAAATATACCCTAGAAGTTCTCCAAAGTATAAAAACAAATTTCTTGACCATATACAACTTTACTTTAGCAGGATTGCAATCTCACGGGGTGATTTTGCTACTTTTTAGGGTGGCCCCCTAAGACTCCTTCGTCGTCTTGCAAAGTTTTCAAAGCACACAAAACTCAGTCTTTAAGAAGCTTACCATCAGTAGACATCAGCTCCTCGATAAAGTCAACAGCTTCTAAAAGAAAGTATGAAAACATGTTTTTGTGACTATGTATATTTCCAAACATTATGAATAGACTGCTTGATTGAGGTTTATGTTTTTACATCATCCTTTATCCTAACCAAATAAAGATGTCTATACCGTCTTTCTCCTCCTTCATGTGCTCCCCGATGCTGTTGTGCCTCAGCAGGCTGCTCATGTCCAGCACAGACTGGAACTGTGGGCCGGCCAGGTCCATCTGCTCCAGCTCCAACACAGTCACCGGCTGATCGGGAAGTCCTGCAGGAGAAAAGGCGAGATACGTTACATTGCAGAGCCTTAAATGGAGGACAGAGGTGCTAAGTTATTATTTCAGCAGCAAGGCAGCGCAGTAAAAGGCGTCAAATGTTGCTGCATACTTTGAATTTAAAAGCGTGCCCCACTCTTGTGGGCAAATATAACAATAAAGACTGAGCGTCAATAGTCCACATTGAAATGTTAACATAAGGGATTGCATTTGTTTATGTTCAGATAAATCTGAGCTCAAAAATGCTATCATCAACATTTTTGGGTCACCAGGAACAAAAGTGTTGCACTCTCTGTTGTTTTGCTATTTTAGGATGATTTAAGGAACATAGATGACAATTCCAAAACAATATTTGACCTGTAGTCATTCAACACAGTCCAAATGGCCTGAAAACTAAACAAAAAACAAAACACAAACGGTACTAAATGTCTTTACAATCTCTTAAGGGTTCTTATTAGAGGGAGGGGAAAATAGCATTCTTGTGCTGCATAACCACGTATTCTTACTATTCTGGTTACCCCGTAAATGAACCCCCCCCCCCCACACACACACACACAGTTCTTACCCACACGTGCAAGTGTGGACTCTGGCCTCAGCACTCCATCGTGTTCCGGCAGCACCATCTGCTGATCCGGGCTGAGCGAATCCTGGCTGCAGAACGACGAAGCAGTGGTGCTGGAACCTGACGAGTAGGCGGGCGTGGGGAAGGGCAGCCAGTGCGAGCCAGGCGACAGCGCGAGAGGCGGTGTGAGCAGAGGGCAGGTCATGTCGGTGGGGGGCACAGGGAAGACCACGGGCGCACTGCAGTCAGAGTCCCGGTTGATGAGCGTGACCTTGATGGGAGCCACATTGCTGCGCAGGTTCACCTGGTACTTCTTGTGACCGGTCTGGCCCTATGAGGACAAAAGAAGATATAAAAAAAATATTAAAAAAAGAACAAAAGTTGTCTATTTTCAAGGGGGAAAAAAATATTCTGTGGAGAATTTAAAAAATAATAAAAAATTTTTTGGGGTTGATGAAAAAAGTTGTATATTTACAGGTAAAGGCGCAATGTTACAAGTGTTTAATTGACGAAGCTGCATTTTTTCTTCAGCCACACAATTGAATTTTTACCCTTGTTAAATTTCAACTTTAACCTCACAAGATTACATTTTCTCCTAAAAAAATTATACATCTTTTTTTCTCCCAAAAACACTTTTTTTCTAGAAAAATACAACTTTACTTTCGTAAGATTACTTTTTTTTTTTTTTTTAAACTGGAAAATATAATTTTTTTTCGTTCGTGACTTTTTCCTGAAAAAAGGAACATTTAAAATATATAAATATTCTTGAAAATACTTGTTTTTTTCTACGTTTTTTTCCCTTCAAAATATACAAAACAAATATTTAAAATTTACAATTACTTTCTCCAAAATGTAAAACTTTCTTGTAAGATTGCAACTTTTCTTAGTCTTATTTTGTTCTTGAATTTGTTTTTAAAAAGATAGTTATTATTATTTATTTATTTTTGTACAAATTTTAACTTGAACTTTCCTTGTGATTTTTTCCCCCTCCAAAATCTACAAAAAAAAAAGCACTGAAAATATTCAGCAATTTTCTTGAAAAGTAACTCTTTTAAACATGAAAAATGGACTATCTTAAAAATGTTCAACTTTGTTTTCTCAAAAATATTTTTTAAAAAAAGTTGGATATTACTGTTTTTTTTTTTTTAAAGAATAATACAACCACCTTACTTTTACAACATTTTTTTTGCAAGTTTGTAACTTGAAAAAAATATGAATAGTCTCCAAACAAATACCTTTTCTATACTATAAAATTTTATTTTTGAAAATGTCTTTTTTAGAGAGGGATGGTAACTTTTTATCCTCCAAAAAACGATTTACCAGATTTTCTTTTTTCTGGGAAAATATATGACTTTATTCCCTGAAGATTACGCTTTTGCAGTGTAATTATCATTTTTTTCTTTCCGGTGTGGGCCCCAATACTTCTTGCAGTGTTTCGCTACCTTCTCTGGTAGCAGCACCTCCAGCTGCGTACCAGACGGCGCCACAACAGCGAGGAGAGTGTCGCCGCTGAAGGCATTGCAGATGTCTTCATGAGTCACAAATTTATAAGTGGGGGAGCGTTAAGCAAAGAGGATTACAAACGACTGTGGGGGTGGCAGAGGGTGTACGGGGGACAATAAACACACACAGAGTCAATAAACCAGAAAAACAAGACCGAGAGCAATTTGGGATTAGCCTGCCTGACAATAGCAATTACATTGATAATCCGCTCCTCAGTGCGTTTTCTCTGTTCTTTGTTAAGAGGATCAAAATGGGATTTTTGTTTTGAGATTGAAATGAATGAGTCGATAGTCCCAAGAAGGACGTGCGTGACTTCGTCTCAATGTTCACTGACAAGCAGACAAAATCAATTAATAGACTCTTCCTAGAAAAACTGCCGACTAATTCACAACTCCATTTCTTGTACCAAAACATGCACAAGTGCCCCTTTTTTTATTATTATAATTGTTTTCCCCCTCGGGCAACCCACAGGAGCACATGCAAATACCACACTGAGCCGGGGTTCAAACATAGAACCTTAGAACTGTTAAGCAGACGTGTCAAACATTTATTCGCTGCAGTCTTGTACATTGCCAACCGTGCAAGGATATTTGCTTGTGGCAGGATCACGGTTCAAGCATTCGTTGCTCTCCTGCAGCCATGTCTTCTGCCTGTCCAACTCTTTCTCTTGGGCCTCCAGCTCAGAAATTTGGGCTTGCAGAACTCTCACCTGGTCAAGAACTTCCTGGGTCTGACTTCTCCTGTTCTCACCCCTGTGAGAGAGCCATAAGGAAGGAAAAGAAGCTTTTATACCAGTGGTCCCCCAACCTTTTTTCCACCACGGACCAGTTCATGCTAGCACAGAGTATGTTTTGCGGACCAGCAACCATTTGACGGGGTGGGGTGCTGACGAACTTTCCCGATCTGATGCTAATCAACGGGGCGGGCTTTTGTTGTGCGCTTTTTGGGGGGAAGCACAGCCCAGTACCAAATGGCCCACTACAATGTATTTAATCAGAGTACTGGCAGTCACATTACAAGGTAAATAAATGCATATAGCATACAGTATTTACTGTACTCCCACCAACAGCGGCCAATAGCTTCCTGCAACTCAAACATGGAAGCACACAACATTGTCGATGTTCATGAAGCCATCTTCACGTAACGCAAGATCGTCTTTAACGCTGTGCAGGGAACTCGTTTACTGTAGGATGTCTGTAAACATTATACTGAGCGCTTATTCTGTGATGTGGGGGTTTGTTATGAGCAATTTTTCTTCGCCAATCTGTTTACAAAACAGTTAGGGCTTAACCTTAAACTTGAAATATATCCAATCTCCTTTTGTTCGTGACCAAAACTGAGTGTGGCCGAACCATATAGTCCTTCATTGTGACATTAATTAGGAAAATAATAACGTCAAAGAAGTGACTGACCGTGCTGTGTATTGGCATAATGTGTTAAACAAGTCATTCACCACAATAAATATGAATAGGAATAGAGTTTCACACCACAGTGTAGTTAGTTACCAGATAGGCTATCAGCTGGCCAAGCTTCTTCTATTTTTTCTTCTACTTCTCTCTCCACTTTGTATTTTCCGGCAGTATGGATGCCCTGTTCCACCGTGCTGCCTTAAAGGTCAGTCTTGGTACTACGACAGACATCGTTGTGTGTAATTTGATGCGTTGGTCGTCCAAAGTACACCACACACTATCAGAGCAGTAAGAACACGTACCATTGTTTTCATGTGTGAGGTTGATCACATTTTTTAAATCTGTATTCCCCACCCCACCCACGTAATTCGGGTCTATTATAGGCATAATTTATACTTGCGTAAATAAGGTAACTTATATGAAAAAGTTAAAAAAAAGAATTTTTTTTTTTCAAACCTCCACTGGATAATATTTTTGTTTTTCTTCTCAATCAAGCCAATCCCTTCCAGCACATTGGTGATGTCGTATATTCGTCTTTTCTGCTTCACTGCCAAGCTGTCTGCGGCCTGTTGATTTAAACACAAGTGTCAATAAAAATGTAGCTGGCAGCATTTTAACAAGACGCTGTCGCATCACCCTACCCCGACCCCCTAAGACTACCTGGCAAATACTGCCTGGGGTGGGGGAAATCAAAGAAAGCTTGTGGTGCTGAAAGAGAGGATTTGCCAAATTAAGCTGCACAAACCTAAAATGAAACCTGTTGGCAGGAGTGTGTGTGTGTGTGTGTGTGTGTGTGGAGAGGGAGGAGTGTAGTAGTCTCAGGTGCCTGTGGTGTAAACATTAGCAAACTTTGGCGCTCAAGAAGCGAGGGAAAACTAACAAGAATTGATGCACAATAAAGGGTAGCACATTTAACACCCTCCTATGAATACAAGGGTGAGGTTGAGGTCATTATTTTTTTTGTTCATGGTGTCACGTTGCTCTGCAAATACACCTCAATAAATCGTTGGAAATGTTTGTAATAGGCGGCACGTTGAACGACTGGTTAGCACATTCGCCTCACAGTTCTGAGGACCGGGGTTCAAATCCCGGCCCCGCCTGTGTGGAGTTTCCATGTTCTCCCCGCGCCTGCGTGGGTTTTCTCCGGGCACTCCGGTTTCCTCCCACATCCCAAAAACATGTGTGGTAGGTTGATTGAAGACTCTAAATTGCCCGTAGATGGGAATGTGAGTGCGAATGGTTGTTTGTTTATATGTGCCCTGTGATTGGCTGGCGACCAGTTCAGGGTGTAACCCGCCTCTTGCCCGAAGATGGCTTGAATAGGCTCCAGGACGCCCGCGACCCTAGTGAGGATAAGCGTTAAAGAAAATGGATGTATGGATGTTTGTAATACAAAACTGTAAATAATCTTTAAACAGTGCAAATCTACACATGACAACCAAATGCCCATTCATCCATATCCTTTTGCGCCTGTCCTCATTATGCCGACGGTAGAGCGGAGTCGATGTGAGCTGACTTTGGGGCAGGGTACATCCTGGACTGGTCGCCAGTCAACCGCAGGACACATTGAACCAAACAAACATTCACACTCACTTTCATACCAGTGGACAATTTAGAGTCTTCAATAATCCCAACATGCATGTTTTGGGGAAGTGAGAGGAAGCCTGAGCACCAGGAGAACACGCCAACTCCACACAGGAGTGTCTGATCCGAGAAAAGACCCCAAAACCTCTCGAGTGTGAGGCCGACATGCTAACCACTAGTCCATTTTGCTGCCACAACCCAATACCATCCATCCATCCATCCGTCCATTTTCTCAGGTCACTGATACGCTGGAGCGTATCCCAGCTAACTGCGGGCAGGAGGCGGGGTACGCCCTGAACTGGTTGCCAGCCAATCGCAGGGCACATATAAACAAACAACCATTCGCACTCACATTCACACCTACAGACAATTCAGAGTCTTCAATTAACCTACCATGCATGTTTTTGAGATGTGGGAGGAAAACCCACGCAGGCACAGGGAGAACATGCAAACTCCACGCAGACGAGGCCGAATTTGAACTCGGGTCCTCAGAACTGTGAGGCAGATGTGCTAACCAGTTGGTCACCGTGCTGCCCAACCCAATATTAGCTAGAATAAAATATGATATGACCAGATTTAGCAATAGAATGATGAGCTCAAGCATTCAATTAATTTTAAAAATGACCAAATTCAAAACAACAAAAACAATGTTTTATACAGGAGTTTGTGGTAAATGGTCACAATTACGTATATAGCATCAGACTCAGAGAGAAGTACATTTTAAAACATTTCATTATGGCCAAATGGCCCTTGCCGACTAATAATTTTTCTTTTTGAATGGATAAACGACCATGTATTTTCAGTTCTGAAAGTTTACACGGAGTTAAATGCGTCATGTAACCTTTAAAAGGGCAACATTTAGCATGAAACTGGTCCTAGTAATGGCGGCCCTAGTACCTGACCGCAGCGGTGCACCTGCAGCCCCACAGCCCCCGCCCCCGCCCCACTTTCAATGAGTGACTGACGGCTCTTTGTTTCACATCTACTGCGAGCGGCAAGCATCGTAACTCCGGTAAAACGCATCGCGTTTTCACTCACCACTTTCAAGTCGAGGACGCCATCGTTGGCCTCCTGGAGAAGACCGACAAACTTCATGGTGAGGAGACCCAAACTTTTCTCGTGGCGAGTCGACGTCGAGCGAGCCGGCTCCGTCATCTCACACTCCATTTTTTCTTCTTCTACGGGTGTGTAGGGGAAGGTCGAATTCTTTCCGAACGTCAAACTTTAGCTCATAACCATTTCTTTTAGAATATTTCACTCCTCACTAGGCTAACGCTTTACCTGTCGGTTTTTAATGAACAGGCGTTATGGTAGCCCGCTGTTGCCATGGGAACCACTGCCCCCACCCCTCCCAGGAAAAAAAAAAAGAAAAGAAAAGTGACCCTGCCCCCCATTTCCGCCTGGGAGACCCCGTGTCGAGTTCGATCAATCTAGAAATGATAAACGTCACTTTCAAATAATCCCCCCCAAGTGAATTGGACGGAGGATTTTCAGCACAGTCATCACATCTCAATTACAAAAACAAACATTTAAGGCTCATTGAAGGGGTGGTGCTCATTTGTTTACATGGAGAGACGGGCCATGTCCTTCGTGGATGAGGTAAAAATAAATACTAAGTATTACCATTTTTAATTCATTAATTAACCAATTTTTCTTGCTCCTTTAAAATGATTTAGGGTGAATTTAATTGTAACTTGATTAAAAATGTCAAATGTACAATATGTAAATGATTTATTTTACAAATGTATTTACAAATCGATGAATGAATACAAAACAAATAAAAATAATAACATGCATTTTAATTAAGCAATTTTACAAAAAACAGCTAAATGCAAAAAAAAAAATCAAATAATAATAAAAAGAAATCACAGGACTCGACAATAAAAATGCTCAATTAAAGAACATAGACGCCATGTGTGACCCACAGTTTTGCTTTACTTTGTCCACCTCTGCGCAAAATTGTCCATAGGTGTAAATGCTTGTTTATGTATATGTGCTCTGTGATTGGCCAGCGACCAGCCCAGGGTCTACCCTGACCCACAATCCTGAGTGCTATCGAAAATAGATGGAGGGATGTTTCTGGCTTGCTTGCCTTACCCGAGGTAAAAGTTTGGCATTTTCCCCCCCCCCATCACTCTTCCAAACATTTTTTATATCTAATATTTGTGTGATTGTTTTTTTGAGTTTGGGATGATTCTGGTAATGTAATTACATTTTTTGCAGATTTGGAAAAAGGACTCACTCAAAACAATTATTAAAAAATAATTTAATGAATCAAAACTGGATTAAAAAGAAAAAAAATATATATTTTTTAACCCACACATTACCGTATTTGCACCATGACATTTCAGCAGTTAAAATCGTTTAGTGCACTGGTAAGCCGTTTCATTTTCTCTTCTGTAATCCTCTTGTTGGCTTCCACCTCGAGCAGCAGCTGACGCATCTCCTCCTCCACTTCGAATACCTGAAATATTATATTGGTTGTTAAAACCATAAATATCCCACAAAATTGTTCCTAAAACACTTAAATATCATTTCAAACTCATCTTACATTTCCCTTGAAAATAAATGGCCTCCAGACTGATTTTATTTTGAAAGGAAGGGCGCACGTTTATTGTACAATTTACTGATAGCAGTTTGCAGTTTTTCCATGTGCAATGCCTAAAAAGAAAAGATATATGCTGTTGTACAGTAAACCTCCCTCCATCGCAGGGGTTACGTTCCAGAACCTCAGGGCCAAAGACGTATTTATGCGTCCAGAAGTGCGTGTGTGTTTCTCATAAATGTGACAAAGTACAACATGACGAGGTTGACGTTCATCATGTAAGAGGCCGCTGAAGAACACGAGCCCATGACTAACGTGCCATTCTGGTGAGTTTCGTCACTCACGGTGCGTGTAGATTGCTAAATACATTATTGTTTTGCTATCAAAAGCCATTCCTAAATGTTATTTTAGCTGGTTTATTGAATAAAACCAATGTTCATATGTTAGAGGTGTCACAAAAGCAACAAATATTAGCATCAAAGTTGCTGTTCTGCTTCAAAACTCTCCAGTTTAAGTGAAATGTCTGAATTTCGTAAAATGTTCGTTCCTATGTTCTACTGCTGATTACTTAAGAACAGAAAAAGGTAGAATCAAACTTTTTTTTCCTGGTGAAAGAAAGGAGTCGATTCTTTGATTTGGTAGATTCAGTGTGTATGTAATGGTAGAACCCAATATTCTGTGGGTCTTGAAAAATCAGTCAAAATGCTCTAAAATAGGACTCCAGGAGTTGTCTTTTTTGAAAATGGCTGGCATTAAATGAGTTCGGTGAAAATCTGCTAAACAGAAATACCCTTTAAAATACATTCTAAACATGTTTTTATAACAGTTACAGTACTTATTATTTTTTTAAAGGTCTTTAAACACACTTGTAAAACACTGGAAACACATTTAAACAATCTATTGAAAAAGCGCAATGGGAATAGAATAATAGAATAGAAATATTGTACAAAGAGTATTAAAAAAGAGACTAACAACTGTAACAAAAAAAAAGAGAAATACCACAAACTGAACTGCAATATAGCAGGTGTTTACTGTATATAATGAAGTATTTTATTATTGTATAAATGTTATTTATATGACAATCTTTCATTTGGATAATTTACTGCTAGCATTTTCTGTTTCATTTTAAAATGTCATTCAACCTGTTCCTGTTTACACAAAAGATAAATACTTTTTATGATTTGCGTTTTGTTCTCTTACCGTAATCAAACCGTGACCTTAAAACTGAAGTACATACAGAGCCGTGATTTTTGCTGTCAAGTTGTCAAACACATCAAATACCCAGTTGGAAGAGATGCAGATGAAAAGAAGACGAGTAATCCGTTTTCTTTTACCTTCCGATTGGCCTCTTCGATCCGATCGTGCTTGTCACGAGCCAGCTGAAGCAGCTCAGCCTGATGGGTAGCCTGGAGAGACTCCAGCTGCGTGCGAACAGCGTCGTCCATGCAGCGCAGCTTCTCCACCGCCGCTCTGAAGGACACGACACGATGGAGGTTTAATGGCGCGAGCTCCTCTTTTACGACACCTCGCCGCCCACACACCTGTGCGCCAGGGTCACTTGCTCTTTCTCTTCCAGGATCGAGCGTTCCTTGCTGTCAAAGGTGTCCTTCATGCGCTTCACTTGGCTCTCTAGTTGAGTGAGCAGCTGAGCCTTCTCCTGCCACTTTTTACTGGACTCGCTGAAACGACAAAGGAATCGCGCGACATTCTGTTGAATGAAACATGAGCAGGACATCAAGCTGTGCGTTCTTAAGGTACTACTTGTGCTTAATGAGTGTCTATATTTGTAAGTCACAGCTCTTTTTTGTTTGTTTGATGGTGCATATACGACCACACGTTTCTTGTTTTGGACTCTCCAAAAATGACCGGGGAATGCAGTGCATCGCAACCATGGCTCGCCTTTCCCACATGCGAGGGCATTACAGTAAGTATATAGTAGATAGTAGATACTTTCCACAAAAAATCTGCAATGTAGCAGAACAACAACATTGTTGTTTCTAGAGGGGCAGGCAGGCTTTCACAAACCTTTTAAGCAATGCGCTCCCTTGACTTTCCAATTGAGAGGGTGCACACGCCCCCCCCCCCCCCCCCCCTCCCAAAAAAAAGACATGTTTAAAAAGAATGTTTAACGACGGCAACGATTGGAGAAAAAGTGATAGAATAATTGGGGGAAAAAAGAAAATATCAAGCATGCATAGCTGGATTGTTAATTTAGAAGAAGAATGCGAAAGGCTTTTTGGGCGCTGTCATTTCATTGTGTAATTATCCCTTTTTTGAGTTGAAAGTAATTTTTTTTTACATAAACTACTTGAATGTAACCTTTTTAGGGTAGCTAGGTTTACACTGGATGCTGGTATAATCCATTTGTAATGCGCTGTACATGTGTAATTAAACCAGACTGCCAAACCACTTATCTTACATTACACACACACAATCAGTGAAGAAGTTAAATTCAATAAATGGGAAGTGAAAAAAATGTAGCAGTTCAGGAAAATAGTTTCTTTACATTATGTTATTACTGTATGTTTTTATGCATTACAATACTGTACAGTACCACTTTTCATTTTTTTTTTTCATACATTAAATAAAATACAATCAACGGGGAAAGTTGGTTTGAGATACCACTGCTTTGAGTTTCGCAGCATGGCCACGGAACAAATTCAACTCATAAGTCACGGTACTACAGTTTTTTTCCTGTTTTGTATAACAAAATCCACGGCGTGAAAAAAAAAGTCACGGTGACTTCACCTGTGAACTTGTTTGACTTCGTCAACCTCGGCCTCCTTGTCCTCCAACTGCCGCTTCAGCTCCTCCTTGCGCACGCCGAGGTGTTCCACGCGTTCCCTCAGCTCGGACAGCCGAGACGTCTCCTCCTCGAGCTGCCGCTGGAACGTCTTCTCGGCCTGGGCCTTGTCGTCGCGTAGCCTGCGGGCCTGCTCGTCGCGCTCCTGCAGGGTCTACGGAACAGGAAGCGACAGTTACGTACCTGCTCAATGTTACCTTCACTTCCAATCACTCATCTTCCTCCACCTCTTTGAGTTTGCGAATGGTTTCCGTTTGATCCTCCATGATTTTGCTTTTGATTTTTAGGGCGTCGCTGTCCTTCTCAATCTGCTTCTTCTGTGCCTCGACCTCAGCGTCCAGCGCTTCAATCCTGGCCTCTCGGCGTCCACTTTCCTGAGCCAGAGATGCTCCTGTGGGAAAGACATCCACAAGGATATGTTATCATAACAGGTTTTATTGGTGAATAGTGTACTGCAAATGTGCGGTACATTACTGTAAAACTGAGCGACATTGAACAGCAATTTGCATTTTACATGAAAATTCACATTTATTTAAGATGTTCAGACATTTCTTCGCAGCTTGTTCCTATTGGAGGTCAGCGTTTTATAGAAGCCTTCCTCAAATATTCCTGTTAAGGGCACTCCTTTCATCCAGATCGGATTTAATAAGGTCTTTCCATCTGGTTCACTTCTCTTCCTACCAGCTGTCCTTCAGTTCTTTTGATCACACGTGCAAACAACCTCAGTCTTGCTTCTTGTACCTTCTTTGAAACTTTGGTTACCTTCACCGAGCCCTTGATGTATTCATATCTTATTCTGTCTTTCGACTTCCAATCTCTAAATCATGGCTGGTCTAACCACTACTTTATGGACTGTACGCCGTTTCATGTTACGGGGAGTCTTCTATCTCTCTCCATTCTCCCCCTGGTTTCTTCTACCATCGAACAAAGACATTGCAAATTTGTCACCCTCTTCGGCATTGGGCAATTGTTCAGAAACGTTTATCTAATCAATTCGGGTTTTAATTTGTTTTGGTTATGAAGGGTCTTCTTTTCATTTCTTTTTTCAAATGCAGAAGTCATTCTTCAAAGAAACCTGTTAATTTTGGTAAAATCCATACATTGAATTGTGTCATCGTCTCTACAATCTGCGATTTTTGCTTGCATATTGCAAGTTTCTTATTCTAGTTCCAAAATTTTTAATGGTTTTATTTAGAATTAAAGCAAGGCACAGTCCCTGCCACCTCCCTTTTCACTGTGAATCCTTGAAATGGTCATCCAACTTTGACGCCATGCTCTGCTCACATGGCGTATGCAAGAAAAGCTTTGAAATTGTACGCACGATAAGGGATCATTTGGGCAAATTCCCTGGTAGGCATTTGAAGAAGTCATGGAATTCACCTAAAAATGACCCACTGCCGTGGATATTTATATTCGACTGAAATCCAGCCGTTTCCAGCAACTGCCGAATATTTTTGTCAAGTACATTTTTCATTGAGTCGTCGTGGAAGAGGGCGTTGCCCCGCTTGTCCCTGAAGCTTAGGTTTGTAAACCACTGCAATGAATAATGTAATGAAACAGATCCCTGTAGATGGCGACGTTGCGGATTTTACATCAGCACAGGTTTTGAGTTGAAGATAAAGAATGGAAGGACAGAAATGTCAACACGCTGAAAGTCGGGCAAGTTTAGCCACTACACAATTGAATAGAGTATGTGGATGTATGGTATAATTGGAGTAGGTGTCGCTGTAGGTCGGAGAAAGGGTGAATCGCAATTGTGAGAAAAGAGGAGGCAGTTCATGGAGCGAATGGCGAACGGTGTGTAAAGAAGCCACAGTCAGCGACGCTCCATGCGTGTTTCTTCAGTCAAAATACTCTAAAACAGCTGGCAATATGGGAAACTCAACTTTGCATGCAATGAATTACGCAATAAATAACATTTTTGGGACAAATTAAGTGCAATTGGATCATTTCCTGCAGCATTCTTCTTCAAACACTGTTCCTTGTTCTTCCCTCACCTTGGTGAGCGAGCTCCTGCCCCCAAAGCTTCCTCTCTGCCCTGAGGCCGTCGATGACAGACTCCTGCGCGCCGAGGTGGGACGACAGTCGCGCTTTGTCCTTCCTGAGCGCCTCCAGCTGAAGGCGCATACGGCGGTCCCGATCCAGCTCGGCCTCCAGAGCCTGAGCGCGCCTCTGTGAAGAGATGGAGAATGCTATCCGTTCAGAAAACTCGTACTCATTATCTTTTGATTCAAGCCCTCCGCTACCTTGAACTCGCTCAAAGCGTCTTTCTTGGCTTTGACGAGCTCTGAGATGCGGTTCTTCTGCTCCTTAACCAGCGCTGTGAGCTCCTGCACCAGGGAAGCGGATTTCTTCTCCGTCTGCTGTGACTGAGCCAGCGTCGCTCGAAGCTCCGGCAACTCTGCCGTCATTTGATCGCACGCCTTCTTCACCTGCAAGAGGTGGAGAGAAGTTTTGGGATGAGTCACCCGCACATTAAATTACCTGTTTTATCGATCAATGAGTCGTTCTGTTTATCTTCTATTGCGCAAGGCGGAAGAATCCTGAATAACTGGCAAGAAGCGCAATCACATCTATCAAGACGTGTACTTTGCTCATGCTTTTGTGTCCCATGGACTTTTTGACTGTATGGATTATTGGTAGCCGTTTATTTCTGTTGTGTAAGGTGAGGGTTGTCATTATTACCTGGCATGAGGAACAATAACATCAATCATGTGACATGTACATTGCATTCCATGACCTTACTATTGACGCCATAGATTATATCTAATTGGGTGAGAGGCACAATCTAGCTGCATGACAAGTATATGCCCTGGATTTCTTTCAAATTCCATCCATCCGTTATCTGAGCCGCTTATCCTTGTATTATTTACACTGGTTATCATTATTAACAAGAGGAGCGATTGCATTAATCGTATGACGTATATTTAGCACGTACATGTACTCAATCTATTTTATTGCCATTGTCAGTGAAAGGTACATGCACAACTAGGAATTTTCCATAAGGACTTTTTATTGACTGTATGGATTATTTCTAGTCCTTTTTTTTCTATTGTGCAAGGTGGTGGTTATCATGAATAACCAGCAGTGGCATTAATTACATGACAATTATTATGCGTGCCTATGCACGACCGCGTGTAGTGGATTTCTATTTTTACTATGGATTATTTCTAGTCGTTTAGTTTATTTCTATTGTTCAAGGTAGTGGTTACCATTAATACTGTATAACTGACACGATGCATTTGTGCCTATGCGTGGCAAAGTTTCTCATGGACTTTTTTGGGACTGGGTAATTTTTAGTAGTACGTTCATTGCGTTCATTTCTTTTGAATACGGTGGCAGTTCATTGTATGACGTCTACGTCATACATATTTATTAGCAGACCTCAGAGAAGCGCGCAGCCTCGATGGTGAGCGCCATGCGGAATTCGTCCTCCAGGGCGGCGTACGCTTTCTTGCCCTCCTCCACCTTGTCCTTCAGCTCAGACTCCCTCCGACTGTGAGCTTGCCTGTCGGATGCCACTTCTCTCGCCACCGCCGCCAGGGAATCCGTCTCGCCCGGCTGTCGCCGCATCTCTAGCTGCTTTCTATGAACACAATGATGAAATGAAGGGCTTAAAAATGAAGAAGAAGGATTTTTGAGAAGTCAGGAGGAGGCGCACCTGTGCTCTTGTTCCCGGCATGCCAGCAGTTCGTGCAACTGCTGCACTTTGGCTCTCTGGACATCCAACTCGCGCTTAAGAGCTGCCAGCTTGTTCTCCAGCTCCCGCTGGCGCTTCATCTGAAAGGGCAGGCAGAAAGCCATATTTTTATGGAATATATTTATACATTAATTTTGATCAAATCATTATTTTAACCCTGTAAAGGCCAGTAAGTCTCCATGACTCCACATAACTAAAATATACATTGAAGAATGTTTTTTGTCATTTGGTGTTTGTTGTCCCTCGTGGGCACATTCATTGGAGGAGAATGTTGACGCTTGTGCCCGGTTGCGCCCTCTTTGCAGCACCGTTTCTGAGGAGGAGAATGTCGGCGCTGTTCGACAGTGCCGCTTGCTGTTTTTGCGTCTTGAGAGGCAGGACTCTTGCAACAGCCGCAGAAAGGTCAGAGCTTGCGGAGAGCCCACGATGGTGCCCTACGACCGGACAGATGGCGGGGGGCTAATTGTTCAGTGTGTTCTCGTATACCTCCTGGGCCTGCTGGCGAGCCCGCAGAGCTTCCCCACGGGCGACGTCCTCCCCCAGTCGCTGCAGCGCGTGCTTGTGACGCTGCTCGCTGCCGCGCGTTTGTTCCAGCTGCTGGCTCAGCGAGCGGCACCTCCCGTCCAGCTGCTCCACGCGCGTCTCCAGCTCGCTGCGTCCCGACCGCTCCTTCAGCAGCAAATCTTTAAGCCTGGAAGAAGACGCAGCATCACCTCACATATGCGAACATGATTAACGCGTGCGGCCTTGTCTTAATGATGGTGTCATTAAGACAGCAAGGGCAAAGACTGATGCAGGCAATACTGCTGGCATATGCTTACCACCGTGCGTCTAATTAGGCTCATACTGATTTATCTTTGCTGCACACACACACTGGCTTTCTCACACTGCAGCTGGAAGAGTCTCAGCCAAATGGCATCACGGTATGGAGGGAGAGAGACAGCATTTTAGAAGTCTATAAAAGTGGTACAATTTGGGAGCTCAAGCAAAAATCCTGCGGAAGACTTGAAAAGTAAAAAAAAAAAAAAAAAAAACTTTGTGTCACGATACGAGCTAAAGCCGTTGACACGCATTCCAATAATAATACCCTTTTCCAATTAAAGTAAGCTCAGGCCCCATTGTCTCTGAAAGATTATCCTGTGGTGTGGAGTGTGTTAAGAGTAATCTTCCCAGGAAAGTGGGTTAACTTATTTTGATAATTGGGCTGAATTTGAGCACTTCCCCCCTTTAAGATCTAAATCAGTTAAGGCCTGATTTCCAGACGTATCTGAAAGACTGAGTGATTATCGTGTGGTGTGGGGTGTGTTAAATGTGCGTTTTCCTCAACAGTGGGGCACACATGCAGATAATTGGACTGAATTTGAGCATTTCCACGCCATTCCAATCAAAGTCAGCACATGCCTGATAACCACGTCTCGGAAAGATTATCAAAAAAGTTACAAAAATCGTTTGGTTGCAGTAATTGCCTCGAATGATTGTGTAACAAAATATTAAGTTCATGGTACCATAATTTTTGTCCATGCCGGTTTCATCCATCCATCCAATTTCTACCGCTTATCCGAGGTCGGGTCGCGGGGGCAGTAGCTTTAGCAGGGACGCCCAGACTTCCCGCTCCCCAGCCACTTCATCCAGCTCTTCCGGGGGGATCCCGAGGCGTTCCCAGTCCAGCCGAAAGACGTAGTCTCTGCAGCGTGTCCTGGGTCGTCCCCGGGGTCTCCTCCCGGTGGGACGTGTCCGGAACACCTCACCGGGGAGGCGTCCGGGAGGCATCCGAATCGGAGGCCCCAGCCACCTCATCTGGCTCCTCTCGATGTGGAGGAGCATCGGCTCTACTCTGAGATCCTCCCGGATGACCGAGCTTCTCACCCTATCTCTAAGGGAGAGAGCACGGACGCCCCGCGGAGGAAACTCATTTCGGGATCTTGTTCTTTCGGTCCCGACCCACAGCTGGTGACCATAGGCGAGGGTAGGAACATAGATCGACCGATAAATCGAGAGCTTCGCCTTTCGGCTTAGCTCCTTCTTTACCACAATGGACCGCTGCGTTTTTCATGTTTGTTAATATAATTCTGTTGAACCCCAATTCCAAAGCAATGTCTGATTTTTATTGGTTAAATTTCATTCATTTTTAAATGTATTATTCCTTTTGTCAGATTCAAGTTATTTCTGTGACCACGGTGGGTTTTTCATTAAGACAGGGGTGCCAACAATTTTGCCCATTTGGGTCCTTATGCCTGTGCTTATCCTGTCAAAGCAATTTGTAAACCTTTAAAAATGTGCTGCGGTAAATAACGTTATTCATTGATTTATTTATTATCTCTCGCAGCACACAAATGTGGTTGGGAATCACTGTTCTAAGGCAATCGAAGTGCAAAATATTAGGAACCGATCTCAGCATGATGCTGTGCAGGTCCAACTATACAACCACAATAATAGCAATGCTGTTAAATTAATACTTCTGACAAGTGTCGATATTAAAACTAGTCAGCTGTTGTACTGTGCAGGTGTACCTAACGTCGCGTCTCGTACCTGTCGGTGGTGTGCATGGCCATGCTCTGCAGGTCTTTCTCCTCGCTGACCTTGGTCTTCAGGCACTTGAGCTCGTCCGTCAGCTTGGTGACAGCCTGCTCGGCCTTCCAGCGCCTCTCCCTCTCCTGGTCCCGCTCCTCCACAATAGCCTGGCAATAGCAAATACAGACAAGAGGGAGTCAAACTATAAGGCGGATAAAGGGAAACATCCGCCGACTACCTTGTAGGTTTCCTCCTCGCTGGACTTGCATTTCGCATGGATCGGCTCCTTGCCGGCTCTCAGCGAGACCCTCGTCTGCAGACCCGGAGCGTCGACACCCCTTTTGGTGGTGGCTGAAGACCACCTGACAGCAGGCTTTGTCACCCCCTGTTTAGGATTCTCCTGATCGCTGTGCACAAAATAAATGAAAACATATGGAACTAGAGGAAAAATACATTATTATTATTATTAGAGAAAAAAAAATAATACCAACAATGAGACAAAAAATATAAACACAACAATATTGTGGATCGGCACCAGTTTGTTGTCTGGAGAAGATGACTTGATGTCAGACTTTGAAATCTTGTAAAGGATTCTCTTTGGTATGGAACCAGACATAAGGCCCGTAGAGTTGAAAAGGGGTGACTTGCTAATTACGAACGGAGTTTGGTAGTGATTTTTCAACACTGAAGTTTACTAAAGCGCATGTGTTAAGCTCTGCCTGGTGAAGCAAGATGAGGGACTTGACCAAAGAGGCACGATCATTAATCAGCGCGAGGATGTTCTCTCTCTTTCTAATACCTCTCTCCCTGACGATATTAGCTGAATTACGTGAAATGAAAATATCCGTGGTAGGACGGCAAGAAAACCCCACTACACAGCAAAATGCATCATTAATTGGACTGAACAAACCACCTGTCTGATTTCTTGTTCGTCCTCATCGGTGCGATCTTACGATATTTTGGGATGGCGGAGCGAGCTCCGTTTTCCTTGCCGCTGTCGCACTCGCTCTCCGACGTGCGGTCTGCGTCATTCACGGCCTTCCGTGCTTTTACCGCAGAGTCACTAGGTTGACTGGACTTGTGCTTTGCAGAAGCCTAAATAACGTAAGGCAAAATAGATGAGAAAAATGAAGAATTATTTAATGAATGGTTATTAACTCTCTTTCAAATACTTCCATAGTGTGATTTAATTATCATATGATTTCACTATATTTCACCATTTCACCACTTCGGGAGAAAGGTATACGATACCCTAGACTGGTCACCAGCCAGTCTGAGGTTGTGGTAATTCTAAACCGTTAAACCACTTCTATTTGAACACAGGCGGTAGCAACACATGCACACAGGGTGCGCACACCACAATAAGACAGCACAATGCCCATCGAATAATCATTATGCACAAACTGTTGAATTCTTTACATTCTATTAAATTATGTTACTGTATGTTCTTATACATTACAAAACCCCAAAGAAACATAAGCACTATTATAAATACAACTATGAATAAATAAAATGCTAATAATAAAAACATATTCTTACATAATTAGAGTGCGTAGTGTTAAAAACAAAAAGCACCTGCTGCACAAGGCGGGACACCTGCTGCTCCAGTTTCTTAACCCGCTCTTCGTTAACAGATAGTGTTCGGTCGACATCGGCGGAGTGGACCTGCTGCTGCTGCTGCTGCTGCTGGACGCGCTGCCTGTCAGGCGCTCCGAAGGTTTCAGGGGCGACGCTCTGTCCGAAGTGCGTCAGAACTTCCCTGATGCTGGGTGTGGTCAGAAGAGCGTCCTACAAAAGCAAGGCATCTTATCCATTGAACTACAAACAACACTATATGAACATTTCCATCATTTCACCCAAAAAGATGACAGCTCGAGTCAAAACGTTAAGTACACTTGCGCAAGTAACGACAGCCGAAGCAATAAGACTCCAAATATATATATTTTTCTTCAATGTAAAAATACAATAAAATATTGGACAAAATTACACAAATTTTAGGAACAAACCAGGAAAAGCCTGTGGACGACTACTCTCAGAGGCCCTAAATATGGTAGCAACGATAATTAAAATTTTAAATTATAATACTAACATTTTACCACAGTTTATAGGTAAAACATTTCATCCATTCCATTTAAGGACCTGCTGTACTGTTTTCCAAGAGTGACTACATTATGTTGAAACTATTCATGTTTAATTACTGTACATTATTTTGAAGCTCAACCAGTTAAAAATAGTAGGGGTATTTAAACTCACCACTTCATTATGGTCGGCATCTGAGAGGAGGAGGAGGTCCACATAGTTCTCCAGCCCGGGAATGTCACACGGGCTGTCAGTCAGGGAAAATGACGGCTGTCCCAAACGATCCAGGCCATCCAGAACCGACACTTGTGACAGCGACTGCATCACAATATCACGGTAACCTACAACAAAACACATGGGTTTCTATTTTTTTGGGAAACGCTGCTGTGTGTGTGGAAGGCTTCCCGATGCTCTCTGACTTTAAATTTATATTTTTAGCAACTTGAAAATGTGGACTTTTTGCGTAAGCCCTTACGTAACTAACAAAAATTCACTCACAAGGAAAGCGCAATATTTCAACATTTTTGGGACACACCGGGAATCCTTATATTTGTGTGTGGAAAGTTTACCAAACTCCCTGACCTTAAAGTTATATTTTTAGCAACTTTAAAATTCAGACTTTTGCATAAGCCCTTACATACTTGACAAAAAGTCCCTCCTTTTGTCTAATATTTTTTTATTTCTTTAATGTACATCAGTTTTTCCTTTTTTTTTGCGTATTTCGTAATCTAATATTGTTTTTTTTCCAAATGTGAATTTTTCATCTAATCTTCTTTTAAATATCTAGGTATTTTTTAAAGAATTCCTATTATCAAATGTTTTCATTGTCTAGTAACTATTTCATTGACTTATATTTTTGGGTTGCACCGGAAATATTTTTCATTCATTTCTGTGTTGGAAATATTCAGATTTTTTTCATCTGTTTCTATTTTTTAATACTTTGTTTTTTATTTTTAATCTAATATTTTGTATTATTTAATGCATTTATTTTAGTACTTATTACTGTACTTCTAATATCTTTCACTGATATATATTTTTTTTATTTAACATGAGCACATTTTTCATCTGTTTGTATTTTTTTTTTTTTTGATTTGATTTTTTTTTTTTTTTACATTTTGTTTCTTAGGTTTTCTTTTAGCAGTACCGTGAGAGTACTGACGATTTATTTTTCCGAGATGCAGCATCCCAGAAACGACCTCAAAGGAGACACTTTATCATAATGTCAATCACGGTCTCACCTGGCGTCACACACAGCGGGTTGCCCTTGCCGCCGTGCCTCAAAAGAACCTCTCTCAACCCCTGCAATCCCAGCAGGCACTGCAGGAGGTGCTCGATGCTGTCCAGGCGGTTGCTATGGAGACTGAGGTGCTTGAGCTCGCGTGCGGGGCCGTGGAGCTGCAGCAGGCCTGGGGGGCACATCACAATCTCCACTATCACTAGTAAAAGACAACCGGGGTCCTGGACAGACCCGAATGAACTCACCGCTGAGGTCATTTATCTGATTGAAGGACAAGTCTAACCTTGTTAAATTCACAAGGCCGTTCAGTCCTGTGGATCAGAAAAAAAGCTATTAAAGCAACAAGAGTCATTCCTGCAGAAGTGTAGCTTCTATTGCAGTGATTGTCCAAGTGTGGTACAAGCACCACTAGTGGTACGCGGGCTCACTAGCTACGTATACAGCTTGTTTGTACTTTTTTTTTTTTTACTATCCAGTACAATACAGGTTTTAAGTTTCAAGTACAGTACAATACATTTAATCTCATGAAGTGTTCGTGTTTTTACATTTAGGTACAACATTTATTTCACTTTTATATGCAATAAATTGACATTGAATCATTTTTGTTCTTTTTTTATATTGAAGTGCACTGTTAACGTTTAAACTGTGCGTAATGTTACAGTGGCTTATAATAGTTTATACATCATTTGAGGGATACAACCACTGCATTGTTTTTGCTGAGTTGAGAACACTTAGGCCTACTATGTTACTGTATTTTATTGTGTGTCATTAGGGATGCATAGACGCACCACTTTTTTGACACAAGAGTACAAGTACTTATTGTACATTTGAACTGAAGGGATACTTTAGTAAACCATTCTTCACTTCTCTTACAGTACAGAAGTATAATATCGGTACCGATACTGGTCTCGGTACCAGTGTATCCCTATTGGTCATTGGTACTTGTAGACCTAAGTATTTTTTGAGGCGGTACTTGGTGTAAAATGTCCAAGAACCGTTGTTCTAGTGTACAATGGGAGTGGGCTCACCCTCAACCTTGGCTATGGCATTGCAGGATAAATTCAAAGTCCTCAGGGCAGTGAGAGTAGCGAGACCCTCAATCTTAGCGATGCAGTTGGAGGAGAGGTCCAGGTGTCTCAGGAGCCACGCCAACTGCAGGCCCTCGATCCTCGGGATGCGATTGCAGTGCAGGTTGAGTGATGTGACGGTGGGACGCAGGGGAACCTCCAGCAAGCTAGACGAGAAGAGAGGCTGTATTCATTATTCCTTGAACAACAACAGTAGTGTCGAGGGTCTTTAAAGTCTACAGAAGAACAAAATAAATGGCAATAAATTATACAAATATTGGAGAAAAAAGGAAAAAATATTATATAAAAATATTACCACAAATAATAAAAATACTACAAAATGATAGAAAACAAATTGACAATACAAAGTGCTGCAAATTACAAAAATATAATTGAAAGACATTAGGGAAAAAAGTGACAAAAACAAGAAATATTACGGCAAAAAAAGGAGAAAAACACGCTGAACAATCGACAAAATTGAAAATTCAATAAATACAAAAATATTAGAAAATACTAAAATATGAAGATAAACATAATTTTAGACCCAAAAATACTATCTAACAAAATGCACAAATATTTGAACACAAATATTAGAAAAAAACAAAAATACTAAAATATTACTACAGAAATAATATTTTTAGAATACAAAACAAATGACATTTTTGGAAAAAGCATATATTTAAAGAAAATAATTCCCAAAATATAAAATACAAACATACTAGTAAAAATCGTTTTTAATGAAGAACAATTTACTAATATTACAAACAAATACAAGGGTGAAATGAAAATAATAAAAGATAAACAAAACAATATTTGAAAGTAGTGTAATTAAAAAAAGACAAAAACATTATGTCTTTTATTGATTCCATTAGGACTCATTGCTTTGTAGATGAAAAGAATGGATTAAAATTACCAACTAAACCTTTCTGCACCTATAACAGTATTAAAACACCTAACTAGTATGATCGCACTGATTATGGCTCAATACATTTGTGTGCCACTGTCACACATCTAACGATACTGACTGTACATTGCGTGCGTGAGTTGGACAAAGACACAAAAATGGGGCTTACCTGGAAATATTCTTGTCGATGAGACTTATTTCCTTTTCTTCCATAACACGCGGAGACTACGATTCAAACAAAAACTCTCGAGCCACAAACGTAACGTTAAGTCACCAGCAAACAAGGGAGTTAGCTTTAATATCGAGTAGGTTGTCATGGTGACACGAGCGTTTATAACGGGGGTGACAGTTCAGACGAATAGTGAACAAGTCGCGCGACATACCGTGAAATATTATTTTTCTTTTTTTATTAAGTTACTGTTTTTCAACGCTGAGGTCTTGCTTGGTTTAGCTTCTCCGGCGTTGAACTGGCCGCGTCTTTCCTGTTTACGTGACGTCATAGAGTAACTTCCGTAGCGGCTCCACCCACTCAGGTCGACGCATGCGCACAACGAGTTTTCAGTTTTCGAAGCACAGGACGTGTTTCTGTCAAACTGTTATGCATATTTGTTCCATTTAGAAACATCAATAACACATACAGCTGACAAACAGGCTACTTTCCGACCAAGAAACGTAC
Organism: Phyllopteryx taeniolatus; assembly: GCF_024500385.1. NCBI lineage: Eukaryota > Metazoa > Chordata > Actinopteri > Syngnathiformes > Syngnathidae > Phyllopteryx > Phyllopteryx taeniolatus. Next base: position 13,482,863 of record NC_084515.1, on the reverse strand, counting down.
CTTAATTAGCTTTTAATAATAAAAAAAAACTACAATTTATTATAAACATCACATACTGTCACCCCAAATAACACTTAAAACACCTTATCTGTATTTAACACCTGGTTCTGTCAGCAGTTGTGCAAGGTAGCACCCCAAATAAAGGCCTCCTCTCTTTTTTTTTAAAAAAAAAACCCTAATAAATATAGTAAATGCACCCTGTTAATGAAAGGGACTTGTTTAGGAGGAATAGGTTTATTCCAAAAACTCTTCTTATCCATAGCTGTAGAACCAAAGCAATGAATACAAATGATCCATGATGCTCACTTTTTTTTTTTTTTAACTACATGCTGATTGTAAAAAATATTCATCTTTTCGTTGACAGAATGTATCGAGGACAGTGTATAATGGGTAGTGCGTGACAAAGAGAGCGAGAGAGACGAAACGACTGTACAAGCAAATTAAAGCAAAGCACATGAAGTGTTCCTCTTACATTCCATATTTTCAACATACATTTGCTGTACAACAGAGTTAAAGACAATACAGAGCACAATGGCTGAAGCACAAACATGTTAGCGGTTGTCGAATGCTCTTTTCGCTTGATCTTGCCGTTCAAAACCAGCAGTTTGGATGACAAACATCAGGAGTGTCAATGTTTTTTTTTTTTTGTTTTACTCTGATGAGGCAAACACGCAACAAACGAGTGGTTCCTTCTGTTGCTAAGCTTTCATTTTTAAACAGTCCTCCTGGATCACGGAGGCTGTGCTGGATAACTCTTCTGCAATCTTTGTGCACCACAGGCTTCCCTTCGCTTGACTGGAAAACACATCAGGGAAGTTGCAGTGAAAAGAATTGTCATTTGTCATGTGAGATTGGTGGGAAAACAAAATAGAAACACCCCAAATAAAGGCTTTTTATTTGAAAACAACAACACAATTGCCTTCCCTCTAATAAACACCTCATTAAACACAATGGAAATAAGTAGTGCTAAAAAAAAAACATAAAAAAAAAAAAAAAAAGAGTCCTTTATTTGGGGTGTTTTGTTTCCTCAGCATCAGAGGGTAACATATTTTTTGTGTAAGTGTATCAAGAAAGACCCCCAATAAAGGCCTCATCTGTTGTGGCAACATTTACAAGCTCACGTTAGTTCATGTTAAACTCTCCATAAGGCATTTGTGTAATTGTTGTCCTTTCAGTACTGACCTTATTCAGTTGTCGATATCTGATATGTGGTTCTCTATCTGCAATAACAAAAATACTTACTTTTATTTTTATTTATTTATTTTTTACACTTGACAGTAATGTTGAAATGTGACTTCAAACATTGCCTGCACAGTTAATAGAGGTTTTATGATGACTTTACAGAATTTCTGATGGGAAACCAAAAGTAGACAGTCAATCAAAAGTGAGCAGTATTATTATTACAGGTTGTATACGTTGGATGTCATTGCGCTGACATCTCACCATGTCACCGGCGCCCTCGTCCTCAAAGTAATCGTTGGCGCCATCCGACATCTCCGCCTCGGGCTCGGCCGCCGCCCCCAGGTCCTCACTGCCGGAGTGATTGGCCTGCTCGCCGTGGTGACACTCACACGCCTCCTCTTTTTTCCTCTGCATCTCTGGCGAAAGTAGAGAGCACCAGAACCTCAACGTAATAAGAATAACCATAGGCAGCATATGACAGTATTTTTTTGTGGAGGTGGTCTATTATTTTTCATGTCCCACCATGCTGCCTCTCAAATTTGTCCAGCCTCCCCAGCAGGGAGTCGATCTTGGTCTTGATCTGCCACAGTTCCTTTTTTATGCTCAGCAGCTGCTCTGTCTTTACTGCACAGCACACACACCAACAAAAATGCAAGATTAATACACAATGAACTCCCGTTTATCGAGGATTCGCGGGGATACGTTCCACGCAAGAAGTGAAAATTGATATACAGAGAAACCAGATAAAGACCACATGGAAAACACATGGATCACATTTTTGTAAAGCATATAGCAATCTGAAGAATATACTGCACAATACAGATTGGATGAGGGCTGTGAATAAAAAAAATGGCACAATGAAAACAACAAATACAATGCCAATTCCAATGAAGTTGGGACGTTGTATTAAACATAAATAAAAACAGAATACAATAATTTGCAAATCATGTTCAACCTATATTTAATTGAATACACCACAAAGACAAAAAAAGTTCAAACTGATCATTGTTCTTAGCAAATAATCATTAACTTAGAATTTTATGGCTGCAACATGTTCCAAAAAAGCTGGGACAGGTGGAAAAAAAAAACTGAGAAAGTTGAGGAATGCTCATCAAACACCTGTTTGGAACATCCCACAGGTGGACAGGCTAATTGGGAACAGGTGGGTGCCATGATTGGGTATAAAAGGAGCTTCCCTGAATTGCTCAGTCATTCACAAGCAAAGATGGGGCGAGGTTCACCTCTTTGTGAACAAGTGCGTGAGAAAATAGTCGAACATTTTAAGGACAATGTTCCTCAACGTACAATTGCAAGGAATTTAGGGATTGCAGCATCTACGGTCTATAATATCATCAAAAGGTTCAGAGAATCTGGAGAAATCACTGCATGGAAGCGGCAAGCCCGAAAACCAACATTGAATGCCCGTGACCTTCCATCCCTCAGGCGGCACTGCATCAAAAACCGACATCAATATGTAAAGGATATCACCACATGGGCTCAGGAAGACTTCAGAAAATCAATGTCAGTAAATCCAGTTCGATGCTACATCCGTAAGTGCAAATTGAAACTCTACTATGCAAAGCAAAAGCCATTTATCAACAACACCCAGAAACGCCGCCGTCTTCTCTGGGCCCGAGCTCATCTAAGACTGATGGACTGATGCAAAGTGGAAAAGTGTTCTGTGGTCCGACGAGTCCACAGTTCAAATTGTTTTTGGAAATTGTGGAAGTCGTGTCTTCCGGGCCAAAGAGGAAAAGAACCCTCTGGACTGTTATGGACGCAAAGTTCAAAAGCCAGGATCTGTCATGGTATGGGGCTGTGTTAGTGCCAATGACATGGGTAACTTACACATCTGGGAAGGCACCATTAATGCTGAAAGCTACATACAGGTTTTGGAGAAACATATGCTGCCATCCAAGTAACGTATTTTTCATGAACGCCCCTGCTTATTTCAGCAAGACAATGCCAAACCACATTCAGCACGTGTTACAACAGTGTGGCTTCGTAGTAAAACAGTGCAGGTACTAGACTGGCCTGCCTGCAGTCCATACCTGTCTCCCATTGAAAATGTGTGGTGCGTTATGAAGCGTAAAATACGACAACCGAGACCCCGGACTGTTGAACAGCTGAAGCTGTACATCAAGCAAGAATGGGAACGAATTCCACCTACAAAGCTTCAACAATTAGTGTCCTGAGTTCCCAAATGTTTGTTGAATGTTGTTAAAAGAAAGGGTGATGTAACACAGTGGTAAACACGACCCTGTCCCAGCAGTTTTGGAACGTGTTGCAGCCATAAAATTCGAAGTTAATGATTATTTGCTAAAAACAATAAAGTATCTTGTTTTTGTAGTGTATTCAATTAAATAGAGGTTGAACATGATTTGCAAATAATTGTATTCTGTTTTTATTTATGTTTAACACAACATCCCAACTTCATTGGAATTGGGGTTGTATTGACTCTTGATAATGTAACTGCTCGGTAGGCCGGATTAAGGAACGCATCGTACGTAGCCCGCCAGCCATACTTTCCCACCCGTTCTTTTCCCAAATAAAGTTACACTGTAGTTATACAAAAAGAAAGCTGAAAAGAGAACATACGTTTGGGTCCCGTGACAGAAGATGGGACGTTGACCAGCCTGGAGGAAGAGGAGGAGGAGGAAGAGGAAGGGGAAGAACAGGCCCGGACGGAGAAAGAGGACTTGACTCTGCGCGGGGCGGACGGCACCACGAGTCGAGAGCGTTTGACCGGGACGACGGCCCGGGCGGGCGGCACCACGCGACCGTGGTACTCAAACAGTCTGAAGACACAAAAGTCGCCATCAAGTGGAATTGAAATGTTCAATCCTAACACAAACACATTTTAGGACTCCATGCAAGGATGTTTTTTCTTGTCCTCAAGTCATTCAAACAACGAGAAACAATACAAATTCAAATCAAGTCGCATGTGTTCAACTCACAAATTTGAAGTCTTTTGTATTGGGCAAGTCAAGTCACAGCTTATCACAGGTCAAGTAAAGTCCTGTGAAGCGTCAAGTCAAATCCCAAGTCAAGTTATCGTATTAATGCAGTCTTATCTGCTACATTTGGTCTTCATCAAGCGAGAAGACCGATAAGGTCAAATAATGGTATTATCAGACAATTTATCAAACCCTAATAAACACCTCTTAAGATAATTTACTTAAATTCAACACCAATTCATAACACCACCTCAATGTAGTTTCATAGGTGAGTATAGTTTAATATCTGAGTGTCAATCAACACTTTTTTTCTTCGCCAAAAACCGACAACGAGACTAAAAAATCTGTCTGTCTGCAGAATATCTCAGTGAGTCATTTCCTTTTTACAAGTTGTTGCAATTGAAAAATATATCAATATTATATTTGAAAATGCGAGCCAAGTATGATTTGGTTTATTAACTCATTCACTGCCAGCCCTCCCAGTTAATATGCACATGTTAATGATACAACCATCCCCATACTCTTCCTCTAATTTAATTGTAATTATTATTTTAAAAGTTGTCATGGCCCGACAAGAATAGCCAATCAGAGACTGTCGAGACAGAAGACGTGTCCGAAGAGATGTCAATCATTTGCATACGAGCAGGGCAGCTTCGCGGGCACACCCAGCAGCCTCTCGCAAAAGGAGACTTTTATAGTTTCTTGGTCAGATTATATAAATCCTGTTAGCAAGAAAAGTTGAAAAGACATTCTTGGACAGCTCTCAAGATAAAACCAGGGTAAACATATTCTGTATAACGGTGGTGTCCTATGTGCAGATGGCTACACGTGGCTCAAAGTATAAGCAAAGTAAATTGCGTGTCCGCCAAATGTGTGAAACCACACCCTGGTGAAAAATGTGTGCTACTTTGTCTGGCAACTTTCTTATGCCTACACATACGATACCTAGATGTTAGCGCAGCAAAAATATAGCCGCTTAAAGCCTCTGCTGGTTGGAATATATCCCACCGGGTCGTCGCCGGGCTTTCCATGTTGCGACGAGTGCCGCTAGCCACCAGCTAGCTCACGAGCTAACAGGCTTGCGGACGCTGTGAACTGGCAGGGTCGTCCAATATGTCCACTGATGGAACGAAGGCGCGCAATTGTTATATAATGGGGGAGGGGCGACTCATGCTGGACACAACAAGTGCGTCACTACGTCCCGTATTAGGAAAACTGAAATCGTGAAAAACAGTTTAACGCTATAGCTACACAATTCAGTACTGCATTGTGCCCAGTCTTTGTACATTTTCAGCAATCATCTTCAAACGTATCATGTATTTACAAACAAATGAATTCACTTTACCTTTTAAATGTATCCCAATTTAAAACCATTTACTACTTTGCTCACTCAATTGTTAACAGACCATTTTATGCATATTTATGTGTATGCCTTAACTTCAGCAACCCTGAAATTCACATCAAACTAATGTTAGCTAACTACTGGCTGATTAAGAACAGGCTAAAGAATTTACAGATATTTACTGGGCAGAATGCGTCTTCAAATGATGAACAGAGTTTTCCGTAGCAAGGGAAGTGTTTGAGTGATCGAATAGGCCAATCCTCCAATCGGTGCCATTTCTAGCATGCACTCGCATATCGTAACTAATTAATTTTATATTCTGTCTCTAAACCGAACATGTACAACAAACAGACAAGTCTTTCAAGACATCATGTCTCACGTCATCAAAACGGTAACTTAAGCTGACTTGAGTCTCCATCTTTCCCTATAATACAGATAACAACTCAAAGTAGACATGCAAACACTCAGAAAACTCAAAACACACGAAGTAAACAAAGCAATGAAAATGTCAAAAAGGAAGATAAATCGACACGAACAATCTGACAGTCGGTACTCTGATATAAGCGTCATTAGGAAGCCCGGAGTGAAGGAATAAGAAGCTCCCGATATGACGTTCATTAAGCCTACATGCTGCATGCCGCACCAAATGTCCCATACATAAATGACTGTACAGGTACACCCCTAATATGTATTATACATAGGTATATTATGTGCATTTGTGTATATGATCCACAAATTGCCCACCCCTGTATACCTGCTGTAGAAATCATCTCTGTAGTAGTCGTAATCAAAATCGTAGCCACTGCCAAAACAAGCGAAACGTGAAGTTAGACAGTTAGAATTAAAGGAGTCCTCGCGCATGAACACAACCCACTTTCATTGACAGGTCATTTAATGATAGCAAATGTCAGGACAAGCCTGCTCGCTGGTGGCTGAGCTAAGCATCCTGCATTTAGTACAAATATTTCACACACAAAAAACCCACACAAATGTTAGATTTAAAATAAATCGACAAAAATATAAAAACAGATGTACAATACAAAAATATTACAAAAAAGACAAAAATATTAGAACATAAAAAATTTTTTTTTGTCAGTTACAGTACGTCCTTATAATATAATCAGATGCAATTACGTTTATTCATTATGCCTGTATTTTCTTTCTGCTTTAAATGAAATGCAACTTAAACAGAAACTATTAATATTATTATTACATTTTATTGTCCTTCTTTCGACTTTCATTTTTTTGTAATCAAATTAGTTTAGTTATTATTATCAAAGTAATCCATGAAAGCAAGGGTCCAACCTGTAGAGTGACGACAGCGGCCTCTTGGTGGCTATCTTCGGCCAGTATGGTTTGGGCTCTCCTGCCATGTTGATGTCTGCCAAGACAAATCACATTCCCACAATCGCAACAGGTACAAATATTAGAAGATGTTCAAAAACAGTGGCTCTCAAAGTGTGGTATGAGTACCAACAGTGGTACGCGGGCTCCCTCTGAAATAATCACTGAAGTAAATGTTCAAACCACCTTAAAAAATAATTCAATATATTAAATTTGATAAGTACAATTCAGTTGTATTTAACTTTAAAATACTTGCATTGAATCTTTTAGAACTGTTTCTTTTCAAACATTTAGGTACAATTTCTATTCATTCTTATTCAAAGACAGCTTTTCATTTTCCTATATTTAAGTGTGTTAATGTTCAAACTCTTGCGGTGGCTTACAATAATATTAAATAAAACTGTTGCCTCATGATGGAGGTACTTGAAGGGAAAAATATTTTTTGAGGTGGTGCTTGGTGTAAAAAGTTGAGGACCACTGTTCTAAAACTTCGGGCAGGAGGCGGGGTACACCCTGAACTGGTTGCGAGCCAATCGCAGGGCACATATAACAACCAGTCGCACTCAACATTCACACCTACGGGCAATTTAGAGTCTTCAATCAACCTACCACGCATGTTTTTGGGATGTGGGAGGGAACCGGAGTGCCCGGAGAAAACCCACGCAGGCACAGGGAAAACATGCAAACTCCACACAGGTGGGGCTGGGGATTGAACCCTAGTCCTCAGGAAAACACAAATATAAAAAAATATTGGAAAATAAGAGATAAAAAGATGAAATATGAAAAAATTGTACTATATATATATATATATAGATAAAAATATACAAAAATGAAAATCCCCAAATATTACACAAAAAAAATTACAAATGTTAGAAAAAAATGCAGCACAGTGTCCAGGTTTGCACAACAGCCTCACAGTTCTGAGGTTGCAGGTTTGAATCCTGGCTCTGGTCTTCCTGTGTGGAATATGCATGTTCTCCTTATGCTTGCGTGGGTTTTCTCCAGGTACTCCAGTTTCCTCGCACATTTCAAAACCATGTTTGTTCGGTTAACGGAAGACTAAATTGTCTGTAGGTGTGACTGTGAGTGTGAATGCTTGCTTGTCTACAAGTGTCCTGTGAATAGCTGGCGACCAGTCCAAGGTGTAGGTGTACTTCTATGGTTTGTATCTTAATTTGTTTGTTTGCTGTAACAGCACGCACAAGATGGGAGAAGCCCAAAGACAACTAATACTTTCGCAAACGTTCAATACGATATCAGCGATAATTACAATTTGAAACCGTAACAATTATCGGATGAAAACACATCATGGTTTAACGCTAAAGCGTTTCATCCCAACAAATGAGTCACACCGATGCATTACCAGATGAATCTGTACACAACGCCCGTCTCATCGTTATGATTGACAGCTCATTCGACACGCTCCAAAAATGTCCCGGCTCCTGCTCAATCAGCCTTGAGTGTATACCGCTCAAGGTTGCACATGACGGCGCAAACAAATGGCAGACAGCCTGACACGACATGCGAAGATGTGCGTCTGACGGATGAGTCATCGCCGCCGACACCTGGGAAAAAGTTGTACTGATAAAATATTGACTGGCTCGGCAATCAAGCTGGGGGGAGTTATTTGCTCCCACCGCACACTAACCAGGACATGCATGCATAGCAAGAATGCTCAAAATATAGGGTCTCCCAAAAGTCACGATACACTTTTGTTTTTTCTATTACATTTCAGGTATCCTTCGGACAGATCAACATTTGACCTAGGATTTGCATTTTATGTAAGCACATCATTCCCTCGCCTGGGAGCTCACCAATTGACATTGGAGCAACGTTGCAAAAGTGCCACCTAGCAAAATGTTCTTCTGTATCCGACTGTAGTTCATTGCCAAGTTGAGAAGCTTTATGGCGGTCACAATGCGCCCCAACGTGTAGTACAATTTGCCCTATCCATGGCAAGTTTCTTGAAACATTATCTGTTCTTAACAAATCATACAGCGGCAGGTCTGCTACATCCACCACTGATGAAAACACCAAACTCCTAGAGCAGTGGTCCGCACCAAGCCAGGGAAAGTCTATCCAGAGTGCTGCACTGGAACTCAGCATCAACAAAAGCTCGGTTCAGCGGATGCTTCAGAAAGTGATAAAGCTTTATCTGTATCGACTTCAGGGTGTTAAAAGGCTTCAAGTGGAAGATTTTGATGCTCAACCACCTGAAGCACGAGGTAAAGCTTTAGCACTCTGTGAAGCACCCGCTGAATCGAGCTTTTGTTGATGGGGAGTTCCAGTGCAGCCTTTCAGAAGTATTGGGAGTTTTGGGACACCCTCTATTAAAAGAAGTATATAAAGCTACAAAAATATTAGACAAAATAATACACAAATATTCTGGAAAGCAATGCATAAATATGTGAGAAAAATACACAAATAATAGAAAATGTTGGGCAAGAAACTAAAATATTTCATTGAAATAAAATAAGAAAATAAAAAAAATACACAAAGATTAGAAAAATAAAAATATTAGAAGAAAATGAAAAAAAAGGTTATAAACAATTATGAAGACAATATCAAAAGACAAAAATACAAAATTACTGCTATATACTACATATAAAAAAGATTCAATGGAAAAATACACAAATATTACAAAAAATATAAAATACTAGATGAAAAATACATATGCATAAGAAAAAATACAAAAGTATAGATCACAAAAAAATATGATACATAAGGAAATATTCCAACAGTAAAATAGATTAAAAAATACATTTTAAAAAAAGATTTGAAAAAATAGATAACTAAATAATTGTGGCGAAAAATAAAAAACAGGGATTATGACAAATAATAATACAAATATAGTATAAAAATTGCAAATTGTTAAATGAAAATGTTTAGAAAAAAAACAAAAATATTAATATATACACATACAAGTGCTAAATAAAAATCAAAATGTTTGTGATTTTTTTTTAAACAGACAACTAAAATACAAAAATTAGGAAATAATACAAACAAGTACGCCCAAAGCAATTTATGAAAATACACAAATATTACAAAAACATACGGACAAAACATTTGAATTTTTTTTTTTAATATTTGGGAGTCAAAAACACAAGACAGTTTGTTTTAAAATGAATGTGAAATGAATGTGTTAGATAAATAAACTTTGGACCTTGTAAGTTCAGAATTCCCAGCCGTCTCGAATGCAACGTGAATTCTGCTTCACAACAACTAAAAAGTCCTCTCTTTCAATTGAAACAACATGCTGTTTAGTCGCCATGGTTTTTCCTTTGTCGAAGTCTTTTCTTCCCACCTCCCAGATGGCCTAAAGCAGTCGGTGGGATGTTGGGGGAGGATGAGGAGGAGGAGGAGGAGGAGATGTTGCATGTGGCTCTCAGGTGAACTGGGACAGCTGTATCCTTGTAATTAGGCTGCAGGAAGACGTGAGGGATGACTCTCATAACAAACGGCGCTCTCCTGTGTCCGCCCCACCGCACGAGTCATAAACGCATTCCGGAATGAAACACCTCACTATGGCCCACCTGATTAATTGCAGTCATTTTGTTGGGAAAAAATGACACCAAAGTGTCTACTTGTTGACCTGAGCGTTCGTTAACATTTAAAGCAGGGAGAGCGGCCGGAGAGCGGCGTTGCCAAGCAATAGCAGCCCCAAAAGTGCAGCTTTGAGATGGGGCATAAAAAAAAAAAAAAAAAAAAAAGGTTTCCTCTCGCTCAAGTCATTATGGGCAGTGCACAAGAACACTCAGACATACTAAGTCACACAATGAGAAATACTCTTCACTGGTCAGTCGATGTCACTCATGGTGACTGACCAATGAAAAGTGACGCAATGTGTTGCGGGTCATGATTGAGATTGAGACTGATCAATGAAGAGTGACCAAATGACCAAGCGCTGACATCCAGACTGACCAAAGATGAGTTATGGGCATAATCATGGATACTACAGACTAGACTTTACACCGATTTTATCGGGCTGATCGGTATCGGCCGATATTTAGCATTTTATGCTGATCGGCTTTAATGTCATAATTCGCCGGTCCGATCCGCAAAAGACATTTACTCTGCATCGCTGCGTGCACAGTATATTTGAATCCAAAAGCTAGTTTATTTTTAGCCTTGTCGTGTGTCTTTTGATGTAGTACTGTAAACATAGGAAGGCCAATGAAGTTATTTAAAAAAAAAAAAAACATGTCGGTAGTGTGGAACAGACAACACGTCTGAGATAGACAACACGTAATGCCCGGATCAGACTACAAGACAAATTTGCTCTTTCACAATTGCACTGTCAAACTACTGCAATAAATCCAACCGGATACACTCGTTACCGTGGCGACGACGACAAGAGTGGATCGCGTCCACTTTATATTATAAGGACAAAATGGGAAAAACGTGTGTTGGTGGTCGCCGGTGCTCAGGCCTGGAGAGGACGTTCGTTTAAGGCTTGCTTGAGGTATGTTCACGTACTTTTAATACGATACGGCTCGCAAGCAGGCAATAAAATGTTATGTAGCCTAGCAAGCTAGTGGTAGCAAGAACGGTTGGACGTAAAGGTGCCGCTGTTCTGTCGAATCATGCTCTAAAGTTTCAGTGTGGGTGAAGTAATTTAATTAAAAATAAAGTAATTTAATTACATTAAGTTAGCACCCATTATTTCTGTCATGTAATGTTGGTTTGACCTGACTGATTAGAATACACCCTCTGACTAGAGCAGTGATTTCCAACCTTTATGGAGACAAGGAACATGTTTTACAATTTAAAAATCTCACGGCACACCAACAAACAAAAATGTCACAAAAGTGGATACATTAATGACTGTATTTACTTCCTGCCATCTAATAGAAGACAGTGACATTTGTTCTGTCACTATGCCTCACTGTCATAAATAGAGGGACAAAGATACATTATTTATTGTAAATATAATTTTTTTTTGCAGCAATTAAGTACACAAGTATATACAGTAAATAAACAGGTCATTTAAATAGACACATTCCTCCATCTTGGATCGGATCGGTGATCGGTTATTGTTTTTTTAAACTCGCTGATCGGTGAACGGATCCCAAAAATCCTGATCGTGTAAAGCCTACTACAGACATATGGATATACATAGGAACAGTCAGTTTCTCAGTAAACTGCAGTATATTAGTCATTTTTCCCAGAAAAAGGAGAATAAAGAAAGAAAGAAAGAAAGAAAGAAAAAGAAAAAAATATGCCTGTATTGTTATATCATCCGTCTACATGTGCTGCTCAACCATTTGTGTTCAAATATCCATTGCTTAAAAGGTTTATAACACCACAACACCAATGCTATTCGTTTGCTCTTCTATGGCGTTTCCGATTGTGGGCTAGCATTAAGACAGTGCACTTTAAGGCAAGGTTATGTGGTTGTTATAAATACAGAACGTGCTATTCTCTTTATTTAGTGTTTAGTTTGAAGCCTCTTTTATGAAAAAAAAAATGCAAAACTGCTGCTTGTTTTGAAGTGAGTTTGAGTTGAGTTCACTGCCACCATATGGCACCTGTATCTCAAAATTCAAGTCAAAGCACAAAAATCATCTGGACAACGGCTTGAAAAACACTTTAGTCTGGTCACCACTGTATCCATTTTTTAAAAATATCTTTTTCTGTAAGATTGCTTTAGATGAGTCCAGGTGATTGTACTTCACTGAGTGTTCACAGGGCAGTGATGTATGACACCACATGAAAGCGAGACTAAAGCTAATCTTTTGGCGGGGAAGGTCAGAACAAAGTCAGCGTTGGCTGTGACGGGTGTTCCTCAGAGTGGGTGAGCGCTCCGCATTTGATGATGCGATCACGCACGGCACGCCAATACAAATGCGCTTCTAAGAAGCATCATCCTACAACACAGCGCTCCGGAGAGTTCAATCTACGCCGTGTTCTTCGTGCCTTGTAAATCTGACAGGCCAGACTTCAGTAATCCCCAATCTTGTCTCAAGGGCACACGCAATGTTTTTTTTTTTTATAAGGCCAGAGTGCAAATTTCCTCTCGGAAGGACGGGATGACAAAGCCGACAGTTTCAATGAGTGATTCTGGCTACATGCTTGAGAACTCATTTAAAATGGGACCAACAAATTACTTGCACACAACATTGTGGATTGTCAGGTATCCACTGGAATGCAAATCACCTTTGAAGACATATAACTAGATCACATGCTCACCATTGGTCAGTCTACATGTCAATCACAATTTGCACACTAGCGGTTTATCGCTCAGTCAGCATTGTTTCGACCCACGTTAGTCATTACTCGGGCTACGAACGAATCATTGGTGACACAGTACTGCATTCAAATGGGCCGGGAAAAAAATAGAATCCCGAGGCAGAAAACTTTGGGATTTGAATCACAACGAATCAAAGAATAACACAGTACTTAATTTATTCTGACAAGAGCTTTTTCATAACCTCTAGATGGCGGCATACATTTATAAAATGTGAAAGCTATTTTCATTTGCCCCTATACCTATGTATAATGTGCACAATTGACTTTTGAAAAACATTTTTGGGTGGGGGGGGGGGGGGGGATGTGCATTATACACGAGAAATTACGGTACCTTTCGTTGGTCTGTCTGCATGTCAGTCATCACCTGCGCAATCTGTGGTTTATCTCAATTGTCATTGGTCTATCTTAGTGTCAGTAACTACACACAACACCAATGAGTGATTCCAGCTACATGCCTGAGAACACATTCAAAAAAGGACGAACAAATTAGGCGTGCACAACATTGTGGCGTGAACACGTCACGCGTCGACTGGAACGTTCATCACTGTTGAAGGCTGTAAAATGTCCAATCCCATCAAGTCCAGTGTGAGGATGCCGAGGCAGGGAACAATTTGTATCGAATAATCTTCGCTATGTTCAAAAGGTGTGGATTAATCAGCACCTCGTCCTTCCTTAATGAATTCTCTGTACTTTACTCTCGAGCCCCCGTGAGGAAAATGGCCACTTTGGCATCCTGAGCTCCTAATGTGATTATTTTTTATGAGATAGGCCCAAGTATGGTAATTTGAAGGGATAAATACATCATGAGCGCAGTGCCACACTACAGGTTTAGCGTTTCATTTGGATAAAAGCTGATGGGGCAACATTTTCATGATCATTCATTCTTCTACGGCCTTTTAAGCAAGCAAAAGAGGCAAAAAAGCCCTCAGTACACGACTCAGATGCAAAAGGGTTGCCGTTTATGTGTCAACTAATTTGAAGACAAAAATTGAGCTTTAAAGAAGTAAAATTTACAACTTTTAAGAAAGAATTCAGGCCATTTTAATCAAATTTAAAGAGTTCTAATTCACTAAATACGGGCTCAATATGTCTTAAATGGTGCCTTACCCGACTTATGAGGTTTTTGAGATACGAGCAGTTGATTGGCCGATTGTTTTGCTTTGACTTACGGGAGAAATTTTGACATAGGAGCACCGTATGGTGGCAATGAACTCAACTCACTTCACAACAAGCAGCAATTTGGCAGATAGTGGTAAATAGTATATGGTAATGGTATTTTAAATATTTTCAATTAGTTCATATATTACAAAATACTACAGACAGACAAAAATAGATACAAATAAAGTTTTTTTTGTTGTTTATTTTTTGGTTTGTTGTTGTATGTTTGTGAAAAGAATATATGTTTTGAATATTTGACTAAAACAAAATTATTAGGAAATACTACAAATAAGGATGAACCCCTTTTATATTTGAATGCATGCTACCACCTGACAGTCTGTTTTGTATTATTATTGAGAGCAAAATGAACTGTTGACTTCAATTATATTTTTCCCACACAATGGAACAATGTGGCATTTTTTTAGGACCTTTAAGCAGTGTCTTTTTATTTTTTTTATTTTAGAGATTAAGTGGTAGGATAATTAAGGCAACACACTTTCAACCAGCTCACAATGGAAATGTGCCGGAAACGTTCGTCCTCTTACATCTTGGCATGTCATTTATGATATATACGCAGCACCTAAGTGCAACACTTAGCATATGCTCATCAATCTGCGCGCAAAACAATCGTGCCTGCTGCCACTGTGCTGAAAATTATTGTCTGGAATCCATCCCAGAAGACACACAGCAACCTGCTCCATGCAAAACTTGCCACTCGATCTTTGCTAGTGCTGCTGGTCAACACATTTTCACATGGAAATAATGCCAATTGAATAAAGCAAGTTTCTAGTGCTAGGTGATATGGGCTATAAAGAAAATCTCACATTTTCCGTCAATAAAATCCAAAACCAATTTTCCATTCAGTCGAAAAAGCAAATGACAATGACATTGTTCCCAAAAGTTTTGTTTTTTTGGTTTGTTTTCACCTTTTGGGATTTGGTTCATTCCTCCCGATACCAAACAAGCTTTGAAACGCTTGTTCCAACCCCAAAAACCTCTTCACCGATCATGTGAAAACAAATGCTTCCTTTCGGAAAGTGCCCCTTTTGTCAAAACATGTACTGCATGTAAACGTGATCCTAAATAAATTCACATTTGAAATGTTCAACAATTTATACAATTTGAACTACAGAAGCTGCTAAGAAATGTACTTTAAAAACACTTGCAGGCAAATGAATTTGAACTGATCTGTAAATTTGAATAATCGGTCAGCTCCAATGAGATAGGCAAGGTCGAAATTTGCCAATGTCTCACGTGACCTTGAGTAGGTCCACGGTTTGATTTCTGAGTTTCTCATGCTACTTTAAAGGCGTATTTTTTCCATGAATTTCTTTGTTGTATCCGAAGTATACAACAATGCAGGTAGTTAGCGGCAAGGGTTAGCAGCAAATTTTCCCAATTGTTTACCCTTTTGTTCAGACTGCGCCATCTCTTGGAATAAGTGTCGTGAGATCTGAGGTTTGTTTTCCAAGTGTTTTTGCGACTTAAAGGGCATATTTTTTTCTAAACTTTTTTGGTAAAGTGTGAGGCTCACATTAACCAGCCAACTGTAGCGCTTGTTGAACTGAGTCCTCGTGAGCTACTTTTGGATTTAAAGGCATGTTTTTAGGCATCGTTTTAGTTGTTATCCAAAGTGTATAATACAGCTATTTTGCGCCTAACGTTGGCTGTTAATGTGCTCGCTGAACTGAAATCCGATAATGTACCCCAAGGTCGAACTTTGCTAACGTCTTGTGAGACTTCAGGTTTGATTTCTCAGTTTTGTCCTATTTTTTCCGATCATCTTAGTCGTTATCCAAAGTGTACAACAATACGACCAGTTTGTGGCAAGTGTTAGCAACTAATGTTAGCGCTTGTTGACCTGCCCTTTGGCAAAGTTTTGTGAGATTCCAGCTCTGAGTTTTATGCTATTTAAATTTTCTTCCGTTAATATCCAAACGATACAATCCAGCTAATTTGCAGCTAGTGGTAATGTGTTGTGTTTTTCCCAATCCCACCATGAATAGCAAATGTTCCAATGCATCCTCCTGAGTCAGATGTTATTACATATTCATAATTCCAATTATTGCACATACCATTTGAGAGCCGTCTTATGCAAGCCGACTCCTCACAGAGCAATTGAGAGGCGAGTGCACCACACTCAATAGGCATATCATTTTCCACTACCGAGTAATCACTGCGGACTGCTTTAAAGCTGCATAAAACCTGCCATCAAGTCCAAAAGACAAAGAAAAACCTCCATCAATTTATTCAAAATAAGGGAGATATTGATATTGTGCAGAGAGAGAAAAAAACAGTCCAATTTCATACTGGAAATAAGACTATGAATTATCTAGAAGTGCAGGATGATAAACGACAACAATTTAGCCTAACAGGCATCCTTTAGTTGTTTAGGAAAATGTCCAAATATTTTTATAGTTTTATTTTTTATGTAATAAATTATATAACTTTACATGTATCATTATCTATTTAAAGTATTTTAAACAATAAAAACATGTTGAATTACATCATGTTCAACATCTCCAATATGAAGAAATGAGTAATATTGGTTTATTTTAATTTTATTTAGAATGTTTGTGATTGGGTGACAAAAGAAAACCCCCAAAATATGTTTTAATTAGAAATAAAATAAAAATATAAACATTTACATTGTCTAATTAAGTCACTGTGCCTATTAAAAGGTATCGACAGGTTTAAGGAAGCCAAATGTTTTTTGTATTTAAAAAAAAATAAAAAAAAATTATAAAACAAATACTAGAATTAAAAAAATAAACTACAGTAAAATAAAGAAAGGAATTTGGATCTATATGTACCGTAAACGCTCATCAAAAGGGTTACATCCCTATGATACCATTTTTGATCCGTACTATCGCAAACACACAAAATTCCCACTCGATGCATAAAAAAGCTGATACCTAATCTTTTTGAGAGACTACGAATCCAATGCATGTTCCCCCTTATTGGGATATACTGTCATGACTTAAAACATTGACGGAGCATTTAATTGCATTGGTCAGCATTGGAAATGTACTGTATGAATGTAATAACACTGTAGTGTGCTCAATTCGCATGCAAAAGACATACATATCCTCGCATGTCCAGTAGTAACTGCTAGAGAATCAATTTGAAAGACTATTGCCAGCACATTTTCACCCAACACTGAATACCAAGAGCACATATTGTATAGTATGTATACTCACATCTCTGAACGCGGCGGCGCCTGCCTTTGTACATGTCAGGAACGGACGAAAAGGATGCAAGATCAACTTTACCTCTTATTTACCTCTTCTTCCTCACCTCTCCTTCGCCCCCAAAACAGCCTGCGTGTGTGCTTCAAGCTCCAGACACACAGCCGAGCCGCTTCAGACCGTACCATTTGTCAACGCTTCCTCGGGGGTGGAGGAATTTTTTTGGGGGGGGACGATCATTCATTTTTCTACGGGAAACGTGCTTTCAAATTTTTTTCAGGTTTTTTTTCTTTCTTCTTTTCTTATGCCTACCTACAGTGACAGAAATCGTGGAATTCATATGAATCCAGTGAAGTCAAAACGTCAGTGATCTTGTTTGTTACTATTAGACGGATGGTTAACGTGATAGCCAGGCTGACATATGCTAGCGTCGCACATTAGCCTACAAGCAGATCTTTAACGAAACCACTGAAGTATAATACATATTAAAAAAAAAAATAGAATGAATAAAAACAACTCTAACCTCTCACTTTTTCAAATACTTGGGATTTTAAGCACATTCAATGTGAGAAAATGACTTTTGATAAGTACATTTACTGTCAGATACTTTCACACTTTTACTCAAGTAACATTCTACAAAGTGGCTTGAACTTCTACCAGTTATATTGTGTTGAGATACCTGTATTTTTACTCGAGTATCGCTGTTTTGCATACTTGTGGTATTTAAATACGAATAATAATGCATACCACTTACGTAGCGCTATTCAAAGCACTCAGAAACAGTGCACAATTGCACACATCGATGATTTACGCCACAGTCTCACCCAAGTTGTAGTACGCTAGTAAGCGCGGCTGCCATTCTGCACCTACGACCCCTCCGACCAGCAACAAACCTCCAACCGCATTCATTCATTCTTAGGCAACGTGCGTTAAGTGTCTTGCCCAGGGACACGACGACGAAAGGTCAGGCGGGCGTACAAACCGGCGACCCTCTGCTTTCATGGTGTACACTTCCCCTCTGCACCAAGTCGCCCCAGTAATTGTAAGGCCAACTAGTGACTAACTGAGGCGCGGCGTCTATTCTAGGGTATTTACAGGTTTAAGGAAGCCACATTTCAGTCATTTTACCACCACTTTGAACATGTTAATTTACAACACTTTGAACATTTAAGGCCTTCCCTTCGCAACATGTGATCACGAAGGAGTGGGTAATGGAGATTCGAACGTTTGCCATTTCTTTTGTTATATTTTTGCCGTGGGTTACGTTATAGGAGCGTCATCACCAAATAGTCAGGTGGTGTGTTGGTTGGCAAAAAGTGACAAGTGTTTAACGACAGTGACAAGCGTTCAATTTATGGCCGAGCAGAAACTATCGGGTTATTCACACTCGTTTTCGTTAATTAATAATGGTACTACTGATAGTCTGGCGACCGTGTTTGCTTTCGACACTTATTATTCGTCTCTTTGATGTGAGGCGCTAATGAGTTCAAGTGGATGTACGCAGTGACTAAGTGAGTCACTGTGTCTGTTTAAGGGTATCTAGGGGGTCAAGGAAGTCGATAAGGCATTTTTAAGACCTCTTTAGAGTTAATTTAAGACCCCCCGTATGAATGGGCCTGATAATATAGCACTCTGTTAACAATGTTGTTTAGTGTCTTGGCATTTTTAGGACATTTAAACGGCAGATTTAAGGACTGTCACATTTATGAGTAGTTAATTGAATATTCTGTTGATTAAAAATGTGCAGATACCCTGTATTAGAGGGGACGCCACTATTTAATGTATAATTTCTACGATAAAATGAGTCAGTTTGAACACACTTGTAAAATTCATGCATCTTCGCGACGAGAAACGAGCACTGACCTCCCTCAGTGCAAATGTGCACTTTGATTCGCTTCTAAATGGAAGGTCGCTCGTTTTTTGTTTCGCCCTTCATCCGTCTCGTCTCTTTCAATGAATTGAAAGCGTTGAACACTTGACAGTCAGACAGACATACAGTTTGACAGCTGTTGCTGCCTTGGGGGCCACAGGAGATAAGCCACTTTGGTACTGTATAATTAATGCGTCTTATTATCATCACATGGGTTTTGCGGCTATCAAGCCCCCCCCACCCACATACATACACACACACACGTTTTTGGCTTGGTTTCTTAAGGCAAATAAGCGATAATAACAGGAGAAAAAATAATGTGCTCATAATTTAAAAATTAGCAGCTGAAAAATGAACTCCTAAACCCCTCCCCCCACGAACATACTGTTAAATTTAATAGTAGCGCCATCTAGTGTTCACAGAGCTGGGAAAATACAAAAAAAAAAAAAAGTTTGGCAGAGATAAATATCAGCTTATTGATTAAACTAGAAATGCAAAACATATACTATTATATGAAAAATAAGTACATTTGTTCAATTCATAAAAAAGCATGCAGTGGTTAACTAAAAGAAAACATATATAATGTACTCTAAACGAAATAGTGTAAAAATATATAAAAATAATCAAATATTTAAAACATTTATACAATATAAAATATATACAAAATAATACAAATATGTATTATATAAAATAAAACAAAATATAAAACATGAAATGTGAGAAATATAAGATAAAATTTAAAAAACCATTAAGATAAAACAAATAGAACATAAAATATAGTAATAGAGGGGGCCCTGAAGGTTCATGGCCTAGGGTACATTTTTTCTATGGCAAATTGCAACATTTATTTTTCAACATAGTCCTCTTTTAACTTTACACACTTATTCCAGCGGTCGTTGAATTTATGGATCCCCTCTCCATAGAAGCTTGAGTCCTCTACGTCATCAATGACATCATCATCTGCGGCGAAATGTTGACCGCTGAGCTCTTTTGATCACCTTGGGGAATACATAGTCATCTAAAGAAACCAAATCAGGTCAGTATGGCGGATGTTCAAAGTCAGAGATGTACTTAAGTTTTCATTGCTCAGTGATGATATGTATCCTAAAATACATAAGCTACTAAAAATTGGAGAAATGCTACTTTTTTTTTTTTGGCCCATGTTGAGATCTTAAGTACTGTTACGTAAAACAACATTTAAAACGCCTTCCCAATAACACTATAAATAAAAATACATTGGACAAAATGGCATTATCAGTGAGAAACTGCAGTGGCGTGTTTCATCCACAAAGAGGCACTGCAGGACTATTACACAGTACATGCATGATTCAGCACTACACGAACGGACACATACTGAGTCAGCAGTCGCCATCCGACTGGATTGGACATCAGCTCGTCGTAAGTGAATTAGCGTAACACACAATATACACACGTAATATGTCAGTGTGATCTTGATGTGACCTCGTCAACTTCCTCCAGGCCTGTGAGTCATCAGCACAAGAGGAAAGCGTAACCCCCTCGACAGCGTAGCCTAACGTGAACTTCATGTTTTAAAGATACAGTTCACAAGTTCATGTTGAGAGAGGCGACCTGCGGTGCTACACTCACACTTTCTGTGCATTCTTAATACTAGTCTAGGCTATACTGTATAGACAGTGTGGGACAAAAGGAGGTACTGTATACACTTTTGAAACTAACGTATTAAAGGGAGGAAGGAAAGAAAGAAGGAAGGACAGATGAATGGAAGGATAGACAAAGAGTAGCTGTAAGGAAGGAAAGAAGGAAAGGATGGGAGGAAGGAAGGAAGGAAATGATGAAAGGAAAGAGGTGTAAGGGAGGGAGGGAAGAAGGAAAGATGGAAAGAGGGAAGGAATATGAAACTGAGGAAGCAAGGAAGGAAGGAAATAAGGATGAGTAGAAGGAAGGAAAGAAGGATAAAACGAAAGAAGAAAGGGCGGTAGAAGTAAGGAGGTTGGAAGGAGGGTTGAAGAAAGTATATAGAAAAGATGCTCATAGGAAAGGAAGGAAAAAAATAGATCAGATTCGGGTTATACAAGGGTTTTGTCAGGTCACTGTTTGATTGATTGCATCATTCACCTTTGAAAAAGAGTTTGGGAAGATGACGTGACACGGGCGCTTGCTTTTGTGAAGTTTAAGGCTTTTTGTACGGTGGTGGTGGCGTCATCAGACCACGGCGGAATGGCGCCACGTTACTACCATTATTATCAATGACACCGTATTAATTTAGTGATTGAACATAATTTTAGGGTGCTTGTTGTGTTGATGTGAGTGTGCAACAGTGTATGAAAGCATCACAAGGTATAATACCAAATTGAACAAAGCAGTGTTTGGAAACTCAAGCAAGATGTTTTTTTTTTTTTTTAATTCCTCAAAAGTTGTCATTTTGGAGGTGGGAGGATTCTGCCCAACAGTGACGATCCATAAAATATGAGTAAATACTGCCGCATTGTGGTATAGTACATTCCTTTGTCCACACCATCTATGTAGCTAATTGTCGCTAATGACAAACCAAGACGTGGCTGCGTATTGACTTTGGTGATGAAAAATGGCCGTTCCCAGGGCAATTAATTATTTACCGATTGCTCCAAAACCGATTGGTATTATTGGAAATGACTGCCAGTTTCATTATTTTTAGCAGAAAACTAGATAAGAGAACTTGTTAGTTCAATGAAGGTTTTATGATGGCCACAATTTGACCCTAGCACACATTATTTGGATTTCAATTTTTTCCTATTTGGGATTTATTTTCCTCAATATGAACCAAAAAATTGCCATTGTTGTATCTTCGTTTTGAACCTAACCAAATTCCACAGTGTCTGTTTTAACACACTATTCCCCCTTCATTTTACTCTTGACAGACTGCTACACATTTTACTCTCTTATTATCTTCTTTACTTTACTTTGCAGAGACAAGTTAATAATGATCTTTTAATACAGAAGTGGGCAAAAAAGACACAGCGGGGTGAGTAATTGTGACAGTGCAGCCTAAAAGCTCAATTAAAAAATCATATGCTCAGTTGCTTTAACGGCACATAGCTCCTAACCTTGTACAGCAAAAGAAGTAAAAGGAGCCGCCACCTTCTCTGAGGGGAAAATTAAATTTTTGTGCTCTCTCATTCACACACACACACACACACACGCACGCACGCACGCACACACACACATGCGTGCGAGGGTTCAAGGGCACCTCAGCAGTGAGATGGCACCTGTCCAGCAACCAGCACTCATTCATTCATTTTCCACACCACTTATCCTCACTGAGGTCGCAGGCGTGCTGGAGCCTATCCTAGCTGACTCTCGGGGAGAGGCGGGGTACACCCTGAACTGATCGCCAGCCAATCGCAGGGCACATATAAACATACCAACATTCACACTCACATTCACACCTACGAACAATTTAGAGTCTTCAATTAACCTACCATGCATGTTTTTGAGATGTGGGAGGAAACCGGAGAAAACCCACGCAGACATGGGGACAACATGCAAACTCCACACAGGCGAAGCTGGATTTGTCGTCCACCGTGCCACGCAACCAGCACTAATTTCCATATTTTGGTCCACAGTGGGAATGAAGCAGGCCACACAAGCCTTGGTAATTGCAACTCCTCGAGGGCTACAAAAGGGCTGAACTATTTCAGTACAGTGGATATAAAAAGTCTACACGCACTTGTTAAATGCCGGGTTTTTGTGATATAAAAAACACCAAGATTATGTCAAAACTTCCCGCCCCCCCTTTAATGTGACCTGTAGTCTGTACAACTCAAAAAAAGTAAAAGAAATCCTTTCAAGACGGGAAGTGAAAATAAACACTTGAGATAAAGTGGTTGCACACCTGTGCACGCCCTCTGTTACTAGAGATGTGGCTGTGTTCAGATTCAACCAATCACATTCAAACTCATGTTAAACGGGAGACAGCACACACCTGCAACTATTTACGGTGCCTCTGATTAACTCCAAAGAAATTTCTACTTTTCTAGTAGGCTGGATACAATATTACTCAAAAAGTCGCACTAAACCGTCATTGGAAAACAGGGCTGTCACTATCGAATCTTTTTAGAATCGATTCTATTGAGCATTGGTTGAATAGATGAATAATAATCACTCCCTCTCACTATTATTACCATTTTTTAAAAACTACTAAGATGCATTTTATTCTCATCTATGAGGGATGGACTTCGATACTTATCCTGCATATGTTGGTACTGAGAGTATGGTATAAATTTGGTGTGCAAAATTTGAGTCAGGAAAATGCTAAATGCTAAACGGTCAGCGATCGCGATTCGCATTCGCGCACTAGCAATTACCATTTGTATGTGACTTAAACATTGAGTGTATTAAAGGTTTTACGATGTCGATGGAAAGGGTGTTTTCACCCCTGTTATCAATGGGATTGGTCCCTAATGTACATGACAAACACACACACACACACACTTCCCCTCAGTCCAATTAAGTGAACACTACTCACTGCAGAAAGAAGTTCATTTATATTCAACGAGAGGAAGGGCAAGGACTATAGACGAGCCGATGAACAAATCAATAAGTAATATTGAGAGGATTTAAAGGGAGGGATCCATAGACGCACAGACGTGCACCAGCTCACCCTGACTTTCGCTTTCTTCTTCGGTCTGCTTTATATTCCTATTCGCGAGACATTCAAGGTCACAAAGACTGCAAACAACAACAAAAAAATGTGTCAAAAAAATTCAATAAGGGTACAAATCCTGAAATATGCAGATGCTAAGTGTCAAGTGTTTTACATTTTGGGAATAATTGCTAATCGACCCTTCCTGCTTGTTGCAGGTTTTTTCCTACATATAAAATTTGGAGGCAGCCTGGAATTAGACGGAGTCCAGAAAGCTCTGATCATCATCAAAACTGTCATTTTGCACTAAATTGGGTTTTAATATAGCGCCAAATCACAACAGTTTAGTTATCTCAAGGTGCTTTACACATTGAGCAGGCCAAGAACCACACTCCTCATACATTATATATATTGTACTGTATGTACAGTATATGAGAAAACTAACTGAACCCCACATAAGCAAGCATTTGACGACAGGTAAGGAAAATCTCGCTCCAAGGGAAAAAACCTTGAACAGAACGCAGACTCTGTGGGACGACAAATTGGCTGGGGAGGTTGGGTTGAGATGGAGAGACAGAGTAGAGGGATAGAGGATAGGGTGGGAAGAGAAAGAAAACAAGATAGAGGGGCTGAGCGACTGGGGGAGGGACGACAGAACAACGGGCATAACAACAGCCATACCGTGTCATTTATAATTGAAATTGCGCTATTAAGTCAACGGGCGGTGCTGTATCCGGAACAGTCCTGGGCAATATGTTACTTAAGACAGATAATGTAAATATGTCACAGAAAGAGGGGCAGTTCAGAATGGTTCAACGTCTGCCTCAATTTGAGCCAGAAAAAAACAATTGTATTAGGCTTGGTACACACATTTTATATTCTTTTGCCCCTATAATTTATTAAAATCCAAATGGAGCCGATTAATCGAGGGGTACTTTGTATGAATACCGATAATGTAACATGAAATCAACGTTACCTAACGACTGTGCTGCAATGACTCTGTTGTTCTCGCCCCCCACGGCCGCCCGGGCGTTCCTCTCGCTGGAATACTGGACGAAAGCGTAACCCTTGTGCACGGAGCAGCCCACGATCTTGCCGTACTTGGCGAAGATGGCCTCGATGTCGGCCTTGCTCACCACCGCCGTGTTGAGGTTGCCGATGAAGACACGTGAGTTGAGTGAGCGCGGGTCATTCTTGTTGGTCACGTTGCTGGTCTGGCTCTTGCCAGTCATCCTAGACCTGCCGCAGTGCCTGCTGGGAAAACACAAAGGAGACTGTTATTGCTGTGAATGTGAATGATAATGCAATATACAGTAGTGGTAACATAAACGTGGAAACACATAACATTGTGGGGCAACCATGTCAGAGTCTACTGGAACACAGCGCCACATAATGTAATATCATATTTAATGTTGGAGTGTAATGTGGTAAGTGTCCACATTTTAATTAATCGGAGCAACTGTTTATGTGCATTGGTAGGTACTGCTGTTTTTGTTTGCACGCAACACTGTGGAACAAACACGTCCGACTCAATTGCATTTGGAACCAAACAACGGAAGATAATCTTTATCCTCATTTACTCCATACGGGGTCTCCGTTGTCGTATTTCACGCTTCGTAATGCGCCACACATTTTCAATGGGAGACAGGTCTGGACTGCAGGCAGGCCAGTCTAGTACCCGCACTCTTTTACTACGAAGCCACGCTGTTGTAACACGTGCAGAATGTGGTTTGGCATTGTCTTGCTGAAATAAGCAGGGGCGTCCATGAAAAAGACGTTGCTTGGATGGCAGCATATGTTTCTCCAAAACCTGTATGTACCTTTCAGCATTGCCTTCACAGATGTGTAGGTTACCCATGCCATTGGCACTAACACAGCCCCATACCATCACAGATGCTGGCTTTTGAACTTTGCGTCCATAACAGTCCAGATGGTTCTTTTCCTCTTTGGCCCGGAAGACACGACTTCCACAATTTCCAAAAACAATTTGAACTGTGGACTCGTCGGACCACAGAACACTTTTCCACTTTGTATCAGTCCATCTTAGATAAGCTCGGGCCCAGAGAAGCCGGCGGCGTTTCTGGGTGTTGTTGATAAATGGCTTTTGCTTTGCATAGTAGAGTTTCAAGCTGCACTTACGGATGTAGTGTCGAACTGTATTTACTGACATTGGTTTTCTGAAGTGTTCCTGAGCCCATGTGGTGATATCCTTTACACATTGATGTCGGTTTTTGATGCAGTGCCGCCTGAGGGATCGAAGGTCACGGGCATTCAATGTTGGTTTTCGGCCCTGCCGCTTACATGCAGTGATTTCTCCACATTCTCTGAACCTTTTGATGATATTATGGACCCTAGATGATGAAATCCTTATATTCCTTGCAATTGTACGTTGAGGAACATTGTCCTTAAACTGTTGGACTATTTTCTCACGCACTTGTTCACAAAGAGGTGAACCTCGCCCCATCTTTGCTTGTGAATGACTGAGCCATTCAGGGAAGCTCCTTTTATAGCCAATCATGGCACCCACCTGTTCCCAATTAGCCTGTACTGTGGATGTTCCAAACAGGTGTTTGATGAGCATTCCTCAACTTTCTCAGTCTTTTTTGCCACCTGTCCCAGCTTTTTTGGAACATGTTGCAGCCATAAAATTCTAAGTGAATGATTATTTGCTAAAAACAAAGTTTGAACTTTAAATATGTTGTCTTTGTAGTATAGTCAATTAAATATAGGTTGAACATGATTTGCAAATCATTGTATTCTGTTTTCATTTATGTTTCAAACGTCCCAACTTCATGGGAATTGGGGTTGTAAATACTGTGCCTATCTGCCATTAGATAGTGCCGAAGCACTACTTTTATATTAGACAGGGCTTCGTCCCCATCTTGCAGCATGTTGGGGCATTTCAGGAGGGCAGAAAAACAGTAGATAGGCGAATGTTGTCAGTGGGTAACAGAGGATGGGTTTAAAAAAAATGAATTTGCGACTAGGTCGGAGAACATTGTGTTTTAGAGATTCACACACATCTCTAAATGTTAAGCCTCACGTTTGGAAACAGCACATTTTCACAGTTGTTGCACGCCTTTATATAGTTATGCTTCCCCCATGAGATGTGAACTGCCTCGGTTAAAAAAATAATAAATACACACATATATATATATATATATGTGTATTGGCACATTTAACAGGTTTTCCTGGAGGTGCACGTCAGTCAGACAAATCACCTGCACTGAGCCTTGCAGCAGCTAATGCTTTTGTCCTTGTTAACAGTGCTCCATTGTATGTTTACATCCTGCCTGCAGCACGAGGTGTTTGTTCCCATCATGCCGCACGCCGCCAAGGGGCTCAGCAGGTCTGATTGTGACATGAGAGAAGAAGAAGTTTTGGGGGTCTCACAGAGTTTATACCCACATTCAAGCATCATTAATATTCACGGTGAAGAACATATGAGCATTTTGTAATTGGCAGCAAAAGGACAATGATGACAATATGCGCCATTCACTTATCATTCAACTCCTGTATGAACGTCCATCTTTCCATACAACTATAACAACAGAAAAATACGAATTCAACATTCATCCATCTATCCAACCCCATCAATCTACCCTTTGAACCATCCATCTATCCATCTATCCTTCCATTATTCCAGCTATCTATCCGACAGGAGTTATCACCCATCTACTGGATACTTCCATTATTCCATACATGTATTCTGCCATTTATCCATCTATCCATCACACCATCCTCCATGAATCTATCCTTACAGCCAACTATCATCCTAACATTCATCCATCCTTTTTGTCACGATTGGGGTTTGTTCGAAGGTGAGGAAGGCAAGGCAAGAACATGGAGGACCCAAGTGCAGGGAAGCAGGGAGGCAACGCGGTAGTGCAGGAGTATATAAAAAAATTATATTTAATTCCAAAAACAAAGGAAAACAAGTATCGTGAAAAAGTCTAAATGCTAAATTAACAGAGTCCAAAATCTAAAAACAAAGTAACAAAGAAACACTTGAGCAAACCCAAAACAAGAAACAAGACATGACTGATGAAATAACTGAGCGACAACTGCCGACGATGACATGGCACAGACAGAGACAATGACACCTGACAATGACATACTGCAAAGACATGTGACAACGACAATGAAGCGACAAGAAACCAGGGAACTAAATACAAACAGATTGACGAGGCAACGAGGAACACCTGGGCAAGACACGAGTGGCTGGAGAGAGCGGATTGGTCGACACAAGGTAGACGAGAACAGGTGGACACAACAACCAAATGAGCACACGACAAACATGGAACACAGGAAAACATGGAACAAAACTAAACAACCCAAACCAAAACACAGACCATGACACTTCTATTCATTCATCCATCCATTATTTCATTCATCTATCAATCTATCATTTGAACCATCCCGCAGATATCCTTCAATCCATCCATCTATCCTTTCAGCTATCCATCCATCCTTCGAAAATCGATCCATCCATCGCTCATCCATCCTCTGTACCATCTACCCATTTATCCATCCATCCATCCTTCCATTGATCAATCCACCACAATCCATCTCTATCCACCAATCTATCAACTATCATGCATAGATCCATCCATCAGTCTATCCTTCAGACAATCTTATCAGCAGTTTTGATTGTCCGTTGCAGTCGGAGCTTGTCCTTTTTTGTAGCCCCACCAAACCAGACTGTGATGCAAGAACACAGGACTGATTCGATGACCGCTGTGTAGAACTGCCTCAACAGCTCTTGTGGCAGGCCGTGCTTCCTCAGAAGCCGCAGGAAGTACAACCCCAATTCCAATGTTGTTGCGATGTTGTGTGAAACATAAATACAAACAGAATACAATGATTTCCAAATCACGTTCGACCTATGTTTAATTGAATACACGACAAAGACAAGATATTTAATGTTCAAACTGATAAGCCTTATTGTTTTTAGCAAATAATCATGAACTTAGAATATTATGGCTGCAACACATTCCAAAAAAGCTGGGACAGGGTCATGTTTACCACTGTGTTACATCACCTTTTCTTTTAGCAACATTCAATCAACGTTTGGGAACTGAGGACACTAATTGTTGAAGCTTTGTCGGTGGAATTCTTTCCCATTCTTGCTTGATGTACACCTTCAGCTCTTCAATAGTCCGGGATCTCTGTTGTCATATGTTAAGCTTCATAATGCGCCACCCATTTTCAGACCTGCACTCTTTTACTATGACGCCACGCTGTTGTAACACGTGCAGAATGTGGTTTGGCATTGTCTTGCTGAAATAAGCAGGGGCGTCCATGAAAAAGCCGTTGCTTGGATGGCAGCATATGTTTCTCCAAAACCTGTATGTACCTTTCAGCATTGGCACTAACACCGCCCCATACCATCACAGATGCTGGCTTTTGAACTTTGCATCCATAACAGTCCAGATGGTTCTTTTCCTCTTTGTCCCGGAGGACACGACGTCCACAATTTCCAAACACAATTTGAACTGTGGACTCGTCGGACCACAGAACACTTTTCCACTTTGCATCAGTCCATCTTAGATGAGCTCGGTCCCAGAGAAGCTGGCGGCGTTTCTGGGTGTTGTTGATGAATGGTTTTTGCTTTGCATAGTTGAGTTTCAAGTTGCACTTACGGATGTAGCGCCGAACTGTATTGACTGACATTGGTTTTCTGAAGTGTTCCTGAGCCCATGTGGTGATATCCTTTACACATTGATGTCGGTTTTTTTGATACAGTGCCGCCTGAGGGATCAAAGGTCACGGGTATTTAATGTTGGTTTTCGGCCCTGCCGCTTCCATGCATTGATTTCTCCAGATTCTCTGAACCTTTTGATGATATTATGGACCGTAGATGATGAAATCCCTAAATTCCTTGCAATTGTACGTTGAGGAACATTGTCCTTAAACTGTTGGACTATTTTCTCACGCACTTGTTCACAAAGAGGTGAACCTCTCCCCATCTTTGCTTGTGAATGACTGAGCCATTCAGGGAAGCTCCTTTTTATACCCAATCGTGGCACCCACCTTTTCCCAATGAGTCTGTTCACCTGTAGGATGTTCCAAACAGGTGTTTGATGAGCATTCCTCAACTTTCTCAGTCTTTTTTGCCACCTGTCCCAGCTTTTCTGGAACGTGTTGCAGCCATAAAATTCTAAGTTAATGATTATTTGCTAAAAACAACAATGTTTATCAGTTTGAACATTAAATATCTTGTCTTTGTAGTATATTTAATTAAATATAGGTTGAACATGATTTGCAAATCATTGTATTCTGTTTTTATTTATGTTTAACACAAGGTTCCAACTTCATTGGAATTGGGGTTGTACTATCCATCAACCCCTTTTGTCCAGCCAACTATCCATCCAGCACTTAAAAGTCAGAAGATGCAAATGTAAGTGGCCCAAAGTAAGTAAAGTGTAACTTCTTGTGAGCAACAGTGTATATATTGACAATAATAACAACACGATGGACCGGTAAAGTGGCTGCGCAAAGGGTTCTCTATGTGATTTCCAAAAGAAATGCAAGTCAGCTCAATCTGCCAATGATTTATTTATCCCGATAAACACCGGAGGTCTCTGGATTGAAATGTAAGAACGGTAGAAGGATGAAAGATGTGATACCTATAGGTAAGAAGAATATATTTCCCAGTGGAGCATGCAGAATGAACAGATTCTTTTTCAACCTGGCAATATTCTCTACAGTAGATTTCCCTTCAGGATATCACACATTCTTACATTGAAACCAAATCACACGCACACAATGAAGGACAACTGCAGCTTTGTGGAGCTGGTTAACCCTACAAGTCTGACAAAGCCTGCAGTTGCGAGCGGCGAGGTCATTAGACGGTTGATTATGCAAGCATGAGCACATTTAAGCAGACCTAATTGGACAAAACTGGGAGTCGCTGAATTGAAGCCCATGCTGAGCACAAAGGGGGTTACAGAGAAGGCCTCTGCTCATTAATTAGCAGCTGAAAAGAAGGAAGTGGGGAAAAAATTTACACTCCACGTTTGTATGCTAATTAGAATTATTAATGCTTTTGTACGGGTCATTTTTTTCTATTGAATATATCACTTTTTTGTAATTTCTTTAGAACAAACTTGGCAAGTTCATTTCAGAAGATTAATGTGAACATCAAGAATGATTGGAAAGCAACGCATTAAGGGATCGTGAGCAAACCAAAACAAAAGGCCAGAGCAAGAACACGCCATCCATCCATCCATCCATCCATCCATCCATCCATCCATCCATCGTGGTACATATATCAGCTACCCCATCTATATATCCATCCAATCCAACTACCTTCAATCCAGGTACGATACATTCATCCACCTTACATTCATCTTTCAACAAGAGTGCAAAGGGTGGAGAAAAACTCCATATTTGATTCTATGTTCACTTCCTGTTGGTGTAGCCGTCCTTCCTGTGGCTGTGCTCTCACTCCCATTTATTTCCCTGCAGCTTTCCAATCTTCTCATCCTCCCGAAAACATTCGATCTCGATCCTCTGCGTGCTCTCCACCACCACCAACAACAGCAGCAGGAGCAGCATCAAGAGCCTGAGGCGGAGTTGAGTGTTATTTTCTCTTTAATCATCCTACAAATGCTGCTTTATTCATTGCAAATTCCATCTGTTCTAACAGGCTTTGCTTGCCTTTAAATACACGCCCTGCTTTGGCATAAAATGAAAGTCAAAACATCTGATCTTTGTCCCGTGTGTTCACACCGTGTGGGCTTATGAGACATTTACAAGACATCTAACGGGTCTTTCAACTCGGCAAACCTTTTCACTAGCTTAAAAATATATTATTGCAAGCTACACTCGCCAGCAACTTCATTAGGTACATTTCGTATTTGATGCCATTCAATACATGAGTCGAGTCAAGAAAATCTGACCTGGATGACTCTGACTTTGAAGTACAGTTTTTATTTACCCAGCCAATCACAGGGCACACTATCCACACTCACGTTCACAACTTGGCAAAATTTTGCGAAGCATGTTTTTGGAATGTGTGAGGAAGCTGGAGTACCCTGAGAAAACCCACAATGAGAGGAACATTTTTTTTATTTTACAAGTCGAAAAAAAGAGTACAATGGTAATTGTTCAATATTTAGTTTGATTTGTCATGTAATTTGCTGAGTCAAAACAAATCTGGCAGAATCTTAACATATTTCTGTGTGCATGTGTACCTAACGAAGAGTCTGCGTGCAGTTAAACCCTTTCTCTCCATTTGTTGACCGCTCTCCTTAACGTGCCTTCAAATAGTGGCAGTAAAGAAGTTCCTACCGCTTCAAGCTCATTGAAAGAAAATAAGGAAAAACACATCAAAAGCAAATCCTTTGCCATAGTCATAAGGAAAAACTCATCAAAAGCAAATCCTTTGCCATAGTCTCTGAGATCCTCACAGCTTATTTAAGAAGAAAGAAAAACGAAGTATGCTGCTTACAGTTACTGCTGGCAACTGTGGCAGTAAACATCCCAGCCAGCAAAGGTGGGAGAAGGGAGTCATGCTGGCGTGTTTAAAATATACTCCAATGTCAAGAGTAGCAAAAAAATCTTCTACATGGCAAAGTTGAAAGGCTGCCATTTGTTAGCATCTTCTGAATGCCAGAAGAGATGAGGTGTCCAAGCTGGTCCACCAATATTGGCATTGGTATAGCAATAGGTGGTCCTCAATGAAAAAGGATACGCATTTTGAAATATAGCCAATATAAATGGCACAGGTTATATTAAAAGTGTTGGTTTCGTGATACGAAGAAAGACATCTGGGTCCAGATCTGGACCAGAGTGCCCCTATTGAGGACCCCTGCTTTAGCCACACAAAATGAAAAAATATATGAATAAATAAATAAATTCACCTGTCGAAAAAAGTTGAATTATGTCAATTTACAAGAAAAAAAAATCCTGTAATTGTATGATGATAAAATATAAGTATTGTACAAAGAAAGTTTTCATTTTAAAGGGGAGAAAGTGGTCATTTTCTGAAATTAAATTATAACTATCAAGTGGACAAGTCATCATTTTATGAGGGGGAAAAAATGTTTTTACCTTTTAAAATAGGAGAATAAAATTGTACTTAAAAAAAAGGTAATATTATGACAGTAACATTTTCAAATTGAGCAGAAAAAGTTGTCATTTTCTGAGAACTAAAATACTACATCACCATTTTATAAGGAAAACCCCCACAGTTTAACCAGTCGAAATATAATAAGTATAAAAAGGTAATTTTACAAGATTAAACTGCTAATGTTAAAACATTCTACAAAAAAAGTCCAGTCCAAAACTATTCTCATTTGTAGAGAATAAAGTGAAAACATTACGTGAAAAAGTCCAACTCTTTTAAGGAAAAAAAAAATAATAATCAAAATTTTACAAGACAAACTATGAAAATTTTACAAGATGAATTATTAATATTTGAAAATTATACATTAAAGTGTTATAATAAATTATTATTAAATATTTTCAAGAAGTTTCAATTGTAGCCCCCAAAAATATAAAAAAAAAAAAAACTTGTAACAATTCAAAATATGACAAGAATAGAAAGGTAATTTGACAGGGAAAAAATGACTTTTTTTTTTTTTTTTGCCAAAACACACATTTACTCTGTTCTCAGAAGAAGTGAAGTAGTCCACCTTTTCAGGACCCCTGCCACAGACACCATTTTCTGATGTTGCCATGACAACAACGGAGATACTACTCTCCTTAATATGACCACAAATGTGTTATTTTAGGGTCAACTTGGTACATATGCTGTGTTTAACGATGCGCTAAAGCAAAGAGTCTCACCTGCGCTGTCATCATTAGTGTGAAATAAGGTTGTGTTTAATTTGCAGACGTCTTTATGAGCTGTCTGCTGTGACACATTAAACATGTCACTCGCGCTACCAACACACCGCAGTGACAGATAAGTGTAAAGAATCAAAGCGCCAGAGACTGTGGATACGTGGCTATAATCATCTTTTTTCTAATTACTTTGAACGGCAGCCAAATGCATTAGGGACCAAATGTGGACTCAAATCTAATTACATTTTTTTACTGTCTTAATTTAAAAGCTACAGCGTGGCGCAGGTCCGCTTGCTCTGCTTTTATGCACTGACGTGTCATAAAATGCGACGAAGTATTATAAAAAAAATAATAATAAAAAAAAAAAAAACCCTGCGGCAAATTACATAAAAGGGGAGGATAGTGATTAAAAGCGCGGGTGCTTCGTGCCGGCTGCATATAATTTGTGACCTTCCGCACAAAGGCAAGGGAGTGAAACTGATCAACACGTATTAAGTCAAAATTAAACAATGGATTGGGGAGTTAAGCTACATTAGCGCTAAATGGAAAGTAATCATTGAGCATGATGGATCAAAGAAGGGGTGGGGAAAACTTTGGCCAGTGGGCCATATATGCATTAAAGTTATGAGCGGTGATGAATGGTGATGAATCCTCCAAATGATCATCAACTATGATGCCATTCTCCGCCCACATTTGATGACCAGGGGGAAAAGTTTCGCAATCTTAGCGTCGCCATCTGTCTAGGATGCCTGATTCCAAATGGGCCTCATTTGGCCTAATTCTTGAGTAGGAATTCCTCAAAATGTCCGCTTATAAATGGATGACTTCCCGTCCAATTGCAGGAACGAGTCCTGTTGACTTGTTCGTGTGTGTCCTATTATGATTGACATGTACACCCAATTTCTCGCCACCTGGCAAAACTGTTCCCGTGTGGCAAATTTTTCCACT
Organism: Phyllopteryx taeniolatus; assembly: GCF_024500385.1. Taxonomy (NCBI): domain Eukaryota; kingdom Metazoa; phylum Chordata; class Actinopteri; order Syngnathiformes; family Syngnathidae; genus Phyllopteryx; species Phyllopteryx taeniolatus. Next base: position 13,448,230 of record NC_084515.1, on the reverse strand, counting down.
CACTTTTTCTTATACTGGAAAGTCAAACTTTGGCACCATGCTCCGCCACATTTGATGGCATTGGCAAAATAAATAAATAAAAAAATAAATCCTAGTAGAGGTTTTCCCTGAAATTTGCCCAAAATGGCTGACTTTAAACTTTTTGCATGGAACCTTGAAACTTTTTCATGTGTCCTCTTTTTGTGTCGATTGGCCCTAGTGAGGATCAGATGAATGAATGAATAAATGGTGAAAATGTAGCGTCGTGGCTACATTTTTTTACTGACCATTCCTCGAAATGATCGTCAAACTTTGATGCCATGCCCACATTACAAGGCCCAGGAAAAAAAGAAAAAAAAACTAAACTTTTGTCATCTGTCTCGGATGCCTGCTTCCGAGTGTGGCTCATTTCAGTGAATTCCCATGGAGGAGCTTGTAAAAGTACAAGCACTGGAATTCACCCTAATGGCCAACTTTGTGTTTCATTTCATCAGAAGATGAATTTCCCCTGGAAATGGACACAATACAACAATTTCTAGGATGACTAACACTGAAATAGATGATTCACATGAACATGGCAATGTCTTTTCAGGTATGGTCTTAAAAATACATTACATTGTGTTAAAAACAAAACCAGTGCCCTTCTAATAAGAATTTTGCATTATCCATTTGTTTCCCGTTCCCTTGCTGAAAGCGCAAATGACTCGGCTAATGCATGGCAGAAACATTCCGACACTCAATTAGCAATTTAGGGCTTAATGAATAGACGCCCTCGCCGGGCCGTGTCGCTCTCGGCGGATTCTAATCTCCCCCTTTGCACGGTAAACAGCGGCTAATGCGGCAGGGACGAAACAACGCTGCCTGTTATTGTGGGAATATAATAAGGCACTGCTGTAGTTCTTGTTTACCACGTAAACCCTGACATGACTGTTGAGCACTAATGTGCAACATTGAGTCATTCGAAATAAGAGGACGCATTTGAAGCTGAAGCCGAAATGTAACAACTTTTTGTGAATAATTTGAAGTCCATCCATTTGTGCTGCCACTTGTTTCATCTTGGTAGGTTTCTACTTCCTGTCGGTTTGATCGGGAGCAGTGTCGTACATTTGAGTGCATCTGTTTGTGCTTCTACTCGTTTTCTTTTGGTAAGGTTTCTACTTCCTCGCTTTTATTCTTATTCCTGTTGGCTTGATAGGACTCTCAGATGGGATAGTTATTAATTTACGTTTTGTGAGGAAAGGACTTTAATTTGGATCGTCTTTGACTGGTTTCGTTTTATTTTGGTAGGATTCTACCTCCGGTTTGTTTTTCATGACCATTCTTGTTGGCTTGGTAGGACTCAACTTTTTCTTGTGAACAAAGGACTTTGAAGTCGATTTTAAGTGAGCGATGTGGTACATTTAAGTCCATCGATTTGTGCTGCTACAGGTTTTATTTTGGTAGGTTTTATACTTTCTGTTCATTTCCATTCCCGTTGACTTGCCAGAATTCTTAGCCGGAGCCGGTATCGACCAGCCTTTTGTCAACAAAATACCTCAATTTAAATCTTTCTATGAGTGGTGTGGTGCATTTGAGTCCATCTGTTTGTAATGTTTGACAAGAAGGAGCAGTGACCAAAAATGACTACATTAGCTTCTCACATTAGCTACTAGCTCACTTGCTGCCTTGTGTTGTCATTTGCGATCAAAACCAGTAGAGCAGAGTAAGGAAAGGGAGCAATAGGGGAGGGTGAAAGGCGAAACATTTGCAATGCCAAGCTTCTTCAACGAGCTTAGAAGTCGACTACCAAAGATGAAGAACCAAGGAATACATCAAGTGAGGTAGGTGGATATTAGCTTATAAATTATTACTCTCTCCTTTTTTATGTTCCCTACATCAGCCCCAGTCATTTACATATTACTCATACCTTTAATGAACTGCCTTTTTGGAGCAGCGAGCCGCTGTTTGGCCGCGTTAGCAGGTGGGCCCGTGACCGCGCCGACCTCCCGTAAAGAGAATACATCATGATTTCAATCAGCCTCATCTGTCACTTTCCCGCTGAATTTATGGCAGCGCTGCGAGGCGTGAGGACACGGGAGTCGGGGGGTTGCCCTAATCTGATTGGAAGCAACCTATAGCCTCGCCCCGGCCGACGACAGCCGGGAGATAAAAGCAGCGGGACCTATAGAGGGATCGTTATCTGTGCGACACCGCTCGCTATCTCGCACCTTCTCATCATAGCCGCTTGATGATTATCGCAGAATTGTTTTGTCTTTCATTACATATCACCAACCTAATCTGTGAGGTCCACACTGGTGCTGCATTCAAGACAGCTGGGAAATCCAAAACATCTCACGCTACACTATTCACAGGTGATACAAATCTAAATCCTTGGTTGGACATCATCGGCTCTGGCTGAGAGTGTTATCAAGCCTAAGGTTGAACAGGAAGTAGAAAGTTACTCAAATAAAATCAGCACACTCAAATGGACAGATGAACTCAAATGCACCATCCCAGTCTCAGCAGTCTCAGAAGATCCAAATCAAAGTCAGTTGTTCACAAAAAGATGGATTGTCCCCGGCTGAGAGTCCTATCACAAACATCCAGATGCCTATCTATACAGAACTAAGTATAGTCTATAAGTCTATAATAAGGCCAGTATCCCACTTCTGACACCAACATTTTTGTTTTTTTGAAATGTACATGCAGTGCCAATATTATAAATGTATGAAATGGTCAAATAAAACATACAAAGAACAATTAACACTTGAGTGATGATATCGACTGCCACATTAGCTTCTAGCGCCAGGTTAGCAACCACATTAGGAATGACTAGCAGAGAGAATGTATTTCCTTTTTTTTTTTTTTACCACTGTGAATGTTAGCGTGTTTGGCTACGATTTTATTACTCGCTGCTTTAGCTACCCACTTAGAATAAACTTGGTGGAGGAGAGGTTATGCAGTATTTGGTAGCAAAAGTGGGGAAATCGCTCCGTGTCGGGAAATGCGAGGATTTCACCTGCAGGTCTCCCACCCCTCTTCTTTCATACTGGCACGAAGAAAAGGAATAATCCCTGTCTCTCTCCTTTGTCAACCAGAATCTATATCCTTTGAAATGATGTAATTTCTGAATCAAAATTGACGGCGACGGCTGCTCGCGCCTAATGTTCCCTGAGGCCATTTTGCTAAGACGGATTCTTCTTCCATGAAAGCGCAACCACAAGAAAGCCTTGCATTGAAAGACGAGAAAAGTGCAACAAAATGCTAATCCAAAGATGGAGGACCTTTTCCGGATGTTGTCCCCCGACTGGTGGTGCCCACATACGTGTCCAAAAGACCAAAGAAGATTAAAAGGCTCACGCGTTCAAGAAAATGAGAACATAAAAACATACGAATGGCGATTTAAATCTGGTAAGTTTATACTTTTTGTTGTTAGGACTCTCAACCAGAGCTGGTATTCACCAACGTTTTGTAAACAAAGTGCTGCTTTTGATTTTATTCTGGTAGGTTTTTACTTCTTGGTTTTGTTGACATTCTTGTGGCTTGTAGGACATTTTCAGTCAGAGCCAGTGCTGTCCAGATGTTTTGTTAGCAAAGGACTTGATAGGACTTTCACCTATAACCTGGTATTGAACAACGTTTTGTTTACTCTTTTATTGCTACTGGTTAGGACTGTCAGATGGAGCCTGTATAGACCAATCCTTTGTGAACAAAGGACCTTGATTTGAAACTTTTGTTATCTGTGTTGTGCTGCTACTGATTTCACTTTGATAGGTTTCTACATTAGGTTTTTTTCGCTTGGTTTGATGTCACTCTCAGCCGGAGAGTGAGCAAAGAACTTCTGTGACTGGTATGGTACACTTGAATCCATCTGTTTGTGATGTTTGACAAGAAGGAGCACCGAGTAAAGATGTAGACTGACAACATTAGTTTCTTGCACTATTTTTCTTCCGTGACGGGAGTGGTGCATTCGAGTCAAGCTGTTGTTTGCGCTGTCTAACAACGAGGCGCACAGAATGAAGGTGCGATGTTAGCTTCTTGCGACAGTTTTTTTTCTTGCACCAGTTGTTTTTTCTGTGACAAGAGTAGTGATGTTGACAAGGTGCACTGAGCGATGACTGCGACGTTAGCTTCTTGCAGTAGTTTTCTTCTTAATGCTAGTTTTCTTCTTGCGCTATAGGTATCTTCTATGACCAATGTGGTGCATTTGAGTCCTTCTGTTTGTGATGTTTGACGAGAAGCGGCACCGAGTAAACATGTAGACTGCGGTGTTAGCTTCTTGCAATCGTTTTCTCCTGTGACTGGCTGAAGTGGGGCACTTCAAGTTCATCCTTTTGTGCTGTGTGACAAGAAAGAGCAATGAGTAAAGCCATAGTCTTCGACATTAGCTTCTTGCGCTTACTTCTGTGACTGGAGTGGCGTATTGAAGCAAAGATGTAGACTGCTAAATTATCTTCTAGTAGTAGTTGACGTTGACTGAGTCAATCTGTTGTTTGTGCTGTTTAACACGGAGGTGCACTGAGTCAAGAGGTAGACTACGTAGTTAAATTCTCGTGCTTTACAAAAACAAAAAAAAAGGATTACAGTTGTTTTTGTAAAGGTATGGCTCATGCCTGTATTGTGCACGTCCTCTCATTGCATTGTCGACGTTAGACACTGGCACATCTATATACACGGCTGAATCGTTTTCCCCATTGTCAGATTAAGAAATAGAAATTCTAAAAGGAACACAAGAAGCCATTGTGTCCATGTGAATTCTCATTTTGTTTCTTATCTGGGGATGAAAACTCTTTTTGAGCCCTGTGAATGGGGGTCACGGAGCTTGAAATAGCATCAGACTCGTGCATGCAGTGCGGCGGCGAGGGCAGGGGTTAGTGAGCAAAGACGCTCCAGACGCTGTGGCGAGAACGGGCGTAATAAAGTCCTGGCGGCTGCCCATGGTGCTGAAATCAAACGCCATTTCCTCTTTAAAAAAAAAAAAAAGAAGTGGGGGAAATGAAAAGATGCCGGTGCTGAGATGAAGACGCCGCGGGGCTAATGGCACTGCCTCGCGACAGACGGCGCTCACACACTGAGCCTGTTGTTTGTGAAAAGACGACCGGGAGCCGTGTTGAAAGATACATTTTAGTGTGGAGAAAGAAGAGAGTAGCTCTAATAGGGAACAGTGGGCATTGGCACATGTATAATGGAACATGATGCCAGTGTTGCGCTTGTAAATGTTGACATTCTCTCAGCCTCTTCGTCTACCGCAGGCATGCCTCCCTTCCTGGTGGTTGGACTCCCTGCGTGTTATCTTCCACATGCAGGCGTACAAAAAGAAACGAGAAACTAATCTCTATTTTGACCTTTCAACTGGATCAAAAGGAATATATATTTTTTCCCGTACGTTCCCAGCAGAAAACGGAAGGGTTAGTGGTCATGGCCAACTCACGGCAGCACAAAAAAGAAATACAAATCTGAAGAAATAGGGATGCAACATTTCCCGTGCTTCCTGGTAGCACATATTCCCGGTTGGGTGACATGTAACTTGGCTGATGTGCTGTACACTATTGGAGCACTTCTGACACCAAAGATGCCGGTAGCTAGATCACATACGTAGTCGTCATGCCTCCATTCCAATTCACCTACAGTATTGCACAGGTGTCACTTGTCCCATGGCTCCGTGCAGTTATGTTACCTTGCGGCTGACCCTCCTACGTCTGACACCCAAGAGCGCGGTAGCTAGCTCAAGTACGCAATAGTAGAGCCCTATTTCCAATTTCATAGAGCCTCCATTGCACTTGTGTCAACTGTCACACAGGTCCATCTCACAGGCCGCCGAAAAGAGGCAGACAGACGACGGACCATCCCACTTCTGACACCAAAGTTAACTAGATCACGTAGGTAACAGGAGCGGCCCGTCCAACTGGGTGGCTCAAGGCTAATTGACATAACGACGAGCGGGTAGTGCTGCATGTTCTGCTACACAAGCTTCCTCTTTTGGATGTGGGTCCACTGTTAAACATCCCACTTCTCACGCCATTATTTTAGATGTTCAAGAACCTGTCCACTGACCACGACACACAAAGGACAAATGACCACACTCCCAAGGTAATCGTTTGTACCTTTTCAAGGGGCCAAAAAGAAGAAAAGTATGTTCCCAAGTTGTAAAAGTCAACAGAACCAGGCCAAGACAACACCGGACCCCTGAGGCGTCTTTTATTCTGCGTGTGTAGGCCTCCACTGGGCCAGAAAACAGGCTTTAAGTCTGGCTTTAGTGACGCCTACCTGCCTGCCTGCCTTAACTCGATTCCCTCCTTGTGGCTCATAGTGATTCAGTGCATGTCCACCTAAAGCTGGCTATTGCAGAGCCTCATCCCTGGCTGGAGATAAGCATTGTTTGCTTAGCGGCACATTTCATGCTCAGCTTGCTTGACCTGATGTCCAGCATGCAAAGGTCTGTGGGCCGGAAACGATGTCAAATGTCCTGTCCTTCGAACATGATTTAGAGGAGGGATGGGGAAAAGTTCAAACTCCTTTGTACTTAAGCCTCCGGGTGTCATATTCTGTGTCTGTTCATTACCTCCGCCAAGGACGTCAAAAACTATGATAAAGAAACACACCCAAAAATATATTTAGGAATCTGGGATTTTTATTTTTTAGAATCAACCATGAGGAAAACGTTGATTCCACGAGAATCAAAAATCATCAAGCCCAAATCATGCTTCTTAGGTTCATTTAAGATCCTAAATGTCCATAGGTGTGAACGTGAGTGTACTGCGAATGCTTGTTTCTCTGTACGTAAGCACCCTGCCCCTGGCCGGCAACCAGTCAAGGGTGTACCCCGCTTCTTGTCCAATTGTCAGCTGGAATAGGCTCCAGCTTGCCCATGACCATAATGAGGACAAGCACTAAAAAAAAAAAGGATGGATGGATCGCTCAAGTGACACAATTTGGATTTTTGTCTTGATTATGAGCCTTTTTGGCTTGAATGTTAAGTGCAGTGTGCCACATCAAGTGAAATTATCCAGATTCACTTAATTAGTCAGAAAGTTATTATTTTACAAATAACGTATCTTTGTTCATCTATATATCTACAGTATATATATATATATATATATATATATATATACTGTATATTTTTTTTCCGACATTTTTGTTTGGTGGTGTACCATGAGATTTTCCGATGTCAAATATGTGCGTTGGCTCAATAAAGGACGCTTTAGTGTACGTTGACCGATACAGTGCATGGCCCTCAAGCTGCAGGTTGCCCACCGCCGTGCATGTTTAGCAGGTGAGCTGCACGGTCAATTTCAAGCAATTACTCAAATCTACCAGCATGATTTGCATAATGAACAAGTGCAGAATTTGGACTAGACACCACCCTCCTCCTCATCCTCCTCCCTGCCACCAACTCATGAAGACAGTTTTCAAGTTGCCAAGTGTGTGATGTCTGACTGCGGTTGTCAGTTATCCAGACGCAATGCCACACACTGCGTGTGTACGTGTGTGTGATTGTGTGTGCGGGAGGAACGCAGCTGTCCCTGCCTGCATTGGCAGGTAGTGTTTTGTTTTGCCACAGCACACATTTGCACTGCAAATTGTCCAATTTGCAGATACCGCACAGTAACTTTGTATGCGCGCTGTGATGTTTCCATCACCTTTCGATAGAACATTAGGATTAAGGGCGTGCAACCACATTTCCTCGATCGATTAATCGAGGAAATTAACTATTGATTAATCGTAGGGCTGGGCCATTCATGGTTTTTATTGATTATTTCCAGTTTATTGCTCAGGATGGGTTTTTTTTTTCATCGATTTTTCTTAGCAACTTACATAGTTGTGGTGTGTCCATGTTGAAATGCACTCCTTGCACTAACAACATGGCTGCCAATTGAGAGGTAACAAAAGCACAGTCCATGTGACCAAGTTAGCGACTTTTCCGGCTATTTTTCAAAAAAGGAGCTAGCGACTTTAATTCCCACTAAGAAACAGACAACATGACTGTGATGATAAATGTTAAATGCACTTATATAGCACTTTATCTGCAACAACACGGTGCCCAAAGCACCTTGATGAAAAATGTACACCTCACATGTCATTAACGTAATAGGATAATTGCCTAAGCTGTTCTCAACTTACTGTCACAAAATCAATAATTAAGAAAAAAAAAAAAAAGAAAGAAAGAAAAAAAAAAACCAATGTTCTTGCTAAAAGTTGTTTTTTCTTTATGTCTGAGTAGACTCTCAGTCATCCAGGTCATTGTATGGTAACACGCAAAGGTTGAATCATGGCAACTAGACTCTGCTTATTTGTTGTGTTTTCTGAAAATCTTCAAAAATGACTTATACATCATTAGCCTAATAGCATAATTGCTTAAGTTATTTCAATTGCGTCCCTTGCCTCGGTGAATTGTAGCAGAGTCAAGCTTGTCCTAATAGGATTACTAGGAGGTGACTGCTAGGTCAGTATGCAACCTGGAAGCGTCTGGTAAAGCATGAAAATAATTCACACAAAAAGGACTCTCGTTGGTGTTGTGCGTCCTTGTGCTGTTTACGCGTCTTGATCCATTAGGTTCTCTCTTCCTGTGGTATGTTTATGACGCTGGTACATTTGCATGTGGGCAGTGTCTGAAAGATCAGTGTCTGAGACCTCCTCTGGGCCAGATATCCTGAAACTGCTCCACGCTGCATCTGCTTTCTGACATTTGTGCAAACATAATAAACTGTGCGGTCACGCTATAATGCGGATTGTTTTTTTTAAGCGTTATTGAAGTTGTTACTCTATTTTTTTTTTTGACACTGTACAATATTTGTATCCGTTGCTCTTGCTGTCTCTTACTATATTATATAAGTGCCGTAAATGCTATAAAAAACATGCCTATACATATTTCTTTTAAATAAGGTATTTCTATATCACGGATTTCAGTTATTGCAGGGGTGGTCTGCAATGTAACCCCAGCGATGGAGGGGGGATTATGTACACATTATTCCTAGATCTCTATTATAATAATTTGGCCCAGAGGAGTTGTGCTGTAGCATGGATGTAGTTTAACATCTCATTGGTCTTCCTTAGACAGGAAACTAACTGAGAGTGAATCAACCAGCCAAGTATTGTACTCCATATTAACTCATTGCTTCAAGACACTATTAAATGACAATCAATTAAACCCCGATTATGTCCATCTTTAATTAAAATAAAAGAACACTTTCCTTCGTTTATATTGTTCATATTTTAAAGGATACATACTGTGCATTTTTTTTTCACAATTTAAAACAGCTGACATGCATATTTCAAAATACCTCAATGATTCAGAATGATAGCACACTCCTTTCTTTTTTTTTTCTTTTTTTTGTCTCGCTGAAATCGGTCTGTGTTGCCACTGCTCACTCCGTCCCATTCTACTGCGGGGCCAATGCAGAGAGTACTGCGCTAATCATCCAGATGACCACGGTCGCAGCTAGGGGTTGCGGCCACTACTTGCAGAAGCGTTTGCTGAAAAAAGCAAGTGCCCATTAAAGCTGTAAAAGCATGGAATATATTTTCAATTGTGGGGGCAGCACTTCACCAAGTTTTGCTGAATTACACTTTAAGACAATGTTACATCATTACGAGAAAGCATACGCAGGTACGGCCAGAACATGGGACCGCCACACACAAGGCCATAGTAGAAATTCAAACCCGGAACCACGGAACTGTGAGGCAAACGTGCTAACCACTAGAATACCATGTTGCGATCAATACAGGTGTATTTTTGCTCAATATTTTGGGGTATTTTTTTCAAAAATATTTTATTTTGTTCTAATCTTTGTGTATTTATGTATTATGTTCTCATATTTTGTCAAGTATGTTTTTAATGTATTTTGTATGTTCTAACATATTTGTCATACTGCTTTGATGTGGGGTTTTCCAAAATGTTATTTATATTTGATTTGTATTCTATTTTTATTTTAAAAGAATTATATATTTTTTTCTAATATTTTTGTTTTCTAAAAAAAAAACATTTTCCCATAATATGTCCCCTTAAGAAAAACTAATTAACTCATTCACTGCCAGCCTTCCCAGTTAACATGGATATTTGACTTCTAAAGCCGTCAATGGCAGTGTATGTGTTAAAATGTGCAGTCATCCAACAAAAGTTCACCTGGCATCGGCATGAAGAACTCCAGCAAAGTTCCATTGTCACCTGCTGGAAAATAATTAAATCCTCCAAAATCAAAAATCTTTTCCATTTCCACCACCGACATTGCAAAAAAATAAAAACAATTTTCAAAAAAGTCTGAGTAAAATTGCCTCCAAAATCAACGCAAAAGGAGCCACAGTAGAGACCAGGGGCGGAAGATGGAGCAAAAGCTGGATGCTGCTGAAAGAGGCGAGCAGCTCCAAAACGGTTCCACGGGCACGTATGTGTCCTGCGTGGACGTGCAAGATGAATTGAAAACATTGCATGCGTACACAGCCGTGGGCCGAACACCGACAACAAAACAAGAAAAAAAACAAGAAGAGAAGAAAACGTGAGATCAAATGATGTACTCACCGAGCGGGAGTATGGAAAAAGAAACGTGGCGGTTGCTTGGCTCGCAGGCAGGCTGACACTCTCTCCAGTGTGTCCGCTTGCTGCTCGCAGCATCAGCCGGCGCTGGCATCACGTGACTCAGGAGGGGCCACGCTTGTGTGGATGGTGACGTACAGGCACGTGGATTCATTTGGTCGTCTTTTTTTTTTTTCCTTCGCTCCTAATGAATGAATGGATGGAACATCCAGATATGTAACTACACACCCTCTGGACACATCATTAGGTACACATAAGAAGAGCCAAAACACACACAAAAATCAGCCTCGACAAAAGATCATAAATGGTCACTTTTGATTGACACTATATGTACCATTCAATTATCACCAGGCTTGGTGTTACGTAATGAAAATACAAAAAAAAACAAAAAATAAAAAATGTATTGGAATACAGTTTTAAAGTAACTCTCCCAACCCAAATAATACAATAATAGACCAAGTGTAGACAAATATTGGAACACAAATGAGGGAAAAAGATATGACACAAATATTAGAAAATACTGGATTACAAAATGTAAAATAAAAAATATGTAAATATTGACAAAAGAATTCAAAATAATCTATTTGGAAAAAAGAAAAGAAAAAATCATTTTTGAAAAATAAAAATAGTAAAATTGGTAAAAGAAAAAGAAATACACTAGCTACAAAAGACATACAAAACCATTACCACAAAAATACAAAACGATTTAAAAAAAATACAAGAATATAAGAAAAAAAGAAAAGAAAAAATATTCTGGAAAAAATACACAAATTATGAAAAGGTATCACGATAAAAAATAATATGTAGTACTACAATATATAAAATAAATCGGCAAATATTGGCCAAATAATACAAAACTATTTGAAAAAAAATTGAAAATAAAATCATATTACAAACGATAAATATATGAATACATACACACACATACATACATACATACACACATACAAAAAGTAGGACAAAATACACTAAGAATTGTGCAAATATATTATGACAACAATAGATTTTAAAAAAGAATATTCGGGAAACAAAAATCAATATTTGATGAAAATCACTAATAATACAAAAAACTGCATGTTAGGTTCTGTGAAAGATTCTAAATTGTCCATTGCTGTGAATGCAAGTGTGAATGTTTGTTTGTCTATCGAGCCCTGCGATTGGCCAGCGACCTCTCGCCCAAAGTCACCTAAAATTGGCTCACTTGCCACCTTAGTGAAAACAAGCGCCATCAAAAAATGGATGTATGTATATTAATTTCTGCACCAATCCCTCATGTATGTCTCTAAAGGTGAGTGGTTTGACCTCATTTTAATTGTATCGTATTGTATACTTATTACATGTATTAGTTAAGGGCAAATATGAATTTAAACACGTACTGTACAGTTAATAAAAGGTGTCGTCATTACGGGCTCGGTGCTTCTGCCAGCTGATGTGTCCTTGATGCTTTTGCTAATTAGAAGGTCCCTGAAGGCAGCATCACTTCCCCAACCCTCCCCTCAAATTGAGTAAGAGGGTCTCCACACATAATCGATATATCCATTTATACCTCTGGGCTACAAAGGGGGCTCTCTCATTAAAAACTACTTAAAGAATGAATCAAGTGAGTTTCTAAGGAGCCCGGGGTTAATATTGATAATCAATGGGGGGGGGCTTTAGGCCAGGTCGGATGAGAAACAGCTCTGCTTGTGCTTGCTCTCCTCAGCCTGTCCACAATGTGTTGCGATGACATCTGGCAGCCATGCAGCAAACAGGAGAGAGTACATGTTGACCACAGAAACAAACTTAAGACTAGAATTCACTTAATTGCATTTTTTTTCTATTTTTCTATTTCTCATCTATTTGCCTATTTTTGTGCGCTTTCTGTAATGCGCCACGATGCCACAAGATGGTACTAATGCCAGAAGAAAAGTAGGAAACCACCGTTTTGGTTCGCAACGGACTTCAAATGGACTCGGCAGTAAACAATAGTGTCTTTAAACTGGAGACATGTTCGCTGCGGGATATAAACATGGAGGCACACAACGTTGCAGAGCGGCCACACGTCAGTCTACTGCAAGGTTTATTGTATTTGTGCTGCTGTTTTGGTTAACAACAGAATTCAAATAAAAATAAAACCATTAATGTGGGCTATAAACCCCTACAACTCAATTTGCAAACAAATGTTTTCAGGGCAGGGGAAGTAAAAATAAACGAAGGAAATAATGTGGTTGCACAAGTGTGCACACCCTCTTTTGACAGGATGTGGCTGAGCTCAGAATTGACCAATCACATTTAAAACTCATGTTAAATGGGGCATTTTAAGTGCCTCTTGATGAACCCCAAATAAAGTCTTGATGTTCTAGTAGGCTTTTCCTGGTATTTTCTTTCTTTCTAGCAGAAGCCGGAAGGTTTTGCGCTAACACGGACGGACTGGTATTCAGAACTCTTCATAATTCCCTGCACCTTGACAAAGAACCCAGTTCCAGATGAAGAAAAAGCAGCCCCAAAGCATGATGCTGCCACCACCATGCTTCACAGCACGTATGGTGTTCTTTTAGTGGTGAGCGGTGTTGTGTTTGTGCCTAACCTAACTTTTGAAATTATTGGCAATTCATCTTTGATTTCAACGGACCATGAAATATCCCAAACACACGTGGGAAAATGTGTTACGGTTGGATGAACACAAGGGTGAACACACCAAACAATCTGAGACTCCATCCGTGCTTCTGTTCCATGGAGCGATGTCTTCTGAGAAGTAAACTGGAAGTCGCATATCCTGAGGCGTGCATGCTGAATACACACAATCCAACTCAGGGATTTAGGAAAAGACTGTCCACACAAGCGTCAAACTGGAATGAAACAATTGAAATGCTGAGGTGGATTTTACCTTTGGCATTGTTTGGTCTCTTATGCCAGCTCGAAAATGGCGTAGAAACTCCCTGCGGCTACAACCTAAGCAGATCCCGGACAGTATCCGTTCATCTCTATCTAACACACACACATGCAAGCGTTGTAATTCACTGGCTTGCGTCCTGAGCTCTGAGTGAATGGCCCAAGCAGCTCATCTTCCTCGGCCCGGATATGCATCTTCAGGCAAGGGGGGTGGGGGGATTGCAGCGTGTGGACGATTTGCAAGCCCCCTAGTCTCCTCCTCATAACGCCAGATCAGACTTATTCAGAGCCTCGGGTTGAGTCATGAATCTGCACGCTCCAAGAGCTGTAATTATATAGTGGGCAGCAGGACAGTCGATGCAACATTAATGGCAAAGCAGCTGTTGAGCCCCCCCCCCACCCACCCCCTCCTCTTTGTGTATGTGGGCAAACGCCAATAATGCATCACAACCAAATGTGAGTGGTGCATAAATGTTTGCGAATGTATAGCTTTTGTCCAAGGCCGGGAAAAGAAATGCATTTTAATGGATGTTGAATTACCCACGAAATGTTGAGTGGTGCTTATGCTGCCACAGATGACAGAAAAAAAGAAGAATGTGAGATGTGAGGTGCACGCAAAGCACACTTAGTGAGCCTGATGCGAAGGTTAGTGTTTGTTGTGTGGGTGAGTAGCCGTGCATTTTACCTTTAAAAAAAAAACGAGCATTTTTGAATTTGTTTGTGTGCTGCCTTCCACATTAACTGAAGCTACTTCAAACGCCACACCATTTTGTTGGGCCCAAAGAACATTGCTGAAACTTTTAAATATGAATATTTCATATACAGTATAGTGAAGCCCCGCCTAGTCATGGTCCGCCAGTCACTAATTCACTACCTATTTTCAGAAGTTACAGAAAGTCTTAATGAACACTCAAACGCATGAGCTGCTGTCGGCTACAGCTCACGCCCCGACACTCACACATTATACGCCACCCCACCAGGCCCCGCCTCTTAAAGGCACATGTATGTACCCAGACACTACAATTCCTAATTTCCGTGCATCAATTGCTCTGTTTTTTCCCTAATCGCGGCACGGCTCGGTCCCTATTCCCCGCGAATAGCACGCCATAACATTATTGTTGTGCCTTGGGACAGTTCAGTGCCGTTCGAGTATGCCGTTTGTTCCGTTGCATTTTCCGAGGGGATGTGCACATGCGACTCACGTGCCCCCGCACGCGGGTTGACGGCGCGTAACCTTTAATGCGCTTACATGTTGACGTTTGCGAGATCGGTGGCGTTCCTCTGAGAAACTAAGACCCGTGACATTCTTCAGGCTGCCGCTGAGCTGCCGTCGTTTATCAGATAAATCGCCATCAATGACTTAATTAGATTAGATGCGCTGCCTCGGCCGCCCTCCCTGTCAAACGTGCACCTGGGCCCTGTTTTTTTTTTTTTTTTTTTTTTGCTTGACTACCAAGTGTTCTGCCCGCTGTCTTTGCGCGACATTAAGGCATCATTGTTCCACCCGTGTGAGCTGAATGCTTGATACGCTGCTCATCTTTCCAAAGTACTTCCCAAAGACAATAGCTGACAGAATTTATCACAGCTCTGTGGGCTGTGAGAAACTAGTCAAAACAAGCTTGCTCTAAATGCAACTGCATGAACATGAAGAGGTAGCTTTGACTTTTTAACATTGTACGACAGACTACTTTGAATTGCAAAAATGGCAACAAACATCACTTTTTCGGCATTTTGTCAGGTTCGGTTCTGTCACCTATATTGTGTTTGTTCCCCCATAGCTTGCTTTGCTTTCACACCCACATTAGCTATAACAGTGATTGTCAAAGGGAATTATCCGATTTCATTTAATTCCTCCTGCCCGATGATAGCTGGGATGGGCTCCAGCACACCCGCGACCTTAGTGAGGAGAAGCGGCCCAGAAAATGGATGGATGGATGGTTTGAAAATTATTATTTATTTATTTATTGACTACAAATAATAATGTATCTATGTAGGCAGAACAATTAAATGCTCTTCCATGAGATGGCAGACAGTATAAGGACGTTTTAGCGGACTGCAGCTGTAATAGCCAATCAGCGCCAAGAGCAACGATAGTATATTTAAGACAAGATGTGTCTCTGTCTCTGTAACCCACCGTGGTGATCGTTAACTGCCAACAAATAACTTTGATTTGTGTTGAAACCGCTTGCTCTTCTTATTTCTTTTTCTTTTTTTCACTGAACAAAAGTGACGGTTGCGCACACGGCTCCCACAAATTACAATCACTACATTCGCCCGTGATGATCAGTTGTATTTTTCATAATTTGTTTTCATTTTGCCCTATTTTTTTACATCCCTCTCTATTGAAATATGTCTTTACATGGAAAAAAGGATGGGCATTGCTGTGCTATGCTGAAGAAATACCAAGGACGTCGTCCGTGAATCGACTGCGACTCGAAATTCTTCACTGTATAGCCGGCTACAAAATATCTTTAGTCGCTCAACCACAAATATGCAGTTGGAAATAGAAGCAACAGTATGAACTATCATCAATGTGGCAACAGGTATGTGAATAAAGAATATACAAACGCTTCAGTATAGGCTATTGAAAACTGTGTTGGTTGTAAAGTCATGATGCCACTAATAAGCTGTCTCCCTCTCTCTCTCGCACTTTCTGTCCGTCTGGCTCTCTCTTACAAGGCTGAAGGTTTGACACAGACCATCCCTCACCGTTCGCCATTGCCCCGGGGGTCAACATGCGGTCAGCAGTCTTGCACACCCACTTCCATAATTCAAACAGCCGAGTGTAGACCCGGGACTCGTTTGTCACACACAAGGAGAGAGTGACGCCAGCCCTTGGCCCCCGCCCCGCCAAGACGGGCTCTCACAGCTCATCATCATCGGCCCCCGACGGGTAATGAACCTAAATGACCTGTCACCGGCATAGAGATCTATAGTAAGTACGTCCGAGATTTGTAGCGCCGGCCAGTCCTTGCATCTATTCCGCCAAACCTGCTGCTGGTGCTTTTGCGCAGCCATTATAGATTATAACAGGAAGTCTCGAGTAAATACAAGTGAGACAAAGTGGCGTTTTTGTTTTTAACAACGCAGCCACTGAATCCACCAGGCGACGCTCAATTATCACTTGCGCTTTGATGCAAAAAAAAAAAATAACTGAATTCATCCACAGCCCGAATGCGGCATCACTTTCAACGGATGCAGAATTAGAGCACGGATGCTCCGTAATGGAGGTTTAAATGGTTGTGAGGCAAAAATAACAACATAAATGAAGTAGAAAAAAACAATAAAAACACAGTAATCCCGTTATTCGTCGCCTCTCTCACTGGGATGGATTGTCATGCATGATGAATCATCAGCTTCCTGCTTTTAAGCAGCAGCGTAGCATTGCATAGCATTTTCTGTTTTTGCTAGCATAAAGTTCCGGCCAATGCTCGCTAGGTCTCAAACAACGCGATGTGTTTTTTCTCCCTTCCTTTCGGTAGGTACTAGGAGATATAGTATATAGTCGGCTAAGTTAATAGAGTTTGTGTGCAGAGGTTTGTTTTCCTTTTGCCAAGTTATCAAAATCACGATTGTATGTACCTGACAGTAAAACAAAACAAAACAAAAAGTATATTTTTACTTTTGTACTTAAATACCTGTCAGTCTCTTTACTTTTGAGTGCGGGGGTTGAATCAGAACTAGACAAGTATCTGTACTTCTACTTAAGTACAGTGTGTGAGTACTTTTGCTACCTGTGCTTTTACATTTTCAATTGAGAGTAGAAGCACTGGAGGGGAGTGTTGTATTAATAGACCCATGTCATTGACGAGTCTGCGGGGAAAAGATCATTTCTCGCGCGTATCGATCAGCGTGAAGGTCCACTCCGATTTGCATCGACAACAGCAACGAGGTCCAATTGAAAGTGAGCATGTTTTCTAGACTGGACACACCAGGGCCGCGTCACTCTGAAGAAAGACTCAATGCTGGGAAGGTCAACACTGACCATTACACGGATTGATGAATGGTGCTATCCACTGGATCGATCTGTCTGTCCGTTCGCCTACCAAAATAGCAGACTACTGACTAACCGACTGTACCTACTATGCCCTATCTGTCCGTCCAACTGCCAACCTAGCTACCTA
Source organism: Phyllopteryx taeniolatus (assembly GCF_024500385.1). Classification (NCBI taxonomy): domain Eukaryota; kingdom Metazoa; phylum Chordata; class Actinopteri; order Syngnathiformes; family Syngnathidae; genus Phyllopteryx; species Phyllopteryx taeniolatus. Next base: position 13,430,746 of record NC_084515.1, on the reverse strand, counting down.
CCATGTCCGTCGATCAATCCAACCCTTTGTCCTTCTGTCCTTCGGTCGACCCTGAAACCTCCTACGACCTTTCTGTCCATGCATCTGCCAAACTGGATACCTTAACTGTTTTTCTGTCCATCCATACACCTACCAACTATGTTCGTCCATCAATCCAACCAAACAAACCTAGCTACCCTTAGTGTTCGTACATCCATCAATCCAAATATCTGTCCTTCGGTCCACCTCCCCACCTATTAGTCAAGTCAACCTACTAAGACCTATCTATCTAGCCACCTGACAACCCACCTACCAACTACGACCCATCTGTCTGTCTCCACCTAACAACTTAGTGACAGTACCTTTCATGACCTTATCTGTTTGCCTCTCCGTCCACCTAGCAGCCTACCTACTATGTCCATCCATCAATCCGACCATCTGCCTTTCGGTCCTTCTACAAACCCAGCTGACTCCAGTGTTCTTCCACTAATCAATCATCTGTCCATATGTCTTTTGGTCCACCCGCCAACCCTACTACGACTTACCTGTCCATCCACCTGCCAACCTTATTATGACCTATCTGTGTGTCCACCTAACAACCTACCTACTATGTCTGTGAATCAATCCAACCATCTGTCCATTTGTTCTTTGGTCCACCAACCAAACAACTACAAACTTCCAACCACCTACCAACCATCCACCTTCCAACCTAGCTACTAAATATGTCCGTCCAGCAATCCAACCATCTATGTATCTGTCCTTTGTTTCACCTACCGACCTAATATGCTTTATCTGCCCGTCTTTTTATCAGTCGATTCTATCCGTCTGTCTATCCATCCATCCACTTAACAGCCTACATACTACAATCCATCCTTCTGTCTGGAAATTGACCAACCAACTACAACTGAGATAGCTGCCTGTATGTCCGTCCATCCGTGTGCCTTACCTAATGTCTCATTTGGGAACTCAGTACTGTATTCTAAATGTTCCGTAACAAAAAGGTCTCAATGCATGAAACATTAAACCCAAAATATTTAGTATCTTAAATGAGCATGCTTGAAATATACTGTAAATATTATATTAATAGTCCTGTTATGTTCATAATATGTCGTTGAAAGGTTGAATTTTAAGGAGTGTCCTATAAAGAAGTAGGACGAAGATGAGTGTGTGTGTGTGTGTGTGTGTGTGTGTTGCAGGCATTATTATTGTGTTCCCTTAACGCTGGAACTGATTATCAGAGACCAAAGCAATTCCTTGTGTGTGTGTGTGTGTGTGCGTGTGCACGTGTGCATGCGTGTGTGCGTGTTCAGCCAGCAATCAGCAGGCGGGTCATTTGGGGTACGCATAGCACAGCATTACAAAGCGCTGTCAGCGTCATGATAAAGCACAGAAACAACAAATAAGGCATAAAATAAATAAATACAATAAAACACACGTGTCGAGCTACGTGAAGAGATGACATGAGAGTACAAATCTTAAACAGAACAGCTTCCTCACCCTCTCAACGAGCTACGAGGACCGATTCGAGCATGCACTGCTAATGGGTGGGCTGCTTCGCTGCTGAGAACTCGTTAGTGTCAAAGATGAAAAAGAAACTCCAGTCTCTCACCAAATGTCACTCGGTGGTTTACGCCAGAAACGCCTCCGACTGTTTCTGTGTGATTACGCAAAATGTAGCGCCTTTGCGTATCATGAGCAGAAAAAAAGTGCTGAGAAACAGTAATGTATGCAAATCTAAGTCTGTCAAGGGTGCAACTGAGCTTGCATGCTTCCTGACAGCATTCTTCAACTCCCTGTGTTGGTGCATTTCTCCATCATGCTGCCAGAGAAAAAAGACCGATACTGATTTTTTTTCTGTTTAAAAAAAAATACAAAATCAGCAGGCTCTTATAAAGTGATTGACAGCCTGGTTGTGAGTCTGCAATCTAATGCCAGCTCAAATAATGCTATCATGCCTTGTTTTTGTTTTGTTTTTTTGTATGCAGTAGCTTTTATCACATTTAAAGTGACACTAAAGCAGAGTACAACACACATACTGACAGTCTGGCTAAATTTGAGCATTTTTCCTCCCTTGTGGTCAAAGTCACCAATGGCATGATTGTCAGATGTCTCTGAATGATTATCCTGAGTGATTATGCTGCGGTGCGGGGAGTGTTAAGATACATACACACCGACCATAGGGGGAAATTGGAGCATTTTCCTTACCTTGCGATCAACGTCAGTAAAGGCCCGATAGTCAGAAGCCTCTAAAATATTATCCGGAGAGATTATCCTGTGGTGTTGGAGTGTATTAAGAGTAATATTTCCTCCCTCATTCGCTCATGGCGGACAATCGTAAATGTTAAACATGTTCAATATATGTGACGTGATTTATTTAAAGGGCACAAACGCGCATTTGTTGACAAGTTCATACTGAGCCGACAAAGGCTACTAAGCAGCTCAAAATAAACAAAGCCTTGGTTCAAATTTAGAACCTTCAAACTTGAAATGATATAATTATTTCACTTATCTACGTGTAACTCACTTCGCAGTGGACGTTATGGGAAGACGCAATGTTTTCTAAATAAAACAAAAGCACGGTCAGGAAAGCTAAAGTAGCTTGGCTAATGAAGGTACATGATGAGCGCTGGCAGAACTTGTTAATGTTCGAACAGCATAATAGAGTGAAAGGAATAGCAACAGATCTTTTTTTCAAGTTGTGTCAGAAGCACAGCACACAGTCACACTAGCGCTGATGCTAAATGTAAGATATGACCAGAGGTGTCCTGGCTGGTCCAACAGTATGATTCAACATGCGGCTTTTTGGAAAGCCAGAGTACCAACGCAGTTAAACAGTCTTCTGGATTAATTCAAGAACAGAGACTTAATGTCTGCGTTCCCTGCACAGTATTAAAGATGGTGTTTTTGTTTGTTTGTTTGTTTGTTTGTTTGTTTGTTTGTTTGTTTTTACGACGATTAGAGTTCCAGTAGATTCTGTTGTGTGTTCTGTTTCTATGCATTTCTCCCTAACACATTTAGATTGCAATGCATTTGTACAAATAAAGGCCTCCTAACCCATATATTTTTGGCAATAAGTTGTTATTGTAAAAGAAACTTGCCAAGAAAGTATAACTTGTTTTTTTTTTTTTTGCCGAGTTGCAAAGGCGCTGCAGATTCGCAGGAAGGAGACGCACACTCGGCCGTGTCGGGCAACGCGCCGTGTTGACTGGCAGCCGCTGCGAGGCAGGTCTTCAGCAGCCCGTTAAACAAAAAGTGAGTTGCCGGCTCGCGTGTCGTGCTCTTGACATCTGCCGAGCATCTGTTTGACTGCGCCGTTGCCTTCCGGCACCAATCCGGTCATCTCACACGCAAAGATTTTGGAAAAGCACAGAACGTCCCTGGAAAAGGGAGCCAAACAACACCAGGTAGGGGTGAAACGGTGCATTTGTTTAAATTTTGCAGCGCGGCGCATTCGGTGTGGTACCGAGGTGTTTATAGTCAGGGTTAGGGTTTCAACCTAAGTGTAGGGTTTTAATAATAGGGTTTTAAGGCAGGGTTAAGGTTGGAAATTAGCGGTTAGAGCCTGGGTTGGGGTTTCAAATTAGGTTTCCAAGCCAGTCATTTTTTTTTTGAAATTAGGGTTGCCAACCAAGGTCAGGGTTTAAAATGAGGGTTTGAAATTGGGGCTTTAAACCAGGGTTACGGTTTCAAGCCAATTTTAGGGTTTCATGCCTCGGTTGGGCGTTTCAAGCCAGGGTTACGGTTTCAAATCAGGTGTCCAAGTCAGTGATTTTCTTTTTAAATTAGGGTTGTAAGTCACTGTCAGGGTTTAAAATTGGCGTTTCAAACTAGGGTTAGGATTTCAAATTAGGCTTTGATATTGGGGTTTTAGGACAGTGTTAGGACTTCAAACCAGGATTAGGATTGTAAATTAGGCTTTCAAGTGCGGTTTGGGGTTTCATGTTAGGTTTATGGTTTCAAATTAGGTTTCCAAGACAGTAATTGTTTTTTTTTTTCAAATTAGGGTTGCAATCCAGTGTCAGGGTTTAAAATTAGGTTTAAATAGCTTTAAAATAATGATTTCTTAGTCTCTCTCGGCTAACTGGAGAATTTTTGGTTGCGGGAGATTTTAATTGCACATCGGACCCGGTATACAATATATAGGCCAACCAGTGTCAAGCAATCACATAACAGGAGTAGAATGCTTTAGGTCAAAAGAATTTATTTTATTTATTTTTTATAGGAAAAAATGGTTCAAAAGCCATCGAAATGAAACTCTTCCAATATACCAGACGAAGAATCTGTAAGAATCCAACACTGAGCAGACAAGCGAGATTGTCAAAGCGTGTGTGTGTAAAATAGTTCAAAGGTTTTGAATAAAATAATGCAATTCAATTAATATAAATTATCTTAAACAACTAATAAGGTCATAAAATATATACATCGATCCTGAAATAAATTGTTAATACTGCAAGTTTAATATAATATTCAGTATTAATTACCGGTAATTAATGAATATTTAAATTACTATTTCACATTTTCTTATTGTATTTAATTGCCATTATACTTATTTATTTTCGGCACAATAAACCCTCCATATTTATAAAATGCGAACAAATTCAACAAATTCAATTCAATTGAAGACAATTCTAGGAGCAAAAGATGTTTTTTTCTCCAAATTTTCCACTATTTTATTGACATTTCTTACCCATTATTAACATCGTAAAGGAACACCCGTTAAAGATACCAAATATAATGCTGTCCTTCTGGTATTTCTAATATTTTGAGAGGGTCAGAAATCCTAATCTGTATAAAAAGCATGCTACCGAATGGAGCTTGAAAGCCACAAGAATAGAAAATCCATAGCGAAGTCGCAGTCTTCCGTTAAGTGTCGGCTTTTAAGATCAACCCTTTCACAAGTAAAGAATCTTTCAATCAGTCCACCTAAAACGGAACAAGTGCCGCATGTATTACATTGGCGTTACTGTGGAAACGGGTTTAGTGAGGAGCCAGCAACTATACGATTAGTATGTACCTCGAGGCCCCCGGCGCACTGGAGCCGTCCCGCTGTGAGCAGAGGCAAACACACGCTACACGGGGGTCTTCGCTCGTAGTAGGAATAGAAGAACACAAACACAATTACTTTCTTCACACACATACAAAAAAAGCCTTAGACAAAAGTCAGCTCGCCTCTGTTGTCCTTTCTGAACAATTGACCCACCACTAAATGTGTTGTGAATTTTAACAAGCTGTGGTGGAAGGCGACTGATTCTCCTAACATCCAACTCCATCTTGGTTGGTTTGCTTTATTGTAGATTTTCCTTTTATGTCAAAGTCAACAATGGAATGGCCTTGAAAGATTGTTTGATTTTGAGGACCACAATTTGGGGGCCCGCCGTGGGAAACGTTTTGAGGCGCCACAAACTGTACCAGTCTGTACTCTTATTATGTTTTCATTGAAGCACAAACAACATGTCGCGATTCTGAAGGGAAAAGCAGATCGCGCTAGCCGCTGGAGCTGTATTAGCTGTATAGTCGGGCAAGAAATAAAAGGAGGCTTTTGAATTCATTCGTTGACTGCACTCGAGCCTTTCCATGACGGAGACTCTCAACATTTCTCTTTTTCAGCCACAGGTAAATATGAAATTATAAATATAATTAAGTGTACTTGTAAAACAAAAGCTACGGTATGTACCGTATTTACTTTATTGCTACAGCTTGGCTACGGTTGGCTGAATGTCGCTTCTACCCAAAAACGTATCAGAATCATCTTTATTTGCCAAGTATGTCCAAAGAACACACAAGGAATTTGTCTCCGGTAATTGGAGCCGACAGTGCGCCTAAGGAAGATAATGTTAGCGATTTGAGCTAGTTCAGGGTTTGGGAGGCAGCCGCTTCCAAACCCGAGAAGCTCTGAAATAATGCTAACCATTATTACCGCAATTGTATCTGCGTAATACAATGGTCTGAATATATGAATTGTTCACATTTTCTAAGGACAGCCATTTGCAACAAGCTCAAAGCGACACATGCGGCACACGGACATCAGCCTTACCTTATTCTGTAACAGGCTAACAACACCGTAGCATTCATTTTTCTTACAGATAATACAAGTGTGCTGCTTACCTTGGGGGGAATGTGTGCCTGTTGATTACCGACGAGATGTGAGGACGACGGCACGGCTTTATCCATTAATGATCTGGGAACAGCCTGTCATTAGTTTAAAGATAATAGAAGTGCATTGTTTACTCGCTGAAGAAGACAAACGTGTGCCTGGTGATTTTTGGAGGGATTCAAGCTAATATGAGGAGGATCGCATCGCCTTAGCGATCAAGTGTCTGCATTTTATGTAGATTTGGTTTTGAGGTTGGGAACGGCTCTTAGAAGCATTGGCAACACATTTGTGGAGTTGTTTATTTAACTTTTGAGGTTTTCAGACAATGTTAATGAAGCTCCACAACTGTACACTTTTGAGCCATTTGACTGGAGTTCTCTTTTTTATTTTGTTTTACGTGAAAACAGAAGATGCAGTCAGCCACTGGTTCCAAAACCTTTTCATCATACAATACAACCCCCGAGACAGATGAGCACATTGCTAGCAATGCTGCCTTTTAAAATGCAAGGATACAAACAAGTACGCACGGAGAAGTGTGTCATGTTTTTACCAAGACTTTTAAACAATTCCATTCGATTTGTTTTTATTCAAAGGCTTTCCGTTGACGAGTCAATATCTATCTGGCATCTTCTGTCTGGAAATATATATATTTTTTTAAAACTGTGCTCTGGAGACTGGAAGATTTCAAACTTGATCAGTAGCCCTTTTTACTCCTTTGAAATGGTGTGATTTTGTATGCATGAGATATGAATATTTGTGACTTCACAGGCAAGAAACAACACTTTCTGGGCCACTTGATGAATTCTTTGTTGTTCTTGTTGTGCTCTCACATCAATTGTATTACAATGTGAGGTCCCTGTTTACGATGCGCAATGAATGAATAACATATTTAAAGCCTTCACACAGCAGATGTGTCCGGGAAATCCTGAAATCTATGAGTCTGCGTGAAAGACGACAAAGTAGAAGAAGAGGACGCCACTCAGACAGAAAAGATGAGGGTAACATCAGACGTGACATGACATAAGAGTGACAGTGATATTTTTCTTTGTTTTTTTTCCAATACAGGTATGTTTGGATTTTTTACCTAATACCGAATTTGCATATTTTTCATCTCCTACTTGTGTTTAATATTTTTAAATTGTTCATCTAATAGTTGCGAATTTTGCCCCAATGTTGGTATATTGTTCATCTAATATTTTATCATTTTTTCTCAAATATTTTTTTCTTTTGATTTCTAATTTTTGTGCATTTTCATCTGATTTATTTGTCCACTGTTTTTTTAACTTCTCAACTTATTTTTATATTTATCCCTACTATTTTTGTATTTGTGTATATTTGTGCCTAATATTTTTGCCACTTTTTCCTCTGATATGTGTGTATTTTCCCCAAATATTTGTGTAGTTTTCTTCTGATGTTTTATTTTATTTTTCATCTAATAGTTGGAAGTATTTTCAAATAATCTATGTCATAATGTGTTTGTAATATTATTCTATGGTATTATTTGTGTATATTTAGTATTTTTTTGTCCAATTCTTGAAATTCTTCTCTAATATATGTATTTATCTAATACTGTTGTTTTTCAAGTAATATTTGAAATATTTGTAATATTTGTATTTAGATAATATTATATATTTTCATATAAATATTAGATATTTAAATATCTAATATTTTTGCATTATTCATTTACTATTTTGTATTTGTAATATATTTTTTAAATGTGTTTATTTCAATTTTTTTCCTATAGTATTTTGTATTATTTGTGTATTTCTTTCTCATATTTGTGTATTTTTCACCTAATGTTGTATTTTTGAAACCGCAACTTTTAAAAAACACCTAAACCAAAGTAAAAATATTTTTTTCAGCAAAAAAATAATCACAACCTCGTTTTTTATTTCAATTTAAAGAGATATAATGAAATTCATAACAACATGGGCAAGTGGGCCACTGCTGCTTCTATTTTATTTATTTTTTTTTGCATAAACATTGCGACTAATAAATGCAACCTTTTCTAATTTTATTCAGGGGGCGGGGGGGAGGGAACAGCTTCCATGGGAGAATAATTGCAGCTGGATATTTTAAAACCCATCCCTCTTTGTATTTTTAAATAATGACGGCGATAACTGAGAACACATCTATGTATTCTATTGTCTGCGGCTGCTGAAAATAAGACAAAACTTATAACTTCTGTAATGTTGTTTTGCCAATACGCTGATAAATGTTCAGTCAGGGTCGTAAAATATAGATTTTTTTTTTTTTTACTCCTCCACTCCAGTTAGATTTGTAGTGTTTGACATCTTTAAAACGACCATGCAGTGCAGCTTGCTGGGAAGACGTTTGTGCCGCCATAGCTGGCACTGAGTTATGGCCTTGAGATCAAGCGGTAAATTTAGCTTATTTCCCAAAAGAAAAAGCCTGGAGATTCTACGAATGGGTCGCACAAATCCCCCAAAGAACAACAGCAACAACCGTTTATTCCTTTTCTGACCTAAAGCATGAATTCAGGTACATGCAATAATTCTGTTGTATGAGATCAGCAATCTTCTTTTATTATCTGTAAAATAATGCTAGGTCGTGTTAGCTTGAGAATGGATGAAGTTATGCCGTTGTCAGCATAGTCATTGCAACAGGCACATTTTAGTCATTGAATCCCTAAAAATAAACAGGCAACCTTTTTGTCTGTTCTGAGGTGAGCAATGTTAGTAGCGATGAAATAATTGTACGCCGTTAATGTATATTGCTATGCGGTCATTTGCATAGTCATTTGAATCCATCAAAAATCAACAAGCACAGTTTTGTCTCCTCCGTGGTTGGTAATGTACTTGTATTATCCATAAAATAATGCTATGCTGTTTTTTAACTTGTTACCTAAAATGTCAATTTCTTCTACTAAGTGAGGACTAGTTATTTTCCACGGGGCTAGCAAGCTAATCGTACGAGGGGCGCTACATGCCCACGGTTGCAACATTTGTACAGGCTTGTTGTTCTTTTGCTTTTGAATTATATTAGATGATCGTTATTACAGAGCTAGCTAGCTTTACAGGAACCGCGTCCTTAACATCGTCGGGCCATGCGGCAGTTGAATTTTGCTCAATGATGTGTTTCTCGATTTGTTTGCAGTAATTTCCTTGGGTCACTTTGATTGACATTTAGCAACAGTAACTACAAGCAGGCGCGTCTTAGCATACATGAGTAGAGAATGTGGCTTCAACTTGTCAAGTTGTTAAACTACACATGAAAGTTTAATGCGGCTCTGCTTTTATAATGCAAGATATTTCACTGTAACAAAAAAAGGTGTTTTTACGTCTGCCACTATTCAATACATTGAGTCGGGCAGCAGACATAAACCCCTTTTAAAAAAAATAAAAAAAAGAAACGTCAACCGATGTGTGTGATCAATGGTCGGTCGACAACTCATTCACTGCCGGTCCTCCATGTTAACATGGATATTTGAATTCAACAGCCGTCAATGCCCAGTGAATTTAATTGTGCATGCTGCACGGCTCCTTCAGAGGCCATCTTGACTGTCCCCCCAATACTCCCCTTCAACGGCACCCTGGCGTCCTTTGTCATCGATCCAAGTGCCAGCACACGTCAGGGCCCGCGGGCACAAGCCCCCAGATGTCAATGTCACGCCAAAATTGATGAGCGGCAGACGAAGGCACAGAGGGAACTTAAAATGGGACACGGGGTATGGTGCAGGTTACTATACGCCTAACCAACCACATACGGTCCTTTGCTTTTGTTGTACACTGAAGACATTTGGGTTTCAGATCAAAGGATGAATATGAGACAAAAGTCCCAAATTCCAGCTTTTATTTCATCGTATTTACATTTAGATGTGTTAAACAACTCAGGACAGAGCACCTTTTGTTTGAAGCCGCCCACTTTTCAAGTGAGCAAAGGTATTGGAACATGTGATTAATGGGTGTTTCGAGTTACTCGGGTGTTGCCTTTTAGATTGATTGCTTAAACATTAGATAGTGCTTGTTTTTGGCTTTGGGTTTCACCTGTGCAGACTGCATTTGCTGTTAAGCAAACATGAAGACCAGAGAGCTGTTTATGGGGGGAAAGCAAGAGAAAGAAAGCATCTGCTTGTGATCCAAAACACACAAGTTCATCTGTGACGCATAGTGGAGGTAATGTCATGGCTGCTTCTGGAACGGGCCTACAAGTCTTTATTGATGATGTAACTCATGATGGTAGCAGCAGAATGAATTCGGAAGTATACAAAACCATTTCGTCTGGCAATTTACAGAAAAAGGCATCCAAACTTTTACAACCAAAACAAAGGAGTTGTAGTTGTTGTTCCAATACTTTTGGAGGGGGACTGTATTTCTGAGGATTGTGTAGCAATTAGGCTGTCATTTGGTCAAATGTATTTGGGCACATAAAGAAAAACAAAATTATGTTAGTTCTACACTGTTTATACATACGCATGCGTGTTGTACGCTATCGAAGTACACGCATGTCCATTGTATGCGCATGCGCACTTAACGTGGTGCACGCGCCGACTGGCAAGTTTTAAGCTAGCAGCTAATATCGTGTATAAAACAAGTGACTCAGTATTTAAGGAATGCAAAAAAAAAAAACACCCGAAACAAAATTTATGTTTTAAAGACACATCCAACCCACCACAACAAGTATGAGTCCTGTTTCAAGATCATAATCTGTCAAACTGGTGGCCCGGGGGCCAAATCCGGCCCGCCGTCTCATTTTATGTGGCCCGCGAAAGCTAATCAAAACTACTAATAGAAGAAGAAGAAGAAGAACCATCTTTTATTGTCATGAACATGCATGCATGCACACGAAATTTGTTCTCTGCATTTAACCATCACAGTGAAGACATACACGTTAGTGGAACACACTGGAGCAGGGGGCAGCTGAAGCATAGTGTTCCAATGAAACGATATTGAGATATTGCAAGAATTTTTGTTTCCAATCCCGCTTTGAAAATAAATGTAGTAGTTAAAAACATGTTTTCAGAGGCTTCTGATTAGTTGTTCATCAATTTGTTCTGTATATCGAATTATATGAGGTGATAATTCCTTCATACGGGTTCACAGTCATAGCGGCCCTCCAAGGGACGTCATAACTACGATGTGGCCCGTGACAAAAATGACTTGGGCACCCCTGCCCTACCTGAAAGGAGGTTAATGGTGAAGCTCAACCAAGAATGCCCGCTTCCGGTATTTCCAGGCATAACTAATCGATCGTGAGTTGTCAAGAGGCTCAACAAGTAGACGAAAGCTATATTGCATGAATTTATTTATTCTTCAAATCATACATTTTATCAATAGATACACAACACAGCGTGTATTCATCACTTATCTAGACTACAGATAATCATAACATACCTTCACTCTACCGAGATTTCCCGCTAATGGTCTCTGCTGGCATAACTAATTAATTGTCAGATCGATCGCAACACGATCCTTTGTACGTTTGACTCTTCTACCCAGAGGCAATGGGACCAGGGGGCTCAGTGGTGGCCCATTACTAACTGACCATTAGTAACTAAGTATGATTGGATGTTCCAGTGATGTTACAGCTTAAACTGATTAAACAGAAGTACAGCATTCAAATCCATTTTCTTTCTTGGAAACGTCACTTGTTGCTAGGAAGATTTAGTGGAGCACAATTAGCCCATTTAAAGAAGTTGGCATAAACAGTAGTACTAGGTTATGTCTCCAAATATACAATCAAAAGGGCTGTGAGAGAAGGCTGATTTATACATAATTGAATCACCGCTCTGTATTAATTGTAAAGCCCATTAGTAATTAAGTATGATTGGATGTTAAACTTTAGGGATATTTTACAGATTAAACTGGCTGTTTAAGTACAGTATTCAAATTCTTTTTTTTTTCTTTGTCCATCATTTGTTGTTAGGCAGATTCAGTTGAGACTAGGATGTAATTCATCTTACATACAATTTAGTCACTGCTCTGTATCAAGCGTAAAGCCCTAACCACTACTTTTTCTTTTTTTTTTTTTAAAGCGTGGCGTGATCAAAACTGTTGTTTTTAACAATGATAAACAATCTTAAAGTGCTGCACACACGTCATAATTTTTTCCCCCCCGTTGGCATTCCAGCAACGTTGGCTGACTTGCAGCTACAACGTGGAAGCTGGCAGGGAGACACTGAGAGGGCTCCTGGGGGACTTGCGGGACCTGCTTAAGTCAGCACGGACGGACGCTTTTGCTGACTGTGCCTCGGCGAGGCCTCCACGCCGCAGGAATATCATTACAGTACAGTTTGTCCATGGTGAGTACTCTAGCAAAAGCAATGAGGGGCACCGTGTGTGTGTGTGTGGGGGGGGGCTTGCTGTAATTACAGGAGCTTATTTGCAGCACATTTAGTGCATAAGTGCTCATTAAAAACTTTAAAAAATAAGTGCAAGTACAGCTGCTTTATAGTCCCAAAAGAAACTTTTCCATGGGTATTTCTACCTTCTTTTTATTTTATTTTTTTGCTGTTTTGGTTAGCAACAGAGTTCCAATGGGATCAGCGGTTAACTCGTTCATGTGTAAACAAGAGCGTCTCTAAAGGCATTCAACTTGTTACCCACTCAAGAAAACAAAATCTTAATTATCTAATGATATACTTACCTATCTGTCTATCTACCTATCCAGCTATCCATTCATTTATTTTGTATTTATTTATTGAACCTTTATTTAACCTTAGAAATAAACCTTTTCAAGAGGGACAGGAAAAATAAACAACTGAAATAATGTGGCTGCCCAACCGAACACACCCTATTATAAGTGGGGATGTGGGTGTGTTCAGAATGAACCAATCACATCCAAATTCATGTGATATGAGAGTCAGAACACACCAGTCACCATTTAAAGTCCCTTTCATCAACCCCAAATAAAATTCAGTTGTTTTAGTAGGCTTTTCCTGACCTTGTTTTGCCTGAAGCTTTTGTGAAAACATGAGTTTGAATGGCGGAATGACTGGGTAGAGCGTCTGCCTCACAGTTCTGAGGACCGGGGTTCAATCCCCGGCCCCGCCTGTGTGGAGTTTGCTTGTTCTCCCCGTCCGTGCCTGCGTGGGTTTTCTCCGGGCACTCCAGCGCGCCCGCGACCCTTGTGAGGATAAGCGGCTCAGATAACGGATGGATGGATGGATGAGTTTGAATATGATTGGTTAATGCAGACACAGCCACATCCCAGTGACAAAAGGGTGTGAACACTTATGCAATCACATTATTTCAGTTGTTCACATTTACTTCTGTCTATCTATCTATCTATCTAGCTATCTATCTATCATTATTACCAACTGCAGGCGTCCATGCCAAGTTCGGCAGTCGGGCCTAAATCGGCTTCTTATCTTTCACATCATAATGTTTCCAATTATTCTTCACGGAGGCGTGAAATTGATCCCAAACATTTGCTTTTTTCTTCGCCTCCTCCTCCTCCTCCTTCTCACCACACGGTTTGATCTCCACTCCCCCGAGACGACCTTCGATGAAATTTAATTACACAGAGGGACTTTAAGCGCTTAAATCTTTCAATCAAGTGGATTGAAACATGCACACTGAGGTCATTAAATCGATGATCATTTTGATCACAGTCATTGGGAAACAGGGAGTTTAATTGATGATGATGATGATGATGATGATGATTACTGCTTATACATTTTGAGGTCTCATCAGTTAGCTACTCTTTAAAGACAAATAAGTGACCCCAGGGTGGTTGAAGCGTATCGTCTGTGTCATCAGCGTCACCCCGTGGATGTGCCTCAGAATGTGCGTGTGTGCGTGTGTAGGCGTGTAGGTGTGTGTGTGTGTGCGTGCAGATGGTTTCACTTTGGACCCTCTTTTTTTTGGGGGGCGGGGGGGGGGTTGCCCATTTTCATTGGTAGCCTGGTGAAAATCCATAAGATGACGCTAACATGAGCCCCCTCAAAACTAACTCAGTAGCACCGCTTAGCGCCAGACACAAGTTTCACCAATCAACACGAAATTGGGTGGGCATGTCTGTCATGACATCACATACCAAAAAGTCTAAAGACCTATGGCCGAAACTGAACAGGAAGTCGGTGACTTTGGTTCGAAACAGACATTTTGTCCCAATTCCAGGGCTCGTACCGTTGATAAACTACCAGGGAATTTGCCCAAATGAGCCCAGAAAGTTGGGTGACGCTAAATTGAAAAGCTTTTTTTCCCCATCCATCCAATGTGGGCGGAGCACGTCAAAGTTTGATCGTTTTAAAGATTTGCAAAAAAAAGACGTCTGACAAGACACAGGAAGCTTTTCATTTAAAAAAAAATGGTATTACTGTTATTTTGTCCATTTCCATGGGTAAAGGCAAACTTGTAGTTTTGTGGCTATGCCAACTAGAATGGCGTCAAAGTTTGATCATTCCGATGATTCCCCACGAAAAAGCAGTCACAGGATTAGCCACCACTTTTGGTGTTGAGCTGACACGGAATTGGGCGAACATGACTGTCATAACAGGGCACATGAAAAAGAAAATTGAACAAGAAGTCAGCCATTTTGGTTTGAAGGGTGTTGATGAACTACTACTAAGGAATTTGCCCAAATGAACCGTAATCGGAAGTAGCTATCTCGGCAGATGGCTGAAGCTAAATTGCTAAACTTTTTGAATTCGGCCAGCTAATGTAGGGGGGAAGTGTTGAGTCAAAGTTTGATGATCATTTTGAGGATTTGGCGTGAAAAACTGTCTGACATTTATTTTCCCCACCTGACACCAGTTTTGCCATTTGACACGTAATTGGTTGGACACGTCCATCACAACAGCATACACGAAAGTCTCAAATTCCCATTCTGGAAATTGAACAGGAAGTTGTCTGTTTTGGTTTGAAGCAGACATTTGGGGCAAATTGCAGGGCTTGATGAACTCAAATGAGCCCCAATCTAAACCAAGAATCCTAACCAGACTTTTTTACCTTCCATCTAATGTGGCATTAGATGAAAAATGGATCAATTCAAGGATACAGCGTGAAAAAAAAAAGGGTTTCCAGGGCCTGTTCAGCTTTAATTTTTTATTAAAACTGAATAAAAGAAGCGGCTGGAGATGAAAAACATTAAATACACTTTGGGAAACTCAACAAAGGAATGTCTAACACACATCGATACATACGTATGACTCTTTCCTACAAACATACAAACAACTTTCACATCATTCTACTGTACTGCTGATTTAAAAAAGGAAACTCACATTTTCGTAGTTACTTCATGTAATTCTGTGATTGTTGGGTTAAATCGACTTGTGCTGGAACGTGATGCCACGGAGGAAGTCCTCAAAACGCGGGGCAGCGGATTTTGCGGCCGCCTTTGTTTCTTTCTGGCCGAGCTGGAGCGCCGCTTTCTCTTCGTCAGTGTCATCGGCACGACGCAGGCGACAGTTGTAGTCAAGCTCGGGGTCGCAGTCCGGGTCGGGGAGGATGATGCCACCCTTGCCGTGTCCCCGGGCACGGACGGCGGAGGGCGCTGTAAACTTTACGCAGGTGGGGTCGAAGGGGTGGCAGCGGGGCTCGGTTGGAGCTTTGGCAGTCGAGTGGGGGTCCACCGGGGTGCAGTCTTTGTCATAGTGCACATAGCAATCGTCGCCCTCCTTGGTCTTGCCGCGGATGCCCAGCTTGTAGCGGACCTGGTTGATTGATTGATTGATTGATTGATTGATTGATGGGTTTTGTTCAAAACAGACAGCAAGTAAAAGCATTATGAAACAAAAAAATCACTCCTGTGTTTCCCCACTGATTTTTTGGGGGGGAAATACAGTATGTATTTGTCGATCGCAGAAATCTTCACTCGATCGCAGACATTTGTGGTTTATAGCAATTGTTTCTAATAGGATTTTGAAAAGGAGAACCACAGTCAGCGATGTACTTTTCAGCCATTTATTAAACGCGAGAAAACAGTAAGCACATTAACACAATGAACACACTCACGCAGGAGCTGCTGTCGGCCACAGCTCACACCCAGACGCTCACACGCAGACTTGCCGACGTCACACGCCACCCCACCAAACCCCGCACATACCAAACACACAGATACTACAGTAGGTACATTATTTTATGTACATTTTCTACTTGACTTTTTGTGTGTGCGTTCAGATACATTTCAAATTAGTTTAAAATGTGTTTTAATGAGTTTAAATGTGTTTAAAGCATGGGGGAACGGGGAAACATTTAAAAAGGTTCTTAGATGTTCCCGACATTGCGGTTCTGGAACCTATCTGTACAGTGGTACCTTGACTTATGAGTGTCCAAAATTCTGTGACCAAACTCATAACTCAATTTACTCATTACTAATAATTTTTTTTTTTCCCCCATCAAAAATGATTTGAAATGCCATTAGTCTGTTCCACCACCACCTAAAACACCACATTTGATTGGGTGTGTTTTTTGATAACGAAATATAGCACTGCATTTTATAACAAAACAATAAAAGAGAATGTAAAGAAGCTGGTTTTATAAAGTGTAAATACTGTGCAGCCTCGTGAGTGACGTCACCAGCTGGAGTCTTTTCGTCTTTTCGCGTGAGCGTCTGGCTATGAGTCGACGACCCACAGCAGCTCCTTGCGAGTCTGCTCATTTTGTATGAGCGTGTTTGCCTGTTTGTCCCGTTCAATAAACGGCTGAAAAGTGCATCGGCACCTGTGGCTCTCCTCGCTCACATGCAAGGCCATTACAGTCACTTAATTGCTCCATTTTTATTTTGCCTCCCAACGAGCAGCGGTGTATCTAAAGCTCACTTGTAACGCAATTTTTGACTCAACACTAAGGATCAAAATTGATCAAGTGATGGCTTGTAACTTGAAAAAAATTGGTAAGAAAGTTGTAAGTTGTAAGTTGGGGCACTCCTAAGTCAAGGTACGACTGTATATTACTTAATAAGCCAATTTAAAAGTAGCAAAAGGGTTAAGGGTTACACTAGTCAAAACATTGCTCCGCACGTCAAATTCAGACCTGTTGCTCTGGGAGCTGTGGTTGGGCCTTGCGCAGGGCAGCGGCGGCTGCCAGTATGCAGTAGGGATCGTAGCGGGGGTCGCAGCTCAGGGGGGCGGCGACGTGGGCGGGCTGGCCTTTGGGGGCGTACTCCAGTACGGGCTTGGTGAGGCCAGAAAGCTTGGTGGCGGTCAGCGGGTTGCAGCCGGCATCGAACAGGGGGTTGCATTTCTGCTCCTGGGGCGCCGGGTCGTCACCCAGGCCGGCGGGGGCGGCGACGTTGCCCACGCAAAGGGGATCCGTAGCCGGGTTGCAGCTAGGGTAGAGTAGGTGATAGTACCCAGTGGGGGATTTTTGCACCATCGTTGGCTTGCAGTAAGGGTCCTTGGGGTCGCATTTAAGGGCGGCGTAGGACGGGGCGGGGCCGGCGGCGGGGCGGTACCCGTACGCTGCCCTCAGGTGGTACTGAAGACACTCGACGTCTTCGTGGTTGCAGATCCGCAGCAGCTCAGCCTTCTGCTCATGGCTCAGGAAGGGCTCCAGGACTGGGGCGTAGTAGTAGAAGCCTGTGGGGCTCTTCTGGGGCATGGGCAGCATGGGGGTGAGGATGGGGGCGGGCGCCTCGGCCGGGGCCGGCTCCGGCCGGGGAGCGGCGGCCTTGGAGGTCAGCGGGAAGAGGCAATAGGGGTCGATGTAGGGGTTGCACATCCGGACGGCGGCGGACTTGATGGGGGCGGGCATCACCGTGGCCGCCTTGGGCTTGCTGGTGGACTCGGCGATGCATTCTGGGTTGTCGGAGTCGGCGCATGCCTTGTAGATTTCGCTCAGGTGTTTGAGGTAGTGGTTAAAGGTGGGGCCCTCCTCGGACCTGTGCTTGTTCTGCAGGTGCGCCACGTACAGACGGTCCAAATCTTCAACCTGTAAAGTACAAAATATTTGAAAAAAGGTCTTTTCTGTCTCGTTGTCAAATTTGGGGACTCAGGCGTAACTGTTTGTCCAGTACCATTGTATGTATTCAGATTCAGATTTTTCTATACGGATTATTTGTCACGGTTCAGAGGCATACCGTGTTCCCCCACAAAACATATTGGTTAAGGGACAGGAAGTGCAACGACCTTGCAGTCGCAAACAAACACGACTGAGCCTCTGGCGAGTGGATATCATGGCCAGCAATGTGCTTTTAGCAGTACGGCATTTGAAACTGCCATGTTCATGTTCTAAAAAGAGAACAAACTCCTTATGTTGCACTTTCCTAAAAAGAAGATATTTAAGCTGCTATATATTTTGGGTATACATTTTTTGTTCATTTGACAATCTTTCATTGACTGTAGAGAAGTTTGCAATTTTTCATGGGGAAAAAAAACGTCCTCGGTTTCCTAAAAAGAGGACAAACTATTGAAGTTGCACTTTCCTTAAAAGAAAGGATTCAAACTGGTATATATAATAATAATAGGTTGTTTTGAATTTATCGTATGCATTATTTTGTTCATGTGATGGCCATTTTTTATTTTGTAGGAGGAATTACTGGTAGCAGTTCGTAGTTTTTCATGTGTTTTATTACTCCTAAGAAAAACAAACTATTGAAGTTGCTCTTTCTTAAAGTTATGAGTTTTTATTTCATTGCATGCAAAAAAACCAAACCGAAAAAACGTACAATAATGTGTTTCCTTAAACATGCGCACCCTCAAATTAATACTTTGTTGCTGCACCTTTAGCATGTGTAGAATCTTTATATCCACTGTATTATTAATTTGAATAAACAGTTCTGAATTTGAAACTTAACATTGATATTAGATACCCATGTAATATTTATTAGCAAATATCAACATAAAACTTTACTCTAAACTCGAACTTTGCTTGACTTTCATTGGCCTGTCTGCATGATTGGAAAATGTTAAAATTAAATGAATTGTAATCAAGGCGTAATCAAGGCAAGAATCAATTATTTGTTTTAATTTGAGAACCTTTTATTTATCGGAGAATTTACTGCTAGCAGTTTTTTATGTTTCATTTTAAATGTCATTAAATATGATCCCCTTTACACAAAAGAAAATCACTTGTATTTTTTGCATTGTGTTCCTTTTACTGTACTAACTTGTGAGCCAAACAGTGACCCTAAAACTAAGACAAGTACTGAGCCTTTATATTTGTTGTACCATTACATCCCTAGTTTGGAGCTTTTCTAGGTCACAAGGATACATGTACTGTATTTTCCCACAATCCCAAAGCTGAATTTTTTTTAGGGTACCCCACCAAGGGTTAAATTGTCGTAGCCCTTAATCTACAATAATTGACTTTCTTTTTTTCTTTTTTCTTTTTGGGCACATTTGCTAAAAGTTTCTATGAGCAAAAAGTGATTCAACAAACCCAAAAAAAAACCCTCATGTAATAGCTAAATAATAAATACTAGTCTCACTCACCCCCTCCTGGTTTTGGCTGTCCATGAAGTACTTGTACCAGCCCCAGAAGTCGGGGAGGTGCTGGAACTGGGGTACGGCCATGACGGGCGCGTTCCTCCTGTGGCGTACCAACTTCTTCAGGTTGGCCATGACTTCAGCCTTCCCGTCATCAGACACTGCATGAACCACCACATAACCATTAAGAACTCGGTGTTGTTTACTGGAGTACATTTGATTTCATTTTGGCATGAATAATGCATGGCTCTTCGGCGGTGGATTTCTATGAGGATTTGCTACTGAACCTAATTAGGATTGTTTAGCCTGTGTGGAAATGTCACGGATGCGAGGAAAGACTGGGAAAAAGATGATCCAATTCACATGCATAATTGATATTGGGATTAGGTACAGGCCATAGAACATTGCAGGCTTCACTTCAACTATGGCGATCTTTTTTTAGTTTTGATTACATTTTCATGTCTTATATTATGAATATATTTTTAAATGTTAATTATTTTAAAAAAAGAGGATAGGCCGTACAGAAAATGTTTATTTTTAATGTTTCATTGATATTAAATTACAATTATTTATATTATTATTGTTATTTTAGTTTAAGCCCCCATTTTAAATCAAATCTAAGTCATATTTTTTTATTTTAAATAGATTTTACATTTAGTAATTTTAGTTCATATTCACTTTAATATATTTTTTAAATTGAATGCAATTTCTCGATCCTTTAAATGTAATTTTTGCTTTTCATTTAAATTTGTTTTTTTATTTCTGATTTCATTTTACTTCATTTAATTGTAACAACACTTTATATTTTTTTCTTTGAATAATATGTTCATTCATAATTAAAGTTACATTTTTACTATTCAATTTGTATTTTTTTATTTATAATTCAATTTGAAATTATTCTCAATGAATACAATTATTTTTTTATTGATATACAGTCTAAATGTTTTTGTGATATAAACAAATGAGACCAAGATACATATATATATATTTTTTTTTTTTATCCAGCATTAATGTGACCTATAACCTTTACAACTCAACTGGGGGGGAAAAAATCCTTTAAAGTGGAAAACAAAAACAAAAAACATACGATAATGCGGTTGCATAAAAATGCGCACCCTCAAACTATTACTTTGTTGCTGCACCTTTGCCTCATATTATAGCACTCGGCCAGTCTGCATTATTGTAACATTTCAAAATTAAATGAATTGAAATCAAAGGCCCTCATAATATTGTAAAGTGGGGTGTGGTGCCACTAAAGCGCCCCCAGTGACACGTCCAAAGGTCCTTACGTTCTTCCTCCTTGTGCTGCTCCAGCGGGACGGCCCCGAGAAACTCTGTAAAACACAAGCAGGAGTCACGTTAGCGAGCAACAGGCACCTTCACTGACAAGGACCAGATGTCTCGCTTTCCCTCTACACACAGGAAAAAATTGCTGAGCCGCCCAAAAGAGCTCCCGGGGGGCAGAACACGGCAGGTGCCCGGACCGTGGCGCCCTGGCAGCACCCGCCCTCGCTTTTAACAGGCGTCTGTGTGTTTATACACGTACCGGGGGCCACCTCCACCTGTAAAACTACAAAGTGCGGACCCTCACACAAACTAGTTACTGCTGTGCTGTAAAAAAACAAAAAAAAAAATGAAAATAATTAAGAACTGTATGCGGATGTTTGTGTGCATTCCCGTGTGGAATATCCTCTGCTCCACCAGGGGTTTCCTTGTGAAGTTTAGCACTAGTGAAAGTAAAACTGTCTGCTCAGCTGATTGGGCCACCAACTTGGGGTCTGGAAATGGCTTTTCGTGAGCTTTTAAAGCAGGGGAACATTTTCCTCGATCAGACGCCATTGCAGTTCTTCCAGTGCCCGTGCTACATTTTGGAAAATAGATGTTTAATATTACATGACATCTCTTCCTGGAGTGTCAATGGAATTTACTCTTGTGGTACAACGGAATTTGATTTAATGCTGCTTTATTTTATTTACAATTATCTTTTCTTTTTTAATAACACTTGAATTGAATTAGTTTTACTTCTGATTATATATTCAGATTTAAAACCATGTGATGCTAAAATCAATGTATTTTATGTTATTATTTTTTTACTTGAATTTAATTGGAATTGTTTTAATTTAAAGAAATAGATGTGATGTGATGTAGTGCGGTGTGATGCCAAATTCAACTTAATTTGTTTTATTGAAATTATTTTGATGTATATTTTTTACATCTTAATTTATTTCATGTTGTTTAATACATTTTATTAAATTCATATTTTAAACCTTGCAAGGCTACGCTATACTTTGTTTTTCCAATTTAGTTTAATTTAACTGAGATTTTAATAATTTCTTTATTATTATTCAATTACTTTTATGATTCCAGACATTTTTTTTTTTTTAATTTTAAGTTGTGCTTTTGGGCTTTTAGAAGTCAGAAATGTGCTTATTTTTTTACTGTGTTTTTTAAATAAATAAATTACAATTATTTAGTGAAGTTTACTTTTTTTTTTAATCTCTTTTTGGCATTTTCAACCTATTGTTGCCAGATGCACTTCAAATGTAAAACCATGCGAGGCTAAACTAAGGTTTTAGGTTTTTTCGAGGCCTAAAGCAAATGAAAACTCGGCATTGTAGTTCCTAAATAAACTACAGGAGATTATATACATTTTTCATCCTTTTCTGTGCTTCCAAACTATTTAGGCTGCTACAAATAAAAATGGAACCCTCCTGGTTATGTTTTTTATTTGATATACTGTACCAGAAATGTTCATGGGTCAATTGGACCCTCTCTACATTTGATAAATAAATACATAAATACAAAAAAAAATTTTTAAAAATAAAAATGAAGACATCACAAATTCATTACGAACATTTCTGTCAATATTGTGAAAGTCTTGTTTTTCGTGAATACTGTTTTGGAAAATCCCCCAAAACCACACCCACCCCTCCCCCCCCCCCCCCACCCCACCCCAGCCCCCCTCCACACTTTAACCTCTTATGTCACATATTTAATATACCATATATGGGTGATTACAAATTCAACAATAATGATACACATTTATAATTAAAACAAGAAGAAAATGACTTTTTTTAGCGTGTATTTCCTGTGCATCTTTACTAGAAAGTCAGTTTGACCTTCACGAAGTCTTGAACATCAGGCTAAATTCAACTTCCTTTTTTTTAAATTATTTTTTAAAAATATAAATAAATATAAATAATAATTAGTAAGTGTTTTTTTAATTATTATTTCTTATTATTATTTGTATTATTTAAATGCAATTATTGACTTTTATCATTTGAAAAGCCATGTGGGGCTTTCCTGAGTCAAATATCGATGCTCCTTCTTCCTTAAAGCCGTCGGCAACAAATTACTTCAGTGTAGGAAACATTCCCAACACAACACAAAAGCAATATTGTTTGATTTTATGTGTAAAACAATCAATATGGTTTGTCATAACTTCATTTTTCCCCAAAAAACAGAACCAAATACAAAATATATTAGGTTTATTAATAATAAAATCAGAATAATGTGTAGCATGAGATCCCAAGTGAGGATTCTGGTTTTAGCAGAGGTGGCCAGCATCATGAGGAGATTATGTAGCCAAAAAAAAATTTAAAAATAAAAAAATGACAGGCCATTATTTTAGGAAGGTGACAATATTCTCACAATTGACTGGCAGAAAACATATTACATTTTATAGCCCTCCTATGATCACTCAAGCTACCAAAACTGTAAGTATTAACTTGAAATTGTCTAAGAATGTTAAAAGCTTAAAAAAAAAAAAACTGTCACCTGGTAAGAAAATGACGGCCAGAAGTAGCCCAGCGTGGATCAGGGAAGGTGATGCCATTTTTTGCTTTGAGGGGCTTCCTGTGTGTTCAACAAAAAACTGTTAACAATCCTCACAGAGACGCTGAATTTGTAGGACTTTGGACAGAAAGTGTTACCTGCACCAGTGCTGAAGTGGTCTCGGTCTCTACGTCCTCCTCTGCTTGTGGCCTTAACTGTGTGGCCCCCTGCGCCTCTCTGCCGCCCTGTATGGAACAGGCGGGCAGGGGCGGCGGTTTTAAGGAGGCCCCCTGGATCATTCAAAACAAAAACGACAACGCCACGGGGGTTTCTGTTGAGTGCCGCCGGATTGGCTGCCGCCCCGACCAATGGGAGCCCTATCATCAGCAGTCGGGCTGAACAGAGGGACCCGTTAACAAGAGGACATTTTATTCCTGGCAGATTTTTGCTATCTGTTGATTTTTTTTACTTTTACAAAATGGGCTTATTGGGTGGAAGTGAACAGCTGTTAGCTATTAAATCCACCTGGATGCGGGCCAGCTTCACGGCGAGCACACCTCCGTCAAAACCAAACAGGAGCCTTGCAAAATGGTGCTTGTACTGGGTGGTAACACTAAAGTATTGGGCCACAAAGTCAGTTTCAGTTCAGGCTCTATAGAATATGAATGGACCTAACACATTTCCCTGAGGAACGCCACTCCATATTGTAACATACGGATTATCGTTACTTTGGATGGATGTTGGGAGTTTCTTTGTGTAAAATGTAGGATTAATAAGGGTTTGTATTCAAGGATGGGGTTTCAAATTAGGCCTCAGACTTTCTAGGCTAGGTTACGGTTTGAAATTTGGGTTTTAAGACTGGGTTAGGGTTTCAAATTAGGGGTTCGAGCCTGGGTTAGGGTTTGAAACTTTAGTTTCATATTAGGGTTTCAGGTTAGTGTTTGAAACAAAGGTTAGGGTTTCAAGTTAGGGTTGCAAGATAGGGTTAAGGTTTTAAGTTAGGGTTTGGAGCCAAGGATGGGGTTTCAAATTAGGGTTTCAAGACAAGTGTGAGGGTTTCAAATTATAGTTTCAAGCCTGGGTAACGGCTTGAAAAAAGGGTTATGGTTTCATGCTTGGATTTTAAGACAGGCCTAGGGTTTGAAACAAGGGTTTAGGCTTCCAAATCAGGGTTTAAAGCCAAGGTTACGATTTTAAATTCAGGTTTCAAGTCGGTGTGAGTTTTTTCCTGGTGTGTTTTTGGGACATACTTGGCAAATAAAGATGATTCTGATTCTGATTAAAATTATTGAAAGCTTAGGGTTTCAAGCCAGGTTTAGAGTTTTAAATAAGCATTTAGGTTTGAAAGAATTGTTAGGGTTTCAAATTAGAGTTTCAAGCCGGGGTTAGGATTTCAAATTTAGGTTAGAAGCCAAGGTTAGGAATTAATATATGGGTTTCAAGCCAACGTCATCGTTTCAAATTGTTCCGAATTTTTTACAAGGGTAGGGTTTGAAAGAAAGGGTTAGGGTTCCAAATTAGGGTTTGAAGCCGAAGTTAGGGTTTTAAGCATAAATTAGGTTTTTAAATGATGGTTTCCAATGAGGTTTTCAAGGCTGCAATAGTGTTTCAAATGAGGGTTTCAAATTCAGGTTGAGGTAAGTGTTACCACAAAGCTAGAGGCGGACAATTGTCCAAAATGTTTCCAAGTAAGATTCGCGAGTCACTGTAAAACAACTATCCAGTTAACCATCACCCCATTCTAAAAATATAGAACGCATACATTATTATCATGTTTATGATTCTCCTTGAAGCACCGCCATGCTTTTTATCGTGGAGGCTCTGAGGAGTCATTAGTGGAAGCAAACCCCATAACCAGGCACGCTAATGAAGCTAAATCATGCTGCTGCTACTATGTGGAAAGTTGAGCCATTAGGGTTTAGTCCGCCATGCTTCGGAATGCCACGTAGCCTGCACAGACCGCTCTGACCACATCAGGGGTGGTGAGCAAAGTTTGGTGATCATGGCCCACATTTGATTTGTAATTTTTTTTTTTTTAATGGATAGATGGGTCAGGTCGTTAATAGATTAAAAAATATATGTATACTGTAAAAAAAAAAAAAAAAACAGTACAGTGGTGCCTTGAGATACAAGTGACCATCAGGCCATCATTTGGGGGATTTTTTTGCTTTGTCAAATTTGAGATACGGCCGTTATTTGGTTGGCTGTGGACTCAACTCAACTCAGTTGCCAGCAAGCAGCCGTTTGGCAGATAGTAAATACTTTAATTATTCCAAAAAATGAGGCGTCAAGCTGTTTATTGCCACTCCCAGTTACATTTTAATGTCAAACATAACATAAAACAAAAATAATTGCATGTTGTTATTTAAAACAACCGCATAGCTTTGTCAGAATGAAGTCTGTTGGGCTTAATGCTATCAAACACGACGCCATAAACGGGCGAATGAATAGCATCCGTGTCACGGTGTTAAGCAACAGACATTGGAACACGGTGAAGCAACTCATGTAGACAGACAATATGTGTAACATGTAGACAGACAATCCTCACAGGCTTGTATTCTTAATCCTCTGTGAAAAATGACTAATATTACTGTGACTCACTGAGGAGCTCAGAAAGTCTGTATTATATCTGTACGTCTCTATGATCTGCCCCGAGGTGGCGCACACACCTGAAGGAATTGAGTTGAACCAACCCCCCCCCCTCAAAAAAAAAAAAAAAAAAAAAGGAACAAAACTGTTTAATTCTTTACATTTGATTTTAAACAAATTACAAACATTTTTACCGGTAGTTTTTGGGGGATCCTGGAGTGGATTAACGGCATTTCCAAATTAGGGTTTTTTTAAACCTGGACTAGGAGTTCAAATTAGGGCTTGAAACTTGGGTTAGGGTTTCATACAAGAGTTCTAAGGTTGGTTAGCGTTTCAAATGAGGGTTTCAAGCAAAGGTTAGGGAGCAGGAAAAAGTTTGCTTCTCTGCAAAGACCCACGCTAGTCATTATCATTCCAGCTACGTGCTAATCACGTTAACATCTGCTTGCTGAAATTATGTTAAGCACTTGCCAAAAATGTGCCGAGGTTCCACTATGTCGCAGTAAAATCAATTGCCAGTGCTGCGCTTATCATGACCCTTTTCCTCTTTGCCATTACGTAGCCTTCCGTGGAGACGTTATGTCTCTTTGTGTACGGCAACCGCTCAGAAAAAGAAATGGTGGGCTTGGAGCCTGTAAAACAGCCTCACGCTGCTTGTGAGTGAGACGCTCATGAAAAAGACAGACTCTTGTAAACACGACCGTGGTGCCTGCCAAGAATATGTAGCGCAAAATCAGATGCCTACCTTCTCTAATTTCCTCAACTACCTAAATATGAATTTGTCTTTTGTTTTTGAACACTTCAACTCGGTGAAGCTAGCTGAAAAAGACAATGAGTAAACTAAATATAGGACTACTTGAGTAAAGTTCATCGTACAGTTCTGTATATGATTGCATACCACAGGAATCCTCACAGATACAAGGCAAATGTGCCCCCTAGTGGCTGAGAGCAGTATAGAGAATGAAATCAAAGCAATAGGATTAGTAAGTGCTATAATTCTTATATTTGGACAATTCAGAGTGAGTGTTCATGATTTTGTCCTTATACACCTCTACCATGGATTTACAATAACACAATTAACTGGTGGTTGGAATTAGGATTTCATTTAGGTTTTTAAGCCAGTTTTAGTTCAGTATCTATAAATTACGAATGGACCTAACACATTTCCCTGAGGACCGCCCCTCCACATTGTGTCTGACTAAATATTTGGACTTTGGATGGATGTTGGGAGTGCCATTGTGTAAAATGTAGGATTACTAAGACTTTGAAGCCAAGGCTGGGATTTCAAATTTGGCCTTCAATTTTGGGTCCGGGTTTTTTTATACCTGTGTTACGGTTTGAAACGACAGTGTTAGGGCTTCAAATTAGGGGTCGAAACCCAGGTTATTGTTTAAGACTTCGTTTCAAATTGGGGCTTGAAACTAGGGTTAGTGTTTAAAGTAAAGGTTAGGTTTTCAAATTAGGGTTTGAAGCAAATAAGGGTTTCAATAGGTTAGGGTTTCAAAATAAGGTAAGTGTTTCAAGCCAGGATAAAGGTTTCAAATTAGGGTTTCAAGTTAGGGTTAGGGTTTGAAATTGGGTTTCAAACTAAGGCTAGCGTTTACAATAAGGAATTTAAGCAAAGTTTAAGGTTTCCAATTTTGATTTAAAGCCAAGGCTGCGGGTTGAAATTAGGCTTTCAAGTTCAAGTTTGAAGATGGGGTAGCGTTGCAAGTTAAGGTTTCAAGACAAGATTAGGGCTTCAAACAAGGTTCAGTTTCAAACTCAGGTTCACAGGCAAAGTTTTCCAAGGGTTTCCAAGTGGGGTTTGCAGCAAAAGTTAGTCTTTTAATTAGGGTTTCAAATGAAGGTTTCAAACGAGAGTTGGGGAACTGAAGGAAAGGTTGACGTTTTAAATTGGGGGCACATACCAGGGTTTGAATTAGGCACAGTTTGTGACAACCTGCATTGAGAGGGCTTACCCTGACCCTAACCCACGCACACAAAGTACATTTTTTTTTCATTTTCTAATTTTGCGATTCTGTACGTAACACGGTATTAGCACGCCACTCATCATGTCAAGTACAGCTTTGCAGGAGGCCATCATATGTATGATTACCAGCCAGGTGTTGCTCTGCGCCGGCAGAAGAATCTTTGGGACGTTTAGAATTCAACAACATCTGCAGACTGAGGTTTAAAAAGCAGGGTGACTACGGAAGGAAAATTGTATATCATTAAGACATCAGAGCAAAATGGCAGGTCTGTTTCTTACAAGGAAGAATGTTTAGTATGGAGGCCCAGAAGTCCGGACTCGATGGATCCATCGCGTTCTGCCACTGGATGCCATCGTCAAGGAACGATTCCTCGAAATCTGCACAAGTGAAAACGATGAATGCTTGCTGCCCCTTCCTACTGTACGAGGTGTCCCAGGACTGGCGTCGCAAAAGATCTACAGTGGACGCCTGTATACTCGCGGTTCGACATTCACGGATTCACCTAATCCCTGAATTTATTTCCCTTTTTTTTCTATTTTTTTCCCCAATTTTTGGTCCTTTTTTCTTTTATGTTTTCCTTTCCTGGGGGGAACCAACCAACCCCAAAAATGCTTATTGTCAATTTATCTCTGCTTATTCCAATTATTGTTTTTTTTTTGACAGCGGAATTATAATGGCCGTCAATGTTTGGCGGATTTTCGCTATTCGTGGTCAGGCCCGGTCCCTATCCACTGTATTTCAATCGCAAACTACAGTGGTGCCTTGAGATACAAATTTCATTCATGCTGCGATCACGTTCGTAATGCAAAACACTCGTCTCTCCAATCGTTTTTTTCATCATTTTTATTAAGGAAAATAGCACTGTGTAAGATTGGACTTCATAGAAACATACAGTAATGATATTATTTTTGGCCCATTTTGAGATATCAAACTCTGATATAAGCACACCAAATGTGAAGATTACTGTAAGGCTGTTGGAGACTTTCATGTTTGTGTTAAGCATTTTCACGACGCCAGCGTGTGTTAGACCACACACTCTGCGGCACAATTAGTGGGAACTACTTTCGTTAGAGCAGCAGATGTTTTAAGCATCTCACTGATTTTGCTTGTCAGACTGACATGTTTTCTGGCTTTTAACGTTTACGACTAACCCAGCAGTTATGACAAAACACCAGACGCTGCGTCACCACAAACACGCTAGAAGCTTCCATTTGGGCTCCAAACATCTTTTTCAAAGATTCTCATGCTCAGGCACCTTTTTGAAATCATCTCAAAGGCTTCTGTGGTGAGCACTGAATGGAGCCACACTGATCAAAACATGTGTCACAACATAACAGTGATAGGCATGATGAATACATCACTACGAATGGTGTCAATCAATCAGATTATGTTGTGAGGAAACAGAAACCAGCAACGTGTAATTCTGTGTGTATTGCCTTGACGGGCTGCAGAAGATATCCAAAGAAGAAGCAAATGTTTATTGCCTTGATGGGCTGCAGGAGACATCCAAACCACAAGTAGATGTTCTGACATGACACAGACATGTTATCAACACACCTGGGAGCTGTTTTGAATTCTAAAAAAATGCATAAATGTCTCCTTTAAAATGATAAACTATGATGCATTTTTTAACAATTTCTACATTTCTCTTATTTTATTTGTCTATTTTATTTCGATTTTATTATTCTGTGACTACCCAAAGCTTCACAATGATGCATCGTGAAAACTAACAAGAGCTCTCACATGAATTGCATTTAAAAGGTTTATTCATTCTAATTGCCAGCTTTGTGTCTCCAGTTTAGGCTCTAAGCATGTGACAGATAACAAAATAACTTATACAGTATATTGTATCGCAGCAACCTTCTAAAAATATCACTTTATTTTTATTTCTAGCATAATTTGATGTTGTAGGTTTTTTTTTTATTATTATTGTTTGTATTGAATCAGTGGTTCAGTAGAAGCATGTGGCTATATTCAGTCATACAGTAGTATACTTGTACTGTACTATATATATTTTTAGACAATTTTAACTGTTAACTTAAAGTGCAGTTAAAACAAAATGTATTATAATAGCTGATCGTCACTCCACGGCGCTTCTTTGTCGCAGGCCTGCTGCTTGGTGTCGATCATGCGCGTCACGTCGATGTTGTTGTTGGCGAAGGTCTCCTTGGCGCTGTCAATGGTCGACGGTGGCAGGGTGCGCGTGCGGCTGAAGATCCAGGCGAAGTCCAGATGGAAGAGACGCAGGACGTCCGTGCAGGAGTACACCAGGGCTGTGTTCACGTAGTCGGTGGACAGAATCCAGTAGGGGGAAAATGGCAGCACTGGTGGACAAAGATGCATACAGTATACAAGGATGGATACAAGTTTTGCTTTTTTTGTTATTTCCCCTAATGCCAAATAATCTTTGAAACTGTTTTTTCCCTACCATTAACCTTGGCAAAAAAAATTATAATAATAATCTTTACATTGAATGTGAAAAATGCCCTTTAAGTTATAAAAGCTGCAAAAAAAAAAAAGAAAACAAATGGATTGTTGTGCCTTGAGATACTGTATGATATAATACGATATGATAATGTTCATATATTCTTTGCCCCCATGTGACCAAGGCACACACACCAGAAGGAGCAGTACAATGTCCACTAAATTGCAGCAAGAAATTTGGGGGGTGGGGATTAAATTATTTGAATTCTATCGGTACTGTATGTACAGTTTTATAAAGTGCTAGTTTCCTCACATTACAAAATTTGGGGTTGGGTTTTTAAGGAGGTTGGATCAGATTGATGGCATTTCCGTTCATTTCAATGGAGAAAGATGACTTGCGATACGAGTGTTCGGAGTAATGAGCGTGGTCACCGAACAAATTCAACTCATATCTCGAGGAACCACTGGATGTTAAAATGTTTGCGTTAAAACCTGTTGCGTTAATAAAGTGTTTTACATGATTTCCTAAATCTCACCATAGGAGTAGCTTATTCCCATCTTGGCTGGATTCTTCTGATCCTCGATGACACCTGTTCCTTCAATTTTCCTTCGCTCTCCTTTCCTGTCCATTAACACAATTATTGTTACATTTCAGGAAATGTTATCATAATAATTTTTTTTTTTTTTTCCCCACTCACAGTATTTCCGAGCTGACCACTCGGATGGATTTGTCCACCTTGAACGTGAAGTTGGTCTCGATGCAGCGGCCCCTTTCGAACTGCGTCGGCAGTCTGGCGATTTCGAACCACCTCCCCATGAACTGTAACAGCCATAACAAATGTTTTTATTTTGTATTATTTTTTTGCTTGTGTCGACTCCACGAAGGGGCGTTTTCTGATATGGGCGATATGGGCACCCGCCCAGGTCGGCACTCTCTCATTGACGTCGATTATTCAAATACTAAGTAGAATAATTCAATTCCAAACAAAAGTCAAAACAAAATCTCTACCTCGAACCTTTGCAGTGATCATTTTTCCACGCAGAACAATGTGACTGCAGACTCACGTGGAAATAAAACTTCCAGAACAACACCTCTACCATTGGCGACACAAAGTTACGTAAACAAGGTGAGATTACCTGTTTGAGGTTGAAAGCGGGTTGAACATCCGGTTCTGGACACGGACCCCAATGAGGCACCTGAGCTCTGACAAGTGGCACAATGAAAGCCGCCAGTGCCAAAAACAGCTTCATGGTGAGCTTTGGGTGACAAAAAATGAAGAATGTAAGCATTAAAGAAAACATATTGTGCTTTATTTCACAATTTAAAACAGTTCCCATGTCTCTTAAAAACACTTCTGTGAAACACTTTTGACAAAACACCCGAAGGATAAAGAATAACAGCAGTTTCCCCTCATTTTTTTGTAGACTATTTTCTCATGCAAATATGCCACTGCTCACCGTTCCCATTTTAGTTACCATGGGGGGTAAGGCAAGGCTACTTGTTGAGCCTTGACTCCCCCCAAAAAATTTTATTTTCACTCGTGGAAGCAGCACTTCATCACCAAGCAGCCAATTTATACAATTTGTGTGCAGATCCTTGCATGTGACGCATGCAGTCGACATGTCGCCAAACACAAATACGCCCCAAACCCCCACGTAATTTACAGGAATCAATGTGACTAAACCAGATATTAGCCAATTAGCATATAATAGGAAACATACAGTAAATGTCGCTTAATCTTTGTTAAAACAAGCCAATTTTTTCCCCCCTTTTTCACTGGATTCTTTGTGGAACATTCACAGTTTAATCGCTCGACTTTTATGCTATACTTAACAATTGGAAGACATCCGGTAGGAAATGTTGTGCGCATCAATAGCCTTGCCTTTATACTCTTCATCTTATTAATCGTTTTGTTTTCAAATTTTCATTAACAGAGATCATAAATTAATAGAGTTGAAAAAAAAACTATTTAACTTAGATTTGGTTTAAATTAATGAAAGATTTTCCTATGTGGAACGGACCTCACCTTACAAACACTATGAAGTATCAAAAACAAGTGGAGAATGCTTCGCAGGATACGCTCGGATTGTTTACAACTGTGGCTTTTCTCCTTTTAGTCTTTTTACTCATCAATGCACTTGTTTTGTCATTCTGTGAGAGACGTTGGTGATAAGACACAATTCACAAATAAGCTAAAAAATATATATCATTAAAAAATAAGTGTATGCCAGTTTGTGTGTAATTCAAGATGATAAACAGATAAAGAGTGAGTGCTTACCTCGGAGGTGGTCAGACAGAAGTGTTGCAGCGAGTGAGGTTTGGTCCACGGTGCGCGTCTGCGTCATCAATGGTGTCTTTTGTGCTGCAGACTCCACTTTATTTCAGACTTGTAGGCAACGATTAGCAAATTGGAGTCATGGGGGACACAGCACCACATGTTATGAAACAATCTTGATTGGGCCTCTGCTGTGCCAATACAGACATTTGTTTAAATTCCGAAGATACTTTTAGCTCAAACTTTGTACTCAACTCAAATTTGATAGCAGTCAGAGTACATCTTTGGTTCTTGAGACTTTTTGGTGGGTCTCATTATGAAAGACGTGCTGACTGAATTTCATGTTGCTGAGTGAAACTGGATTCCAGGGCTGAATTTTTCATTTTCTGGGGGGGACGCTCACTTGAGTTTTTGATTATGAGCTAACATTAAAATCACAACTGGAAGCTAAGTGACTCTCTGTAGTGTTTGTTTATGTTTTTATATCTCAAAAGTATTTACTGTCAAAATGCCTGTCTTTTGTCATACTAAAGCGACTCTAACTACCGGAGACAAATTCCTTGTGTGTTTTCGACATACTTGGCAATAAAGAGGATTCTGATTCTGATTGACTTGACCCATTACTGGTCATGTTTACTTAAAGAAATACAGGAGGAGATGACATCACAAAAAAAAAAAAAAAAAACGCCCCAATAGGAGGAAGTCGTGGGGCGGAGCCAACAAGTGCAATCAATAAAAGCGTCCTATGCCACAGGTGTTTTCGATCCCCTACAAACAAGATGGCTGCCATGCAGGTGACATGCTTGATGTTGATGTTTGCCATAGTGGGTGTGGCTCAGGTGTTGAAACCTGGCAGGTGCCCCAATGTTACCGTTCAGGACAGCTTCAACATCACCAGGACTTTGATTGATTCCGAACTGTCTCGATATTATTCTGATTAATTTTGACGTAAACTTGCGTGTTTGCTGCAGTATACAGGCAAGTGGTACGGCATCAAGAGGCTGCCGGCCGCCTTCCAGAATGGCGGCTGCCCGACTGTCATCTACACTTAATCTGGTCATATTTGTTGCATTACCATGGACATGCTAACCTGCTAACACACAAAATGGTGCTGAATGTATGTTGACGCTTACGTTTAGCCTCAACATAGCCTATAAATTAAGACAGCAGCACTCTTCAAATTAAGGCAAAATGGTGGTGAAATGTAGCATTTTTGTGCCTAAATGTCGCATTTTGAATGAAGCTTGTCCACAACTAACTTGTGATTACTGTTTATTAGTTTGACTAGCTTGTTAAACTAATAAAAATACACTAATAACATACTAGCTACCAGTGAATGAAAACGTTTTGCTAAGGTAAATACATCTTTTTAGTCCTAAAATATGGCTAAACTCAGCTGCTTGATCTTCTCGAATTTGTGTTGGCTCGTAAATGCTAACCTGCTAACACAACAACAAAAAAATGTAAGCTGATGCTTACGTTGAGCTCAACATAGCTGAAGAAAGCCTACTTAAGACATGAGCCCCTTTCAAATTAAGGCAAAGTATTTTGTTTTTGTAGTCAAAGAGTGTTTCTAAGACAAAATGGAGCATTTGACTTGTCCGCCATTTTGGAGTTTATCACTGTGCTAGCTCATCAAGCACAGAGAAGCTAATAGTCCTCAACCTTTGTTACCATTTCCTGCTGTATTCTGTTGACAACAGCATGTTCCTGAATTTGCCACCTCTCAGATTGAAGGCTTATTTTTGGGATTATTCAACCTAAACAATCAGCTCATGGACAACAAGACCTAAACAAGATTTGATCGAGACGTAATGCTTCCACTTTAGCGGGATTAGGCCCTGGCGTGAAACGTCCGGACGGCAGATTGTAGCTGTAATTAGAAGAGGGCCAAGCAGAAAGAGTGTCTTGTTTGTCAATTTGTAGCCATGGAGGTTAAACCCGCTGTGATCCCTTTGCCTCGCTGTGACTCTATAATGCTGCCTGCAAACAAGATGGACAGAAATCCCTCATAAAAAGCTTACGCAGCCCAAAGGTTCCTAAATGACTGGTTTAGATGTTTTTAAGTCCTAATGCTTAGTTCCAAAGTCCTTTATTAGGCCATTCAGAGCGCAAAACGATGCTAGTAGTCCATTTCGTGACCAATTCCGATTTAGAGCCGATGTCCAATTTCTCTGTATGAAGGGGGCTGTGCTGGGTTCTGTGTGAAAGAAAAATGCTACTGTTACGCCTCTGATGCGCTGATTCAGTGAAATTTCTATGAAAGAGTCATTTGTTTTTTATGTAATCCGATGCAGAATGATCCAATATTGAAGGTCATTAGCATGCCCTAATTAGTCATGCTGATGTGTGAAAGGAGACACGACTAAATACGGATGCTACTGTTTTGACGAAACTGTGGAAAAGTTATCCATCTTCATATCCAATGTAGCCCAAGAAATTATTGAGGCTTTTAGCATGCATTAATTTTTATTTTGTTTTTTTTCCGGGCACTGCTGTGATGCTAATTTTGTGGAAACTCTATAATTGATTATTAAAGGATAGTGAGGCTAAATAAATGCAGATTCGCCTGTTTGGCGTTTTTGAGGAAACTCGACATGTAAGAGTAAAAATGACCATCCACTGCAGCCCTACCTAGTATTCAGTGCTACTGAATTTGTCCCTCTTCGCTGGGTTCTGTGTGAACGGCACAGTCCAATAAATGCTGACTATGCTGTTACACAGTTTGTTGAAACTTGGCATGAAAGAATTATGTCTATCTGTCCATTGAAGCCCAATCTATTATTGAAGACTATCGAGGCTGGCTGCCCGCCGTTATTTATCCTGCCTCACTGGGTTATGTGTGCAAGGCACATGTAAAGAAATGCAGACTCTGCTGTTACACCCATTTTTGTGTAACCTTGGCATCAAGGAGGTGTAATGACTTCATCTATCCACTGCAGCCCGCCGTATAAGGCATAGCGTGTAAGGCCATCGTGGCTATCCGCCCACCGTCATTTGTCCCGCTTCGCTGGGTTCTGTGTGAAAGGCATGGGCGAATAAATGTGGACTCCACCATTACGCATCAATTTTGCTGAAACTGTGGCCAACTAGACCGTCAACAGCGGTTCCATGTAGACGTGCCTCAAAGTACAGACCCCTGGCAGTAAGTGGCTGGTGAGCACAAACTGTCAGCTTAGGCGGTCTGAGTACATGATCCGGCCAATTTAGACGGATTTCTAATAAATGACCACCAAGCATTTTTGGGTCAACACTCCAAAAAAAAAAAAAACAAAAAAAAAAAAAAAACGCACAAACAAAACTTATCAAAGGATTTTCTAAGCGTCGCGGCATCAGGCCTCCGAGCAGGAGGTCTTTGCCTATTTTGCCGGTGCAAAAAGGGAGCTAAGCATTTAGGTGTCTTAACTATGGCCTAAAGTGCTAACAAGGGATTAGTGAGGTAAACGTACAAAGAGGTTTAGCGCTTAAAGAGCAGTGCTGCTTCAGTAATTACACATGAGTTTTTTTGCAAGGTGCGGCCGAGCAGTTGGACGGGGGAGATCACGGTGATGTCAGGAGGAGGGAGGGCTTACCGCCTCGGATAAGGCCCGCTAATGGAGATGAAACCAATCGGTATTTAAAAGGTCTTTTTTAGTTAAGGCAGTTAGGCTGGCAGGCACTTTGCTAATGTGGCGGGAAGCTGGGAGAGTTGACGCAAGGGACGGGACGCTTCCTGTGGGATGTTCGAGGCTTTTTTTCATTTGACATTTTTGATCGTTTTCTGGTCGTACTGAATTGAAAAACAATATCTACTCACTGGATTTTCAAGGTGAGGCCTTCCGAACTCTTACAACTCATCCCTGTTCGCCGAAAAACTCAATTTTGCTCATTTTTATCTGTTATTTTGTTTTAATAATGCACTGATGGTATGTTTTGTCAAACGTGAATAAATGTAGATGATAAAATTGCTTTTAATTGATCTAAAGGCCAAGGGAATTTGACAAGCAACCTTAAAATCTATGGAATTGACTTCATATTGATCCGTAAAGTGAACTTAAAATCATTTGATTCATTTAAGCTTGGCCTCTGAATGAATTTGCCCAAATCAATGAATCCAAATATGAAGGAAAAAAGAATGAGCAAGAAAATGAAGGAAAAATGAGAGAGAAAAATATTATTGGCTGGGTTTTATTTGTACTCAGTTGAACAATGTGACTAGTCCCAGTCAATCAGCAAATGAAAAAAACATGTATTTAGTCACAAATGACTTGCAATGAATTTAATCATGAAAAAAATATTGATGTATAATTTTCTAGGGCCAGGAAGCACGTTTGGTAACTGAGACTGGAGCCAAAATGGACATCACATGCCTGAATGCTAAGGCAGCAGAACCATGTGACTACTTCCAGCCAATCAACAGATGAAAAAACAAAGTTATGCAGTCACAAATAACTTCAACTAGACTTAAAATTATATTATAAAAAAACTAAAAACTATTTTTGAATAAATTCAGAGGGAAAGGAACCATACTTGGTAACTTCACTCATTTGATTACTACTGGCCAATAAGCAAAGGTAAAAGAGAAATTGGAACACATTTTAAAATCACAATTTAAACGATATAATTGTCTTTTTAAAAATATTTTGGTATAATTTTGAATGACGAGGAACCATATTTGGTAACCTAAGCTTACTCAAGTCATACTGGATGCCACACCCCTCAATATATGGCAGCACAACCATGTGACAGCCAATCAGCAAGTTCACAAAACAAACAGATTTATAAAGTTGCAGATCACTTAAAATAAAAAAATTTTTAAACGCACAAACAATTTTGTATGACGAAACCATATTTGGTAACTTGAGTCAGTATAGACGCCACGCGCCTCAATATAAGGCAGGATAACCATGTGACTACTCCCAGCAAAAAAAAAATAATAATAATAATACTAAACATTGATAAAGTCACAAATGTATTAAAATTGTTCTTTGTGTCATGTATTTTTTATTTATTTAAAACAATTATTTGGTAGCGTTTTGTAAGGAAAGAAGATTATTTTTATAACTTAAGTTTGAGTCATGCCAATTTTGATTTAAAAAAAAAACCAAAATAATAATTTGTTAAAGGGGTGTTTTTCGTGAATTATATTTCATTGAATGCCCTATGGAAGATTAGAGTATATTGCTGAGTTTTGCAATCGGGTTTACCCTGCGACCCTTTCCAGGCCTTGACCCTGCTTTAATTGTTCAATCAGTGCTTACCACTGACAAGCTGTGTATAATGGAATTGTCCATGTGTAACTGAGAATATGTGAGGCTTTAGTTTGTGTGTGTGTGTGTGTGTGTTTGTGTTTGTGTGTCTGGGGGTGCGGGCGGTTAAGAAGGGGCGAGACAATGTCTGATATGACCTCCTTCAGGCTTCAGCTAAGTCGTCAGCAATTTTTCCCTTTAATTCATTCTTGTAATGGGATTACACGGGCAACAGTAAGTCCCAAGGAGTCCAATCCCCTGCGCATTAGGCAGCAGCCTGTCGCGCAAATACGTTGAGCGCTCGCTCACCTTTCATTACGATGTTCTCTTTTTAAATTAATATTACTTATGGAATGGGAGAATCGGGCTCTGAATGTTCTGAACTCCTGTTTCTGGCCTGGCAGTCTTTTTGCCCCAAAAAATATATGAATAAGCAACAGCAAGAAAAATCGATGCATACTTTAATCATTTTACTAATAATTATATATATTTTTTTTAATTATCATAGCAATCTTATTTTTTCATGTATTTGTATTTTTATTGCTGCTTTTAATTACTGTAATTGTTAGTGACAAGTCTTGTCATTTATGGCTATTTAAACAATATTCAACACAAATAATATTTGAATAAAATCTAAATATTCTCTGAATGTTTTTGAACAGTGCCACTTATAAAAACTCGCTGTGACAGCTTCATTTTGCACAAAGAAGAATAAAAAACTATTCAAGTGGGAAAAAAAAGAATGGCCTGTTTTCAATCATTTAAATAATAATTAGAAAAGTAATATTAAATGGTTTTAGATTATTTGTATTTTGTGACCCTGAAAAGGATTTGTTTTTGTTTTTTTTGTTTTCAAATAAACATTTAGCGGAAATTCTTGCCATCTGTCACCATTCAAACAATTTTATTTGAATAAAATCAATTCTAAATAATCTTTCTCTTATTGTTCTGAACTCTTTTTTGAGGCAGATTATCTAAATTTGCTACGATATCCTGCGATTTACCAGAAAAATGAAAATAAGCAAATAAAGCAAAGAAAGAAATGACAAAATAGGCATACACTGTACTTCATGTTTATATTTTTTTAAATTCTTAAAAGAATAATTCTGAATGTAGATTATTTTATTTTTTTTACTATTTTTATTTTATTTTGTAAATATTTGTTCATGAAAATTCTTTCAATTTGTGAAGCAAGTAAAATAGTAAACAAAGGACACAAAATAGGTGTATACTTGAAAGAATTTAAATAATTGGATTATTATTTGTATTCATATTTTTTACTCAATTTGTGAAAATTGCCATCATGAATATTTGAACAACATTGCTAGTTAAACAACAACAAACATATCCCTCTGAATATTTTGAACGCCACCTGTAACCGAATTAAAAGCGCCTCTCATTTAACCTTGCTGCCTGTGAGTTCATGAAATATTTACTTTGTATTCAAACGGATTCTTTTACTTTATTTTTTTTCAATTGTTATTGACACTAATGTGGCAGGATTAACACCACTTGAATGTTTAACAGTTGAGATAAGATGCTAAACCTTAAACAAGCGAGGTGCCTTTCCTCACAGGAAAGGAGTGTACATAAAAGTGCATTAGTGGTGATGTGACGTTTGTCTTCGGCGATGATGGGGGGGACACAGGTGTTGCTGTGGTGCCCACATAGCACCACATAAACCGATTGCGTCCCCCCCCCCCATATTTATCCCTGAGGTGTTTTTAGGACATCCTGGGTGCTAATGGGGGCTAATAGGCTTAGCACTCAGGGTGTATTGTCCAGGATGCTTACAGGCAAGGTTTGCTGGGGGTAAAACTCTAAACGTGTGGATTACCTCCGACACATCCCGTTAAAGTGCTGTATAGCCACGACTTAGCTAATAGGATCCTGGGGGGGGGAAGGGGGGGGGGGGGGGGGGAGTGGTGGGGCTGGGGGGGGGGGATGGGTGGCATGGGGAAGGTGGGGATGGGATGAGAGGGGGTCAGCAGATGTAGCTGGCAGACTGTGGCAGACTACCGTGGTGGATTACGAGCCTCAGATAAGATGCTTTCAGAGGGAATTTGAGAGGCTGTCATAATAAAAGGTTAGGTGCAGGGTTACTGCATTTTACATATACATCATGTCAGTGTGTAAAGGTAAACGTGGTAGAAAGTCAAGTGTGGACTGTTATTCACATTTTTGTTGGATTATTGGATTACGGCTCTGTCATTTTTTGAAAATGGGATTCCAGCGCTAATTGGCAGTGTGGCCCATTTCGCTCAAGAGGCTCCTGCAAAGACTTCAGAAAAAAAATGAAATAATAATCCTAAATCTTCTGTAATATGTATTGTAGTATCTACTTTAAATAAATCGGTCTTTTAAAACAACTTCAAACTGTAATCTATGTATGAAATATTTAATGTTATGGGGATTTTAACCCTATGTTTATTAGATTTAAGGTTTAAAAGAAAGAGTGTAGACTTGACTTGACATGAAAGACTCACATTTATTAGTTCAGTAGTAAGGCACGCTGAAATGAAATGGGAGATGTTGCTGCATGCTTTGAATGGGGGGAGGAAAACGGTGCTATCTGGTGAGCCAGTATTAAAATATTAAGAAAATATTTTGGAACCGGGATGGGGACAATTATAATTCACTCCCCTTATTGCCTGTTATTATTTTAAATCCAAGAGGGTGTCAGAATAACCTGGGTTAAAAATAAATTTTTTAATTCTTGTTGTATTTTGAATGCAACATTTTGTTTATATTTCTATTTATTCTATATTCATCATTTTTTCATTTCAAATTTTCTTTCATTTATCTTAATATGAAAAAATTTTAAATTAACAATTGCATTCTCTTACTATTATACAACTAATACAAATTTGACCAATATTTTTGCCAGACGCTGTCATGCAACTGTTTTACCTTGAATATTATTATATGTATGTATATTATAATATTTATTATTTTTTTAAAATACTATTATTATGCTCTTGTTCATCCATTCACTCAGGTTTTGTTTCTAACTGCTGCCTCTTGGTGGTGCATATGGAGAACTGCAATGTTTACATTTATACGTATGGAAAAAAAAAAAAAGATTTTTCTTTTCATCAAAAAGTACATTGTACTCATTGGTACGCTTTGAGCTGCATTTTCCACACTCCTGATTTCAAACACTTTATTTTATTAAATTCAATTTTTATTTTTTTGCTTTTCTCCAGCATCCCCGTGGTGGCCGGAGGAGAGTACGATGACCCCACGCGAGCAACTGAGGAAGATGACGGCACTAGGAGAGCAGGGAGCTTTGGACGAGAAACACTGGTACCGCCTGGTCAACGGCATGTCGGCAAACGGTAAGAAAGGAAGGAAGGGAGTGTGTGTTGTTTGTTTTAATGGCAACTGGGTGACCTAGTGTATCTCTTGTGTGTGTGGCAGAGCTGAGGCAGAGACAGGAGATGATCATGAGGAACCAGATGGCCATGGCGCCACAGATCCTCGCCCAGGGCCAGCAAAGGTTACAGGGGGTGCCGACGCCGTTTGAACCTCGGTTCATGGAAAGGTTCGGAAATCTCTCCCCAATATTTTGGTTACCTTATCTAAGTACATTTGTCACAAATGAACTTGCTGGCTCTCTCAGGGAGTTGGTCCCTCCGGCTGAGATGGTGACACCCGACGGCAGGCAGATGCACTTGGGACCTCACCTGGGCCCCCCTCTGGCGCCACATGCTGGTGTCCTACCGGGGAGAAACTTTCCAGGCGCAGGTAAAATAATGCATAAAGTTTGCAGTCACTTTGTGTGAAATTTGTAAGGTAAACAGATTGATGTTTCTCCTTTCCTCAGCTGGCTATGGCTTCCTACCCTCCGAGCCCATGGAAACGGTTGCCCGGCGACAGGAGCTCATTCACAAGCAAAACATGGCCAGGTGAGTGTTATGTCAGCATCTGACCTAAGATTCTAACTAGTACAATAAAACTCAGATGAGCCTGTTGGATCGGTGGTGTCTCCTGAAAAGGGGGGTCGCTGATTCCGAAGGGAAGTGACTCGCGATCTGGGTCTACCCACCTCGGCAGTGTGTTTAACCCTGTAGTAGCTCCTCTCAACGAGGAGATTTAGGGGTGGTAATCAGAGTCCCAGTTGGATGGTGGAGACCAAACACCCAGCAAGGTAGACTCATTTCCGTCACTTGTATCCACAATCTTGACGTTTCGCTCCCTAACCCAAAGATCGTGACTACAAGTGAGGGTGGGAGCGTCGATCGACCGGTAAATCTCTTCATTACGAGAGTACGGTGAACCGAATGATACCCCGAGATACTTAAACCCCTCACCATAGAACGGAGATGACTCCCAATCCAGATGGTAGAAAATGGTCTTGGTCTTGAGACTATTTTTGAGGATTTTTTGTTGGTCTTATCTCAGACTCAGATTTATTCTCCAGAGCAGTCCAGACCAAGACTGTGTGGAGCAAAGCTATTGAAACTGTTTCCAGGAAAAATACTTTGGAGTTTTTGTAAGACTTTGTGGATTTCTACAAAGGTTACCATACAACCACGTTTGTTTTTGTTTTTCTTACCTGTGTCGGTTTTGTTCTTGACTCTCGCCCACATTGTCTTGGTCTTCACTTGGCCTCAATACCTCAAAGTCCTGGTCTTGACTTCTGTTCATGTTGTCTTGACCACAACATTAATGTAATGTTGAGTACTCCTGCTGCATTCCCGGTAGAATACCACAAGGGATGTGGGTTCATGCCTTGTGGACTGGTTGGCCAACTCCAAATGACCTCGAGTATCCTGGCAAGAGTGAGTGGCACTTGTCCTCCGAGAGGCGGGGTACACCCTAGACTGGTCGCCAGCCAATTGCAGGGCAGCGGTTCACTCACACGCACACACACCTGTGGACACTGTAGTCTTCAATTGACCTAACATGCAAGTTTTTGGAATGTGGGAGTAAAGACCTGACCAAAAAGTATCTTCTATCTTCTTCTTGTGTTCAGAATAGAGATGAACGCCATTCTGCATCAGAAAGAGCTGGAGAACGCCCACCAAAAGGGCATGATG
Source organism: Phyllopteryx taeniolatus (assembly GCF_024500385.1). NCBI lineage: Eukaryota > Metazoa > Chordata > Actinopteri > Syngnathiformes > Syngnathidae > Phyllopteryx > Phyllopteryx taeniolatus. Next base: position 13,388,037 of record NC_084515.1, on the reverse strand, counting down.
AGCATGGAGAACCCCATGTCCTACCCTTCCAACCCCATAGCCTTCAGAAGTCGCCAGCGCATGCCCGAGGCCCACGACGTCTTTGTCCACCGGCCCACCCTGGACGACCTTCACTCCAACAGCATCCTCATGTCGACCAGCCCTTATCCCCCTATCGGCACCCTGCACAGAGAACGGGGCCGGCGGGTGGGCAGGCGGCCCGCGGTCCACAAGAGCGCCGACCACCCCGTCGGTCACGTAAAGGGCCCGGCTGAGGACAAGAGCGTGGAGCGGAGTCCGGGGTGCGTGTCCGGTGGGGAGGAGAAGGAGGTGGAAGTGAAGGGGGACGTGGGGGAGGAGTGCTCCGCCAGCAAGACGCACCACCAGGCCAAAGCGGATACTGAAGCGGCCGCGGGAGGAAGGAAGAGCTACAAAGAGGGCGAGGCGGGCCTGCGGAAGGGCGGCGCTCCAGACCAATGCGCGGACGCCAGCAACAGCGTAGCCAACGACAAGGACGTTCCCAACCAGTGTGCCGCCTTCCAGGAGAAGTTCATGTACCCCTCGGGAGGCATGCCTTACATGTTCCCTGTGGCCGGGAATGGCTTCCTTCCGCCTGGTGCGTTTGGAAAACAAACCTTGCGCTGTTCTGTATGGGGCGCCACACATGACATGAGAGTGAAAACTTCAATCAGTAGCCACAATTTAGATACCGCATAACATGCACACAAAATGCCAATTTTGCACAAATTATACCTCCTTTGAGTATTTTGTGGACACAAATTAATATTTTGTGCAACCATTATACCCATTTCCTGGCTACAAATTAGTGTTTCGTGCGCATGTCATATCTAATTCGTGGCCGCAAATTAACATTTTGTGTGCACTTCATACCTGTATTGTGGCCACAAATTGTATATATGTTTGCACCCGTGTCATGTCTGGGGCTCTGTAGTTTTGTGTTTCTTGGAATTAAAAATATTCGTTCCTCAGGTCCGCCCAATCTCTTCCTAAATGGTGATGAGGTGTCTGAGGACATCAGAAAGTGGAGCATCAACGACGTTTACAACTTTATCAACAACATCCCCACGTGTTCGGAGTACGCTCAGGTGGGTGTTGCACTTTGCATTGTCGTCGTCGCTTCAATGTTGTCAAGCTTACGTGAGAAACCATCTGACGGCGCAGACGTTTAAAGACCACATGATTGATGGCGAGACGCTGCCGCTCCTCTCAGAGGAACATTTGCTGGACACACTGGGCCTAAAGCTGGGGCCTGCTCTGAAGATCCGCTCACAGGTAATGTAATGTAATGCTATGTAAATTAATGTTACAAAATGAAATTTAAAAAATTTAATTACAATGTAAAAAAAAAAACATTTTACTAAAGAAAATGTATAAAATACACATTTAATAAAACATTACCCAGAGTAAGAAAACGGAACAAAATGAAATGAAAGAAAACTGATCAAATACAAACTAAATGAATTGAAATAAATAAACTCGAGAATAATCGAGTAAAAAAAATAAATCGAATACAGCAAAATTGAATTAAAATAAGATCAAACTAAATAATAATACAAATTGAATTGAATTAAATTTAAATAAACATAAAATAATTCAACAAAAATCAATTAAATTGACAAAAATTATATTAAGATCAAATAAAATACATCGAAATTAAATTAATCAAAATTACTCTTAAAATATTTACATCAAATAAAAAATATAAAGATTTTACCATAATGAAATAACATTTTTAAAAAATCTATCAAAACTTCATGATACAAATTAAATAAAATATAAAATGAATGAATAAAAAACTATTAAAATAAAAATTACATGAAATAAACTCATAATAATAATAATAAATATAAATAAGATAAAAATATAATAAAATCAATCAAATAACAATTACATTGAATCAAACCAATAGCATTAAATAAATTATGATAAAAGTAAACAGAAATCAATTACACATAATTCATAACATAGAAATTAAATTACACTAACTCAAAATAATATAATATTTTGCAATATTATAAAATAAGCAATAACTAAAATCAACAAATTATCTTAAATTAAAATACAATTCCTTAAATTAAACAAAATGTTAAATATAACCTCAGCGACCACAACATGAAGCTGTATAAATGCAATACTATACATAGTTGGATAACATTTTCATGAACTTTCTTTGCTATCTTTTTTTTTTTTTTCAAAACTGGACATCAGTTATCCGTGAAGTTTTGCTAGTCATGGTCTGGCCCGGTCCACACAACAAATTGATGGATAACTCTATTTGAAAACAGAAGTCAGGAATAATTGTTTGTTCAACTACTGATCAAGTTACTGTAAAACAATGGGTTTGGTTTAAAAATAATAATAATAATGATTCGATTATACCTGTAATATCTCAACGTTATTAAATCCAACAATTTGAAATGTTGGTACAGATTTCAGCAAGAATCATAGAAGTTGATTCAAATAATTTGGTTTCGCGGGCCACATAAAATGGTGTGGCGGGCCAGATGTGGCCCTCGGGCCTTGAGTTTGACACATGTGCTTTACGTCAACACAATTTTTACTACAAATACAAACAATGAATCACGCAATCTTGTGTACTAACACTGTCACCCCAATAGGTGTCAAGGCGCATGAGCAACATGTTATACATGATGAACCTCCCGCTCCCCGCCAGCACCCTGCAAGCTGCCCCCGACAAGCCGGGTGACCGTTTGTCAGAGATGGGCTCCCCGGTGAACTGCAACAGCGAGGAGATGATTATGATGGCGGCGGCGGCGAGCCCCCGGGAGGCCGCCGACGTCCTCAAACCCGCCGAGCACCTCTGCGAGCCGGGCAACAATTCCCCTCATGCTAAAGAGTTAACCGCCGAACACATTTGAACTCCATGGCTAACCAAAACAGCAGCACCTACCGCAAGCAGCGTGGTCTGTTAAAGACGGACATGCGTTAAGTGGATCTGCAACCACGATTAGCGTTCCAGTAGACTCCGACATGTGGTCGCACGACAATGTTGTGTGTGTCCATGTGTGGGTTCTGTATGCATTACAAAAGCATGGCACAAATAGGAAAGCTGAAAAGTTCATCTGCTACAATGAATACATATTTATTTATGCAATGTCATTGAAATTGGCTTTTTAAACTTTTTAAATGGTTTAAATAGATTGTAAATAAAGGTTGTTTGTTGTTTTTTTTACATTGGAAGGTGTGATCCTCCCTTATTAGACTGGCAGATATTTATTGCCATTATAAAACAACACTATATTGGAGCGTTTCAAAAATAAGATAAATACGATAAGTATTTGCTCACTTGCCTTGACTCAGATGTGAATTTTGGAACGGTAAGGGGCCATCTCCAAACTGTTTCCACAAACTTGGAAATGTTTAAAATATCCAGTGAAAATGAACTTTTATTATTATAAACTAGTATTCATGCTATATTGTTGACATTGGATACCTTCAGATTTATTTTAAATGTTACATATATGAAATACACAAACTGAAACGCACACATCAATGCCTGAATTTCTTAAGATTTTAATTGTACATTTTTACAAATATTTGATTTTTATATTTATTTTTACACACAAAAGCTAAAAATATGCAAATATTATTGTACAAACTAGTACTGTTGCTATATTGTTTATATTTAATACATTCAGACTTCAAATTGTAGATACATTTTGAAATTAAAAAACAGATTTTAATAAATGTATTTCAATATTTGTTCACATTTATTTGATTCATTTTAAATTGAATAATTTTCTGTTTAATATCATTTTGCCACCTGATCAGCATTCTGGCTTTTTCCTCCTCAAACTTCCACTTGGTGTTATATGATTGTTTATATCTAACGTTCAATAAAGAGCTCTAAATTAAAAAGAAAATTGAAATAATTGAAATAAAACTCTAGGTGTTATATGTATGGACGTTTACACCTGATTTTCAACATAAAACTTGCAGTTTAAATATAAAATACATACACAGCACATTTGAAAGCCAAAAAGCTTCCCACTGGCGTTGTCTTAGTCTCGCGATAGTCGCCGCGCGATCTCGGTCTGCCGAAGCTGAGCTGTGTGTGGACGATCATGGCGGAGCGCAGGAGGCACAAAAAACGGATCCAGGTAGGATGATTATTTTTTTCTCTCTCCCTGTCTCGAAGCTCTGCCACTGGCCGGTGGAGCGACGACGTGCAACCGCCTTTCGTCGACTCACGAGCCCGAACGAAGACTGTTCGTTGCCGGCTAGAGGAAGCTTGCTGATGCTAACGTGGCTAACGTTAGCTTGCATTACAACTACATTGCAGCCGTGCTGCTCGGCTCAAATGCGACTTTAAACGCCAAGTCTACTGACTTAAACGCTCATTTAACCACCGCTAGCATTAGAATTCGTTTATTTTAGACTCTTACCTTACTGTCTGTCGTGTCTTTTTGCGACCAATTGCGGTGTTTGGTGGCTGAAGCCGCGTCAGCTCGAATGTTAATTCCGGACGTGTTTACATAATGTGAGGCAACATGTGGCACTGTGCAGCAATTCAGTGCAACAAAATGCAATCGTTGTCTTCATTTTGGACCATTAGTGAGGGGAAAAAAACGCAATCTATAGAGGAAGACGTCACAGCAACAGGTGCACTCAAGAGTACAGTATTTGTAGAAGCTAGTGATATTTGGGTTATTTTGCTCCATATATGATATGATGTAGTTGAACAGTAACATAAAATCCATGAAATTTTTTTTCAAAATAAGAATGTTTGTTTGAGCCATATAAGGACAGCATCTGTGAATGATCACAATGGTACCAGCTCTGCCTCAATTTGCCCCAGGAAAATCCCTGATGATGTATTGATTAGCGCCACTTTGAGTGTACAGTAACATAAATGTGGACTAGGGATGCCACAAATCATTATTTTATTATTTATTATGCTCCATTACACCATTACGATACAGCACACGTGATTACAATCAAAATTTATCAAACGCTACTACTGCGTTCATATTTTCCTGAAATACTACATAATACAATAAAAATAATTTAAAACAGTTAAATGATGATTTTTACAAAATTATTTTACATAATATATAATATGTATATATTATTTGTAAAAAATAAATGCTCCAAATGACATTTGGAATTTGGGAGTTATGTTGTCTGTACTTTAGAGAATAAAGAAAATGTCCACTTTACTCAAACATATATCTGTTAATAAAAAACGCTGAGAAACTAATTATTTTTGCAGTGATATTTTCTTTTTTTCCGCCCCATTAACATAAAATTTATTTAATGGTGATGTAATTATTTTTTATTAATTATTATCCTTTATGATTTATTATTGGGCACGGTGACCGACAATAAACGTTTGGGAACTGAGGACACTACTTGTTGAAGCTTTGTAGGTGGAATTCTTTCCCATTCTTGCTTGATGTACAGCTTCAGCTGTTCAACAGTCCGGGGTCTCCGTTGTCGTATTTTACGCTTCATAATGCGCCACACCTTTTCAATGAGAGACAGGTCTGGACTGCAGGCAGGCCAGTCTAGTATCCGCACTCTTTTACTACGAAGTCACGCTGTTGTAACACGTGCAGAATGTGGTTTGGCATTGTCTTGCTGAAATAAGCAGGGGTGTCCATGAAAACGACGTTGCTTGGATGGCAGCATATGTTTCTCCAAAACCTGTATGTACCTTTCATCATTAATGGTGACTTCACAGATGTGTAGGTTACCCATGCCATTGGCACTAACACAGCCCCATACCGTCACGGATGCTGGCTTTTGAACTTTGCGTCCATAACAGTCCAGATGGTTCTTTTCCTCTTTGGCCCAGAGGACATGACGTCCACAATTTCCAAAAACAATTTGAAATGTGGAGTCGTCGGACCACAGAACACTTTTCCACTTTGCGTCAGCCCATCTTAGATGAGCTCGGGCCCAGAGAAGCAGGCACTGTTTCTGGGTGTTGTTGATAAATGGCTTTTCCTTTGCATAGTAGAGTTTCAAGTTGCACTTACAGATGTAGTGTCGAACTGTATTTACTGACATTGGTTTTCTGAAGTGTTCCTGAGCCCATGTGGTGATATCCTTTACACATTGATGTCGGTTTTTGATGCAGTGTCGCCTGAGGGATCGAAGGTCACGGGCATTCAATGTTGGTTTTTGGCCTTGCCGCTTACATGCAGTGATTTCTCCAGATGCTCTGAAACTTTTGATGGTATTATGGACCGTAGATGATGAAATCCCTAAATTCCTTGCAATTGTACTTTGAGGAACATTTTCCTTAAACTGTTCGACTATTTTCTTACGCACTTGATCACAAAGAGGGAAACCTCGCCCCATCTTTGCTTGTGAATGACTGAGCCATTCAGGGAAGCTCCTTTTATAGCCAATCATGGCACCCACCTGTTCCCAATTAGCCTGTTCACCTGTGGGATGTTCCAAGCAGGTGTTTGATGAGGATTCCTCAACTTTTTTGGAACGTGTTGCAGCCATAAAATTCTAAGTTAATGAATATTTGCTAAAAACAATCAACTTTATCAGTTTGAATATTAAATATGTTGTCTTTGTAGTGCATTCAATTAAATATAGGTTGAACATGATTTGCAAATCATTGTATTCTGTTTTTATTTGTTTAACACAACGTCCCAATTTCATTGGAATTGGGGTTGTACAACCATACAGTACAAAATTATTGTCTTAAACTTTTTCGTGGCCTAAAACACACAATACACTACCAAATTATTGTAAATATATATTTAAAAAAAAGCTTGAACATTTTTGAAAAATCTAAAAGTTTATCCAAACTTACCTCCTCCAGCCAGGGTTTTAACCCGGGCCTGCCATTTTCAAGAGCGCAGCGAGCCAGCCCGCCAGAACGTAGCTAATTTACATGCGATTTGCATGCGTCCTGGCGCATGTAAATTAGCTATGTAGTTCACGGCACCAGTCCGTTACTTCCGATATCTGTTGAATTGGGGTCCATTAAAACGAGGTTCCGCTGTGCGTGCATTGCCTTTCATGGGAACGTTGCCCCCGCCAATGTGGGCGCTACAGTGTATCCGTCTAATACGTCAAAACGTTACATCAAACACATAACCTGTGTGCTAAGGGCTAAAGAAATCGTCAGTCATCCTTAGCTGTCTGTCAGTTATTGATAGGCCCTTTAAATCCGTTGCGTCTTTGAAGTTGCAAGAACGCAATGACTGTGAGTGTTGCGTAATCTGTGTGTTAATGTGAAACGTGTGGCCTTCAATTTGGTGAAGTTTGCGGGTAAATACGAACACAGTAGTCGCGGGAAGTGCCGATCGGACATTACCGTTGTCGAAACATTATGATCGTAATCACGTGTGATGTATCGTAGTGGTATTTTACTTTTATCCACTTTTCACTCCCAATTCATTGTCAACATGCGGAAGTTATAAAAGGAGCAAGGACGCTCAAACGTCCTGCGTCCCGAAAAGGAGTTTGGCTATCTGTTCCATCTTTGTTAACGCTTGGAAGCGCAACACGTTGAGGCTGTCAATCAAAAGTGAACATTATTTTGTGTGCGTTTGTGCGGGCAGGAGTTGAGCGAGCCCACCAAGGAGGAGAAGGCGGTGGCCAAGTACCTGCGCTTCAACTGTCCCACCAAGTCCACCAACATGATGGGCCACCGAGTGGACTACTTCACCGGTGAGTGCTCGCCAAAACCACAGAAACGCCAAAGCCCGTGGCTGTTTTCAGCCTATCGGAGGCCAGAACAAAGTCATTTCCTGGAAAATGCAATTGCCGATCTGTTTTCGGTTACCCAATTTATGATTTATTTGTGGATATAAATATATATGGGCAATTGAAAACAGAAAAAAAAAAAAAGGTTTCAAAAAATTCCTTCGTTTGTTCATTCCTTCAACCAAATGAGTTTGTTTTTGTTTTGTTATTATTATTAAAGTCAATCTCAGGCTAGAAGAATGTAGTGCAATAATTGACAGATTAATTGATTTATTAAAATATTTGTTGGTTGAAGCCCTAGTATATAAACCTTTTGTGGGGTGCGGGGATGTCAATTTGTTCGGCTCAGACCGTATCCCTCGGGATTATCAATATGTGGGCAATCCAAAACATTTTTATGAATTTTTTTTATATCTATAAATGTTTTGTTTCGTGTGTTCCCTCAACCAGCGTCCAAGGCGGTAGACTGTATACTGGACTCCAAGTGGGCCAAGGTCAAGAAGGGCGAGGAGGCGGTCTTCACCACCCGAGACTCGGTGCTCGCCTACTGCAACAGGTTACCCGCACAGCGAGCCACGCCACGCGACACGCACGCCGCCGACACATTTTGGGCCGAACCGCTACGAAACGGCTGAGCCGCATGTGCCGTTTCCCCGGCTCCGCAGACTCCTCAAGAAGCAGTTTTTCAACCGAGCCCTCAAAGTGATGAAGAAGAAGTCTGAGAAGGACGCCAAGAAGGACAAGAAGTCCAAAGGCGACAGCGGCAAGGAGGAGGACAAGAAGGGGAAGAAGGACAAGAAGAAGGAGGCGGCGGCAGACGCTGGTGAAGCTAAGAAGGACAAAGGCGTACGTTTTTATTTGTTTAAACTCTGAATTATTTCTAGTTCTTGTGTAAATTTCTTCTGTGCGAGGTGGCGCTTATCGTCAGTAATTGCATGAATTATATGACACGCTGGGGTGGTTTGCGATTAAGGTAGCTGCGGTCTTTTTGTGGAGATGTGGATTCATGCTAGTACAGTGGTGCCTTGAGAGACAAGTTTCATTTGTTCCGTGACCACACTTGAAACTCGAAACACTCGCATCGTAAATCATCTTTTCCCATTGAAATGAATGGAAATGCTAATAATCTGTTTCACCCCTCCCCCAAAACTGGAAGACTTGTTTTTGATGAATTGCTCCCAATTGGTCAAACTACTGAATATCGTGAAGCGAGTTGTATTGAGTTCCCTGCGTGTGTCAAGATGGCGCTGCAGTTGTTTATTTGTGTTGTGGCCATCGCGGCCGACTGATTTACGCTATATTGGTTGCAGGACGACAGCCCCAAGAAGAAGAAGGAGGTGAAGAAGAAGTTCAAACTGGAGCTGCACGAGGACCAGCTCTTCCTCGACGGAAACGAGGTATAAAACCACCCGCCGGTCACCCAGGCAACCATTTTGTAAATAAAGACCTTAAAAAAAAACATCTCTTCAAGGTGTACGTGTGGATTTACGACCCTGTCCACTTCAAGACATTCGCCATGGGGCTGATCCTGGGTCAGTCAGCACAACACACTTGTCTTTTTTTTTACCCACTGAATGTCTTTGCGAGTCTCAACGTGCTGTTGTGGTCGTCGTCAGTGATCGCCGTGATCGCCGCCACGCTTTTCCCGCTGTGGCCTGCGGAGATGCGCGTGGGTGTCTACTACATGAGCGTGACCGCCGGCTGCTTCGTGGCCAGCATTCTGCTCCTCGCCGTCGGTAGGAACGCTCGCCTCACTCTCGTTTTCCCACAGAAAAAGAAGCTGAAAGAGGTTCAAAGGCACAGAGGTCGAAAGCACAACTCCTCCGAACGCTCCTAAATCAGAGCCAAAGTAAAAAAAAAGTGCTTCAGCTGAATGTCGGTAGGCCAGTTTGCTAGCAGCAGTCAGGCCAGGTGCTTGTTTTTGCTGCCCCTAAGTGTATTCAAATAGTTACTGCAGGTCTACAGTTGCGGTCAAATCTGACAGTGAGAAAATACAAAGAAGAAATAGAAGAAGCTCAGCTGAAAGGTAGAGTTTGTAGTTTTTGAGTACCTTGGTTTCAAACTTAAATTTTGCTAACCTGGTTTAAAACCCTGATCTGAGCTGCATACGCTACCTTAACCGTTGCGGTGGCAATCTATTCTGTGTCCTTTTTGTTGTGGTGCGCAACCTGAGACACCTTATACAAACACTGTATGGGTGTCGACTACATGCAGAAGAATTTGCTATTGCTAACTATTGAACAGTTGCAATGTTTACGCTGGTCATCCCAGACCGTTTTCCAAGCAGATCGGGAAGGAAAAATCACGTTTAAAAGCACCACACACACACACCACAGGATAATCGCTCAGAGCCACCCAATGATAGGCCTTCGCTGACTGATCAGAAATGTGTGACCCACTTTTGAAGAAAATCACTCTGAACACACCCCACACCAAAAGTCCTTTTTTCAGAGACATCCGACAATCTGTTTATTGCTGACCTTGATTGGAAGTGATCCTAAAAAAAAAAAAAAAAAAAGCTCCAATCTGGCCTGATATTGGAACTGTGCAGAATGTGCGCAGCCTGCTTTGGAGGAAAAATCCCTCTTACTAACTTACTTTGCTGATTTTCATCGCAAGGGAAGCAAGAATGCCTGATTATTGGTATGTACGTAACCTACTTTTGGGGAAATCGCTCAAGACACCCCATACCATTGGATAATGGCGCAGGATAATCTTTTGGAAACACCAGACAATCGGCCGTCTGCCCGCTTTGATCGGAAAGGAGGCAAAATGCTCAAATTTGGCCTGATGGTCATACGCTCGTCCCCACTACTTGAACTGCTTTTCTTTTGGAGGCGAAGCCGCTTCTGACCAGGTTGCCTTTCTCCCGTTTTCTCCCAGCTCGCTGCATCCTGTTCCTGTTCATCTGGCTGGTGACGGCCGGGCGTCACCACTTCTGGCTCCTTCCCAACCTGACGGCCGACGTGGGCTTCATCGACTCCTTCCGCCCGCTGTACACGCACAAGTACAAAGGCCCGCGAAGAGGAGGCGGCAAGAAGGCCAAAGACGACAAGGACGGCGGCGGAGGCGAGGCCCACAAGTCGGACAGCGACGACAACAAGTCGGACAGCGAGAAGAAGGACGAGGAGGAGGAGGACGACGACGAGGACGACAAGGAGCGCAAAAGCGGCGAGGAAGACGAAGGGCGGCGCTCGGACACGGACAGCGAGCGCAGGGAGGAGGACGGCTCGCAGCACAGCAACGGCAACGACTTTGAGATGATCACCAGGGAGGAACTGGACCAGCACACGGAAGAAGATGAAGGCGAGGAAGAAGCGGGGAAAGAGGAGCGGAAAGACGCTCAAGTCCCCGCGGCTCAATCATAAACTCCCCCTCCCCCCGAAAAATAATCCCGTCGCGCTCGACTGACTTCCTGCCCCACACGAGCTCATCTTGCCATCCTGTTCTTGTGTCATTTCAATTTTCAGCATGTTCAAAAGTGGAAACTTTTCATGGGAATTAATTGAGAATAAAGTAGGAATTTACTAAATTGAAGGTTGCCTAGTCGTAAACCCTTTAACAACCAATACAAAAAAAGTTAGCATTTTATATTTCCTTAGGGCAGATAGAGCAAACATGAATAGTTTTTAAAATATGAGCCTCTACCAAATGGTTGAGATCTTAAGAGTTACAAAAATAATAATAATGATAAAATCACGAGAAAAGTTGTTTTTGTAAAGAAATAGACCGCGCAAAGGTTTGGGGCACATTGGATTCACAGTTGCCAAAATTTGAGTTGGGACTGAGCTTCAGCTACACCGCCGCTCGAATGAAGTGGGGAAAAAGCAATTAAGGTACTGTAATGCCCTGGCGCTGGGCAAGGAGAGCTCTCGATTTGAGATGTCTGCTTATGACAAAAAAAAAATAATCTATTCGTGCTTGAATGTGTTACTTTTTCATTTAATTTCCCTCAATTCCCATGGAAAGTTTAGAATTTGGAATACTGTATTTCCAAAATTTCCTCTTATCTTCCCCTGGAAATTTACCGGAATCTCATCTGGCCCCTCCCCCCCAAAAAAACGCAGACATTTCACACAGCAAGGTCCAACGGTTTTTTTGTCCCGCTTTTTTTTTTTTGGGTGTCATCACAGCACACACCTTGACACAACCAATAGGGACCAAACTCTTTTATTTATTTTTTTTAAGGAACCTGAAAAGGCAAGCAGGGAGTTGAACTTGTCTTGTAAGGTGAACTTGATAATTTTTTTCTTTGTGTATGTGCGGGGTTCCCAAAAACAAAGTCCAGTTTCAAAGTAAAAGTCCCGATAAAATTTTTTAAAAAAGGTGCCAAACAACGCCGGGGAATGTGATGTGATGTTGGCCAATCTGAAAACGATTCACGTCGCCCAACAAACGAGCACAATGTGGAAGTGTTGAGGAGGATCACATTTGAAAATGGATCATTTGTATTTGACCAAGGAGCAGTTGGGGCACACTCAAAAGAATAAAATTACACCACAAAAAAAAGCATTTTGTGGATGAGTGGAGTCATAATCTTATGAGAATAACGTATTTTTTTAGATAAACAAATTCTCATCTCTAAAAAGATAATTTCACTTTTGTTTTTTTTCTTCAGGATAGAGCCTAATCTTGCAAGAATAAATTTGGAATATTACAGGAATTACGTTGTAATTTTCCAAGAAACAAAGTCTGAATATTAGGATTATTGGGAGAATAAAGTCGTATTTTTACAAGCACAGTGAAGGATGTCAGGAGTTTGAATGAGTTGTGTAAAATAGCTCTTTCTCATAATAGCATTCTTAAAAAAAAAAATAGTATTATCATAAATTAAATTTCTTATTGAAAATATGACTGCCATAATAGAACTATTTAGTTGTCACATTACAAGAATGGTTACTTTTTTTTTTTTTTTGAGGGAAAAAGTTGCAACATTACAAGAACAACCTGACTGCTCAGAAGAATTCCTGAAGAAACCACTGAGCAATAAATAGGGAGACACCATGCCTACAATTTAGCCTTTTGGATTAAAGGTGAAACGTCTTCAACAAATAAGAATAATCCAGTTGCCTTGATTCAATTTTAGCGGATTATTGAAGAAAATTACGACCATAAACGTCAAACCTTAGGACTTAAATCGGTGGGGGGGGGGGGGGGGTCAAAAAATACTTTATTCTCGTAAGATTACCACCCTGAAAAATGACAGTCGTAATATTATATAAGAATAGTAATTGTTAAATTGTACCTTTAAAGATTATTTTACTATAAGAATCTCAAAATTTGAAATCTTATAGCTTTTTGAAACTTTATTATTGTAAAATTTTGACTATTGTCTCACAAAAATATGATTGTCTCAATATTACGATTATTCAAAAAAGTACTTTCATTAAAAATGACTTCATTCACGGTCATTTTTTGAGACAGTTGTAATACAGAAAAAAAAATACAAACTATCCGAGGCTTTTTCTTGCTTAAATATGACTGGTCTCGCAATGTTTTCTTCGCAGAAAAAAATGTTTCAATATCATAAGAATTTGAAACTTTCTTTTCCTTGAGAAATTTTTCGAAGTCCGAAGATTGAACCTTTACTGTTGTGTTGGTGTTATTCAGCGTGTCCCTCCTACTTCTTGGTAATATTCGGATCTATGAGCTATAATTATGCATACCATGTTTGCAGTCCATGTAACTGCCTCTTTGCGTCTTCTCTATTATTAGGAGGTGTTAAATATATATAAATATACATCTTTATTCCCTGTCCTGCTGCCATGTTTGTTTGGTTTTTATACTTGTGAGAATAACAGTAGAAATGTATCCATTTTTCTTTCAGCCCCTTTAATTTATTCCATTTTGTTTTTGTTCTTACCAGTTTCTGTTCTTGTAGTCCTCACTTGTGTTGATTCTTGTGTCTCTCTCTCTCTCTCCACTTGCTTCCATACAATGTAGTATGATATTATTATATGACATTCTATTAAAAGGACTCTCTTCATCGCAGTGGGCGGGTTGGGGGTGAAAAGTTGTAGATGTCAATGTTCTCTTTTGTCCTCTTTGACTGCCTATAGTTGTTCACATTAGATTCTCATGCAATATTGGAATTTAAAAAAAAAAAAAAAAGAATAATGGATGTCTGGAAATATTGCAGTAAAAACATTAAGCACCAAGTGTTTCAGCTTTATTCATTTTTCTACTGACAATATTCATGATTCCCAACTACTGTGCTGCGGTAAATTATTCAATTAATTGGTTGAAAAACTATCATTTACAACAAATGTGTTGCCCAACTATTGTCAGGAAGAGCAATTGTAGAAGGAAGGTTCTTCCACTAGATGGCAGGAGGTACAATTTACATTGTACAGTAAATCCCACCAAATTCGTACTTTAGCATTCATGAATTTGCCTATCCATGGACTTTATTTGGCAAGCTATCCTTCGTTATTTGCTGAAAAACTCACCCGTTCACCATTTTTGTGCTCAGGTCAAAGACGTTTAATAGAAAAATATTGCCAAGGAACTATCTGGAGTGACGGGAGGAGCTTCAGTCTTGTCATAGCCTTGTCTAATGGAAAAAAGTGCTTTGCTGCCATCTTGTGGCATCTATATGGAATTAGAAGCCTTTTTTGAGTGGGTGTCAATTACCAATGGAAACCCCGCACATTTGCAGTTCGGCACCCATCGATCCACTTATTTGCTGTTTTGTTTTTTTGTTTTTTCCCTTTTTCTTATTCTTTTATGGGGCTAACCAACCCTGAAAACGCTAATTGGCGGTTTATCCGTAATTAAGAAGTCTGGGCGTTCAAAAAAAAAAAAAAGGCAACAGATTAACACTATTTTGCAGTCAGTATCTCCCGCAAATAGCGGGGATCCACTGTACTCACCGATTTCCACTATTTGTAGCAGAGCTCGGTTCACTGTAGCCACCTGTTGTCAATTATACAACAGAATAATTGCTTTGTGTTCGATTTAACAGGACGAGCTTTCACACTAAGTGCATTTGGGAGTAAATTCAGACAAGATCGTCATCATTCCTCAGACAGCGAACCCCCGCATGTTGGCAGTTCGGCATTTGCGAATTTCTCTAATATTTGGGCTATACTCCACTCTTGCGCTGAAAATGTCTCTTTGCTGTTTGTCCGTGTCGGCCAAAGCAATTAAAATATTAATTTAGCGCCACCTGGTGAAATCTTGGTGGTGTTGTTAGGTCGAATTCATTGGCAAAAGTTTTCACCTGCATTTGCGATGTTGTTTTGTTGGCGCTCCGTGAATGCACATCATCCATCCATCCATCCATCCATCCATTTTCTGTACCGCTTATCCTCACGAGGTCGCCGTGCATCGTCAAATGCAAAATCTCTCTCCATGAAACTGCTAATAGCCCGTATAGTCTCCTTTGCCTTTCCAATTTTCCTATATTCTCCAACATTTATTGTGTGTAAATCCAAAAAACGCAAATTCAATCACTTTATAGCATCTAGTGCACATATGTATTTGCCCATGTGTGATAGCCTCATGTGAAGGTGGTTTGTTTTTGTTGAACAATTAAACTACTGAAAAAAAGCTGTTTATGTAACACGTGTTCATGATTGTGTACATGCTAGAAGCACGGTGTTGATGCGTTATGAGCTCTGTTTGCTTTGCTGCCGTCTTGTGGCATCTATATACAATTGCAACCCCTTTTCAGAAAACGCTTCAATTATTTACAGAATTTAGCTATTCAGAGCAGTGCTATCCTAGAGATAGCGCCGATTTCACTGTATACACTTTTTGTTGGGTTTGGTAGTGTGCTGTGAGAATTTTCTAATATGTGCCTTGGTTGGAAAACACTGCTCTATGTGGTGGTGTGGAACTCTTTCAAAATATACAAATATGTCATTAAATAACTAGGAACGCAAATATTAATTTGTACAAATATATACATGAAGATGTTTCTCTTAATTCAACACCGTGTGGAATGTAAAAAAGGGGACGCCGTGGGAGGAAAATACGTCACAGGCAAGGCGTCTGGCTCAGGAGCTGCGATGATGGGACATGGGGGTGCGAAGGGGTCCGGCTTCAGTTCTCCGTGTCGGAAGTGTCGGACGCCTCGGTGAGGCGCGTCTGCCGCTTGCGCACGTTCCAGTGAAGACACTGCGCCAAGCTCTCGAACCAGTCGTACACCAGGTCGTGGCAGCAGATGGACGGCACGGGGTAGCACGATGTCGTGATCTTGATGCTAAGGACACGCACACACAAAAAAAAGATTTTGGTGGATTATTATTATTAGAAATTAGTGTCTGGAAACATTGCTACACCACTGACCCCTCGTTAGTCACGCATTTTACCACCCTGAAAAAAAAAAAGTGAATTTATTCTTGCAAACTACGAGAATTATTTTTTTTACCATAAAAATAAACCCGAAAAAAGGTTTTTAAGCTTGGGGAAAAAAAACACTATTCTCTTATTTTTATTCTTCTTCAGTAAAAAAGGTTTATGCTGCAAAAGTCAGGGTTTTTTTTTGTTTTTTTTTTTTTAATGGGAAATATGACTTAATTCTCATAACACAACGTTTTTCTCAAAAAATTAACTACGACTTTATTCTTGTAACAGCAAACCTTCATGCCTTAAAAATACAACTATATTATCTTAACATTCTAAAACATTACTGTAAAAAAAGACTGCTGCAAGAGTCAGATTTTTTAATCTGGAAAAAAAACAATTTAGTAATAATATTAAAAACATTTTCTTAACAAATAGAACTTTCTATCTAAGAAACTATGACTTTGTTCTGGTAATATTACAGCTTTCTCAAAAAATTCTGACTATTACTGGAACATTACAATTTAAAAATATTTATTCATTCAAAGAAATGAATCAATGATTTATTTTATGTAACTGTTATTTCTGTATTTCATATCAATCATGATTATGATTATGTTCAAAGTAGTGAACGTACCAGTCACCGTGTTGGATTTCTTGTCTCTTTCTGCCATCGAACGACACCCAGGCTGTATTCCTTGCGTCGGGGGACAAAGTGATCTTAAGAAAAAAAAATGTATTGTTACAAATAGTTAATAATATGTGGGTACTGTATATGAAATCAACTTCCTATTCTTCTCTACCATGAGCTCCACTCCAGCAGGCACCACAATGGGCCTGAAGGAGAGCGAGTGCGGGCAGATGGGTGTCACCATGATGGCCGGCACGTTGGGGTGGATCATGGACGCCCCGGCCGCCGCCGCGTAAGCCGTGCTGCCCGTCGGAGTGGACACGATCACGCCTGGCGGAGGACGGTCACGGTCAGCGGAAACACTTAGACGAGCACATAATGGCGGAGGTGGGCTCTCACCGTCGCCTTGCACGGAGGTGATGAGACGTCCGTCCAGGTACAAGTCCACGTTGGAGAGGTAGGACGACGGCCCGCGGTCCACCACCACCTCGTTCAGCACCTGCGCACACACAAGGGTCAGGAGAGACTTTGCTTAATGGTCACTTGTTGGGCTGCAATAAAATAATGGAATAATGAGATTCCAAGGATTTGAACAGGTCTGCAAAACAATTATTCGCTATGGATTAATTTGATAATCGATGAGCTGTCGACTAGTCGATGAATCGTTGCACCTCTACGCCTGTGCAAAATTCCCGTTGTCTAATCAGCATGTAGCTATACCACGCCTGTGACGTGGATGGATTAGAGCAAAAACTGAGCTTGGCTAGAACGAGAAGAGACGGACACTTGATCCAGTGAAAAAAGTAGAAACAGCTGGAGTCTTCCACATGAAAATTCCTTCCCGCTGAGTGTTGGTTTGAGCCGAACAAGAAATCATCACGGGGCGGCGTGCGGCGCATACGGATCAGCGTCCCGCGCGTCAGACGCTCACGACTTCTGACAGGTGCGCTGACGTCAACCGCAGAGCGCGGCCCCCCCGGAGGAGGTCAGACTGAGGCCGTGACGGCAGAATCATCAATCAGCGTCTGCGCTCTATCGATGAGACCAGACACGCAACGCAGGCGAGGGGAGGAAGGGCGAAATGATCCACTGCAGCTGTGCGTGTGCGTCTTTGCGCGCGTGCTAGCAGACTCCATTAAACATCCATTTGGCGTCGACTACGCGGTTGACGCCACCGTCTCCACGGCAACCGGCCTCAACACAAGCACACGACAAAACGTCCACCTTCCTCCACCCGCCAGCTTTATTATGACTGTTTCCACGGCAACGCAGCCAGCATATGCACAAGGGGCGGGAAAAAAAGAAAAACAACAAGCAAGTCAGAGGGGAGGAAAAGGAAACGGGAAACTAAAAAGCCTCTTTGACAGAAGCGGAACATATCGCTGCAATTGTACATGCTTTTATAGGCCGCTTTCAACACAATCGCCCCGTTGCGTTGAAAGCAACTAACATCATACGATGGTATTCAGTGTACATATTTATGCATGTATAGTTGTCAATTCCTGCTTCTATACCAACTATTGGATGTGTAGTTTTTGCGACATACAATGCTGCTGACAATGCTTCTTGTTGCTTTTTGTTCACTATCCCATCTGCAGTTACAATATTCTTTTGATATCATGTATACATGTATAGTTTATGCTTATATAGACGATTTGAAATGCGGAAGCTTTTGTTACATACGTCAAGTCAAGTTTATTTGCATACTAGCCCTGAATCGCAAAAGAGTCTCAAAGGGCTTCACAGGCCCACCGTTGACAAAGATTGACGACATGCCCTGATCTAAAGCCCCACAATCGGGCAAGGAAAACTTCGAACCCCATTTGGGGGACAAAATACGAAACCCCGAGAAGCAACCGCAGATGGAGGAATCCCCGTTTCACGATGACCAGGCTGCAATGGATGGTCGACTGGGCAATGCTGCCAACTACAGTTGCTGCTTTTTCTATCTATATAGTACAGCATTCTGTTTATACATTATACAGTGTATCTATATGTAGAGTTTTCAACGATGACGGAAGACGAGAGGCGCTCACCTGAAGCTGCAGGGTGACCTTGCCCGCCTCGCTGCTGGTGTAGCGGTGAGGAACGAGGCCGTTGTGTTCCTGTTGCTGATCTCGTTGCGGCTGCGGCGGCACGGCGGCCGTCCTCTCAAACATCTCCTTCACCACCTTCACCTTCAGGCGACTGCGCAAAGTGATGGCTGCGTTTCCTGAAGACATCAGCGGGAGGAGCGGGAGCGACATTTAACGCGAATACTGTTGATGAGCCTCATGTGAAGGTGGTTTGTTTGTGTTGAATAATTGAATTACTGATTATAAGTAACATGGGTTCATGGTTGTGTACATGCTAGATGCATGGTGTTGATGCTTGATGATCCTTTCCCTTTTAAGTGCTTTGCCACCATCTTGTGGTATCTATATGCAATTACAAACCCCTTTTAGGGGAAAGGGTGTCAGTTATGGACGGTGGACGACTGGTTAGCACATCTGCCTCACAGTTCTGGGGACCGGGGTTCAAACATAGGTTGATCGAAGACTCTAAATGTGCATGTGAGTGCAAATGGTTGTTTGTTTATATGTGCCCTGCGATTGGCTGGCGACCGGTTCATGGTGTACCCCGCCTCTCGCCCAAAAATAGCTGGGATAGGCGCCAGCACGCCCGCGACCCTTGTGAGGATAAGTGGTAAAGAAGATGGATGGATGGATGGTGTCAGTTATTCATTGAATTTCACTACTGGCAACAGGGTTCAGTCCCTATCCCCTCCGAATAGCGGGGGTTCACTGGAATTTAAGTCGAACTGTTCCAATATTGTTGCTCATGTCTAAAGTTGGGTGCAGTTGAGTATCTGATCGTGGTGGGAAAAAAATGGAAATAAAAGCTGAAAAGTTGGCTCTTTGTCATATTCAACATTTGGTGCCAAATCAACAAAAAACAACCAAAGGAAATGGCCTTGCTGTTCCAATACTTCTGGAGGGGAGTGTAGCCTAACAATGAGCCAAAAAGAGTATAGAGTAACGGCCAACTCATAAAAAATAAAAATAAAAAATAAAAACTGTTGTAAAGGCCAACAAGTTTGCTACTTGTGAACTTACCCATTTACTGATTGTCTTTCCCAGAACCTGTTCTTTATTATTTGCTGAAAGACTTCACTATTTATTTTTTCATGCATGGGCCAAAGCCCTGTCTAATATAAAAATAGTGCTTTGACACAATCTCGTGGCATCTTAGTGCCACGGAACTATTTTAACTTGAGGGGAGGAGCTTCCTCTTAGAGAGACAATCACCTTGTCTAATAAAAAAAAGTAGTGCTTTGCCACCACCTTGTGGCATCTATAGGCATTTAAAAACCTTTTTAGGGGCGCGTCAATTGCGGATTTTCGCTATTCGTGGCAGGGCTTGGTCCCCTCAACAGTGTGCAACACTGTTTATTATGTTGCTTCCAGTGCACTTCATTTTGTATTAAATGTTATTAGACTTTGTAGGTGCACATCATTTTTTTTTTTTTTTTTTTTTTTTGTAGCCTACCTTCGAAGACCTTGTCCACTTCGGTCTTGTACGACTCAAATTTAAAGGGCGTCAGGAAGCCCAGGGAACCCAGGTGGAACGCCATCACCGGGGGGACACTGGCCTGGACGAAGAGACGTTTGACGTGGCTTCAAGCGACGCATGGATGCTAATTGGTAACGAGCCGCTAAAGAGCCACGTTGACGTCGTACCTGAAAGAGAGAGGACGCATAGAGCAGCGTGCCGTCTCCGCCCAGGCAGATGATCAGGTCAATGCAGTCGGAGATGTCGTCGTAGCCTGCGATGGGTCACAAAAGCACACAATACTATGGATATAAGAAGTCTACACACCCCTGTTCAAATGCCAGGTTTTTGTGGCTACTAGAAGATTTGCACTTTATTTGGAGTTAATCAGACGCACTGTAAATGGTGGCAGGTGTGTGCTGACTCCCATTTAACATGACTTTGAATGTGACATCCCCAGTTATAAAAGGGTGTGCACACTTGTGCAACCACATTAAGTTGAAAATATATATTTTTAAATAAATTGAGTTATACAGGTGATAAGTCACATTAATGGTGGAGAAAGTTTTGAAATGATTTGTCTTGATCTCTGTATCTATTAGAGATTAAACGGCATGATAATTTCATAACGTTACAGTGAGCGCGATGATGTTGTTTTAGCAAGATCATCAAGGTATGGCTAAAAGAAATACATCAAGGATTTTCTAATGGGAGTGGGACAAGTCAAATCATTAGGTACACTTGTGCAGTTTTACTCAGAGCCCATGCTCATGTTATTTGACAACAAATATGAATACTGTTTGTGAATATTTTTTAGACAAAAAACAAATATAAAAATACTGTCAAAAATACAAAAAGATTAGAATTTTTATTTTTTTTCAAACAATAAATGACAAAAATCTCAGAAAAAAATAAACTTATTGGCCAAAAATATACAAAGACAAAAAATAGAAAATGATTTTAAAATAATTAAAACAATTATGGCAAAAATTTCAAAAATAAAAAAAAAGCTAAAATTATGGAAGCCATGGAGGGGGGATTACTGTACATTCCAGCGTATGAAAGCAGCATTAAGACCGTAGAACCTGTCTCGTATTTGGTCAGACGTGGATTAAGCGGTACCATCTTAGTCCCATGTTGAGATCTTAAGTACTTCTATGAACACCCATCATTTGATCATGCTGTCTATTATAATAATATACATGTTGTTAAATCTAATGCTTTCAAGGCTGAGCCTCACTCGCTCGGTCACGCAAACTCACCCTCTCTGAACGTGCACAGCTGGTTTCGGATGGAGCCAAAATTCTCG
This sequence comes from Phyllopteryx taeniolatus, assembly GCF_024500385.1. NCBI lineage: Eukaryota > Metazoa > Chordata > Actinopteri > Syngnathiformes > Syngnathidae > Phyllopteryx > Phyllopteryx taeniolatus. Next base: position 13,366,582 of record NC_084515.1, on the reverse strand, counting down.
TCCTTGGACAGCGTCCCGTCGTCGGCAACCCGCCGCTCCACGTACACCATCATCTGCTTCTCCTGATTCACACACACAAAACACACACACACCCATTACTCACCAGAGCGCAAGCAAAAACATGTGCGCTTAAAAAGTGACGGCATGCATGCAGAATGTTGACCAGCTTTTTGTGGACAAATGAGTTTCATGTTGTTCGGACCCCACCCGTTTGGGCTGCTAGTGACTTTATTTTGGTGGGTTACCATCAGAGATGCTGGCTTTTGAACTTTGCGTCCATAACATTCCGGATGGTTCTTTTCCTCTTTGGGCCGTAGGACACGACGTCCACAATTTCCCAAAACAATTTGAAATTTGGACTCGTCGGACCACAGAACACCTTTCCACTTTGCGTCAGCCCATCTTAGATGAGCTCGGGCCCAGAGAAGCCGGCGGCGTTTCTGGGTGTTGTTGATAAATGGCTTTTGCTTTGCAGAGTAGAGTTTCAAGTTGCACTTACGGCTGTAGTGTCGAACTGTATTGACTGACATTGGTTTTCTGAAGTGTTCCTGAGCCCATGTGGTGATATCCTTTACACATTGATGTCGGTTTTTGATGCAGTGCCGCCTGAGGGATCAAAGGTCACGGGCATTCAATGTTGGTTTTCGGCCTTGCCACTTACATGCAGTGATTTCTCCAGATGCTCTGAAACTTTTGATGGTATTATGGACCGTAGATGATGAAATCCCTAAATTCCTTGCAATTGTACGTTGAGGGACATTTTCCTTAAACTGTTCGACTATTTTCTTACGCACTTGATCACAAAGAGGGAAACCTTGCCCCATCTTTGCTTGTGAATGACTGAGCCATTCAGGGAAGCTCCTTTTATACCCAATCATGGCACCCACCTGTTCCCAATTAGCCTGTTCACCTGTGGGATGTTCCAAACAGGTGTTTGACGAGAATTCCTCAACTTTCTCAGTCTTTTCTGCCATCTGTCCCAGCTTTTTTGGAACGTGTTGCAGCCATAAAATTCTAAGTTAATGATTATTTGCTAAAAACAATAAAGTAGATCAGTTTGAACATTAAATATCTTGTCTTTGTAGTGTATTCAATTAAATACAGGTTGAACATGATTTGCAAGACTCTAAATTGCCCGTAGGTGTGACTGTGAGTGCAAATGGTTGTTTGTTTGTTTGTATGTATGTGCCCTGCGATTGGCTGGCAACCAGTTCAGGGTGTACCCCGCCTCCTGCCCGATGATAGCTGGGATAGGCTCCAGCGCGCCCGCGACCCTAGTGAGGAGAAGCGGCTCAGAAAATGGACGGATGGATGGAACATGATTTGCAAATCATTGTATTCTGTTTTTATTTATGTTAAACACGACCCATCTTCATTGGAATTGGGGTTGTACTTCCTGTTTTCTTGTTGGCTTAATAGGAATCTCCGCCAGAGGTGCTGTTGACCATCTTTTTGTAAACAGAGGACTCCGTCACATGAATCATTGGGCATAAGCGTTGCTTCTGTTATTGGTTTTTCTCGAGTAGATTTCTACTGCTGGATTATCTCGTTGGCTCACATGTATCAACTAGCGTTTTGTGGTCAAAGGACTTTGATTTGGATCTTCTATGACAGCTGTGGCCCAATGGTTAAGATCATCGCCTGCCACCGTGGGGGACCTAGGTTCAAAACCCCGACTGGACCATCCGCCAACATCCCCCGGACTCACGGCTGTGGTGTCCTTGAGCAAGACACTGATACCCCGAAATGCTCCCCGGGCGCTTCAGCTGCCCCCTGCTCCAGTGTGTTCCACTAACATGTGTATGTGTTCACTGTGATGGGTTAAATGCAGAGAACAAATTTCGTGTGCATGCATGCATGTTCATGACAATAAAAGATGATTCTTCTTCTTCTTCTTCTTCTTCTTCTTTGAGTCCATTTGTTTGTGCTGCTCCTGGTTTTATTCCGTTAAGTTTTTACTTCCTGTTTTCCCCTCGAGCTTGATGGAATTCTGTGGCGTAGCAGGTATCAACCAGCATTTTGTCAACAAAGACTTTGATTTGTAACTTTTATGACCACTGTGGTGACATTTCAGCCCATCTTTCTTGCATTGCGACTAGTTTTAGTTTGATAGATGAACAGTTGCTGGCTTCTTGTGGCCTCGAGCGGACCCACAGCCAGAACCGCTATCACTAGCTTTTTGTGAACAAAGGACTTTGATTTGGATCTTCTGTGACCGGTGAATCAATCTGCTTGTCAAGAAGGAGCAATGAGTGAAGATGCAGACTACAACTTAGCTTCCCGCGCTAGTCGCGAGGTAGCTGTCATATGTTTACCACTTGCGATCAAAAGGTGGTGTTTTTATGCGCGTGTTTGAACATTTTACATTATAATGGTGGATTTCATTTTGCACTCGTTTGCCAGTGAAGTCTGTTACAATGTTGTTAACATTTTATAACGGCCACAGTTTGAGCGAGGAACAAAGTTTTAAAGCAACTAATTCCTTAGAGAATTTTGAGTTTTTGAAGGCGGACCAGCATCGAACATTTTTCTGAGCCGCAAATGTCTCCGCCGTGGTACAAATGCATACAAAGGGCTCGTTTGTCGGCAACAGTCACGCAAAGTGGTCATGCACACAGACACACATTCTTTTATCCAAACACAGACACGTGTTGCTGTACGTACCTCAACTAGAAAACGGCACAGCTCTTTGAAAGGCTCCAACAGGCTATCGTCTCGGATCTTCCTGATGACCAGAACGTTGACGGGAGGTTTATTCCAGGTAAGGCGCTGGCTTGCTGGGTCCTGGATGTGCCTGAGACACACAAACACGCACATTTGTCACTAGTGCCCGTTGCGACATAGAATTTCTTAGCCGTTATACAAGTTCGATTTCCTCGGGTACGATCAGTATTTAACCATAATGACTAACTAACTACGTTTTCTATTTTTCTTTTACCTTTTTTCTCGCTCCTCCTTAGGGCGACGGCTCACCGGCATTGTGTTAACAGACACACACGCACACTCCAAGGGAAACACATAAACTGACACGAGGTGATAATAAAGCATCTGTCGGCGCTTCCTCTGTGAGCCATTCCCATTTCGAGGCAAAACGACCAATCACAGTGGTCCTGTTGTGTGGGTTTTTTTTTTTTTTATCTTATCTCACAGGGTTACACAAGGCTTTCGGTGTCAATGTCCACACACACACACAGCCAACAAAAAAAAATGTTTTAAAAATGTAGAAAATTTTTATTTATTTATTTTCTGCGGTTGTGAGTTTTGTAACAATTACTACTCTGAGTTGACTGGAAAAAAAGCTGCAGTATTTTTTTTGTTTTGTTTTTGTTTAATGTATTTTAAATATGTGATTCGTATGAATATATTTCTGTCAATTTTAGCAGTGGATGTAGACAGACAGACAGACAGATGACTGACTTTACAATCGGTTGTGTTATGTCAACAATACATTAGGGGTGAGCAAATTTTGAAAACTAAAAGTATATTTACAGAGCTAAAAGGGGTACGAAAGCCTAGAGATCCTTTAAAGTCACAGAATACATTCAATTAAAACCAACATTAAGAATTCAAAATAGAGATAGTTAAAATCATGTCGCCTGGATGTGATGAAATTACTTTTAACTTGACATGATGACGATATGACAAAGAAAATGTAAAATTAACATGATTCCCTTTTGTTGGATTTACAAGCATTACTTAAGTCGGGAAAAGAGGGGAAAATGATATCAGTTTATCAAATTTTAGTCATTTAAAACCAAAGTACATGCACAAATTAAGTCAATTCAAATGACTTTTTTTTTTTTTCAGTGCACAAAAACGAGGTCGCTTACATGACTGAAGTGGGGTTAGGTAGAATGCAGGCTTTGGGTCCGAAGTGAGTGGCTGGATAGGGTCCATGAAGGAAGTGAGCTCTCCTGCGGAGGTAGAAGGAAGAAGTCAAGTCAACCCACCTGTGCCAGTGGCATGAGCGACCAGCTGGCATTTGGCCCGAGCAAACCTCTTAGGCGAACTTTCCGCTGCGTCGCTCACTGAGCCGCACGCCTCTGAGTGCTCGCGTTGGCCCGGCAACCTCCGGCGAACCATCTCCCGGAGCAGCTGTTCCTGACCATCCCCCTGCCGCCGCCGTCGCCGCCGTTGTTGTTGTTGTTGTTGTTGCTGCTGCTGCTGCTGCTTGGCCTGACGCCGTCTCCTGGGCTCACGGTGCCCGGAGGAGGAGCAGGAGGCCCGCGCCGACCCGGACGCTCGGACCGGGCGGGACGACGTTCGCGTCGTGCAGCCGTCGGGCTCGGATGATGTGCCGCCCTCGGAGTTCTCCATACTGCGGCGTGCCAAAAGCAAAAACGTCAAGGCAGTTTTATCCAAATGAAAACAAAAGAACTAACTACTTTATTTCCTTTAGTAAGGCTGGGCAACCTGTGGGTAAAAAAATAAACAATCATAATAACACTACTTGTAATAATAAGGATAAACAGGAGCAATTTCACAACATTACATCAGAATAAAATGTGGGTCATTGGCAGGATTTCTAAAAGGTAAAAAATTAACTATAATAATAAATTAACTATAATAATAATACTTGAAACAATATTAATTTATTTATAAACAACAATAATACTAACAAAACACCAATGTTATTGGCAGGATTTTAAATCTAAAAATAATAATTATAATTTAAAAAAATAATAATAACAACAGTGCAATAAGTAATAATAATCATTTAACAACATTACTTCTGAATAAAGTCAGTGTTATTGGCATGATTAAACAAATGTAACACTTAAAAATAGACAATAACTACACTCATACTACAGCTACTTGTTATAATTGTTTATAATAATTATTATTATTCTTGATTATTATTATTAAATATTACTTTGGAATAAAATCAGGGTTATTGAGTGGAAATTTTTTAAACTCTAAAAATTATGAATAATGATAACTAAGCTATCAAAAAAATAAACAATAGCAAAAATAACTGGAAAAGATCTACTACTGAGGAATATATTTTTTTAAGAATGTGCCAGGATGGCGGCACGGTAGGCGACTGGTTAGCACATCTGCCTCACAGTTCTGAGGACCAGTATTCAAATCCAGTCTCGGCTGTTTGGAGTTTGCACGTTCTCCCTGTGCCTGCGTGAGTTTTCTCCGGGTACTCCGGTTTCCTCCCACATTCCAAAAACATGCGTGGTAGGTTAATTGAATACTCAAAATTAACCGTAGGTGTGAATGAAAATGTTTTTTTTAGAAAAAAAAAAAGTGTGTGTGTGTGTACCCCGCCTCTTGCCTGAAGATAGCTGGGATAGGCTCGAGCATGCCTGCGACCCTAATGAGGTAAAGCGGTACAGAAAGTGAAGGAATGAATGAATGAATGCGTCAGGATCAAAACTAAACTGTCCTTAAGTAGTGAAGCGTGAAAGTTCTCTACTAAGGTTATATCCTTAAAAAAATGTAATTATCCACTTCATCAAGATATTAGCCATAGTTGGCATGTGGATGTTTGAAAAGTTATTTCGGGGATCCGTACTGTGCAAATATTTGACAAAATAATCCTTCATTGAACCCCAGAAGTGGAAATTGCTATTAATGACGTCATCATCACGCGCCATCCATCATGGTTAGTCATTTCATTTAAATGGCACAATACACAATTTAAAATGCACTAATTACGCCCTTATTGTTTCTACCTTAACATAAGAAAATAGACTTTTTTTTTTTTTTAATTCCAGCTTAAATTGTGAGTTTTTTCGTCTTACTAGCCGAAATTGCACAACGGCGCCAAATAGTTATCCTACAAACACAACATATAAACTTTAACAATTAGCTAAACTAAATGTTAAGTAAAATACGTCAACATTTCTCCAGGAGTTGTGTGACACCGTCGTAAACACAAACATGAGTTGCCTCGACTCGTCTGTTGACAGCTAGCCGTCCGTCGTTAAGTACGTACCGCAGTTACGACGAAGCAAAGCTGTGCAGTATTATGGATAACACAAACGACGTCGTCGGGACTCGGAGCAGCGTCGTAAATCTGACGGGAATTGTGTGTTTTTCATTATCTCCCTCACGCAAAAACACACACCGGCGTCAAAACAACACCACAAGCAACATGATTAGCAAAAACACCGCGTGAACGAGAGGGACGTGACGTCACTGACCGGTCACGCGCTTACCTCTCACTCGGGGGGGGACACGGAATCAGTCAGACAGGAATTGCTGGCGAGCGCAACAGCGCCATAAGCGTTTTAATGGGGAATTGCAATAATAATACATTACTTCCTTGGCATAATTTTGGGATATATATATACATATAATAACATACTGTATAAACTGCAATAAAATAGTAATAATAACAAGAACGATATTACTTCTACTAAAACATTCAAAATATCAAATATATTTATATATAAATATATTTATAATATACTATATAGGTAAACATATTTACGATATAAATATATAAAGTCAATTTGTATGAAAGTACAATAATAGTACTAATAGCAACACTACTACTGAAAAATAGTAGGCATACATGTATATTATAATATATTACATCCAACTTAAAAATATTTTTTGTTTATATCGTATATTAATTATATAATACTTCGGTTCCCCACCTGCCTCTTCTCGAATGTGGAGTCTATATCTGTCTTCGGTTGCCATGACACTTGCTTTTTTTCACAATCCAATCAGAGTTTTTGGCAGGAAAAGTTCTTTCCCCAATGTTTTTTTTTAGTATTGCTCTCCGCATTGGTTGTCCTGCAGCCTGGCTGTGGTTCACTAGACAGAGAGGAAGCGTGTTTTGTGTATGTAGCGTATCCGCTCGCTGGGACAAACCAATTCTGTGAGGTTTAAATTTAGCAGAAACATATTTGCTCTCGCGGCACGGTGAATCACTGGCTAGCACGTCTGCCTCACAGTTCTGAGTACCGGGGTTCAAGTCCAAGCCCCGCCTGTGTGGAGTTTGCATGTTCTCCCTGGGCCTGCTTGGGTTTTCTCTGGGTCCTCAGGTTTCCTCCCACATCCCAAAAACTTGCCTGGTAGGTTGATTGAAAAATTGCCCGTAGGTGTGAATGTGAGTGCGATTAGTTGTTTGTTTATATGTGCTCTGCGATTGGTTGGCGACCACTTCAGGGTGTACCACGCCTCTCGCCCGAGGGTAGCTGGGATAGGCTCCAGCACGCCGGCGACCCTAGTGAGGATAAGCGGTCAAGATAATGGATGGATGGATATTTGCTTTTCTGGTTAAATTTGTCTTAAATGCAAGATCGAGGCAGTTAGTGTATATGTCGAAAGCTGTTTGTTTTTCCATAGGGTGATGCAAAAATAACCAAACAATATTTAAAGGACTGAGGTGAGGGCAAAGGCAGAATCCATGATATTTCAGTGCAGATTCCCTAACATTGCCAGGGAAAGTAAATGTAAAATAAAGTTCTCTTCATTAAGTGTGTGTTCAACACGGAGTTTGGCCGAGCTGAGCTTTTTTTATGTCGATGGAGATATTATGTCCATGGTGTGCTGTGTTTGTCATCTGGCGTACAACCTCTCACCAGAAGAACAGTAGGAACACACCTCATTCTCATTATGTGTGGGGTCTCTGACATTTAAAAAAATCGGTTAAAGGTTACGCGTATACATACCATTTTTTTCTTTTTTAACATTTTAACATTGATCGCAAGGAAACTGGCAGTATACAGTATGTGTACCCCACTTTATGTTCAAATCAGAATGTGTGGGTGGAAAAAAAGCAGCAGGAGACATGCGTCAATGGCTTAACACTACAGAACTTTACTTGAATTGGATCCAAGTTCATTGTTTATACACAAGGTCATATGTACAAGGTGTGAAATGAAAATGAAGGCAAAGAACAGGAAAATAAAAACAACAACCCACAAACCACCCCCCCTCCAAAAAAATAACCCACTAAGATACAAGTGAGGTATCATAGAGCTGAAAAGCATATACAAGTCAGGTCGTGTACCCGTCAATATTAAATGATTTAACAGTTAGTTTCCTCTGCATAAAAAAAAAAAACAACAACATATTTATATATATATATATATATATATATATATATATATATATTTGTATTTATATATATCACAACATGAGGTAGGAGATCAGTGTCTCAAGTCATGCAAAGAACAAAGATTCTCATTACATGGTTATTGGCAATGGTCATATTCATAGACGGACACCGCGAGTCATGTTTCAGCATTGCGTGGCGGCACTGGGGAAGCCATGAATATATATATATATATTTTTTTTGTTTGTTTGTTTGTTTTGTTTTCAAAAGAAGTGTATAAATGAAAACACAATGTACCTATTTGTCGCTTACCAGTGCTAGGATGGACGATAAAAGCATGCGACTGAAGAGGAAAAAGACAGGGGGTGCCCCGTTTTTTGGGGAGGTCGCCGATTGTCATTGTTGCCGCGAATTCACAACTCCTGTCTTTTTTTTTTTTTTTTTTTTTTAAAGCATCTCTTTATGTACAGAATACATCCCGCATTACGGCGACATTGTGTGAAACCCTGACGGCGGATATGTAAATGCCGTCGTGGTGGGCAAACTTCGCACTAGTGTTAAAAGAAACCAAACTGTACAAAAGCATATCTTGTAACACTGCAAAATGTCAACCATTGTTAAAGGGGGGGGGGGGGGGGCTTCCCTTTCACTTCATCCTCAAACAGCAGCCCCCTTGTGTAGAAAATGTAATCTTGTTCTACTGAATTAAGACAAAAAACAAACAAAAAAACACTAATACTGAATATAAATTCAGTGGCGTCAAGCGTGTACAAACGCAGCGTTTCCAAGCTACTGCAGTCAGTCAGTCTCACTCACACACTCATTCATTCATTCACACTGACCTTATGTATATAAAAAAAACTTGTACAGGTTCATGCACATGAGCCTCAGTGGCTCATTATTATCATTTTATGGGTGGGAGAATTATTTTTTTTTTCACATATGGCCATGTGACACAAACGTGAGGAGCAGCAAAACATGCAAAAAAATATATTCATATATTTTTTTGTTATTTTGTAGTTTTTTTTTTTTTTTTTTTTTGGTCCAAAATGTAATTATGCACACTATTATTGATGAATTTTCACATTACACCTTTGGCTCGAGCATCATATATGTTCTAGCCTGGCATTAACTCTAAAAACCTCTGCGGAAAAGGCCACAAATGTCCACAGAAATGATTTTTTTCCCCATACATTTAGTATGGCCTTTTGTGATTTTATAGAAAAAGTGACACAAAAGGTTGTTTTATTTCACCAGCACAAAAAAGACCGGGTCAGAGTGTGACATTAACTATCATTTTCCTCCACATCCACTCGACAAGTTTGCATATTTTTGCAAAGATCCCAAGCAAAACCCTTTTTTTCCTCAGAAGCCATTTCTGCTCCGATTCATATAACCTTTAAAAGATTATCCATAGACGAAGATGAAGCGTTAATATATTAATGGCTAGTGTATGTACAAAGTGAATAGAAGTCTTTAGTTTAATGTTAAATATTTTCTTTAAAGATCCCCCACCCCCCCCACCCCCCCTCCCGCAACAATGACGACTTGCAACAGTCTTCATAATCTGCCTTTGAGATGGAGCACAGTGGAATGTCTTATCAGTTTGCATTTGTAGCAGATGCATAAAAAGTTAGCACCCCACCCCACGGCCCCCCGCTCCTTTTTCCTCATTTAAATCATTATTTACACACGCACTCTCACCCATGTACACACTGGGTTACAGGGATCTCTTTAGAGGCAATAAAAAGCAGTTTTTGCCTGGCAACATGAATAAAAGTGGCGTTGTCTGCCCCCCAAGCTGGTGCGGCATTGGAGGGGCGCTCGTCGAAGTTGGCACCCCCCCGCCCCTCTTCCTCTCCCTTGCCTGCTGCTGTTTCTTCAGCCGGCACAAAGTAACTGCTGTCAACTCCGACCTGGATGTATTATTATCAAAAGCTGCCTTCATTTACTTCGGAGAAAACAAACAAACAAACAAATAAACAAGAAAAACGCCTCACGTGCATTCCTGCCCCAGAGGGGGCTACGGCTCCGGGGCGGTCAGTCAAGTCAAGTACACCGGAAAAAGGAGCACAGTGTTTCTTTTTGTGGGGTGGGGGGGGGTGTGCCACAGTGTTGCGGAGGGAGGACGGCTTTGTAAAGCGAGTTGGGCAATGTGCATCTCCTCTGTTTTCGATGAGCGATGTTCACTTTGCTCTCAGAGGAGATTAGCGGTCGCCCATCCAGGAGGTGTGTGAAGGGAAGGCGAACCAAGCAGCGCGAATGGTGGTGGTTGTGGTGTCTGTTAAAAGGCTAGAACTTAAAATCACATCCCAAACAAACAAACAAAAAGCATTTAAATACTGTTTGTTGAGAGCAGAAGAAAGACTAATAATAATAATAATAATAATAAAAAAAAAGACTAAACTCTTCTTTGATGTTAAATTACAAAAGTCCAACATTGAAAGCGGAGGAGGGGCGCCGGTTACTTTGGGACTTCCGAGAAGGAGGGGGAGGAGGAAGGGGAGGAGGAGGGCGGCGAATGGGCATTGGGGGGTCCGGTGGACGGGGTGAGGGGAGGCGAAGGGCTGCCCGCGGCGGGTACGGCGGCGCCCGACCGCGCCATCTGCTGCTTGAGCTGGCCGATGGCGCGCTCCAGGTTCTCGCGCGCCTCCCGTTCCCGCCTCAGCTCGTCCTGCAGCTCCTGCCGGTCGGCCTCGGCGCGCTCCAGCCTCTGGCGAAGCTCCGACAACTGGGAAGAGACGAGGAGGACGACATCTTAGGAACAACACACAACAAATACACAATTCGTCCCTCCAGGCTGGCACAGAGCCAGAGATTGTTGGCATGTGGAGCCAGAAAGCTCAAAAACAAGCAGGAGGTGGGAAGTAGACCCCAAACCCCCCAGCAAAGACTGAATGTGCTGTCTATGTGGCCCGGCGTCAATTTAAATCAGCACCCCCATTTGGCTTTTTTTAAACAGTACGTTACCAAATAAGGTCGTACGGAGCCCAACCATACAACTTGCGCCGGTGTTCAAACTGGACGACCACATGACCACAAAAACAAACAACTGGAAATGACATACAATTACTGTCCGGCCATCCAAATAAGCAACTCCCTCAAATAATAACCATACATTATATATAACATACAAATAAGTAGCTTCTAACACGATAATAAAGTCATTTTTTTAACAAAAAATGTTGACTTTTCTTAGAATAAAGTCAGATTTTTGACTCAACTCAACTTTATTTATTGAGCACTTTAAAATACCACAGCTGCACACAAAGTGATGTACATTACATAAAAATAAAACGTTAAAAAACAATTTAACATAGGGCAGTTGAAACAATAGATTAATAGATTACAGATTTTTGAGAAAATATTTTTGCATTTTTTGAGAAAACAATAATAAGCTACATTTTTATGAGAACATTTGTGCATTACAAAAAAAATTCTGAATATGAAGTGAGATTTTTGTAGAAAAAACATTTTGAAAAAAGGTTGCAATTTTATGAGACTCGAGTCAGATTTTTTTCGAAGAAAAAAAAAGTGTATTTGTTGGTGAAAAAGAGTTCCTAGTCGGCACGGTGTCGTTCACACATTAAACAATTAGTTGTTGACTCCAGAGGTGCGTACACAGTGCCTCAGTGGAGCAAAACGTGACATTTAGATAAACGTAGGTATGACGCCAATATATTTGGCTTTGTGTTACACCCTCTTGTTTGTCTGTCTGTCTGTCTGTCTACTTATCTAATTTCTATGTGTCTCTGTGGTGGCGTACCTGCGCGACGTAGTGCGCCTCATGCTGGCGCTGGGCGGCGGGTTCGCAAGCGCACGCCTGCTGCCGTAGCTGTTCCAGACGAGCCTCCAGCTCCAGCTGCTCCTGGCGGGCCTGGCCGAGCTGGCGCGCCTGCTCGCTGTGCACCGCCTCCAGCTCGGTGCGCAGCTCCCGCTGCTCGGCGCTCAGCTCGTGTAGCCGCGCTGCCTCGCCGCCGCGTAACGCCTCCAGCTCCTGTGGACAAATGGATGGGAAAATGTGTTAGCTTTGTCTTTGTGATCGACAAAAAGGCTCAAAAGCTCATGCCTGGAAGACACAGGAAGTCAGCCGTTTTGGCCATTTCCAGGGGTCCTTTAAAGACAAACTTTCATAACTTAAAAATTCAGCCTCTCAAAGCCTGTTTCAGTTAGAAAAAAAAAGTTTTGGGAGGCATGTCTATTATTAGTAGTAGACACACAAAAACATAATCCACCACGAACGCTTTGGCCCGACAATAGCCCTACGACGCCAAAAGGAAAAGTCTAGCGTGTTTTGGATATAGTGCCTTGACGTCGACCGACAGGATTGTGTATTGCAACCGGCGAATCGCCTCCCTTGCTCGCCATTATCAACATTTATTCACGTGCGCAAACGCTGCCATGTTTACGTACAAACGTTATTACTAGCACTGGCTAGCTACATACCCTTATGTTGCCTGCTTGCGAGCGGCATTAAAGGTACAGGAACATTACCTCAAGCTCTCCTTGAACAATAGACAGCGCAAAACATCCTCTCCACCCAGTGACAAGATTTTTTTTTTTTCTCTCTTTTTCTTCTCCCCCCCAACGCAATCATTGTTGGTTTTGTCGCCATGGTAATCATTATATCCCGTAGTGGTGACACGTTTTCCTCCCCGCCTAGCCGGAAAGTGTTTGATTTGAAGAGATGTAGCCCAATAATCGTAAAAGACGGGATACAGTGATATCGTAATACGTCATGTAGTGTTGCCGGTGTCTGGCTGATTTTATGGCAGTAGTCTGACATAGTGCCATCGTGAGAGACCAAATTTGTCTTGTAGTCTGCTCCAGGCGTTAAGAAGCCATGCCCAAAAAGAAACAAAAAGTCAGTCACTTTGGTTTGAGGCAGCCAGGGGGTCCTTCAAAGACAAACTACTATTAGATGTTTTGTCTGATTTCTACCAACTAAATATTGTTGGAATTCCAAAGAATTCTATTTTATATTTAGTGATGACAAAATCATTGTTTAGTGGACCACTTTTAATTGAGAAGCCCTGTTCTAGTCTATTCATCCGAGTGGGCTTAGTTTCTCACCATCTCCAGCTGCAGCTGCTTGAGCAGGGTGGAGTCCAGTTTCTCCTGCTGCCTGCCGTACATCTGCATGATCTCCACCACGATCCTGTCCTTGTCGTCCTCCAGCCCGCCCACAGTCATGTTCACGGCACATCCCGCTTCCTCGTGCGCCGGCGATGCGGGATGAGGAGGAGGAGGACTGCGGGTGCGGGCGGCGATCTTGCCGCTCAGGCTGCTCATCGCCATGGAAACTGCCTGGGTTTGGCATTCCCGCTCGGCGGCGTGTTGGGATTTGGCCTCCTCAACCAGTGGAGGCGACGCGTGAAGATCTGAGGAAGAAAAGTGGGATGAAGAAGGACGTTAGCGAAGGAGGGGGGGGGGTAAAGGAGGCAGCAAGTGCGCACTGCCGCCTAAACTAAAAAAGCTCACACCACCATCTCGGCAAAAGTAGAATAGGGGAGGCGTCTGGCAACCAACCTGTTCCACTTTAAAACAGGGGGGGGCCACATTAGATTTTTTTTTTATTATTTATTTATTTTTATTTATTTATTTATTTTTTATTTATTTATTTATTTATTTATTTATTTTTAAATGGACAGATGTGCCAGGAAATGAATAAAATAAATTTTAGTTCATCAAACTTAGGATAAATTAATGCAAGAAGTATTACAGGACTGTTGATAATGTACAGTAAATGCTCAGTGGGCCGCATTAAAAGAACAGAGCGGTTTGTAGTTTGCCCACCCTTGCTTTAAAAAGGAACTGGTGAGGCATCAAAAGCCACGTTGTGTTTGCCTTGCCTTTTATTCTTATAGTGTGTGTGTGAGACATAAATAAATAGCGGACACAGTACATGCTATGCACAAACAGCAGTGAGTCATGTGCTGATGGATCAAAAGGAAGTAGGATAGAAAGCGAGTGAGTGGAAGGAACACGAAGCAGACGGAAGAAGAGGAGGAGGAGAAGGATGAGGAAGAGGAGGAAAGTGACGGCAAACAATTGCAAATTCGGCCCTCAAAGCCGGTTTCCCTTAGCAACATGAAATTTGGTCAGCATGTCTATCATGAGTAGAGCCCCCAAAAAGTCTCAAGAGGTCATGCCTCCCCCCCCAAAAAAACACAGGGAGTCTACCATTTTGGTTTCAAGCGGCCATTTTTGGAAAATTTATGTTTGGCAGCCTCCCCGCATTCTTTTCAAAATTCTGCCCCCAAAACCATTCTCCTTTGGAAATATGAAAATTGGTAGTCATGTCTAATATGAGTAGACGCACAAAAAAAGTCTTAAGAACCGATGCCCAAAAAGACAGAGGAAATTTGCCATTTTGGTTTTCAAGTGGTCATTTTTGGGTCATTCTGATGATAATTAGTTTGGTAGCATAAACAAGACGTTTTTTGAAAATTCAGCCCCCGAAGCCAGTTTGTCTTGGCAACATGAAATTTAGTAGTCCTAAACTGGCAACATGAAATTTAGTAGTCCTATCTATCATGGAAAGACCCACAAAATAGTCTCAAGAACCCATGCACGAAAAGACACAGGAAGTCTACCACTTTGGTTTGAAGAGGCCATTTTAGCATTGGCGGGGTGGGACGGGAGGAAGAGGGAAAGAAAGTGACAACAGACTGCGTGGGAGACACAGATGTGGAAAAGAGGAAAGGATGGAAGGAGAAATGTTTGCGGAAAGACAGGCTGGAATGGCCGAGACATTCCTGTGATTGCTGTTCAAACACACACACACACACACACACACAAACACAGTTACAGTATATATAAAACACTCACAGCAGAAGTGCAGGAAAGGAGGTCACTGCCACCCCTTTGCTCATCAATAGTGAGGTATATTCCCCCTCCCCTCCCCCCAAGTCTTTAAGTGAAGGTCAGCACATGATTATGTGCATGGCTGCAGGCGCCTATGTGTGTGGGTGTGTGTGTTTTACTGTTTACAGCGCACACGTGTCGCCTCCATAAGCATGCTTGTCTCTCCCACTCATGTTGTAGGAATTTTAATAGCTCGTGCTAGCTCCTGTGTATGTGTCATATATTTCCCAAACATGCAGCATCTCGATCAGTTGACCTCTAGCAGGCAGACTTAGGAGTAACATACAGTACATGATTGCAGTTGCAGCCTCCATTTTATATAACTCTTCAAATTCTTCCATCAAATTGACACCTCCCTTTTCTCAACAGGGAAAAAAAAAAAACGAAAAAAAAAACACTAACTGCCATAGTCATCATACATTAAAGGCTTAACTGCTGAGCCTATTAGAAGGGAGTTGCTAACTAAAACAGCAGCACCTATTGTGAAGGGTGAAGATGAGCTTATGTTGTGTTATTTGGCAGTGGAGTGATAGTTTGGCATGTGTGTGATTTGCTTCTCCGTGTTGTGTGCAACACAAAATATACAGCACAGCGTAAGTAGAATTTCCCCTTGAGGCATTATAATGTGTATAATATATTAATTAAAACTGTTTAAAAAGGACATTTATTGGAGAATTTACTGCCAGCAGTTTTATGTTGCATTTTAAATGCCATTAAATGTGTTCCCTGTTTACACAAAATAACAGTGTGTTGATGTTTTGCATTCTGTTCACTCACTGTGATGAACAGAAACTGTGTTTTCAAAACCAATGTATCGTGATTTTTGGAACAGCCAGACAGCACGTATTTATCACGAGTCGCTACTGACCCATCGGAGGCTCGTCATGGAGCGGTGGCCCTCGGGCGTAGTGGTGCTTGAGCAGTGCGCTGAGCATCTCGGGGCTCATCTCCGCCTGCCTGCGCAGGGACACATTGGGAGCCACCATCTTATCGTACGTATACAGGTAATAGCTATGGAAGAGAGAAAATAAAAGCGGAGAGATTAAACACTGATATGCACTCTGAGACAGCTTTAATTAATTCCGTTTGTTCATAATTGACTGACTCCATCTCTTTGTTACCCTACTCATCATCGTTGAGCGAGCAATGTCACCTTTCACGGTCTCGTAAAACCTTATGAGTTATGGACTTTGCAGGGATGATGATATGCAACATATACACGCGCCGTAATTCACGCTGCATGAACCATACAAAACACACTGGCGTTGAATATTGGGGTAAGTCTTATCTTGTGTTTACACCGGCTCCGCCTAAACAGACCTTGGTCTTATCACAAACGACCAGGTGGCGCTATCTGCTTCTTTGCTAGGGGAGACTCTCCCCCTGACCATCACCACCATCATCTTCATGAGCCCCCCACCAAACAGAGCTGGCACTGTAAACTAGGTTAAGCAGAAAAGTACAAGAGTAGGAACCCAATCCTGATTGAATAATGCACGCCTGGCTCGTAGTTGACAAGTGACGCTAAGTGCTAAGGCTGTATTGCGACACGTTCATTATGGCTCACTGGCGCAGACGTGCTGTCTACAAACTGGTGCATGCTGGTTCTCTGTTGGGGCATGTGTGTGTGTGTGTGTACGTGACGGTCATGCCGTTGTGGCAGGGTGGGAGGTAAAAGCGCTAATCCCACCGAAGGTTTGATGTCGGCGGGTTGCCGCTCGGTCAGCGCGTCGCGTTCGTTTCGTCTTTTTTTAATCTGGGTGGGATTACGCTCCGATGCAAGGTGGTGAGGAGCGGATGAAGCCAATTGTAATCACATTAGTTATTCAGTGTTTTCAATTTTGCTAGGTTATGTGTAAAAAAAATTTTACAAACTATGGCTCTGATGTAGCTATTTTGCGGGATCTGTGTAAAAGAGACTATGGAACTATAAATTTAATATTTGATGAAGATCTTTGAAGGTTGAAGTCGTGCATCAGTCACTACAGTGGCAAGCTATTCAAAAGCTGTTTTTATTCTTTATGCCAAAGTTGTGCATCGATTATTACAGTTGACTGCAACTCAAAAGCGGTTTTCTTGATGTTTTGAGATGCATCACTCACTACAGTGAGCAGCAATTCAAAAGTTGTTTTCTTCTCTATGTGTAAGTCTTAAAGTCAAAGTTGCACATCAGTCACTACAGTGGACAGCTATTCATAAACTGCTTTCTTCTAAATGCACAAGTTTTGGTGTCAAAGTTGCGCATGAGTCACTGCAGTAGAAAACAGACATTGCCGGGTAGACTATTCTACGTCGGTGCCTTTAACACAACACACAGCATGAAAAAAATGTTTTCGTTTAAAGGGGCTCCAAAGCGCGGCACGGTGGGCGACTGGTTAGAGCGTCAGCCTCACAGTTCTGAGGACCCGGGTTCAATCCCTGGCCCCGCCTGTGTGGAGTTTGCATGTTCTCCCCGTGCCTGCGTGGGTTTTCTCCGGGCACTCCGGTTTCCTCCCACATCCCAAAAACATGCATGATTTGGAGACTCTAAATTGCCCGTAGGTGTGAATGTGAGTACGAATGGTTGTTTGTTTGTATGTGCCCTGCAATTGGCTGGCAACCAGTTCAGGGTGTACCCCGCCTCCTGCCCGATGATAGCTGGGATAGGTTCCACCACGCCCGCGACCCTAGTGAGGAGATAGATGGATGGATGGATGGATGGATGGATGGGGCTCCAAAGCTGGCGGTGCGTGACTAGGCTGTAGTACCTGGGGTGGACCAGAGTGGGGTGTCCCGGCTCCTCCTTGATGTCCGGGAAAAGCTGATTGTACACCACGGTTGGAGAGGTCTTACCCTGCAGACAAAAAAAAAATGGAAAAAAACACACCATACAATGATTAGAATAAGGTAATTAGACATGTGTAAGCGCGGCGTGGAGACAAGAAGCAGGAAATGGGTTGCACTGTCAGGATCCTAATCTAATAGAGCTAATATATGCTGCCAGTAGACGTGGATGAGGGATCACCTGCGGAGCACCGAGCATCTGTGTGTGTGCGTGTGAATAAGATAATCATGATAAAGAGCTTAGAAAAGCGTCTGCAGCTGTGTTATATTGTGGGTGTGCGTGTGTGTGTGTGCTTCCTGACAAACTGCAGAGGAGGCACGCCCCATAAGAAAATGACTGGCTTGTGTGTGTGTGTGTGTGTGTGTGTGTGTGTGTGTGTGTGTGTGTGTGTGTGTGTGCGTGTGTGTGTGTGTGGAAGTTGACCCAGAGAGCTGACCCGCATGTACGGGAGGGCGGCGGGAGCCACGGGAGGTGATGGATGAGAGATTGCAAACTGGGAGGGAGAGGGGGATGGGGAGAAATGACGGTAGGAGGTAGCCCAGCGACTGACCTTCCCCGTTGGCTCGGCTTCAGCCAACTTGCCGTCGGGGGAGCAGAGGTCCGTGGAGGATTTGCAAGCCTGGTTCTCCTGGTCTTCATCCCCTGCAGTCCCCTTCTGGAAGAGAGAAGAAGAATGGGGGGATGCATCAAGGTTAAACAAGATGGCAGCGTACAAACAGAATCCTAAAGTCAAATTTTATATTATTTAGTACGAATACTTTTTCAAAGGAACCCGACCAGTCACTACAGCAAACAACCATTCAAAAGATGTTGTTTTTTTTGTGTGTGAGTCTTGGTGTCAAAGTTGAGCATCAGTCACTACAGTGGACATTTATTTAAAAAAAACAAGTTGTCAAAGGCTGTTCTCTCTCTATATCAACGAGTATTAACATCAGAGTTGGGCATCAGTAACTCCAGTGGATGGCAAGTGAAAAGCAGTTTTCACTTTACATACAGTATATGCGCAAGTCTTGATTTTTGATTACTCACTGTAGTTAATGGTGCGTATATTGATGGTGAGCATATAGATGAAAACAGCTTTTAACTCATTCACTGCCAGCCTTCCCAGTTAACATGGATAATTGACTTCTAAAGCCGTCAATGGCAGTGAATGTATGAAATAGTTTTTCACTGTAGTGATGTCCAACTTTGCGACCACTGCCTTGATTTCATCAACCCGTGGATGGAAATGATAATGACTGTAGTGCAGGAACGAAACAAGAGGGAAAGTGGAAAGACAAGATAGAGACGAACACCTTTTAAAATGGAGGACAGAGGGACAAACGACATCCAGGAGATGGAAAATGGAGATGAATGTCATGGAACAAGCGAGGTGTATGGGCAGTGAACGAGGCTGCCGAGGAAGCTCTATGAATAAAAGAGGAGCAAAGCCAAGCGGGCTGCCATTACGCGCTGGTGTGCTTGTGATTCATTGCGAAGGCAGCCCACAACGCAGCTGGGAGTCTCTCAATGTGAGGATGCGCTATATATTATACACTATAGACGTGTGTGTGCGTGAGCTGGATCTTTATGATTCATTATGTCATCCTGTAAGATGTGTGTGAATGTGTGTGTGTGTGTGTGTGTTTGTGCACCTCTGCACGTGTGTTCAGCAAATCCAGGACATGCTCACTCCACCCAACAATACAACTAAAATGAAGTAAAATTACTCTTTGAATACGCCTGAGAAGACAGGTAATGGAGAGCAAACAGGAAGTGCTAATCATCATAGCTACATGTGATTTGCGTCAGCATCGGCTTGGTAAAATTCGGACCCAAGTATGAGCACATACTCAAAAATATGTATTTCAAGGGTCAAAGTTTCGCATCAGTCACTACAGTGGAGAGCTAATCTAAAGCATATTCTTTCTATATGCACAAGTCTCGATGAGAGGACAAACGCACGCACACGCAGTGAATAATAATAAAGAGACAACCTTTCATCTCAGAGCCATTGTCGCTAATAGCTCAGAACAATGCCACTAAATGAGTGTGACAAGCAGGTAGCAGCCACCTGACACGCTGTCGGATAATCCGGTTTTGTTTAGCAGATTATGGTAACAGCACAGGGATTATATATTCTCAATTGCTCCTTTATTATTTCTTACTTTGCTGATTAGCACTAAGCAGAAATCGTATCGCTCACGGTATGAACCAAAATTTCAACCAAAGTGTCAAACCAAAATAGTAGACTTCCTGTTCAATTCTGGGCATGGGTGCTTGTCTTCTCTGGTTTTTGTCCACCCAATTCCATGTCGATCTGTAAAACTAGTTTTGAGGGCACTTTTTTTTTTTTCGTCGCCGTTTCATGGAGAATCCTTAAAATGATCCTCAAACTTTGAGGCCTTGCTCCACCCTCATTGGCAAAATTAAAAGTCGCAATTGATTGTCTAAGATGCCATCTTCCAATTCTTTCGTCAAAGAATGAGACCTAGAATTTGCTCAAAATGGCAGACTATCTGTTCAATTTTGATTATGGGTCCTTGAGACTTATTCCTGCGTCAACCCAATTTTGTGTTGCTCGGTGAAACAGGTGTCTGAAGCCAATTATTTCCACTCCCTTTTTCAAGGAGAATCCTCAAAATAATGTGTTGCCCATTTTTACACCACGTCCCAGACGAGGGGATGTCTGGCCCAAACATTTACCTCTCAAAATAGTCAACGTCTCCGTATGACATAAAAGTGAATCTTGTCTGTCTCGCATTTCCAACAGAGGAGAACGATCATGTATTCCTAATGTGTGCGTTGCCAGGGAGAGCTGTGTATTTACAAAGACGCACTTGAATGAGCGTGTGTTTGCATTTGTAAGAGCCTGGAGGCATATGCACAGCCAGGTGTGCGTGTGTGTGTGTGCGTGCATGTGCATGTGCATGTGCATGTGCATGTGTTCCTACACTCGTGCGTTTGTGCAGAGTGAAGGGGGCTCGTCTGTTTACGCTGGCTCCTGATTGGCTGGATTTTTTTTTTCTTCCCTACTGCAGCAGCAGAGAGAACAGGAGGGGGAGGGTGGGAAAGACTCCGGTCCAGAGACTGACGGAAAGCGACGGTAAAGCCACTGCAGTGGTGCGTCGTGGAAGCTGGACTGTGTGTGTGCATGTTTGTGCTTGTCGTAAGGTGACGAAAACAAGAGAGGAAGAAGCGAAGATGTTAACGACAGGTCGTCCGGAGGTCGTTCCTCAGCTTGACCCTCAGTGCAGCACACGTTGTGCTGATGAGACAGCTCATTAAAGTCCACATCTGTGTGTGTGTTTGTGTGTGTGTGTGGGGGGGGGGGTATGAGAAAACAACATCACATGACATTTATGGGAAGGACACTGGGGCCTGTCTTGTAAGGACCATTTGAAGGTTAATGTTGGCTGTTGAATGATTATGATCATTAAGTGTACCGCTTTATCACACATCTGATTTAAAACTGCTTTTTTTCCCCCCATTCTGTGTTGTTGAAAGGTTTAAATCGAACCCATGTACCTACCAAGACACTACACTATAGATTATACACACTATACTACAAAATTAAGTAAATATTGTATACATTTGTAACAGCTGCAATCTTGTAAGGAAAGTGCAACATTAATAATAATTTAGGGAAAGGAACGATGCAGTTCCAAATGAGTTAACGCGCGTTTGTCGAGTGCCAAAAGTATATCGCCAGCCATGATGTCCGCTAGCCAGAGGTTGAGCTACGCTGCGTTTGTTTACATAGTACACGAGTGGCTACACTTCCTGTACCTCATCTAATACATTCCATGCGGGAACTCGGTACACCTATGTACCGTATCATTTGTTCCATAATGCAAAGAAATACTGATATGAACAGATGTACCATTCCACCTCTAAGTCCAAACCACATACTTAAACACCGTCTTGTGTTCGGGGGCAAGAATATATCATGTATATTCAATTCAATTTGTTTGTTTCGAACTCAAGAAGCAGAGTTAAAATAAAATCTAGTTATACAGTGCAAAATACCTCTTGAATTATAATAAAATTCTATATTGGACCGCAAAGAAAATCAGTTTTGACACATCACAATGCCAATGTAACTAAAGGAAAATCTAGTAAAACCTACTAAAAATACAAATATTGAATACTGTATCGCTATTATACCATGATGCAGTACATCGCAGTACATGCAACTTGCATGTCTACATATGCAGTAGAAACATTCATGTATATGTGTGCACTTGCCTAATGGCTACTCTTGTGATTCTAGTTTACCTGACAGTTGACGGCTTAACGCCCACCACCCACACTCTCTCACATTCTCTTTGTGTCTCACAAACACACGCACACGCACACACACACACCCACACACACACACACTGCTGTGCTCATTATTGCCGTAGGTCTGCGCTGGCTTAATGAGTGTGTTTGCACCCATCAACACAACTGTCTCGCTCGCCCCTTGTTGTCCATCTGTCTCTCTCACCAGCTTCCCTCCTGCCCTGTTGTTATTAACAAACACCATGTTGCCCTAATCTGCAATAATGAACCACCTCTCTGATGTGAGCTGCTCACAGAAACACACAACCTCCCTGGCACACACACACACACACACACACACACACACACACACACACACACACACACACACGCTCCAGCCCTTTGTGAGGCCAAACCTCGCCTTGTGACAATGTGGATTAGCATTCCGCACACTTGCTCGGCTGAACTCTGCCCTGTTGTTCCTAATCACCAGCAGTCTGCCTGGCCGCCTGCTGCTGCAGCCACACACACACTCTCACACACACACACAGACAGACACGCATATACACACACTATGCAGCAGCAGCTCCATGAAACACACTGCCCTAGACAGACTCGGCCATGTGAACGTTGATGGTGACCCATTTCCGCAGCCGCGGCATATTCCCCAGACCATTAGTACACGTGACGCTTCCGCAGCAGACAACTTTATTGGAGCAGAAAGATGTTTGTGTAGCATGGAGGCTGTTAATACACAATACACATACAGAACCAGGGAGTCTGGCAAGCAGCGTTTCGGTTCAGGGTACGACTTCCTGTTTGTCATTCTATTTGCGAGTCGAGCGAGCGGGTGCGTGCGAGGCAGGCAAGCGGTGCTCAATTTTCGCGTCTCGTAACACCTCCCACGTGACCAGACTCGGTCAGCGAATTGGTTTGTGACTTCCTGTTTGTCATTCTATTTGAGAGTGGTGTGAGTGGGCTTGTGCGAGCCAAGCAAGCGGTGTTTCGAGTTGAGCATAATCAAATAATGTGCAACGGAATGAACTGTTGGGACGTCGCAAAACTCGTCCGATCGGACAGTTACATTTGAGGATGTTTTGCGAATGGAGCGAGCGGGTGGTACGCGAGGCAGGCGAGCGGCGCGGTCTCCACACGACACAGACATACATCCGCATTGACACACTGCCACACAAAGAGGAAACAATTACCGAGGTCACGCTCGCTCACGTGGACCCGTACACACACGTGGCTATCAATACCCATGAAGTCTTCCTGCTGAATCTATAATGTAATATACAGTATACAGTATATATATATACACACTGTATACATAACAGAAATTCAAAGAGCAGCTCAGTTGGTAAGGAAGTGTGTGTGTGTGTGTGCGCAGAGAAGAGCGCTATGTCGGTCATTCATAAATGAATTATGCCAACATTCCACCACTCGTTTGTGCGTTTGTCACAACTACAGTATACTCTGTAATGCTGGAACTTAAACAACGATTATGGAGCAGTTTAGATAAAGCTTTTTATGGCTGGGATTGGTGTGGGTGTGCAGCATGTTGCACATGTCGCATGTTGTAAGTATATGCGTACGAGTGTGTTTGTGTGTGTCTTCGCACAAAAAATAAATAAATAAATAAACAGTAACAAGATGGTAAGAACATGCTCATAAATCTCTTATCTTGGGTACGATAAAAAGAGAGCACGTGCCTTTAGTTTGAACTTTCACCTGAGGGGCATCACACACATTCTGTACATACACACACATATATATCTCTCCAGTAGTTGTTCACCTTTGACGGTCCCATGGAAATGGCAGAAATGACCCTAAAATGTCTGCTTTGAGCCAAAATGGCAGACTTCCAATGTTTGTTTGTTTTTCCCAGACATGGGTTCGTGAGACTTCTTTGTAATAATACTCATGATAGACATGCTTACCAAAGCTCATGGTGCCCAGTGAAACTGGCTTCCAGGGATGAATTTTCCAAAACATCAGAGGGATGCTAGAAAAATTAAAATTTTGAACAAAATGACCTTAAAATGACCGCTTGAGACCACAACTGCAGACTTCCTGTCTTTCCAGACTGACTTTTTGAGATTTCTTGTCAGTCTATTTGGACATGTCTTCCAAATTTTATGTTGCTCAATGAAAATGGCTGTTTCATGTTTAATGATTACATTACTCGATGAAAATCATAACACCGTCACCCATACCGTCTCTCCCTCCTCGCCCTTGGGGCCCAGTCATGTAATTTGGCATTCTGGAGGTCAGTGCAGCAGCCTTTTCACCCCCCCACCCCCATTTTAAGCAGAAAGAGGAAGTCAACTTTATTTGGTTGCGCTCTTGCTGGAGGAGTCGCCGCAGAGACGTGGTCACGCCCTGTCTGCTTCCACCACATCCTGCCGCAGTCTGTCGGGCCGTGTCAGACGCCGAGCTGTCGAAATACACACTTCCTGTCTTAGCTGCTTGACAGCATCATGCGCGCTTTTTCTTTCTCTCTTTTTTTAACTATCTCCAATCTGCGACGACACATCCCGTTAATACACGTCAACCATTTTAAAAGCATTTCTGACACACTCCGCCAGTTAATTGACTGTGACCGGAAGTTGAAGCTGCCTTTGAGGATGGACTAAAGCACTTATGACGCACGTTCAGGTGGTTGCTGCTGCGCTTAAGTCCCACAGGTGTTTTAATTTCTACTTAATCTTGCAATACTTGTGATAGCATTCCGCTCTTTCTAATCTCTGCCCTGTTAAAATGTGAATTACGAATTCGCCAAATATTTAAAGAAAACAGCAATGAGCTTAACCTCTCGTGCTGTGTAACTTAAGTTTATGATATTTCTTGCCATTGTACTTCAAGTTCACTTCACACTCTTTAAGCAGTGTACACCTAGCCTAACTTTATGCCGTTTCTTTCCACGTTATCTTCACACTCTTTTTTCGCATACTGTAAGGAAGCTTATTTTTACACACTTTCTTGCACTAGCTTAACTTCACGCTCTCTTGCACTGTGTACGCCTACCTTAAATTTTTTGTATCTCTCCCGCGATCCTAACTTTGACCCATCATATCTGTAGACTCGCTCATGCCACTGTCTCGTGTTTAGCCATTCGTTGTGCCTTGAGTGACAATCTGACACATAAACCTCCCATCTGTCTGCTTTTACATGGTGGTGGGACCACCATGCACCCAAACCGCCTCGAAACACACGCATGCGCACACAGATAAGAGGTCCTAATCCAATAAACCATTTATCCACGGACTGGGACCAGCACTTTGTTTTAGCCGCCAAATCAATAAGAGCCCATGAGGGAAGCTCACGATAAAGTGAGGCATTTAAAGGAATACGCTTTTTGGGGGGAGAAGGTAAGGTGTTGGGGGGCCTCATTAGCATATCAATTGGAACTTTATTTCACCCAAAACAGCTGAAGGAAGCAAAGACAAATAAATGTAGCCTGTCAAATATGAAGAAAAGTCTGGACAGGTGGACAAACGGGAAGAAAATGGAGATAGCAGACAAGTGAGACTGATGTCATGTGACCTGATGTGTGCGCCTCCCCCCTCTTTCTCTCTCACACACACACACACACACACACACAAAGATAAGAAGGAGTGTTTCATTCCTGCCCGATTAGCTTTGGCATCAGGCCCGCTGGCACATTTTTGCGCCACATGGGCGCTGTCTAGCCCAGGGGAGGGAAATTCTAAGAAGAAATGAAAGCTAACAGAAGCCATGGGCCAAAATGGCTGACTTCATGTGTCTTTGTGGGCATGTGGATTCTTCATGCCTGCCAAATTTAATGTTATGTGAAACTGGCTTTGGGGGCTGGATTTTCAAAACTCTCCGGACGATGCTACCAAATTTTCACCAAAATGACCCTAAAATGGAGGCTTCAAACCAAAACGGGCGACTTTCTGCGTCTTTTCAGGCATGGGTTTTTGACTTTTTATGTGGGTCTACTCATGAAAGACATGCCTACCAAATTTCACAGAGCCAAGTGAAACTGGCTTCACGGTTGAATTTTCAAAACATTCCGGAAATTTTCACCCCCAAAAAGATTTCAAACCAAAATGGCCGACTGAGGTGAATTTTCATTGAAGTATTCCGGGGGAGAAGAACGCCTTTGCACCACATGCATTTAACCCACAAAAGCTCATAATATATGACAATAACTGTTGCATCATATTCTTTATAAATGTAGTATGGCCCTCAGAGGAGTTGATAAAATGGCGCGCGAGCACACACACACACACACACACACGAAAAACTACTGTCAGCCATTTTACATTCGACCCTTGTGCAGCCTCGCTATAAACATGAGGGTTAAAGTACCTTAGTTAAAACGTTACACGTGTCTCGCTACTCTTCGCTTTACTGCGGCACTATGGATTTTATTTTTTCTATGAGCCATCACATTAAAAACAAAAAGACTGTCTCGATCAATTTTTGCTATTCATCTCCCGTCCTCTCTCAGAGCCAAATCCCTGGCAGGGGCGGCGGCTCGCGTCGATGTCGTACGCGAGGGGAGTCATAATGACGTTAGCTCATGAATGGACAAATTGCCTGAGAATACACTTGGCAGGCTGAACACACACATCGTACACTGAAAGTGCAGATGTAGGTTATATTGTGGACCGAAGGGGGCACAAAGTGGCAATTTCAGTCCACATCTTAACTCTAGCTATACTTTTATGTTTGTAATGTGATTGATTTTTCTAGACAGAATGGGCAGCATGAAGAAGGAAGGTGCTAAATGAATCAGAATCATCTTTATTTGCCAACTATGTCCAAATAACACACAAGGAATTTGTCTCCGGTAATTGGAGCCGCTCTAGTACGACAACAGACAGTCAATTGACAGACAAACACTTTTGAGACATCGTGTAATGTAAAACAAAAAACACAAAAACAATACTAGAGAGCGCGTAACTGAGGCGACCACGCAGCCATTCACTTATTTCCTTATAAAATGACAAACAGGAAGTGTTAAGTCATGTCTCACTTTGCAGCTGCAGGGTAATCTGACTTGGCCGTGACTATTAATTAAGCCATTAACACAAATAACAATAATTTAACTAATGATGATGACAACGTGTTGCAGTTATGATGCATGTCTAGACCGCAGTATGCACCAAGCGGTAATGTTTGTCATTCCTGTGAGCGAGTCCAACAAAGACCATGCAGTCTTTCATGCTCCCGACTTGTTGATTTATACCCATTTTAATTATAGCATGACTAACAGGAGAACATTCCGACAAGTAGGTCATGCTAGGTTTTGGATGTCTTCGTTTATTTCAACTAACTTTTTTGTAATCAATCATTAAGAAGTTGGAACCATGGTGTTGAAGTGGCTGTTGATTACATTCAATTAAGCAAGTTCGACCAAAATGGACTGCACCACGTGGCTGCAACGACATTGGCGATCGAATCTGGTGAACATTCATCGATTCCTCGATTTATTTCATAATCTTTAGCATCGATCGATCAAGAATGTGTTAAAATGAAAATAAATTAAAATAAAACAAACGTATTGAGACATGGTGATCTATTCATTAGAAAAAATGGACACTTATGATAACATCGCAATACAATGAGAGAAAAAGTCAGAATACGCCAAGAATAAACTGTGTTATTATGAGTCAATTGTATGACAATGTTGTATAAGGATAAAGCCGGAATTTTTTTACAAGAAAAAGTTGCAACTTAACGAGAAAAAAGTCCCAATTTTACAAGAATTATGTCGTAATATTATAAGAATTAAGCTATAATATCTCAAGAAAAATTTTGCAATATTACCTAAAAGTCATAATATTACAGGAATAAAGTTGCAGGATGACAAGAAAAAAGTCGTAATATGAGACAATTCGTAATAAAAAAACAATAGTCGTAGCATTGCAAGAAAAATGGCAAGTCTACAAAAATAGTCAAGAGTAAGAATTGTGACTAATAAAATAGAACTACAAGTCATAATTTTACAGAACTAAAAATCGTATTACAACGTATAACATAACAAGCATTAAAATAAAGACAGAAATTCTTCATTCTGGTTTTGGTCTGACCATCTAGGAGGTGTTTTGAATATTATTATTACTCCCTTTATTATAAGGCAGGTCTCAGACTGTTACAAATCAAATGACGACTTTATCCATGCAGTAATCACCACTTTTGTCTTGTCACATTAGTACTACTGTGTATTTTCTTTTCAGCGTCGCGTTAACACTGGCACTTTTACAGCACAGCAGTTAATCCCAGCCTTTGAGCGAGTCAAGGACATTAAACAAAATGATCGCCTGTGGCTCAGCGTGTTTGCTCCACTTCCATGGTGGCCGAGCTGTTGGATGGGGGTGGCGGTCACCTGTGACACTCAACCACGCCCCCACACCAACATGCATACACACACATATATACAGTAGACGCGGTAGCATGTAAACTGCCATCAAGCAAGAGGAGGATGACGCAGGACACAAGAGAATGAGGCCAGTGGGCCCTTGTGTCTATGACACATCAACTGGGCCAACGTGGACGTAAGAGGCTGGACAATCTCACTGCCAGACAATAGCAGCAACACAAAAAAAAAAAGTCAGGGAGGATGGAAACAGAAAGAAAGAAAGAGAGAAAAAGAAAGCTAGAGAGAGACAAGAGCAAGAGAGAGAGAGAGTGTGTGCAGGCTCTCATCCATATTACATGCAGTGCTTGTTTGAAGCCTCCACTGCTCCTCTCTCTTCATGGCCAGCTTGGCTTTGCTGTCCCTCCAGTCCCCCACTCGCCACCTCAGACCACCCAGCACCCCTCAGGCATCCCGGTCTCTCCATCAGACTAACACGCACGCACAGCTCAACGGCTGCAAGTCCATCTCTTTCTCCTTCTGAAAACGAGCTCAGGGACCCACTAAATTCACTTCCTGTATGCTCATTTCAGCTTGCATATTAAGAAGAGTCTAACGGCACTATCGCAACATTAAGAGAACTTGTATGTTTATTTAAAAAAAAAATTTAAATGTACAAAAATAAAGTGGTAATGTTACAGGAAAAAAACTTATATTATTAAAACAAAACTCTGAATATGGGCAGAAATGGTTTAATTTTACGATACTCAAGTCGTAATATTACGGGGGGGAAAAAGTTGAACTATTTCAAAAAATTACTATAATGTCACAAAAATAAGCTATGATTTTCAGAGAACAAATTGCTAATATGAGAGCGAAACAGTTGTGATATTACCTGATCAAGACATAATAATATGGGGGAAATTCAGAATTTGAGAACCAAGTCGTAATATTGCCAAGAAAAGCTGTTTAAGAGAATATACTCGCAAAATACTTGTCATTTTACAAGACTGTGAATTGAACATAAAGTCACTTGCAATTTTTCAAGAATAAAGTTAGTTATGAGAAAAAAGTTGGACTATTACGAAAGATTTGTCATCATTTTGTGCAAATTAGGAGTTTAACAGTTTAATGTTTAATTTTACGGGAATGAAGTCGTGTTTTAAGATATTTAGCAAGAAGGGTTCTAAGATTTTAAAAAAGTTGTAATTTTGTTAGAATATAGTCCTTAATTGCGGAAAGAGTTTCCTCTGACAAGAAAAAAATTCATCATTTTACAAAAAATAGGTTGAAATTTTGAGAGAATAAAACCGTAGTACAATTTTGTGATCCTCAAAGGTTGAATTGACGCAACTGGACTTTTCTTGTTCGTTGAAGATGGTAAGTTGTATTATTAAAAGTAAAAAATTATAAGAAAAAAGATGCAACTTTAAAAGAATGAACTTGTAATATGGAAATCGGGAGATGGCAAATGTTCTGAACTCCTGCTTCACTGCCAGTCGAGTCACTCCCTATGTGCATGTTGAGGCTTGTTGATTATAAATGATTGAGTGAATGATTTGTAAATGTGTCCCAGGGCTGCTTGTAAACACTGTGCTCTTTAAACATTTAATGCAACAGTCAAGTGTCTGTGTGTCTGAGTCACTTGCTAAAATGTCATCAGAGTTGAGTCACCGGAGTCTAAACACCTGGGCGGAAGATCAAAAACACAAGAGCGGGATAGTGATCAATCTTTGTCCTGTCTGTGCTGTGACGAGTGGAAGATGAGACCACAGACTGACAGGAAGAGAATGCTCGCGTTCCTGTCAGTGATTTTTTGTAATGGTGAGTGTCTGCACGGTGTGTCTATACAGCTGCTTATCTGCGTGTGTATGTGTGTGTGTGTGTACTTTATAAGGGATGTTATCGCCCTGAGGTCAGCGTCTGGCCTCGTGTTCTTTTTACCGCCGATGACGAAGCAGCCGGGTAGTGGATGTGATTCATCCCAATGGATTTGATGGCCGTGACAAATGGAAAATGTCTGACATTACAAAGTGCACTTGTCACATGAGGCCGCTTAAAATGGCCGCCGCAGAGGGGCGCCATCCTGAGCGGGAGAAAGTCAACTACGGCGAAACCTGGCCTTTACGTCGGATTTCCCGGTAGATTGGATCCACAAAGCCATAACAGAAGAGGAGGTGTCCGTGCGGCTTGCCCCATTGAGATAAGATGTACAGCGACATCGGTGCGCCAATTGTTTTCAACACAAAAAGTGGGACGGGTAGCGAGCATCAGGTGTTAAACCTCTGGTCAGTGATGCTATTACGTCTCTGATACCGGGTCGGTTGTCTCATTGCCGAGAGAGATAGAGGCGTGATTACGTCAGCGCAACAACTGCTTTCAACACACAAGGGGGCATGGCCAGTGGGCGTCGGGGGTTAAAGCTCGCTTTGGTTGCTGCTGGTCGCGTTACACCTCTAATACTACTTGGGAGTCCATCTCTTAATTTAGAGGCTTCGCAGTACGTAGAGGGGGGTTAATGCAGGCTGCCCCACCAAGACAATTACATGCATGGGCGGCTATGTTACACGACAATTGTTTTCAACACAAAAAGGGGAATAGGCAGTACGCCAATTTTCCTCATTGTCTAATAAGAAAACTTGCTCTGTATGAGCAAATAAATCATAACCAGTGGGAATTTTCTGTCGTCAGAGCCATAACCAAGGTGGGACCCTCGAGGTGAGGCTAGTCCATGAACATGCGCAAGACTCCCACTAATAACATCAACTACGATTAGCATTATGAGGAGTTCTTTTTATTTGTTTCTAAGCCTGTCCGTCGAAATATGTCTTTACTTGAAACTGGTCCGTTGCGGCAAAAAAAGTTAGCGACTGCTGTAATGTGCTGAAAAAAATATCAATGAAGTCATCGATTAATCGACTTCAACTCGACTTTTATTACATTATAGTCGACTACAAAAAAAAAAAAAAAAAAAAAAAAACATTAGTCGTTTTTGCAATATCCTGCTTGGGTAGCTACTGTGTAAAAGACTAGTGTACGGTGTTATGGCGCTGACTGTAATTTTGCTGGATGTCTGCATGAAAGGGGCTTCAGTGTCTAGCTTGAAGGCTTGACGTTGTTTATGCCGCCGCGACAACCACCTGCAGTGGGTCGCCGCCCGTGGGACTCATCTGTCTCGGGCTGGGAAGCGGGTGCGCGCACTTGCAAACATAAGTCTTCTTGGTTCATTTCTCTGCGGGCTCCACGCTAGCTCATCTACATGCTGTAAATAGAGTCGCTTTGCCCTATGGATCCTCGACTGCACCTCTACATCATCCACGCAAGCGGATAATCCTCAAAAGTCGTTCACCTTCACATGCACTTCATGGCCGACTACGGTGGCGGATCCAAGCGCCTCCAAATTTCAAAATACGATTTTCCTTTCACAATAGATCATCATCATCCACTTTCACCGGCTCTAAAATCTACAATTGTTTCATTAAAGTTTCATAACATTTATAAGCTTAATTGTCATAAAATTACTTATGTCTTCTAATTGGGATTTTGATGATTACAACTTTTTTCTCATTACGCTGACAATTGTTTTGCGTAAACATTTGAACTTTAATATCACAAATAAATATTTAAAGCGTGATGTGGTTTTTTTCTTGACAATCTTTATAATTTATGATGTTCTAGTAGTATTTTGACTTTTCTTGTGCAATTACGACTATTTTGTATAACGTTTCGAAAATATATATTTTTACTAGTTCCTCATAAAATTACGACTTTCTTGAAATATTTTGTCTTTTTTTCCTAATAACATTTTGACTCAACGTAAAATTATTACTTTTTGCAAAATGTTTTGAAAATTCTACTTTAAAATGATATTTTAGCTTTTTCTTATATTTTTTGCTTTTCTCAAGTGAAATAGATTTGTTTCGAACAATAATTTGACTTCTCGTAAAATGACTTTTTGCGTACTTGAAAAATTATATTTTATTATTTTGTCATTAAATTCAGATTTTTCTCATGACATGACTAATAGAAGGTCACAATATTTTTCAGATCAAATTATGACTTTTTTTCACCATTTTATTTGCAAAACAAGTCCTTCATATAGTTTGAGTCCAGAAAATTCCCTGTTGTACAGGCCAGTGGGGGGGAAAAAAAAAATCCTGTTTTACAGGCAGTTGTTTTCATCGTCACGTAAGTACGCGGTTTCCAATCTTTGTAAGCAGTCAGTAAGTCAGTCATACAGTCAAACTCTGTGGTGAGATAAGGATTTACAAGCAGTGTGAGGGGAGGGTTGAGGGTGTTTTTCGTGTTAGTGGAGCAAAGGTAAAGCTGCAACATAAAAGGAGCTGGCGAAGCTGAAAACAAAAGTGAAAACCAAGCCGTGTTTTGAAGGAACGCAGACATCTAGTCCAACGAGACAATAACCTATTACGGAACATGCAAAATAAATTACAGGAATAAGTGGAGCGATGGGGATTCCCATAATGGCGAGGGCTGTCAATTCTCCCTTGATTCCGGGTTGTTTGCAGCATAAATAATTGATGAGTGTGGCGGCCGGGCTTAATGTCTTGGTGGCGGTCCGGCGGGACTTGCGATACCCCTTTGATATCCAGCGCTCAGCTTCCCCATCCGCGGGGGTAAAATATTAGAGAGGGACTCTTAAGTGCCTGTATGGTGCGCGTCCACGCGTGTGCGCCTATGGAAAAAGCGCCATCTCTGGCGTTTACATCTTCATTAATCAGCGCTCCTGCCGAAGGGGGGAGGCGGGCAAAAAAAAGAGTCTTTCAAATGCAAACGCATCAGTTCCGATTAAAAAGACAACCTGCTCTTGCGTGTCCCAGGGAGACCAGACAGCCGACGCTTCACTTCCTTGTCAACAAATCAATTCATTACTGCTGAAATGGCTCGTTATTCAGACTTTGCGAGTTTGCGCCAAAACAAACCGGACGAGGTCTTCAAGTGTGTTCCGGCCTTTTGTTTTTTTGTTTGTTGCTTGTTTCGTAAGAGTCTACTTTGAACTTTTTGCCAATTAAACGCTTTCACTGAGGCCAGGATCACACTAGCACTGTATGTTCCCATATAGGGGGTCCAATGGCAGTACTCGTAAGTCAGAATGCACCGTAGTCCATCACAAAACAATGCTAGCGTAGTATTACAGTCACAGTTACAGTACATATTTGGATGAAAAACACTTGTATACCGTGAATATAAAACTAACAAACGAAAAACAGTATGGCAATAACTGAGCATGCCTTGTTGTGCCTCGTAACCGCGGAACATCGTGCATCGGTAGCAGTGTAAACTGAAGATGATGGCTTCACTTATTACGTTATTTTAAAATCAGCATTTTACTCTGATGTTGTTTGGACTTTTTTTCGGTCCTCCCAAAAAAGATTTTTGCCCAAAAATGCAATTTATATAAAATATTTATTGGTCAAAATACCTCTTTTCACCAGAAGATATTAATACTTTTCCCTCATGTGTTAAAATGTTCCAATCTTGTAGTTTTTCCAGATACGCGATTGCAAGCCAACATTTTTTCCTGTGGAAAGTGTTTTTTTGGGGTTTTTTTTTTTACAACCTCCTGGCGTGTCGGCATTGATACAATTTGGACCACGATATTTTAATACATGTCCACATACGTGTGGACTTAACCGTGTGTAAAAACTGGTCTGGCTTGGGGTGTCTCAGTACTGTGAACATGCACACGGGCTGTGAGTGCAGAGCTATTTTAAAGTCTGGAATACATTTGGTTGTGTTTGTTTAGTCTGCGGCCGAGGCTCCGCTCTATCTGACTGACTGACTGACTGACTGACTGACCTCACGAATGCTGCGGCCGAGCTCGTAGCAGAAGCCCTGACATTACCGTCTTCCTCTTTCAGCGAGCCTCTCGTTGGGAAAGACTCGCCGAAGCCGGGAATGCTAACCGCCGGCGCACTTTAAGTACGGCATGCCGACGAGTGTATAATGGGCTTTTGCTTCCCGGCCCGATTGTTAGCTGGTGCGGAACTAATCCGAGGGCA
Organism: Phyllopteryx taeniolatus; assembly: GCF_024500385.1. NCBI lineage: Eukaryota > Metazoa > Chordata > Actinopteri > Syngnathiformes > Syngnathidae > Phyllopteryx > Phyllopteryx taeniolatus. The sequence goes on along the minus strand of NC_084515.1, from coordinate 13,332,275 downwards.
GCCAAAACTGAAGGCGAAGGCTCGTCGAGCGGTGAATTTGGCGTTCCTCCAGTGGGCCGCGCAGCCATTACCTCCTGCCACGCTGGCTGCCTCTGACTTGATGGCGACACACCAGAGGCCCCTTCCAACCTCGCAAGGGGCCCCCTTTTCCAAAAACAACTATTGTCCTAAATCTGTGATTTGCGCTAAATCTGTGATTTGCGCTTCTCATAAAGATATATGCGTAATATTTCAATCCTCTTCTCAGAAAATGACACCATATTTACAGTGTAACGTCTAAGATAAGGTCTCATAAAAAATGTTGACTGTCGTTTTTACACAATATTTCGACATTATTCTTAGAAAACTGTCGCGTTTTTAATTTTAGAATTCAGTCAAATAATGACTTTTTTTGCGACTCTTTCACCCGCAAACTTGACAACAGCATAGTCTTTGCCATTTCCTTTTTTTTTTTTGCATAAACCTTTAAACCTTGTCATACAATTTTGACTTTTTTCTCGTATGATTCCAACTTGACTATTTTAAGATTCTGACTTCTTTTTCATGTAAATACATCGATGACGCTTAACTTTTTTGCTGAAAAAATACCAACATAGTTCCTATAAAATATTTTCTTTTCATCTAATTTTGGGACTATATTCTTAGAAAATTGTGATTTTCTTTTTTATCGTTGCATTAAGTTTGTTTCCTAGAAAAATGTTGGAACTTTTCTTCTAATGTTACAACTTTTTTCTTCTAAAATTATGATTTGATTGTTAGAGAAAATATGACTCTCTCTTGAAATAGCTGATTATGAAAAGTTCTTGCAAGAGATACTTTCTTTGTGTAACATTTGGACTTTATTCTCAGAAAAATATAATATTTTTAACGTAGCATTAAGTTTGTTTCCGAGAAAAAAAATCTAATATGACTTTTTTGTCTTGATCAATTACAGGTTGATGTTTTTTTTTTTTTCTCATAAAAATACATTGACCCAACTAACATCCCACTAAGTTTGTTTCTTTGACTTTTTTTCTTGTAAAATTGTGACTTGCTTGTCGGGAGATCCCAACTTTTTTCCCTTTAAAAATCTTTCTGAATACGACTTTTTTCCCCTGCAATATTTAGTCTTTTTTCCTGAAAGAAACTACGTAAGAATGCTCGGAACATGGTTATTTTGTGTAATATTTGGACTTTGCGACGTTTTAATTGTTGCTTTAAGTTTGTCTCCTACAAATAAAAGCTACATTTTCTCCTAATATGACTTTTTTCCTTGTAAAATGACATCTTAATTGTTGTAAGATTACAAAATGTGTCCTCAGAATTACAACTTTGACGACATTATTATGCGAATATGGCGTTCCTCCACCAGCAGGCGGTCGAACCGTTATGCCGCTGCTGTGCTGTGGCTGCCTTTGACCTGATGGCGACATACCAGAGACATACCCCCCCTGGCGCACACCTCCTACTTTTACAAGAGCAAGCAAACACAGGCAGGGCTTGTTGTGGCTGGCATGACAAACAGACTGGAGCTTCAAAGATGCTGCTGTGAATTCAGCATAAATGGATCATTGTTCTTTGGAAAATGACATGAATTATGTACACGGCCATCCTGGGGAAGGGAGGGGGCGGGTCACGAGAGAGCAAACCGGCATGTGACTGGTGGGCCGAGGGGGTTGTTCCAGGCCGGTAAGTGGTTCATCGGGGTCTCGGGGAGGTTAATTTTCCACCGACAGACGAGCTGAGGCTCGGCTTCCGTGACTGTTTTGACCGCAAGCGCCAGCCGACACCGCAGGCCGTCTGGCGAGCCGCAATAAGGCGGTAGCGGCGAGGTTAACTCGATTGCAGAGCGAATCTCAACACGGACCGCTTACCCAAAAGGGACTTGGTTTCACTCGTCCGTTTCCTCCTCTAGCAACGTGCCACATCCATCAAGGCCGATCGATAGCCACGGGCGTCTCCACTCGTCCGCCTCACAGAGACAAACGAGCGCTCCCCCTTTGCTTACGTAACCGTCGACTTATCGCCTCCCTTTGATGCTTATTTTGCTACTGTCGGCTGGTTGGAGCCCTGGGTCTGGCACTATTGACTTGTTTGCGCATCTGAACATGAAACATTTTGTCAGAAAATTATTAACTCTTAAAATCACCAACCCTGTAAAAAATATGACTCCTCTCTCGCAATATGATGGGAATTTTTCTTCTACACACTAATTCTTCAAATATTTTTGCCCTGGTAAAATTACTACTTTTTCTGTTGTTCTAACGCTTAGAATTCAAACTTTGTTTTTGTTTTTTTAGTTTTTTCACCTCATTTTTTTAAATCACTCTTTTTGCATTTCAATTTTTTTTTTCTAATAATATGCTGAATTCTTGTCTTTTTTTTCAACATTTTTCTCATAAAACTGACTTTTTGCATAGTATTTCAACATAACGCTCAAAAGACGATTTTTCCAGGGAAATTATGCATTTTTTCTCAGAATCTGAAGTTCTTTCCAAACGTGATTTTTTGTTTTTGTTTCTGCATAACAAGTGTGTCATGTAAAAAATTATTGGAAAATTACTTTATTCGTCTTAAGCTATCGTACTGTTGACTACTGTTCATTTCAACTTTGTCAGAAAAAGGCTTTCAGTAAAATCAGTAATATGTTGTCTGATTTTTTGTTTTTTCTCATAAAATTACAAATGTAACATGACTTTTTGCATATTTAGATTTTTTACAATAACATTTTCCTCAAAACACCCTTTTTCTCATTTTTTTTAAATACAAAATTGTAATGTGTATAAAATGTAATATTTTTCTTGCTAAATTACAATTTTGAATTATTTTCTGGTGAAATTACAGCTTGTTCCTAAAAATATTTGGACTTTTGTAAAATTGCAACTTTTTTCTGTTTTTTTTTTTTTTTTTTTTTTTATAAAACAAAACAAATTTTAAAAAGTTATCGTTCACAAGGTCTTCATTCAGGATTTTGGTTTGTGAGGAAACCATGGTCATGAAGCAACAAGTGACAAGTGCTTGTCACAGAGACAGACTTTACAGCTTGTTCCTAAAAATATTTGGACTTTTGTAAAATTGCAACTTTTTTCTGTTTTTTTTTTTTTTTTTTTTTTTATAAAACAAAACAAATTTTAAAAAGTTATCGTTCACAAGGTCTTCATTCAGGATTTTGGTTTGTGAGGAAACCATGGTCATGAAGCAACAAGTGACAAGTGTTGGCGGTGGGGGCAACAGGGGGGTTATTAACTTGTTTGGGCTCACGTAGGCTGAAATCTCTGTGTGTTGAAATCAAACTGCGCAAATGGAGCTGGATGTGAGCTGGAAGAGGAGCAAGAAGCATGATTAGCACGACTGCGACAATCCAATGAGATGACACCAGGGAGAGAGAGCAAGCGAGCGAGCGAGCGAGCTACAGTCAGACAGACAGACAGACAGACCAACAGATAGCGAATGAGTTTAGCTGCGTCAGTGCAGTAATGAAGTCCCTGGCTTCCAAACAGCAAATAGAGAGATGCAGCTGTCTGCCGTCTGTGCCGCAGACACTCAGTCAGGCCGGCCGCGAGAGAGGGGAGGGGGCGGGATAGACAAGAGGGGGGGCTGTTCTCGCCGTCTGACACTTGCGACTGAGCCAGCGCGACAAAACAAGGCCCGACACACATATACACACTCAATTCCCTCGGCGCGGTTATGTCGGTCGGCAAGGCTGGCTGAAAAATATCAGGTCAGCGCGTCTGATTCGCTGTTCAACAAAAACAAAGCTTACGTGACAGAATAGTCAATTCAAGACACAGGAGGTGTACGTTTGGCCTTGGCAGAGGTCTGCACCAAACTGAGTGCCACTGTCGCTCTCAGAAGTGTTACGGGCACAGTGAAAAGTCGGAAAGTTATAAGAGTGAAGTCGTAATACTAGGAGAATAAAAATGCTTTATTTTTCATCTAGAAATTTTTTTATCACTTAATGGTCCAAGTTTTTTTGCATAACACTGAATTTTGTTCCTATAAAAAAATATTTTTTTTTATTTACAAATTTGGAAAATGAAAGATTTATTCTCAAAGAATGTATTTTGTTTTCATAAAATTTCCTTTTAATTCCTAGATTTTTTCCTGTAACAATAAGACGTTATTCTCCGTTATTCTTGTAAAACTATTGTCATAAGATTATTACTTTATTCTCATAAAATTTACAATTTTTTCCCTGTAAAAAATCCGGATTTAATTCTTGTATTTTTTTATTTGACTCCCATTTCACTTGTGTAAAAATATCACTTTATTTTCCTGAAATTACAAATGTATTCTCCTGCAAAAATCCTGATTTAATTCTCATAGTCCTCCTCTAACAGTGAGTTTATTCTCATAAATATTTCCTACAAAAATACAACAAAAATCTAACTTTAGTCTCATAGATTTTTCCTGAAAAAAATCAAGACTCTTCTTGTCAATTTTTCCTGTGTGTGTGCGCCGCTTGCGTCTGTGTTTGCACTAGCAGCGCTGCGGGGCACAGAGTGCTGTTTGTAAAGCACAGGAGGTTAGGGGGGTTTGAACTGCGCTTTCTCAAACCAAACACCCTGAACAGGATACGTGACCGGTCGCCGGCGAAGAAAGTGACAAAGTTCCAGAATGCGTCCCCTTGTTCGAGCCTCTACTGCTTGTAAAAAGCCACAGTGTGTAAATGTGGGCCAAAGGGAAAAGGGTTAGAGCAACACGCCAGAGTTTCTCCCAAAAAAAGCCAGTGCGAAAAAGTATGTGTTACTATAAGCTGCCTGGCTTCCACCAACATCCACTGGGATGTGGAAACTATGAGTCACCACCACGGAGACGGCGGTTGCGGGAGTCTGGAGGATGTTCAGGTTGAGAGACACGTCCGTCTGCCTCACTTCCTGTTCAGGCAAACACGCACTTTCATCTCACACACACACACAGAGATGAACAGCCGGTGTCCTCGGCGAATACTTTCATGGAAGCGGTGCATCCGCTCTTTGAGGAACGACATCCTTTTTTTAACTCCTACCTAGGAAGCAGGGACTGATCAAGAGGTGCTCAATAGGTGGATTCCGGTCCACATCTGGACACAGGCACCTTACTTTACAGACCCCGACATGACCAACGCATGCAATTTAACCGGTTACGAGTCTTGCCTTAATAAAGTTGTCTTTCAACAGCAATAGTCATAATTTACAGGAAATTTGAATGAAAACAGTTTTTGCAATAAAAAAAACTCTACAACCAAAACAAAAATTTCTTTTTTGATGACAGTAAAGTCTTATTTACGTAAGAAATATTTACAAGAATAAAGTCCGATTCTGCCAATAAAAACATGACAAGTTGAGATTTCAGGTTTTTACAGGAAATAATTCACACACTAAAGTCTTAATTGGATGAGGAAAAAAAGTCCTAATCTTACTAGAATAGAGTCGTAATTTTATGATGATAAAGTCATAATTTTACATTTAAAAAAACCTCACTAGAATTAAGTCCTACTATTAAACGAAACAAGAATACAATCGGAGTTTTACAGGATATATTAAAAAGAATAATGTCGTAATATTACGAGAAAAAAGCATGACAATGAGAATGAAGTCAAAATAGCACAAGAACAAAAAGGAATATTATCAAGAAAAAAATATATATACAAGAAAGACGAACTATTAAGACGATAGAGGAAAAAGGACGTGGGAATTTTGGCCTTCAGTCAGCCAGTAGGTGTAATTTCAACAAAATTCCCCATGTCTTTTTTCTTGTAAAACTGTTTTTCTCATAAAATGACAACTTTTGACAACTATTTCGATTTGTTTGAACTTGTAAAACAGCATTTCATTGTGCCTCATAATGCTTTTTTTCCATCTTATCAAGCTGTGCGGCCTTTTCCTCCAACAATGGCTTCAACATTGAATGAGCGAGAGAGAGAGAGAGAGGGAATGAGAGAAAAGACATTCCGCAGAAAGATGACAACACCTGACAAGGTGGTGAGACAGAGGCTCCAGAGAGGAGGCGAAAGTATGCGACGGCGAGCGGCGACGATGCGTCATGTAGCCGTCGGTTAACGGCACCTTAACGACGCGGTTAGCTACGGCGTCTCACGCACTCATCTTGCGCTTTGTGCGCTGACCTTTGTTCTTGCTTCTAGTATATCTACTCAATCCAGGGGAGGAAGACAAATGGGAAGGCAGGACAGGAGACGCATGTACCATTAATCACGACTGAAGCGGACAGGGAGTCTTCTTATCTGTGCACAAAAAGTCTTACCTCACTTCTCGCATCACACATACAGTAAATCTTTAGAATCCATTTGAGTTGAAATGTATGCTTTCGTGGTTAATGACAGATGTAAATACCTCAAATAAAATGTGACTCTTCTTTGAAAATGTTGATTCAGAGGGGTGCCCCCATGTCAAATTAATTTCTTAACATGTGATGAATTAACAGAAATGTAGGGCAGTCAAGTTTTGCACCATTTAAAATGTAACTAAGAGGACGTCCTCCATTTACGCCATTTTGAGGTTCACGGACAGCACGCAACGGACTACTTTGCGCGGCAGCATAAGAATAAGTGGTCACGTGGCACAACAAGGCACACTCAGTTGCCGCCGTACTTACAAGTTTTTTCATACAAATATTTGCTGTAATTATGACTTTACTACAGCCTTATTGTAACATGGAAAACTGATGGGTGGCCCGCTCATAAATGTGCTATCGTATTTAAAGTATTGCCTCCAATATTTGTAGCCATTATTCATCATCACTTTTTGCATAATTATGCTTCCTCTACTAAGCTCCGATAGCCGAAGAATTCCCAAGAGACGACTTTTTTGACAAGGGAAAAGTTGTCGGGCTCACGGACTGCTCGCACCAACAACGGGAGTGGGAGGGGCACGTCAGTTTGCCTGCACTAACGACTTAAAACCACGGTATACTTGAAACCAGGAACCGCCCTATGACTTCTGCATCCAATTATTAATACCCAAATAAAACCTTACTATTCTTTGTATTTGGGTAAAAAAAAAAAAAAAGAAAAGAAAAAAGATCCAGAGTGCTGCCCTCAAATCAATTGCATTGCATTTTTGTCTAAAAACATGATTTGTATGTGGGTAAGATTTTGATACACAGAGATTGCTAATCTTTCAATCCTAAACAGGAATCGCACCGGAACCATTTTCAAATCCATTTTTGACAGAGCCTACAGTCTATTCAGTGCTGGGCTTTGGTTATGGGCTGGCAGTTTATGAGGTTCATGTATTGGCCTTTTGTTCAGTGACATTCCCAGTGACCCCCAGGTGACCCCGGGGGGTGGGCAGGGGACAAATGATGCACTTCCCCTTCAGCTGTGGCCAGCTGGCCTAACCTCATCTTGTCTGATGAGGCCACCTGTCCCAGACCTCTCACACAAATACACACGCACACACAGAGTAGGTCAACAGCGGTTTAAGAAAACACCGTGTAGTCTAGTCCACCTGACCAGTCAGCGACAAAGTGACCACGTCTTTTGGCTGGTTGACAAAAATAACTTCTCAGGATATTGCAGCTTCTCCCAAAAAATAATGAATGCATGTTTTTCATTAAGAAAAAAAGGCTGCTTTTCTCCTTGAAAAGAAAAATGACTTTTTTATGAAAATAAAACTGAAAAAAATATGACTGTCCTCATAAGATTACATCCATCCATTTTCTGAGCCGCTTCTCCCCACTAGGGTCGCGGGCGTGCTGCAGCCAATCCCAGCTATCATCGGGCAGGAGGCGGGGTACACCCTGAACTGGTTGCCAGCCAATCGCAGGGCACATAAAAACAAACAACCATTCGCACTCACATTCACACCTACGGGCAATTTAGAGTTGTCCATCAACCTACCATGCATGTTTTTGGGATGTGGGAGGAAACCCATCCATCCATCCATCCATCCATTTTCTGAGCCGCTTCTCCTCACTCGGGTCGCGGGCGTGCTGGAGCCTATCCCAGCTGTCATCGGGCAGGAGGCGGGGTACACCCTGAACTGGTTGCCAGCCAATCGCAGGGCACATAGAAACAAACAACCATTTGCACTCACAGTCACACCTACGGGCAATTTAGAGTCTCCAATTAATGCATGTTTTTGGGAAGTGGGAGGAAACCGGAGTGCCCGGAGAAAACCCACGCAGGCACGGGGAGAACATGCAAACTCCACACAGGCGGTGCCGGGGATTGAACCCGGGTCCTCAGAACTGTGAGGCTGACGCTCTAACCAGTCATCCACCGTGCCTGCCCGGAGAAAACCCACCCCAAAAAAAAAATGGTGACTTACGATATTTTTCTTGACATTTTTTTAAACTACTTAATCTGTAATAAAAAAGACGTCTTTTTCAGATTTTCATTGTTTGATAAAAATACAAAGTTAAATTACATTTTTCTTGGAAAAAAGAAGTGGGTTTTTTTTCTGAAAAAGAAAATGCTTTTCTTGAAATTATGAACAAATAAATAGTACTATCTGCTTGAGAATGGAACTTTTTCTCTCACAATATGACCTTTCCCCCAAATCTCCAGACTTTTTCCCCTTGTGTCTTCCAGGAAGTGTGATAAACTATGATTGCGTCCGGTTAAACACTAGTTTTACAGCTTCCTTCAGAGCGGGACGACGCTGAGTCACGCCGGACGGCACGTGAGCGGGGACTCACCTTGTCGAGCGTCTTCTTGAGCTGGTAGTGGAACTTGTCCTTGACCTCGTCCAGCAGCCGCTTGCACTTGGCCTCCTCGGGCGAGCCCTGGTACTTCCTGGCCAGCTGCAGGTAGCAAGGCCACTTGGCTGAGTCGAAGCCCCAGTGGCACGTCCTCTTGTCAGGCGACTTGTGCGAGTGCATGACGAACTTCTGCGGCGAGAAGAGCAGGTGGCACTCCACACACTGGACGCAGGGCGCCTCGGGCTGCGTGTAGAACTGCGGCAGGAAAAGGCCCTGGCACTTGCCCAGGCACTGGTGCTCCACCTGGAAGCTGGCCTCGCTCTCCTTTTGCGGACCCTGGCCCGACAGCTCGACGCCCAGCTCGGCGGGCGGCGCGGCACCGGGGCGCAGCAGCGCGTTGCACAGCCGCTGCGCGTCCGTCAGCGTGATGAGGCCGCAGGACGGCGCATTGAAGGGCAGGATGCCCAGCACCTTGAGGATGTGCAGCTGCTCGGCATCGCAGCGCGAGCAGTACACGTATAGCTCGTCGCACACCGTGTTGATCTGCTGCAGCGAGAAGTCGCGCAGCACCGAGTTGAGCACCTGGGGCAGGCACAGCCGCTTCTCGCCACCTACCACGAAACAGGAGATGGACTCGCCCTCCAGGAGCGAGTGGGTGAGCTCGGTGGAGCTGTCGCAGGGGACCAGCAAGGGGCCGCCTCCCAAGATGGGAGGGGAGGGCAGCGGAGGCATGCCGGCGTGGGAACGCTCGTGGCCGGTGCGCGCAGAGAAGGCGGCGGGGCCCCCCAGAGAGCTCTGGCTGCTCAGCGTGAACTGGGCCAGCGTGTGTTTGAGCCCCGGGCTCAGGTCCAGCGCTTTAGCCGAGGCGGCCGCGTGGAGCTCGGCGTCCATGTCGCGGTGGTGAAGCTCCTCCGCGTGCTCCCGCTTCACCTTGGCCGCCTTGTGGAAGGACTCCAAGCCGCTGCGCTTCAGGTTGATCTCGGCCATCACTCGCTTCTTGATGGGCGCGTCCTCTAGACGCTCACGGTACAGACGCTTCATGCTGCCCTTGAAGGAGCTCAGGCCTTTGAAGGGGCTCTTCAAACTGGTCTGGGTGCCTGCCATGTCTGTGGGCTCTGTTATTGTTCTTGTCTCTTTGCGTCAGGCTTTTTGTAACAGCTCCTTTTTTTTTTTTTTTTATTCCCCCCCTTTTTTTTTTTTTTTTTAAACAACGTTGATCCTCCGGTAGATGGACACACACATGATGGAGAATTTTCGATGTTCCGAAATGCTTCCTGGTGATTTGAAAAAAGTAAATAAAAGAAAGTCAACAGAGGAACACCAAAAAATATTGCAAAAGTAAAACAAGAAAATTTACACGAGAAAAAAACTTTGGAGGACCATTTTGAGTAAAAAGTACAATTTATTACTCTAAAAAAAAACATGACTTGATTCCAAAGAAAGATGTTTTTCTCCAAAAAAATGACTCTTCTCTCAAACGTAACTTTTTCTAAAAAAAAATTTTTTTTTCTCAAAAAATACAAATGTATTCTTGTAAAATTATAACTTTTGTCTCACTTTTTTTTTTTTTAAATAGAACTTTATTTGAACAAAAATACAACTTTTTATTTTTAAATACAATTTTATTTATAAAAAAATATATGTTCTTATAAAATACAAAACTACAACTTTTTCTACATTTTCTCTTGAAAAAGAACTTTCTTCAAAAAAAAAAATACAACTTCATTTTTAAAAATAAATGTATTTACTACAAAAATACATTTTTCTCAAAAATTTATAATTCTATCCTCATGAAATAATGTATTAAAAAAATCTCAAAAATACAACTTTCTTAAAACAAAAAATTTTCTTAAAAATTACAACTTGATTTTTTTAAAAGTACAACTTTATTTTGAAAAAAAAAATTCTTGAAAGATACAAATGTATTCTCATAAAATTACAACTTTTGGTCAAAAATAAATTTATCGAAAAATAGAACGTTTTGTTAAAAACAAATACAACTTCATTTTTAAAACTACAACACTATAGTTTCCAAAAGTGTGAGTTTTTTGCTCTTAAAAAATACAACTTATTTCTAAATTAAAATACACCTTAAGAAAATACAACAAAAGTTCTAAAAAAAATAGAACTTTATTTATTTTATTTTATTTTTTAAAGTCTATAAATAAGATCTTTTTTCTTTCAAGAAAATGCAATTTATTTCTAAAAATAATAATCTACTTTTCTTTAAAAAAATTAAAATAAAGCATTCTGTTACATGGCATTACTTCAGAATCCGAATCATCTTTATTCGCCAAGTATGTCCAAAAAACACAAGGAATTTGTCTCCGGTAGTTGGAGCCGCTCTAGTACGACAACAGACAGTCAATTGACAGAGAACACTTTTGAGACATAAAGACATTGACAAAAACAGTCACTGAGCAATAAAGGGTTGCTAGTTATCTGGTAATGCCGGTGCAAATTATTTTTTTATTTTTTTGACAATTGTGCAAAAAGATGCAGAGTCCTCTAGCACTTCCTATTTATATGGCTATATTTAAGGGAATCAACAAAACCTTTAAATGCTTTATGGCTGCTGTTGCATTAGGAGACACTGACGAGGTCAATGGGTGCTTGCATGCACCACTGAGCCAAATGGCCATTAACATAGTTAACACAAACACAAGGAAGCCTATTGCAGCACTTGTAATTGAACCCGTGTGGATGTGTGTGCGCATGTGTGTGTGTGGGTGTGTCGGGGGGGGGGGGGGGGGGGTTTGAAATTTGCATTGGATATTTCACTTTTTTTCCAGCAAGCGTGTGAGCAAACAAGTGAGAATCCCGACAAGCTAAACCAGTGAATCAGACATGACCGCCGCCGCTCCCATTACGTTAATCTCGGCCCGCCATCCACAATGCACCCAAAACATTTGCACTTTGCAAGTGAAAGTGCTCCTGCCCCAAAAAAAATAAATAAATAAATAAATAAATAACGCACTAAGCCTTTTTACCCCACACTGGCTCCTTCAAGCGCATGAAAAACACCCATGAAAGCCTTAACAGAAAACCCCCCACCCACCTCAATTAAACCCCCCTCCTCTCACAGCTTGACATACAACAGTGTGGATGTGTTTTAAAGCAGGATTTAGCATGTGGAACAAGCTAAACACGACTTACATTAGTGCATCATATTAGCTCTCACTACACAATATAGTACTAATAGGAATTTCACGTAGCACAGTGGTTCTTAGACTTTTTAGTTACGTTAAATAACATTTTTACCTAAACAGATGTTTAAAAACAAACCGTCCTTAAAGATTCAGTCTAAATAAACTGACTACAAAGTTAAATACAAATGAACTAACTGTATTTCAGATGCTCCTTGTACTGTGTCTGGTGTTAAACACACTTGCAAACTTGTTGAAAGTCTTAGATTAATTTTTGTCACCCTTTGTTTATCGCCCTCGGTTGATATTTTCATTCATTCTAATATGTTTTAAATGTATTTTATTTTATATTTAACTCAGTGATTATTTACCATACCACTAGAAGGAGCCTTAGTCGGTGATTCTAAAACTTTGAAACATCGGGACTGTTTAAGTTTGGGCAACCAAAGCATAAAGTTGTATTTTTGAGAGAATAAAGTTGTGTTTCCTGAGAGAAAAAGATAACATTTTTCAAGAGTAAACAGCCATACATGTTCAAGAAAAAGTTATACTTTTGAGAGAATAAAGTTGTATTTTCATAGCGAAAGAAAATATTTTCCAACAATTACAAAATGTATTTTGGAAGTAAAAAGTAATACTTCTTTAAGAAAATAATTTTTTTTCTAAAGAATAAAGTTGAATACTTTTGACAAAAACGTTATGGGTTTTTTTCATAACATCATACTTTGTGAGTAAAAAGTCATACATTTTCAAGAAAAAGTTGTTGTTTTTAGAAAAACATTATTTTTGGAGAGTAAATGGTTGGATTTCGGAGTCAAAGGTGACACTTTTTAGAGATTAAAGTTGCACTTTTTCATGAAAATAAATTAGCATTCTTTGAAGAAAAAAAAAAGCATATTTTTTGAAGGATGAAAGCTGTATTTCGGGTGTAAAAACCCATAGTTGCCCCACCAAAAAAAGTTGTATTTCCCAAGAGAATAAAGTTGTATTCTTTGGAGAAAAATGTGTAAAAATGCTAATTGCGGTCACATCCGCTTGTTAAAATTTATTCTCCGGGCAAACCATTTGTTTCAGCGCAAAAAAAAACACAGGCGAAGAGGTTCGGGTGATGGGGAGCGAAAGAAACACCGGCCATAGCAGAATAGACAAGCATCCGCGTTCAGTACCAAGACAAGGAAGCCGGATGCTAAATGCATCAAAAGTCAAAGTTTGGGACTTCAATCGTATTTGTACTTACCTACAAAGTCACTTAATATAATAATCAATATGTAATAATAAATACAGTATTTCCTCAAATAGACAAGTAAACGCCTTCCTCAAATAGACATCTCCATTTATCCCATCAAAACATAGGTAGGAAATAATTATCTCCGCTCACTGTATCCTCCACACAGACTTTAAAAACTTAACTGATGTGCTCGGCCGAACTTGGGTGCTAACCAAAACAATAGCACCTACCGAGGGTTAATCCATTTCCAAACGTGGAGTCTTACACCAAATCATAAATGGGTTTCCTGGGCAATTCAACATTGCTCTTGCGTTATGTGGAGACAGTGTCTTAAATGACAATTAACGTTCCGGTAGACTCTGACGTGTCCGCGCCACGTTGTGTCTGACTATATTTATGTTCTAGAGAGCTACGCCTCTTACAGTATGTTTCCCACCAGTGTACTTTGTAACGTGGCATTTTTTTTAAACCACATTTACCATTCACATGGGTGCACACAACACTGTGGCATGAACACGTTTATATTCCAGCATCTTATTAGCGCTCTTTACCGATGGTTAGCATTCCAGTAGACGCTGACACCTGGTCACTCCACAATGTAGTGTGTGCCCATGTCATTTCGCTGCATTTCTCCAAGATAGTCCTTTTTTCTTCCCTTACATGATACAAATTGCAATACAATGCTCACATTTTAAAATATAAGCGCAATTGAATGCTGAAAATCGATAACATTGCTCATTTTTTGGTTCGTTGTTGATACATTTAGTATGAAATTGAAAGGGGGGGAAAGGCTTTTTCTTCCCTGTACTGGCAGTTGATTGGATATGTGCATGCCTTTGCACATTTTTCACGGCGCTTTTTCCTCGACTGGCGCAATGCTTCTGCGAAAGAAAAAAAAGCCCGACCTTGATTCCGCAGCCTGGTTGATGTTTGCGGCCGTAGAAATGTCATAAAGCACCGAGAACACATGTCAACATGAGCTTTGCACAGGCGGGGTAACGAGTTTTGGCTCTAAGGCGGTAGGTGGGGAAGGGGTTGAGTACCCCGTATACAGTAGCGTTTGTGGATCATCCACTAGCGACCAATCCAAATCCGAGGAACCGCTTCGCTGCTGCAAGGACGCCGCATAGAAAAACTCCAAACCCCCCCCCCCCCCCCCACCCCACCCACCCACACGACTGCGCTGGTATGCAGACAGCGCCAATAATGACATTCACTGTCTGCACTCCCCAGTCTCGATCGGGGGGAGACACCGCCACTACTACAACTACTACTCCGACCACTGCCGCCACCGCGGTCCGGTCCGGGCGTCGCTCCGAGCGGGGTGCCCCCACCCTGTCACCGCGGTCTCCTTCGCAAGAGCTGACAAATTTAACATTAAAAAATAAATAAATAAAAAATGATTCCCCTCATTGAATTTTATATTAGGATTACTGTAAACACGCGAGATACGACTGATAAAAGTTATTTTAAAAAAAATTAAAAAAATAAAAGGTTAATTTATGCGGTGAAAATGCTAGTTAGCTTGGTTAGCTCGCCCCCCCTCCCACCTCCCCCCTCCCCCTCTACGATACTCGCCTCAGCCTTTAAAAAAAAAAAAAGCAGCAAAAGTGGGTGATAACAAGCCAGCTACGCGGTCGTTATGACGGCGGAGAGGAGGCGGAAGGTGGGGGACGCAAGAAGCCGAGCGCTGTCTCGCCAGTCCGGCCGACTACGACAATAATCAGCGTAGTGTGCTAGCCGGAGGTCGAGCGGAGAGCGACGGACTCACCTTCCCCCAGACGGAGAGCAACACGGCGGGCTAAGCCGAGCTAGCTTCTGCCCCCTACCTATTCCACCGACCGTCAAACAAATCACTGCGACACTCGCTCATACAAACGACAGTCTTTCATTTGACACACACAAAGTATATATATATTAAAAAATATATATATATATATATGTATATATACATATATATATATATATAAATATATAGATAGATATAGACACACAAATACATAGAGGCAAAAATGGTTGTAGCACTTGCCTCCGTCCGCTTGCTCCTCACCCGCCGGGGGTCTTCTCAGTACTGGAAAAGTCTAGCGGCGGCGGCGGAGCGTCAACAAGACGAGGCTCCACCACCACTACAGCCCTGTGACGTCACGCCGCATCGAGGATTTAGAGGCGGAGACGTCATCGCGGCTACAGGAAGCGGTGCGGGGGTGTCTCTGTCTCGGTCTCGGTCTCGGGCTCGGGCTGTCTCGCTGCCATTTCCTCTTGACTGCATTAGGAGACACATTTGACAGCGGCGGGACTATTTAAAGGGGCCATGTTGCTACGCTTGCGAGTCGGACTCCTCGGTTTGCGACGGCCCGTCATTGCACTACTTGCTGTATTTCCTGCTTGGATAGTTTTAGTGTTTCATATATTTACTGTAATTATAACTTTACTATTTTAATGGTAGACTGGGTTACGTCGTCGTGTTTGGAACGGAACTCCGTCGTAAAACGAGGACATCATTTGCAGTTAGTTTTTAGTTATCGAGCTTGTTTGATAGCCAAGCATCAATTACGCTAGAAAAGAAATTTTAATAATTTGAGTTTAGTTAGTTCTAACTAGTTAGCAAGAAGCTAGTTATTTAATCAGTAGTTCGCCAGTAGTGACATATGGTATTTTTTTTGTTTTTTTAAATAAAGCTAATGAGTTAGTTCGCGGCAGCACGGTGAACGACTGGTTAGCACATCTGCCTCACAGTTCTGAGGACCGGGGTTCAACCCTGGGTAGTTAGTTAGTTAACATGAACTAAAAGAGTAAATGCATAGATTTGTTTGTTAGCTAGTTAGTCAGATAGGTTGTTGTTGGCCAAGCATGAATTATGCTAAAAGAGCGATTATGTTTTGCTTAGCTGGGTAGTTAGCTTACTAGTTATGTATTTTTTTTACTTAGTTTGCTGGTTAGTTAGCTAGTGACTAACAGAAAGCAGGAATTACACAAAAAATGGGCTTAATTTAAGTAGGTAGTCCTCTGGTAGTTAACTAGTTAGTAATTAGCTGAGCATGAATTTAGCTAAAAGAGGAAAATATGTTTTGATTTAGCTAGTTGTGTGAATTACGCTGCAAGATAAATTATGATTTGATTTGTTGTTTAGTCACTGATGGTGTCGTGGTACATTTGTCTGACTTCAATGCAGGCGGCGTGGGTTGAGTTCCCACTCAGTGATGTTGTGAATGTGAGAGTGAATGGTTGTCTGTCTCGATATGTGTGCTGTGATAGACTGACTACCAATCGAGGGTGTAATCCGCCTTTTGGCCAAAGTCAACTAGGATAGGCTGAACAGGATATAGAAAAAGGATGGATAGATGGATGTTTTTTTTGTAGCTAGTTTTGTTAGTTAGCTATTTAGCTCACTAGGTACGATGACGACACGAAAAAACTACATTACACAGACTCTTCGGTGAGCAGTTAGCATTTTGGTTTAAAGCTGTCATTTTGGTTACAATTTGCAATCGGTAGCAGCTCTTGGAATATTTAGAAAATTCTGCCCCTGAAGCCTGTTTCACCAGGCAACATGGAATCTGGTCAGCATGTATATCACGAAAAAGTCTCAAGTACCAGTGCTTGAAAATGCACAGGAAGTCTGCCATTTTTGGTTTGAATCAGCCATTTTAGGGTAATTTTGGTGCAACTTTGTTTGGTAGGAGACGTACCAGAGTGGAAGTCAGGTTCACTGAGCAACATACCAATGCAAGCACTCACTGCCACTCGTCAGGGCTGCTCAGTATACAGTATGGCTCTTCAAAAAGGGAATTAGTATTACCTTATAGTACTTGTTTTTTTGTGTATAGCTCTCGTTCATTGTAAGCTAGCGAGGGAAAGCTATGCTCCGTGTGAACAGTCATTTTATGTGCATCGAGTACACTGTGACTGATGCAACACATGGAGAGTGAGCCCTCTCAAACAACACGGGGCTGTTTTGCAGCAGCTGCTGTGATGTGACAGCAAGGTCAGCAGTTGTATTATGACAGCAGATGTGAGTACCCGCCCCCGACAACAACAAGGGGTTTGAGTGTGGGGGGGGGGGGGGCATCAATTATGCTGTAATAACACAGCTACAAGTGCTGCAGGGGGACTCCATTCATCTGGTACGTGCGCTAATGTGACGGTTCATTAGAAAACAAAATGAGTGAAGGATGATCCAGGACACCGCCGCTCTGTCTCAACTGTTATTGGACCCGGGGCGCTAAGTGAACCCACGGGAGGTGGACATAACGGCGGCGTCTTTATATGTCGGAATCAATGCGGCATATTGAAATGTGTCAGGGCCCATTCGGGGCGTGTACGTGTAGTTCGCAGTAATGATGCTTGACGTCAATACACACGAGGGGTCACTCATCACGGAAGGCCCGAGAGTGGTACCAGTGATGGCTAAGAAGTTTGATGAGAACCATACAAGAGGTTATGGAACCAATGCTCAATACAATGCAATTAATTAAATTTACTAAGTAGATGCCAAGACAAATAGCATTTATCGTAAAGGCAAATGACTAGAATGGAAACAATAACAGTTCCGACATAATGGACCAAGGAATGAATTTTGTGAAAATGTATTCTCCTGAAGTCAGTTTCACTAAGCAACACGCAATTTTGTAAACATGTCTATCCTGCGTACACTCACAAAAAAGTCCAAACAACCCATCCCTAAACACATACGGCATGTCTGCCATTTTGGTTTGAAGTGGCCATTTTAGGGTCAATTAGTGAAAATTTCTGCTTGGAATCGCTAGCATTCCCAGAATGTTTTAAAATTTCAGCCACTGAAGCCAGTTTCACAAAACGAGATTAATAGCAAGGTCTATCATGAGTAGAACCACAAAAAAAAAGTCTCAAGAAGCGATGCCTGAAAAGTCACTGGAAGTCTGCGACTTTGGTTTGAAGTGGCCATTTTAGGGTCAATTGGTGAATAATTACTTTTGGGAGCATCCGCGGAATGTTAAGAAAATTCAACCCGCAAACTCAGTTTTACTTAGCAATATATTATTTGCTAGCCGCGGCAATCATGAGTAGACCACAGAAAAAGTCTCAAGATGTAATGCTCAAAAGACATTGGAAGTCTACCAGTTCAGGGACATTTCGATGAAAACTTACATTTGGGAGGATCTCGCAGAATCTTTCAAAAATCCAGCCCCTGAAGTCAGTTTCTATTCAACATGAGATTTAATACAAATATCCAGCATTGAGTATTACTGCAAAAAAGTCACAAGATCCCATTGCCCAAAAGACACAGGAAGACTGCCATTTTGGTTTCTGGCAGGGTAGTTTTGTTTAAAATTCACATTTAGCATCATGCCCTGGAATATTGACACTGGAGCCAGTGTCACTTACAACATAAAATTTAGTGTCTTATCACACGCACAACGCACAAAAGTCTAAGAACACATGCCCCAAAAGACACATAGTTTGATTAGTACCAAATTAGAACTACGTATTCTAGACAGATGGACGACACTAAATGGTGAGGCATTTTGAGTTTGTCATTTCGTGTGGGCTCAGTGTGGTGGTGAAGTTTGATGACTTGCCATAAAACACTAAACTCTCATAAGTCAGCTCCACAAGATCACAGTCAGCTCCTGCCAAGTAAAACACCAACTGTAGTCTGCATGTGTGCGTTTTATAAAAGGGACGGCGTTGAGCACCAGTCTTCCGCTGCTTAATTAGTCCCTTTGGGGTTGGGTTGAAGGGATAAAACATCCAACAAGATAAAAGTAATTAAAAGAGGATGTGTTTTTATCGGTCATTAATGAAGCAAGGTGAATGTATCAGCCGTGTGTCTTCCGAGGGGTGCCGTCCAGTCACATGACCTAGGAGGGTGGGATGCATCTCATGGAGGGGAGGGCACGGGAACAATGTCAAAGAAACCATTATGGGGATGAGCAATTATGCAAAGACATATGTACTGGATGTAGTCATTCACCCCCCGCCCCCAACAACAAATGTGATTCACCTGAGACCGTGTGTGAAAATAACCCCCCCCCCCCACCATTGCTCCGACTTATTGATGCACACAAATCAATCGGCTTCATTATTTGCGGCACATCATCATTTCAATGACCCTTATGGTTCCTGCGGGGCGTTAGGTCAGCGAAAGAAAGGGTTGCGGAGCGGGGTGGTGCTCTGGTGTCAATGACCCTCGAGGGAGGTCAAGGGGGAGCTTTAGAAGGGGGGGGGGGGGCTACAGACGTGATGAGTGAAGGGAAGAAAAACTCATGCTCAACAATTTTCAAGTCCCCTTAATTTGCTTTGAATGCAAGGCTACCACAACTAACTGGAACACATTTTCTCTGAGAGGAGACAAAGGGGTGAAAAAACGGGAGCGCTGGAGCAAAGTGGGGACTGTGGAGTATACCACTACACTCGTAAGCTAATGTTAGCAGTTGATCACAAGTACCACCACTTTTCCACTGAAGTGTACCAACTCCATTTGGGGTCGTCAGTTCCGCGGGAAACCACATTTTATTCAAGAGGAGACTGAGGGCGACGAGAACGGTCTTTTTGCGGCTGTGCATCGGTTTCCTTATATGAACTTTTCAACATGACGCTCTGGGCAAAGCGGAGTTTGTGGAATATACCATTGCACTAAAAGGGTTGACTAATGTTAGCATGTGAGCACAAGCTGCTTTTCCACTGCAAGGCACCAATTTGGTTTGGGGCAGTCAGTTCCCGCGGAAAACTTAATTTGAAAGGAGACTAAGGGCAGCAAGAAAACCGTAGTGCTGCATTAAAGCGGAAACTGTGGAGTTTGCGATTGCACTAAGAGGGTCAGCAAATGTTGGTGCCTGCATCGGTTATAACCAAACGACCAAAGTCTCCTGTTTATTTCTCAACGGGGGGTTAGGATGGCTATTCCGAACCCAGAAAATGTTTGCCCCTGAAACCAATTTCCCAACATAAGATTCGGTCGAAATGTCTATCATGACTAGAATAACAAAATGTACTCCAATGTTTCTTTGAGTACAATCAGACATGTTTATACAATTAATAATGGAAACATATATATATATATATTTTTTTTACCACAAGGAGAAAAAATGTTTTATTTGACTTTTTTTTTTTTTTTTTGCCCTTTTGCACGCTAATAATAAAATGTCAGCAGAGTCCTTTGGGTGGCTTCCAAAACATACCCAGTAACATTTCGTACTTGATCTGGTGATTACAAATAAAAAGTAATAACATGAATAAAATAAAGTAACAGACAATGTTTATCGGATGTTGGCGCTCCGTTGCTTAGTGTTTTAAGTTAGTGGAATCATTCAGAAAAATAATCTACAGATATATATTTTTTTTTTTAAGGAAAATATAACAGTTCTAAAGAAACAATCAAATGTACTTCAACCTGTTGATTTTTACATGGAATGGAGAAATAAGAGTACATAAAAGGCATAAACGGAGCAAACATGACAGGATACTTGCGCATTTCCACAAAAAGTGGCCTTACTCGACAGCCGATGATTGAGGCATCCATTAAGTACAAATTACATCAAGTCAAAGTGTAATTAAAAAGTAAAACCGAAGAGAATCCAGTTAACCGGGACAACAAACATTGATGCACACAAATTCATTCGCTTCCCCCCAGATCATCCTTAATACCGCAGAGGAAGCTAGTTTAAAACGTGCAGTAAGATTCTACACGACTCCTCGGTATGCGATGCTGCGTCCAGCAACAGAGTTCGCAAACCCGCCCAGCTGTTAACGCTTTAATATCTTTGAACAGAGATCAATACACTTATTACTCATTTGTCTTCCGGATCGGAAGAGTAAGGCCACTAGTTGAGGAAATACGCTTATTTCTAGATAGATGCGTACCAGCAACGTTTTTTTTTGGGGTCCTGCGTGAATGTTTAAGTCAGGCTAACACACGCTATGTTTGTTCACAGTATTTTAGCTGACTCAACTCCAGTTCTTATTCTCAGGCCACAAACGGACAACACACATAACAGCTGTAGTTAAATAAAAATATATAGTTTCATATTTAGTGTTTGGAGAAAGAGGAGGTGTGATTCCAATGACTGCGCTAAAAAAGAGGGCTAACATTGATCAACAGCAGTTTCGTATATACAAATAAAATGAGTCTGTGTACAGTAAATAACCTTGGAAGAACTTGGTAGAGGCCCCCGATGACAATATCAGTGCAGGTAATATTTATACATTTGTATATTTGTATAGAGAGGATATAAAAATAATTCATAGAGAGAAGACTTAAGGACGAGTGGTTATAACTGGCAGAGTGTGAAACTGCTTTTGGCAACAACGAAAACTATGACTGATGATGTCGCCGGGTTGCCTCGTAACCACACAGCGTGAAGACACTGAGATGGCACGTGTGTATGCAAGTGCGTGTTTGTGCGTATCTCCCTTCACACACACTCCTCGGCCGACATCAGCAGCGGGTTGATGTACTCGAAGCCCTCGAACTCAGACTGGTCGATCTTTTTCACCACGTCACTGCACACAACAAAAACAAAGAGGGCAACCCATGGATGAATTGAGAGTAGGGCTGCACGATTATGGCCAAAATAATCATTACGATTATTTTGATTAATACTGTAATTACTCATTATGTTAGGGTAAAACCTCTTTTTGCAGTACTTTTTCACAAACAATATGGAACAGTTTTTTTTAGTTCAAAATGAATTTTAAATAGGAATAAATGATAGCTAATAAAAAAATAAATGTACCCAAAAAAATTCTACTTTAGCAAGGGCTAACTAAGTAAATGTGCTATTACAAAGTGCAATCACGAATTGCAACTAAAGTCAAGGCAGCCGCTACAACGATTTTAATAGTGTCTTACCGTGACATGCTACGTGCTGCGAGGTCCAACTTCAAAATAAAAGCTTACTACATTTTAGGCAATCATTTTGAAGTTGGCACCAGAGAGCAGTGCTGGAGCTTAATGAAGCCTTAACCATAAGTTCGCCCCCTGGTGGCTGACTGACTAAGTTGCAGGCACTGCTGCAAATGAAGCACTTTTCATACGCAACAGTGCCCGCATTTTAAATGCAGGGTGGGAATCGCTGACGGTGAAGCTCATTTAATCGTGGCAGCTAAAACCTCGATCGCGACTAAAATTCGATTAATTGTGCAGCGCGAATTGAGAGTGGCGTTTAATTCTACTGATCAACAAATCGTACTCGTCGTCGGGCGTCAGCTGGATGGGCTCGTTGGTGAACTGGGCGTCGAAGTTGTCCAGGCCGAATTCGCCCGAGATGTTGGGCTTGAAGGGGGGAACCACCTGCTTTTGCTCCAGCTGTAATCACAATCACATATACACGCTTATCAACAAAATGATGTTTTTTTTTTTTTAATAAAAAAAAAATACCTGCGATCTTTGCTTATGTGACCATTATTTGTCATTTAAAATATTTTAAACATTCCTAACATAATTCATATCACACAAACACACACACACCACTTTAAGGACCATAAATACTAAGGATGGACATTTTGTGGACTATACAACTACTACAGCTACTACCACGCAACTACTGTTATTTTTATGTTTGATTTAGATGCCACAAAATCTCTGTTATCTGGTTGACATCCAAGTTGTTGTAGTTTCCAAACAGTTTTTCCCATAGGAAACAATGTAAATGTATTTATCAACGGAAGACCCAAAAGTGGTCCCCCCTACAGGCCATGCATTCAAATTAGTTTGTCTTGAAGAGGTGAAGCGTTTCTTTGGGGGGTTGGGCGCAGTAAACTGATCCCTGCAGACACACCGTTCGACCAGCTGGTTAGCCCTATGTATCTCAGACCAAACAGGGCTGGTTGATGGAGAGGTCATATGATTGGTCGCCAGCTCGCGCGTCACGTCCGTCTGCAAGCTGACGTCAAACGCACCCCCAATTCCTCACGAGGGTTGTTACACTTAGTTCATAAACAAAAACACTGCTTTGTTTGTTGATAGGGTTACTATGTGATACAATATGCTATAATTAAGTATTTATGAAGCTGTTCAAGCTCTACTTAATGTTATCGTTCTTACCTAAATTTTAATGTGGAAAAAGTAACTATTCTAAATCAAATTAGGAATAAATTTAAAAAAATGATTGTGTTGGCAAAAACATGACTTGTCCGTGCAGATGTCAGATAGTTCCTCCCAAATATATTTTGTTTGTTGTAGTAACAATATTATGCTAATTTAACTTTCTTTGATGTTATTTTTAAATGACTATAATAATTTTAATAAAAATAAAAATTTGAAAGAGAACATTGACAAAATAAAATAGTCACTGCTTTTGTCAGATGGTTCCTCAAAATTCTAATTAAAAATTATGACTAAGATATCGGTCTTTACAAATTAAAAAAAGTTGTAATTATTACACATTACACATAATTATCGATACACTTTAATAAAAATATGAATGTTGACAAAATGTTAATATTTTGTCAAAATAAAAAATGTGAAGGTGGTGCATCATTGCATTTATTTTATTTTTACAATTTTTTATACATTAAATTATGAATAAATTGTAATAAACTGAATGTTGACAAAATATAAAAATGTAATTTATTAAAATGAGTTAAAATTGATGTTAATGTTCTTAAAATAAAAATGCGGGAAAAATTACTTTTTCTAATGTGAAATTTTTTTGTTAGCATTTTTAAAACATGAATTTTTTCAATGAAAAATAAATTAAAATAAATAAAATGTAAAAGAAATTACAAAATTATATAGAATAGATCCAAATCCATAATTCTTTGTCATTGGGAATGTAGCCTTCCTTGTTTGCTGTGGAATTATTTTCTGCTCACACATGTTATGAATGACTTGAAAGAACACGGGGCCATAGTTTCATTTCACCGCTGTGCTGTCACAACACACGTCAGTCCGTAAGAAATATGAAACTTTTAGTCATCATTATGACTTGGGAACAGGAAGCTTGGTAAAACAACACTCAGGACTATTTTTAGTCTGCATTGGAGTCTCACTGAGAATCCTATCAGTCTTTTCGGAGAACCGAAAAAGGTCCATTTGACTTTTAAAAACACAAACAACAAAGAGGGGTTGGCGCTGATTAGCGCAGCAAGTGCCGTAAAAGCACGAGTTAGGTGTGCACTCCAGACTTTGTGGCCTAGACAGTCTCCCCTCACTTTCTTTCCGTCTCTGCTTTCCCAACTTGTGACAGCCGCTCTTCTCTTGTCACACTGCTGCTGACTCCTTGTCTTAATTAAAAAAAAAAAAACACATTTTGCTTCTACCCTGTTTGGTCCAAGTCTCCACTTTTTTCTATCCTCACCACGAGCAATACATGGATTGCTTAGGAACCATTTGCAAGCTTTGCTTTCTTTTGATGATCGTCAAGGTGATGAATGGCATCATTGTCAGTGATACATGAAGATGATGTATTTTTTTAATGGTGGACTCAGCGTATGTTGCCGTTCTGGGAGTGACTCATTTTAAGTGGTAACAGTAAAATGCACACTTCTACAGAACAGAGCATTAGCAAGCTCATTATCCTGACACCAAGTCGTTCCGATGTTGATATTATAAATGCGACAGCCTCCATTTTCTAAAAATTTGCATTTGAAAAAGTGTTTACTTGGAAAAGAAACCTCCATTTTGACATCCATTTTTAAAAGTGTGTTTTTATTCTCCGAAAGGGCTATTGTAGTAGAAAGGAGCAGTCAAAATGAGTTTTTCTACATTTCTAGGTGATGCTCACACAATAATGGCCTCATATCAATGGTCAAATGCAAAACTGGATGTGAAAATGAGGTAATATTCCAGGAGTGGGCAACAGCATGTGGAACTACTGCTTGTTATTTTAATCACATGGGGGAAAATCCCATGTTGTGACTCGTTATTTAAAAGTTTGCATTCCCTGTCTTCAAAATGTCGTCACTTTAAAAATATCTGGGCAAAGATATTTTTTTGCACTTTTTAGTAAAACAAACAAACAAACATGTAATACACATGCCAGGCCAGTCGTTGGCGATGAAATTGGAAACAACTGCTTGTTCTACTGATAAAATGGGAAAAGCCTCCATTCCGAGACCCCTTCTCAGACGTTGTGCCAACAAGTGGCCAAAATGAGGTTTTCGATCCATTTTGGTTCCTTGTTCTGTTTTGAAAAAATTCCACATCGAGACCAGTTCTCAACTTGGTGTTTTTTGTCTCTAATACACTACTTGTATTAAGTAAAATGTCAGTTATTACCACTTTTCAGTATCCTCAATCAATCAAGGAAATGTAGTCAAATGGCCATCCCGCAATGTGACAACTTTGGCCCTGTTGTCTGACATTACTGTTTCGACAAGCACTGACTTAACGCACTTTCACTACCATTCAAGTGTTTGGACGGTAAACGGTAACGCTATCACTTTGGAAAAATGTCCACTTTCAGGTTTAACAAAATGCTGAGGCCATGTGAACGTAACATAACGTGTACAATATTCTTGTTCAAAAGGCCCCTAACTAAAGTGAAAAAGACTCACAAGGTCCCAGTCGACGTTTCTGAAGAAGGGATGGCCCATGATGTCGGCGAAGCCCGTCTGAGGGTGACACCCCAGACGCTCCTTGGAATCCTGCGATAGACGTGAGTGGGAAGGTGGGAGATGGTAAGAGTGTGAGTCAGAGCGATAACAAAATGGCGACAAGGCAAAGGTGCGAAGCTGCAATGTATGCGTCAAAGAGAAAACATATATTTATAACTGGGTGAGAGACGACAAAGGAAGTGAGGGGTGACGAAAGCAGTGTAATGTGAAACAAAGGTCATAAGATCCTTCAGTGTTCATCCAAGCGAGCTCTGCCTACCTTGTTGAGGAATCCCTTGAGGACGCTGGCGGCTTTGACAGACAACGAGCGGGGAATTCGGATCTGTTTTTCCAATATGACTGCCACAGACAAAGACAGGAATGAGGTAAGCCGGACGCCAAGGGAGCATGTCCACAACAGATGCCCCCCCCCACATACCTTCATCAAAATACAAAATAAGGATCAAGAATTACAGTACACTTTTCAGCCTCTTATCTGACCCTCAATGAAATTAACTTGTTTTGAATGGGCAGTCTTGCCTCACCCGAATGAGCCACTCCTCACTCCGCCCGCTTCCACTGTGCAGCCAATGCTAATGTTGTTGTTACCATGACGACTACAGCTTTTGTTGCCATAGCAACTAGGGGCCGAGCAACCTTCTCCTCTCGCTTGAAAGTGGCTCTGTATCTTTACTCAGCCTAGCTTCCAAGTCATGGGCAGAGAAATTTGGTATGGGGCGCTATTATGTAAATTACAGAAGTGTGACATCCCACAGGAGTGGACTGATATTTCTCCACCCAGCCATCCATTTTCTATAGCACTTATCACAGGGAGATGGCGCCTATTCCAGCTGACTTCAGGCAAGAGGCAAACTACACCCTGGATTGGGCGTCGGTCAATCGCAGAGACAGAGAAGCATTCACACTCATATTCATACTGTCGCTGAGCGGGAACCGAACCCACGTTGCCTGCACTAAGTAAGACGAATGCACTTCATCGGCGATGAAGCAATTTACCTTCTGAAATGAAATAAAGGACGAAAGCGTGCATACATTCCCAGGTTTCCTGATAGCAGATGGCGGACACGAAGGTGTCAACGCGCTTTTCCGTTACCTTGGAAGAGGTAGTCTTCTGTGTTCTGGTCGGGATTGTCAGAGCTTCCCACGATGTCGAAGGGTGACCGGCCCGCCATCATCTCGAACATTAGCACGCCCAGCGCCCACCAGTCCACACTGAAGGCTACACACACACACACACACACACACACACATATGCACAAATTAGAAGAACTGCTTTAGATCAGACTTCCGACACTCCAGTTTACTTGTAATCCTTCCAATACTTGATCTCACTGTTACTATGGCAACCCATCCTGCGAAGAAAAGATCATGCTGTAAATGTGTGCTCACTGACTAAACCTACAAGTATTCATGCATTAAAATGTCTTACTTAAATTTTGTGGAAAGCTTGGATTAGAGTAGGGATTCCCAAACTGTGATGCGCACACCCCGGGGAGAACGTGAGTGCCCATCAAGGCTACAATTTTTATTTTTATTTTTATTTTTTTAACTCCAATTGATCACGTTTTGCATGAGACAGAAACGCGCACACCTACACACGAACACAAACCTGAACAAACGCACACAAACACACGAATGGACGCGGACACACCGGAGACACAGACCCCCACCACACGTGCAACACACACAAACACATGAATGTACACACACACACAGGCTGAAATGCATGGACAGACTCACTCACACACACGGAAACCCAGACACACAGTCAAACAAGGGCATGAAGTTACACACACACCAGTATAGACATGGACACACAGACACATACACAAACAGACACACGCACGGGACACTCGAACACACACGGCAGAAAGAGACAGGCACACGGACACACACATGGAAACACCGACACACACTCAAACACACACAAGACACAAACATGGGGACAAACGTATTTGGTGTGCAAATTTGTTTCTTGCTAAATCATGGGTGGGGGGATCAAACTAGTTATTTTCTGCATTAAAATTGATTGGCCCAATGGGAATATCGGCAAAATGATGCAGGAACTACAGATACTATACTGACGGTCACGCTTGACTTCCCCACCTCTACACTGTGTTTTTGACCTGGAGTGACGCAACAAACAGAAAAGTGTATGCGTGTTAGGGCGGAATCAAATTACTCGTTCCAATTGTAAAAGAATCACCTTAATATTTGTACATTTAAAAAAAAAAGATACAAAAAATGCCCATTAATAGATGCCTCCGACCAGCTGCAGTTGATTAATTAAACCCCCGACATTCATTTGTAGAAATATGGTATTCAAAACATGTGCGCACCACGAAGTTTTGCGCGGCGGACTACACTTGAATGCATGCTTAGCTTTACGTACTGAATTTTGAAAAGTGACTTTTAAAAGTCCCTCAAAGCAAATTATCTAACAGGAATGACATTTTTTTAAATCAGCACAAAAACGTTTGTAGACCAAATGAAGGCACTCATGCAACATCTTGTTGCTATGATACCAATCTATTTGTACTGTAGTCACAAGGTAGTGATGCAGAAACTGATATTTTTACTGTCTTCAATTTACTTTGAAAATGTTTTCATTGGAATATTGTGACGATTCCTCATTCCTGCCCACAGCACAATCAGATGACTTGTTGTTGTTGGTTTGTTTGTTTTTAAACAAGGTTTTCTACTTTGACAAGAGACTGTCAAAGCATAGGGCAAAAAAATAAAGCGGGAAACTGAAAGTTTGTTTGTGGCAATATGTTGTTCTCACCGTAATCTTCTCCTCTGAGTATTTCGGGAGCAATGTAGTTGGGGGTGCCGCAGAAAGTGCTCGTCGTATCACCGGGTCTCAAGCCCTCCTGAAGAAAAAGAAAAAAACAAATACAGTATGACAACAGCTCACTCTGCTTTTGAACGCTAACATGTACACGCACACATACTAACAAACACACACTTCGGACATGCTAATGCAGACGCACTTGCGCTCATACCTTGCACATGCCATAGTCTGTGAGTTTGATGTGTCCCTCAGAGTCAAGCAGCACATTGTCCAACTTGAGATCTCTGTAGATGATGCCGCGCTCGTGGAGGTAGTTTAGCGCCAGACTGATCTCTGCGGAATAGAACCTGAGGGGAAAAAAACATTCAACTGTTAAAACCCACAAAATGGAGGAAGGACACCAAACGTCATCGAGCGAGCCTACCTGGCGTGCTCTTCCGGAAGCTTCCGTTGTCTCTGCATGTGGAACATGAGGTCGCCGCCGTTCACATATTCAATAACAAAGAAGAGTCTGGGGAGGGAATATTCACAGATGTTCATTCTTTTGTTCAATGAGAACATATCAAACCCATCTCCAAATATGACATTAATACTATGCCCCCAAGTGGTGTAAGTGGTGACCAAAAAATAAATAAATATTAATCCATCCATTTTCCTCATTTGGGTCACATGGGATCTGGAGCCAATCCAACATGACTCTGGGGTAGGGTACTTTATTAAGTTATTGAATTAAAGTAGTAGTAAAATGAGTAGCATCAATGAAAATGGTTGGTCTTTTGTCTTTTAGGAATGATGGCTAGTCCAATCCAAACAAGAACATTCCTTGTTGTCACCTTTACAAAGTGCCTCATACCTGCTTTCTGTCTGGAAGCAGGAGTGCAGGCCCACCAGGAAGGGATGATTGGACGCTTGCTCAAAAACATGTTTTTCTGTCTGGACCCAGTCGATGTCCTGGAAGATTAAGTGGTGGGGGTGGGGACAGATGCACCAACATGTCAATGAGAGGTCATTGTGACATTGTGTTGAAGTGCCGAAGAGCTGAATAGGCAGCACGCTCCATCGACTCGCGTGGGCGACAGCGGGTGGAAAGGGCTGAGCCAGGAGATACCATCATACGTCTGGACACACTACTGACGTGTCCCGGTGACAATCGAACACACGGCCATCGACCGGCCGCCATGTGTCAATTTGTCAATTGCGCTAAGTGCGTTGAATCGAGGCAAACTACTCAACTCTCGTACATTGTACGCCGGCGATCGATTCCCGAAGACACCGTGGTTAATCTACATCTTCTCGGCGGCACTGATGAGGTCAATGCGCTTGACGAGATAGCAGAGATGGATGTTCACGCACACCCGTCTGTTGTGCTATAAATAACAACGCCCACTGGTTGTGGTAATTGTATTCATTACACAAACACACCAAGAAGAATACTGCACTGTTGACTTGGCTTCAGATCTAATTAGATGAAGGCTTTGTCTTAGTACCTCACTGCACACACACACACACACACACACACACTGAACAAGGCTGGATTTACACTAAAGCGCCATGTGTCCAATTCCCATTTAATGCCAATATCTGATTTATTTTCTGCCATGTACATTTCAACTGACACATATCCAACATGACTGTTTACACTGAGGGCACACATGAAACAACCCGTATGGGCACATGCTCAAATGGCATATACAGTAATTACCTCCACAGGCTTCAACACCGGGCAGCGACAACATGGAATTAAATCATATAATGAATAAACATGACAAATATTAAACATTACATAGTGTTTAGTTGGCCTGCGCTGACTACCCCCCATTGATTTAAATGAGGGAAAAAAAAACATCTTGACTGGCCGCCGATGGCAGATATTTAGCTTATTTAATGACGGACACGCCTCTAATGTAGCATATTTAGCCCATGTTTAATACTCTACGCTTATGCTGTATCATCTTTATTGTCATGAACATGCATGCAGACGAACATTTGTTCTCTGCATTTTACCCATCACAGTGAACACACACACTTGTTAGTGGAGCACACTGGAGGAGGGGCCAGCTTAGGGGGCCGGGAGCAGTTTGGGGTATCTGTGTCTTGCTTTCCTTTCAGGATAAGGATTGCCCACACCTGAGATTTCCTCTGCATTTTAGGGCCATTCCCAGTAGCCATTTTTACTTTCCTTTCCGGAACAAAAAACAAAGCAACAACAATGGCAACCGTACTGCAAAATCGATCAAGGCGGCGGCGGCGTAGGCGGAATATGGAACCAAGAAAAAAGATGAGTGCGTCATCACAGCATGTGACTAAAACAGACCAATCACGAGAGATGATCTCTGCGGCCAATTTGCGCCATGTGCGCGTCAAGTGCCGCATTGGGGCCGCGCGGCCCTACGCGTCGGTCACGTGATGCAACGCGAGCGCAGGAGTATAAAGAGGCCTTTAAACTTTACTCTGGTCGCAGTTTCCCCTCACACTAAAGTAGTGTTCGGCCTCTGAAGTCAGCAAATTCATAGGCCGACTTCAACTCCCCATTCTTTTTTCAATACCACAGCGAGCCAGGAAAAAGCAGTGAAAAAGACGGCTCAGACGGCCAGCGTGAAAGGAACTTCAAAATGCAGTCTGCGGCTCACCTCGTCGTCGTTGACCAACTCCTTCTTGACCACCTTCATGGCGTAGATGCGCTCTGTCTTCTTCAGCTGCACAAGCAGCACTTTGGCGTAGCTGCCGCGGCCGATCACCCGCAGCAGGTCGAAGTCGGCCAGGCCGAGGCTGGAGGGCGACTTCCCCGTGTCTCGGCTGTTCCGCGCCTGATCGGGAGGGAGAGGCGCCGAGGTACTTAATCAAAGTGACAACTTGACCTTACGACATTGATGTATATTGAACTTTCCCAAAGACATTTCAACTAAGGACGTGAAGTGGACTTACCATTCACGACTACAGCCACAAAGAAACAAACAGTCAAACCGTCTTAAGATCATTGTGGTCTAGAGTGGTTGAGTAGTTTATTTCAGCAATTAAATTGTTTGACAGTAATAATATATAACTTAAAAGATATGCCGATTTTGACACAGTACTGTGTGTAACAGTATGTTCTCTTTTCAGCCCGAATCATTCAGTAAGGTACAAAGAGCAGCCACTATTAGGTAAGCAAGAGGAGGAGCATCTGCCTCGCACTCTGTGCAAACAGCTATTCTCCGTAAACAAACACTGTGCAGCTTAACCTCTGACTAGCGGATGTCATGGCTAGTAATAACTATTGTCATTGGTGCTTTTATAGCATAAGTCGCAATTTTTACACGGTTACTATGTTAATTTCCTAAATAGGAGACAAAATACTGATGTTACACTTTCCTCAAAAGACACAATTTAAGCTTACATGGTATTTAACGGTATACATTTTAATTTGAGAATGTTTCAATTCTTCGAGAATTTACTTCCAGCAGTGTGCAGATTTTGTCGTTTCATTTTAAATGGCATAAAAACATTTTTGTGTAGCATTTTGTTCCCTTACTGTATCGAATGTGAACCAAAGGGTGACCAAGGTTCTTTCATTTCCAGCAATACCGTTGCACGCCGACAGAGTAGTAAAACATGGCATACGCTGGGGATGCGAGCAGTTATACGGTTCACACAGACATGTAATTGCTCTGTCGGAAGCCAGCGTGGTTGTAAATGGATGAATCGCCATAATGGCGGTCGATCTACAGACCACACTATATTACATTCCTCTGGAATCTTCCACCCTCTATCCTTTTCTGCACTAATCTGGAGTCGTAGCGAGCCGTTCCAGCTGGCGATCCATCTACCCGTGCTTAGACAAGCCCATCCATCCCCGAGTGCAGATAAGATCGTTGGGCTGGCCCTCTATTATCTCGGCCCATCTGTGCGTATCTGACTCCCTGTCCCTCCGCGGCTGTGTCAAACTGCCCCAAACTACATGCTTCGCCATCAATCAGCCGGCGATGTTAAGAGCTGTGATAAAAAGCTATTTTATTCGCCCCACTATGGGAAATCAATACGTGTGGCAATGCAACGCTGAACGCTCTTAAATGTTTTTATGCACGTCTTTCCACTTACCAACAGCTTCTGAAACATGTTGAGTCATTGAGATACTTGACCAGTCGAACTTGAATGAATAAGTTTAAGTTGGTATGCATTCTTCTGCTGCGCTGCGCTTGTGTTTGAATCCAGCCTTTCAAGCACAGTCTGACTGTACCGTCATCAGTCGGCTTTTCAGACGTCGTTTTTACGTAATTATTGGACTGCCGCACGTGTCAATCATTACAGCAGCACTGGGAATTGCAACTCTACCCTATCAACAGTGTCACCGTTTTAAAGAGCTGGTTATTTCTTGAGCATTTGTAATTTTGGGAAAAATGTGATTTTAAAATTTTGAAACAGTTCCCAGTGGTCTGGGAATTTTTAAACTGAAATTTTCACCAAAATAACCTAACATGGCCACGTCAAACCAAAATGTCAGCCTTCCTTGTCTTTTAGGGTGTGCTTTCTTCAGACCTTTTATAGGCCTACTCATGATAGACACGCCTATCACAATTTAAGTTGCTATGGGAAACTGACTTTGGGGGCTAGATTTTTAAGATACTCCAGGCCATCCTACCAAATGGAAATTGTCACCAAAATGACCCTAATATGGCCACTTCAAACCAAAATTCCAGACTTCCTGTGTCTTTTCAGGCATGATAGACATCCCTTTCACAATTCACGTTGCCAAGGAAATCGGGATTTGGCGTTTCAAATTTTTAAAGTATTACAGGGGATGCTACCAAATGAAAAAAAAAAAATCACCAGAATGACCTTGAAATGGCCGCTTCGAACCAAAATGGTAGAATGTATATTTTCAGGCACGGCTTCTAGGGACTTCTGTGTGGGTCGACTCATGACGGAGATGCCTACTAAGATTCACATTGCGAAGGGAAACTAGTTTTGGAGGGTTGAATGTTTAAACAATTCCAGTGGGCGCTTCTAAATCACAGGTGGCATCCACACTTTATGCTCGGGCTCTAAAAATATACATAGTTTAAATTCATTATCTTTATTCATTATCTTTATTAAAGGTATTATTATTTTTTTTTGCTATATCCCCTTTATTGGTGAATGTGTAGGTGTACTTGATGACTGAAATTTATACATCTCCATCTGAGACAAGTCCTGTTGAAAGAGTGTGAGTCACACATGAATGGCTTATGAGGGGAAAAAAATAAAAATAAAAATAAATGAAAAAAAATCACCTCTTTCTCCTCTCCATCGTAAGTCAAGCTTTCTCTGGAGTCTTTATTCTGAGGGCCTGAGTGAGAGAGCGAGAGAGAGTGCGGGTGTCAGACATACAGCAGGAGGAGAGGGGGAGGCAAGAAAATAGGAAAGAGAGAAAGTAGGAGAGAGAGAGTCTTTCTTTGTCGCTTTGTTCACAGCCCTGCTGGGACTGAATCGTTTCTTCTTCCACTCGGGCAGGGAAGAAAAAAAAAAGCCTCAATTTTCCAATCTCTGTTGGGAATACAACACAGTAAACTCCCACCCCACCGAATAGATGGCACCCACCCCAACTGTAGCTGAGGAAATGGCACAAACTCATGGCGATGCATATGATTTTTTCTTTTTTTTTTTTTTGACGACAGATGTCATCGTCCAAGTAATGCCAGAAACAAGAAGTGGCACCTGGTTAAGTGTGTCATTGTTTTTTTCCAATTTTAAAATAATATAAATGCTTGTTGAAAAAGGAAAAAAAAAAAAAAAAGAAAAACGTAATAAAATGTGAAATCAAAACTGAAAATGATTCAATTAGCTAATAAAACATTTCAATTCAAATTTTAATTATTTTAAGTATTAAAGAAAATAAATAAAATACTTTTCCTTTAGAAAATCAAGTTAAAATAAAAACAAATTCAAAATAAATCAAAATCAAGTGTTAAATTATCAAAATAGATAAATAAAAATCATTTTGAACTAGAATTTAAACAAAGCACTTGTCAAAATACAGTACTGAATGCACCACTGAACTGAAACAATTTATTTTTAGGTCATAATTTATAGTTCTAAAATGTTTATAAATGCCAAGATGTAAATAAATGTTGAAATCACAATTTAAAGAATATAAAAAGATATTGGAAATGATCAAAATAAGGCAAAAATTCTTGTATGATTTAATCTGAATAAAATTAAAACAATGTACATGATCACATTTTATTTGAACATTAAAAAATTAAGTTACAATAAAAATATTGAAATCAAAATAAGAAATTGTGAAAAACCATGAATCTGCATAGACACATAATACACACACATACATACACATAAAGTATATCAAAATAAAGAATTAAATCATAAATCTACAGTTAAATATATAATTGGTGGAAATATGGTACTGACTATGCCACTGAACCCAAACATTGATATGCGAATTTAGGCCCATAATTTATCGCAACAAATATTTTCATTCATGCTAGAATGTTGGTAGTGTTTGTGTGTGTGCGCATCATTACCTGGCTGTTCCGTTGGGTCTAACTGACTGGGAGGTTGACCAGGCATAATTGGCTCCTAAACAAACAAGTCAAAGCAATAAGTGGGAGTGCGTCATGGATGCCAACGCCAAAAAACTAAACAAAATTGAAAAAAAGGGAGTCATCACCTGGATCATGGGCCGGCCACACTCCACGGTGACCAGCTTGTGGCACTTCTTGTGCACCAGCAGTTTGCAGTTGATGCACTTGTAGCCCTGTCGGCCGAGACCCCAGATGCGGTCCGTGCAGATGGCACAATGTGCTCTCTGTTCACATCGGTGAGAGGAGCAAATAGACGTGACATTCTAAAATAGACATGAGGTACATCCTGCACTTGGGTTTTAAAAATGCAATTCTAGGACAATTTTAGAGTTGATTGTGAATGTGGAAGGTGCTGACGCTTTAAGAAAAACCTCAAGCTTTTTTTTTTTTTTTGTTGTTGTTGTTGTTTAGCCATCACCAGTAACAAGGAAGCAGGAGACAGGTATAATGTTTCCGTTTTATCCTGTGTGCAGCGCGTTTGTTTATTTACTCAAGTGAAGATGAGGGGAGGACTTTATTTGTAGATTTGAACTTATATTTACGTCAAGTTAAAGAGGAATTTAAAACAAAAGACAAAGGACTATTACAGAGAAATACAGCAAGAAACGAGGCAAACAAATGAGTCACACACCTCCCTGGCACATCAAATTGGACACACAACATTGTGAAAACTAATGTTTTGTCGCGATGTTTAGCATTAAAGTTCTTGTGGCTGGGGGCTCATGAGCCATCTTCAAATATAGACTCAGCGGATTATGACTATTCTGGACTGCCTATCCACTTTACTGTTGCCCTTATCATTTGCCATCAGCATTAATATGGGTAGGAGACATATCTGCAACAATGTTAAAACAATTGTACCAGTGTATTACAATTTATGACGAGTGAAACTGGAGTTTCAAACAAAACAAAAAAAGGTCTATTATAAAGAAATGCATAGAAAGGGCAAGAGCGGACAGAACATTGTGGTAAAAAAGAATCCTAATTGTATTTAAAAACACTGTGGACGCCCTGAACAGCGAGCCTGTATTCCCGTTTGATGCTGTACATACAGTATATTGTACTTTACCACATTTTGTAAACCATAAAAAGATAGATTCATAGTTAAGGAAGAAGCAGGTTGCTAAAGAGAGTAGATGTGGGCAAGAATAAAAGTTAGGGTGGTGATATTTTAAGAGGCTGGCTGGCTCCCATTCTCTTCAATGTACCCAGTATGGTACGTAGCGTAAAAAATTCACTCTTTCATCCACAGGCAGATTATAAATTATAAATATAGTGAACTATTGTTGTAAATCAATATTTGACACTTTATAAACTGTATTTATATGGCTTGGAGGCGGAGCCGTGGCTATTCTGTCTCTCGCTTTCTGAAAACCCAGAAATGTATATTTAGGGTGAGTGAAAGCACATGTGCATTTTGATTGGCTGTAATGTGCAACGGCGTGCACGGGCGATTCAAAATTTGAAATCGCGACAAAACCAGTGGCCGACTGATCGGCCACTCGTGAAAACGGTTGCCAAACCCTGGACAGTGTGCGACACTTGAGTCAGGTTCAGCCGGGTCGCTCAGTGTGCGGCAGCTCCAACACTGCACCCTTTAATTAATCTTAGAGATGAGGGTGAGTCCTGCTGTTTATTCAGTGTCGTAACGCACCCTGTTAAAGCGTTTGGCCTGAAAGGCGTGGCCACTGGCAAAGTAGAGCTTCCTCCAGCGCCGCGCTCCTCGCCGATATATGGACTCTGTGAAGCGGGGGGAGAGAGAGAGAGAGAGAGAGAGGCCATTTTAAGTTGATTGGCTTCCAACTTGTTCTAATGTTACAACAATTGCCCTAAATTG
The DNA here is from genome assembly GCF_024500385.1 of Phyllopteryx taeniolatus. NCBI lineage: Eukaryota > Metazoa > Chordata > Actinopteri > Syngnathiformes > Syngnathidae > Phyllopteryx > Phyllopteryx taeniolatus. The sequence continues at coordinate 13,295,554 of NC_084515.1, read as the reverse complement.
CAAGTAACCTAAAGTGAATTTATTTGTTACAGGGTCAGACTATAAACTGAACAGGTCATGTTTTTAAGTAACATTTTAACATCCCTAACTGCAATAAAGGTGCAAAGAGAAGCAAACTATTGTATATTAAAGTATGTAGTATAAAGTATATATCATGCTAAGCAAAAAAAAATTATAAAAAAGGTTTGAACTTACTGTCTTCCCCAGGACAGGGCATGCCAGGTTTCTCTGGTATACATGGAAACACTAGAGGGAGGGGGGGGAAATAACAATAATAATAAAAAATGTCTGAGAGTGAGATGTTTTGGAATTTCACATCCCATTGTTCAGTCACAGTGGGGCTAATTTACATAGCCCATGACCTCTCAGCTTGGCTGGGAGAAGAGCCAGAGCCACTTTCAAGCAACGACCAAAAATTTGAAACACTACATTAAAGCCAAAGGTCTGTACACACGACGTGCACATTAGCAGTAGCTAACAGTGTTAACTTCTGATTAGCGGCAGTCAAGTGTTCGAGGTGGAAGAGGATATTTTTGGTTGGTTACGTCTCTACTGCGTGTGTCACATACAGAGATCCGCTACATTAATTGAGGTTATGTTTAATTCTGTGGCTTGGTGATGAAGTGCTGCCTCCACGAGACAAAATCAAAGCCATGCTGTTTTTGCAGGGGGCTCGTGTGCTTCGTAAGTTGCACTCACTATTTTAGATTCACGGGGCTCAAAGTCCAGCCATTTTTTTCAAAATGAAAACAATTTTAAGTCTCTTAACAGCGGATTAGATCTTGCCAGCGAGTGTGTGTGTGTATAAAAAGTGGACTGGATCTTGCTGGCAAGTGTGCGCATCCCAGGCAGCGTTTAGCTGTCTCTTCTTCCAGGTGGCTCAGAGGAATTGCTCTCATCATCTCGCCAGCAAGTGTATTCGCAGCAGTGGGCTGGATCTTGCCAGCGAGTCTGTGTTTAACAGTGGACTGGCTATCGTAGGAGTGTGTGCACCTTCTGGCCGGCGTTTGGCTGTTTCCTCATCCACATGTCTCAGAAGACTGACTCATCATTTTGCCGGCAATTGTGTGCTTAACGCGTCGAGGCATGCGCTACACTGTGTGCGAGAGGCACCTGGACAAGACGTGGCCAGAAATATCAATTAATTGATGCATCGCAATATTCCCCTCCCCAATTCGGGTGGGGGAATTCACACTGCATGGACGGAGGCCGCAATTGACCAAAAAAAAATAATAATAATAAAATAAATGGCAACCAAAGCAAGCAGCAGCGGCGTGAAGACCTGACTTTCAACTTTTACATCTGCAGTTTGGAGTCATTTTGGAATCCCTTGTAAATTTGGAACACCGGAAATAGACAAAAGTAAGGTCTTTGATAGGTGTGCCAGGCAGAATTTTTATTTTCATCATTATTTCCAATAAGAAAGAAATACTATTTAAGTTAAATGTGTATTTTCAGTGTTTTAAGAAAACTTTTGTTTTTTTACTTTTAAAATCCATATGCACAAATATGTTATTGTCTAAATTTTTATTTTCATTCCTCAAAAAAAGGTGACATAACACATATATATTCATCTTGACTGAATCGATATCAAAACATTTAAATCAATCAATTAAATCGAATCACAACCTAAAGATTTGAACACAAATCGTTATGTTTTTAACAATACCCAGTCAGAGTGGACACATCTCCAAACACGCGCGAAAAATCATGTTCCATAATGTCCCCTTTAAGACATCTAGGAACTGTTTAAAATTGTGGGAAAAAAACTGTCTCCTTTAAGTTAAGCATGTTGAACATCACGGTGGTAGTTAAGACCAGCTTTAGCAGACGTGTCGCCTCGGGTGTCTTGACACGACGTCGGTGCACTGCATGCTGGTTTGTGACACGCAGCGATGACCTGAGAGAGGCTGACAAATTTGTGTGTGTGCGCACGAGAGTGAGACTAGGAGCTCGAGACAGGGGGGCAGTGAGAGTCAGAGGCGAGGCGTGGGCAGGAGCCGAGAAGCTCGTTAGCGAACGGATCTGGCGTCGCCCCGCCGTGTCTGCTCCTCTTCCAACGCCCTCTTTTGCACTCTTAAACCAACTCCTCACCTTCGATTCAAACAAAACTCAAAATTAGCCCCCCCCCCCTCGTGCTTACAGACGCCTCTCAATCCAAAGTCAGTTATGCATACGCCCATCCATCCAACCTGACCTCTGCATCCATGGCCATTATCAGCAGAGAGGACTAAGAATAGACGCAAAGTAGCTGGCGGGTCCGCAGACGCACGTCAGGAGCGGAAAAGCGGTGCTATTCACACTTCAGTGCATCATCAAACATATGCTCGATGCTTCCTCCACATTGCTGTGAGCGCTAAAAATCACACACTCACATACACACAAACACGGAAATTACAGAAAAAAAGCAGCATAATAACTAGACCGATGATAGCGCTGTATATCAAAAAAATTGTTCATAGTTAAAAATATCGCCGCTGCAGACCAGCTCAGATAGTAAGCTGCCATGTTTACAAGTGAGTAAACAATGACGTCACCGCACAGCGATATTCCCAGCATGCCGACCCTCCTTGTAAATAGTTAAGAATTCTATGTTATGTCAGTTAGTGTTAATTATCCCCTAAATAACTTTAATAGACCTAATGACCTGTGTTTATCCCCCCTCTTCATCTTCTTGTGGGCTATTCTTGGATTATTTTGTACCAAGGGTGAGCCTCGCATCGCGACTGCCGACCTGCCTCGTTGTCACTGACTTCACTTCAGTGTCTGTGTGTTGCTGAAGTGGAGCGATTTTTCATTCATGTTACTTTGCTTTTTTCTCCGATAAATAATTCATGTCTGGAGGTTAATATGATTGATATATTATGATATCTATAGACAGTATATTTCAAATTAAAATAAATGTATGCCATTTTAAAACTACATAGGCACTAATATACCTTATTTTCAATTTTGTAACTTTTCTTATACCTACAGTGGGTACGGAAAGTATTCAGACCCCCTTAAATTTTTCACTCTTTGTTATATTGCAGCCATTTGCTAAAATCATTTATGTTCATTTTCCCTCACTAATGTACACACAGCACCCCATATTGACGGAAAAAAACAGAATTGTTGAAGATTTAATCAAAAAAGAAAAACTGAAATATCACACGGCCATAAGTATTCAGACCCTTTGCTCAGTATTTAGTCGAAGCACCCTTTTGAGCTAATACAGCCATGAGTCTTTTTGGTGTGAAGGTTTTTCACACCTGGATTTGGGGATCCTCTGCCATTCCTCCTTGCAGATCCTCCACAGTTCTGTCAGGTTGGATGGTGAACGTTGGTGGGCTGCCATTTTCAGGTCTCTCCAGAGATGCTCAATAGGGTTTAAGTCAGGGCTCTGGCTGGGCCATTCAAGAACAGTCACAGAGTTGTTCTGAAGACACTCCTTTGTTATTTTAGATCTGTGCTTAGGCCCATTGTCTTGTTGGAAGGTGAACCTTCAGCCCAGTCTGAGGTCCTGAGCACTCTGGAGAAGGTTTTTGTCCAAGATATCCCTGTACTTGGCCGCATTCATCTTTCCTTGGATTGCAACCAGTCGTCCTGTCCCTGCAGCTGAACAACACACCCACCGCCATGCTTCACTGTTGGGACTGTATTGGACAGGTGATGAGCAGTGCCTGGTTCTCTCTACACATACCGCTTAGAATTAAGGCCAAAAAGTTCTATCTTGGTCTCATCAAATCAGAGAATCTTATTTCTCACCATCTCGGAGTCCTTCAGATGTTTTTTTAGCCAACTCCATGCCGGCTTTCATGTTTCTTGCACTGAGGAGAGGCTTGCGTCGGATCACTCTGCCATAAAGTCCCAACTGGTGGACGGCTGCAGTGATGGTTGACTTTCTAGAACTTTCTCCCATCTCCCGACTGCATCTCTGGAGCGCAGCCACAGTGATCTTTGGGTTCTTCTTTACCTCTCTCACCAAAGCTCTTCTCACCGAATTGCTCAGTTGGGCCGGACGGCCAGCTCTAGGAAGGGTTCTGGTCATCCCAAACGTCTTCCATTTAAGGATTATGGAGACCACTGTGCTCTTAGGATCCTTAAGTGCAGCAGAATTTTTTTGGGTCACCTTGGCCAGATATGTGCTTTGCCACAATTCTGTCTCTCAGCTCTTCAGGCAGTTCCTTTGACCACATGATTTCATTTGCTCTGACATGCACTGTGAGCTGTAAGGTCGTATATAGACAGGAGTGTGGCTTTCCTAATCAAGTCCAATCAGTATAATCAAACACAGCTGGACTTTAATGAAGGTGTAGAACCATCTCAAGGATGGTCAGAAGAAATGGACAGCACCCGAGTTAAATATATGAGTGTCACAGCAAAGGGTCTGAATACTTATGGCTGTGTGATATTTCAGTTTTTCTTTTTTAATAAATAAGCAAAAATTTCAACAATTACGTTTTTTTCTGTCAATATGGGGTGCTGTGTGTACATTAATGAGGAAAAATATGAACTTAAATGATTTGAACAAATGGCTGCAATATAACAAAGAGTGAAAAGATTAAGGGGGTCTGAAAACTTTCCGTACCCACTGTATGTATAAATAGCACTATTGACTTTTGATGAATTTTTTTGGGGGGGAAAAAAAATCCACATTAGACAAGAGAAATTACAGTGAGTGAGTGAATGGTGTGGTGGCAAGAAATGGTGCACGGGGAAAAAAGGCGGGGGAAGACTCACCGTGGATAATGAGCTCCGAGTCTTTGTTGAGCTCGTAGAGGCGCAGCGCTTCTTCCAGCTCCAGCTGAGACGACACTGTGCATGGGTCACCTGTCGGAGGATCCAGATGTTAAGTCACGTGACCTCACACCAACAACGACTTAAGGGAGCAACGGGGTTAAACCATAGACACCACAGACAGTTACCAGCTATAGTGATGATGATAACCATAAAACAAGAAATGGAATATAATGGAATGTGAGACAGGAAAAGGTCTGGCTGCTCGTGACAACGAGCTGCAAGTGCGCAGCTGGAGGAGCTGCCCGACGTGCATGAAGCCAGTTTTACACTGGGGCAGATTCAATGACATCAACAAACATTATCGTGACTTGCGATTGGTGGGTAGAGTTCAAACCGATACGGTCACCCAAATTCATAACGTCTACCGAAAACACTCTTTATACGGCGCATTCCTACGAATATGATTTAATCGTATTTATTGATCAAATTTGTACTGGCCCAGTTGGGTCCGACACAGCGTCACACTGGCCATCAGGTCACCGTAAATGTCAGATCCTGTACGGTACTTAAAATTGTGTCTGTTATCATACGTCAGGAACAAAACAAAACTTTGTGCTCGCATTTCTCATGCACACGCAAATATACTTGTTTTGTGTTATTTTGTTTTTCTGTTTTTTTTTAAACAAAAGTAATAAACGTCGGTAACATTCTGCTCGTTATCTCGAGGAGGTCGACCTCCGCCTGCGCTATCGATGTCAGGAGAGACTTCGGAGCACTTCATTACCAGCATAAAGCAGCTTTTCTTGCTCAGACAGACTAATGACGGCGCTGATTACATATCCCGGCTGAGTCTAATTAGTTTTGTCAGGCTGACCTTCGGGCTGAGCAGAGCGATCCGACAGCTCCATCTCGCCTGCGACACTGCCGCTGCCTGGCTAAATGGGTGACAACGGGGAGTTGTCTGCACAACATGTAGAGAAACAATAAACCATGATTCAATTTCAGATAATTAGTATTGCTGTTTCAAATTGTTACTCTCATTACTACTCGGGATGCACCGATACCGGTACCGATGCTGGACGTCTGTACTCTGACTCAGAAGAACACTCAGATACTACGACACCCAATACCAGCCTGTCATAGACATACTAATAAAACTTTTTGTTTTGTCTTTTTGAACAATATTTTGTTGTGTTTAAAATGACTTGTATTCAAGTGAAACGTTGGGTATTTAAATAAAAGTTGTTTTACTGAAAACCGTGATCATTTGTTCACTATAACCCCGATATAAAATTTTAACAGCATTTCACTGCCGACAACACAGATGCATGTATGTGTTTGTTTCCATTAATTGTCAACATGAGCTGCACACACCTTCCTCGTCAATCCACTTCATGGTGAAGAGCTGGTCGTTGTCCATGGAGCACATCTCCCGGACTTCGCCATACAGTCCCTCATACGAGATGGACGGCTCAAAGTGGGTGATCATGATGTCCCTGCGGAGAATACACTCGTTAACCACGCACACGTTTACAAGTAAAATACCTACACGAGTAAGCGTTGCATCTTTCAGGGTTTTAGCACAGGGTTTGAGCTGCTCTGCCTCCTGTAGGTGGTTGTTTCTGATGGCTGACTCTCACTGTGAGGAGGTCCACATTAGGGAGCTGTTCTTAGAACTGAAGAAGCCTTTTGGATCAAGGTGAAACCTCTTCAACTGACAAGAACAATCCAGTTGACTTGATTCGACCTTTGGGGATTAAATGACCTGGACGAATTTTGTAATTAAATAAAAATAATTACAGAAAAATATATTTTGTTTTCAATTCCATCTCCCCTCGACAAAGAAAGTCTGAGTTGAATCCAATTGTTTTGATGAATTAAAATGCTAACAATGACATTTAAAATGAAATGGTAAATGGAGTGCACTTTATCTACAATAACATGGTGCACCAAGGGCTTTACAGAGGCTCACATTTACCCATTCATACACACATTCATACAACAACGGGCAGCTGCTGCCACACAAGGCGCTGCCAGTTGCACTGGGAGCAATAAAGGGTTGAGTGTTTTTCCCAAGGACACTTTGACAGCAGACAGTCAGAGATGGGAGTCAAACCGCTGACCCTTCGGTCACTGGTTGATCCACTCTACTCTTGAGTAAATAAATGCCCTTGGCCACTATACCAGCAAAGTCTATGCTCACCGAGCTTAGCCGACAGCAAAGATTCGGCCATCAGACATCACACATCGCCCTCTGTTTCTTCCAGTCGCACACCCATCCCCACACGCAGCCCCCGCCCGCCTCCTCAGTAGAGGGCAACAGAGAGCGTTCACCCCTGTGGAGCGGATCATCTGTCCCTTGTTTCACAGCCTCGTCTTTTGCTCTGGTCGCCTGGCCCCCCGGCCGGCCACGCTGGTGTTTACAGCCCAGGAGATAGCAGCCATAAGCTTTTACGCTCGTGCGGCCGACAGTGACAGCAAGCGCCTGAACACGTGAGGTCGAGGATTGTTTAGAATGGGGACATTAAAAAAGGGGGGTGGGGTGAGGGGTCCCTGGTGGCCCAGGAGCAATGTACAAGGACATAGCAATGTACAGGCTTTTACTAGCATGCTACAAAATGGAGCCTCCGGTTCTTCATTAACTTGAGAGCTATATGGCAAGATGACAAAGAATAAACGACCCCCGGAGTAGACAAGAACGCCAATGGACCACCGGTTCAATGCCGACTGGGTGGCAAGGTCGAAGTGTGCTGGGACAGGACTGGCCCGCCGCAAACACACAAATGCCACTGGATTGCGATTTGAGATAAAAAATGTCAGAATGTATTTGGTCCACTTGAAAAATTGGACAACACAACGCAAATAGATTACATTAAATGGTAAATAACCATATAGTATGACATTAGATATCGGCAGGTGACCCCATTATCACATCACTCTGCCTACAGAGCAGACGCGGCATCTGTAAAGCTCTAAAGTTGGTCACGCGAGTCAATAAAAGCAAATTTTAAGCCAAGTTGCTCCGCCTAATGGAGAAGTTGTTCAACTGTGGATACATCACAAAACTGCCATGTACCACATTTCCTCAAATGGTTGCTTCCGCTCAGACACCGATTGGGTCATCCACTTGAATCAACTCTCTCGATGCCACAATGCAAATAGGTGCCCCCCCCCCTCCACAATATTGTTTTTTGAATGCCTCTGAAATCATGAAAAATGAGAAAAAAAAATTTTTACCAACATAAGATTTTTTTTTTTTTTTTTTTTTTTTTTTAAATAAACGTATACCAACAATCCCAACTACTGTGCTCAATAGATGACAGCATTCCATCTAAATGACGCAACGTTCCTGACGAAGTGTTCATGTTAGACGACTGTTCTGATTAGTTCACATTACATGTACACCCGATCGCAATACATCACGTCACATGCAATCCGTTGGCCAGAGATCTTCAATCGGAATGACAAAAAAAAAAAAAAGGCTCCGTGTAAACCTGGCGACTGTCTCTCTGTTGTGTGACTCTACACGCTGCACATGGAGCAAGGCTGTGGAGTATAGGACAGAGCCAACACCGGCAAGAGTGTACTGATCCGCCGGCGTTCCATGAGCCCACTAGCGGCTAATGACACGGTTGTCCAACTCTGCCGGGCTCACCGCAACAATGACAATTTATTGAGTCCGGAAAAACTGTCGTGTCCATTTTATTCATCAATAAGTCGATAATTATTGTGACAGGCCTAATGGACTGTTTTGACACAAAAATGTCAAAAACTTCCTAAAACAGCAACTAAACTACCTGCACACTAATAGACAATCAATTGCCAGAACCGTTGACCACTTGAATAAATAGACGCCACACTGTAAACAGACTACACTCTTTCCCTCTCCAGGTGGAAATCTGTACTACGGATTCTAACAGTTGAGCACGAGAGGTGGCATTTACCTGAATGCACTGAACACCACAATGCATTCTATCAGATTCCACACCACGATTCATAATAAACAGACGCCGCACCGCAAATAGACACTTCTGATGTGCCTTTCCCAGCGCCTTGACGTGGTGCCACAAGATAAAAGGTTTACACCATTATCACAACACAGTGCCTTCACACAGTAGACATGGCATCTGTAAAGTTCACGTTTACAGTGGACCTTGAAAATAATGTGCATTCTGAAGCAAAAAGTTTGATCAAGTTTGGATCAAAAAATGATTATACATATTACGTATCGTATTGATAACGTTGCATTTGTACAATTAAACACCCCTCGTCTAATAAACGCTTGGTAGTTTCTGCAGTTAAGTATTAGAACGGGGCCAAATGTCAAAATTCAACAAGGAAATGCACACTTTGTCTAATAAAGATAATAATAGTATGTGGTTGCACATTAATGGCTATAAATCCAATTGACCCTGGTGGGATAGGAGAGTGGTAGCCCAATTTTAAACGATGTGTCATTCAACTAGAAGTGCGAAAAACAAAGGGACAGCATCACACTAAATGACAGAAGGCCGACAGCAAAAAAAATAAATAAAAATTATAAAAGAATGTGGCATTGTGGCAGCTCTGTGCATCAATGGCACGCTGCCGACTCCACCTCCCAACCTGCCGCTATTTTCTCACCCGCCATCCTCCAGTCCGGGGATGTTAATCATTGCCTATGAAGAGGGTGGGGGTTGGAAGAAACTGGCATCTATACTCCTTCACTGTGATCCCTCCTGTAGGACCAACTTGGCAGTTAGAGCCTCCCTAAAGATAACCACCCCGAGCAGACGGCGCTTTAAAGGCAGCGGGTGATGTTGAATGCGTCACATTTGACTGGATCTGAGACGTGGGCGTTTATTGAGCACAATACCGTCGTGAAAGCGCATCTCTGACTCAAGTCGCTCTAACATGGTCTATAACCCAAACCGTGACTTAACCACTGCAGGCACAGGAGACAGGAATTTTGGGTTGCACGGCGAAACATGAAAGCCTCAACCCACATCCCCACCACTGCATTCAGCCGTGGGTTCTTACGTGCTCTAATCAATTTGGTTAATAGCGAAGAATGATATTTGCCACCATGAATGCAGCCCAAAGAATTCCATACCGGATCGGTCGTGGCCCGGCTTAACAACGTCCGCGACCGGCGCCGTCAACCTGCAGGGCGCCGGTGGTAATTCAGCTACTGTGGGTCGAAGTCGAAGAAGAAGAGGTGGAAAGCGGGTTCTTCGGCAGAAAGAGAAGAGGAAAGCACAGAGCCTAGAACTGAATGTGGGGACTTTGAATGTTGGGTGGTGAGGGGTGCTGTAGGTGTGACAGATGAATTTAAGGTGGAGATGGGACTGCATCAGGGATCAGCCCTGAGCCCCTTCCTGTTTGCAGTGGTGATAGATAGGCTGACAGATGAAGTTAGACTGGAATCCCCATGGACCATGATGTTTGGAGATGACATTGTGATCTGCAGTGAAAGCAGGGAGCAGGTGGAGGAACAGTTAGAAAGATGGAGGCATGCACTGGAAAGAAGAGGAATGAAGATTAGCCGAAATAAGACAGAATATATGTGCATGAATGAGAGGGGTGGTGGGTGAAGAGTGACGCTACACGGAGAAGAGATAGCAAGGGTGGAGGACTTTAAATACTTGGTGTCAACCGTCCAGAGCAATGGTGAGTGTGGTCAGGAAGTGAAGAAACAGGTCCAAGCAGGTTGGAACGGGTGGAGGAAGGTTCCAGGTGTGTAATGTGACAGAAGAGTCTCTGCTAGGATGAAGGGCAAAGTTTATAAGACAATGGTGAGGCCAGCCATGATGTACGGATTAGAGACAGTGGCACTGAAGAGACAACAGAAAGCAGAGCTGGAGGTGGCGGAAATGAAGATGTTGAGGTTCGCTCTCGGAGTGACCAGGTTGGATAAAATTAGAAATGAGCTTATCAGAGGGACAGTCAAGGTTTGATGTTTTGGAAACAAAGTTAGAGAGAGCAGACTTCGATGGTTTGGACACTTCCAGAGGAGAGCTGGTGAGTATATTGGTAGAACGATGATGAGGATGGAGCTGCCAGGCAAGAGAGCTCGAGGACGACCAAAGAGAAGGTTGATGGATGTCATGAGGGAAGACATGAGGGCAGTTGGTGTTCGAGGGCAGGATGCAGGAGATAGGCTTACATGGAAAAGGATGACGCGCTGTGGCGTCCCCTAAAGGGGCAAGCCGAAAGGAAAAGAAGAAGATCTACGCCACCATGCCACACCTACCATGTGTGATGAGACTTCACACGCTTGGCAATTTAACATCATCTATCTCGGACACTGTTTCCCAACCTTTCATGTGGTCAGGCACAGTTGTTACATTAGAAAACTCACAGCACACCACTTTAAAAAAGAAAATTGTCACAAAAAGGGATTTACATTATATTGAAATAATGATCTTGTCTCAATTAACTCAACTATTTCAGCTTCACTCTGATTGGCTGTTGGAGATAGGTAAGGGTCAAGGGTTCACATGGCGACGGATCCGTCAATCCTGAGGACTCCCTATATAGGTATGGAAAATGAAAATGAATGTGGACGAGTCAAAGGTAAACAATAAAAGTATAAGGAGTGATGATTGTGGCCGAAGCACACATCAGTGTGTAAAAGCCAGCAGCAGTGGCATTATGAGGCACAGACCTGGAATTGTTCCGTATTGTACGGTCAAATTAAGAAAGAGTCAGTGAGGAATTCCAGCAACCCGTGCCTCTGCTGTCTCGGTCAAACTCGGCAGTCCCATCTGCCTGCAGTGAAGCGATTTGTCACCGGTGAGCGCTCAAGCAGGAGGAAGGGTCAGAGTGCCTCTCTGGGCTTCCTTGAGCACCTTGGACCATCCATCTTCTCTGTCAAGACTTCCACACATACAAGAGGGTAACACCCACTGCTGTGACGCCTACGCACAACTGTTCACTGCAAATGCTCGAAATGATCACTTTAACGTCATGCTACGTCCAAATTAGACACAGCTGGCAAAAAAAAGCTTCGGAATTTAGAGTTGGCTGCATGTCTATGATTTCTGCTTCCAATCATGTCCTTGTTTGGGAAAATTGGGACTTTCTCAAAGAAACAGCATTGGAATTCACTCAAAATGGTTGACTTGAATATTCAATTTCTGGCATGAGACAGATTTTTTCCATGCTTCCTGCTGCGATAGAAATGTCAACACAATTTTGTGTCGATTTGTGAAACGGGTGGTAGTAGGGTTTTTTTTCCCCAACCCCTTTTTCATGGCGAATCCTTAAAACAATCATTGAACTTTGAAACCATTTATAAACATTTTTTAAAAATAAATCATAATTCACTACAAAATTAGTGTAGGATTCTAATTCCAATCTGGGCGAATTTGGTCGAATTCCTGAGTAGGAATTCATAAAAGTGCAAGCCTGCAATTCGCCCAAATTCAAACCAAAATGGCCGACTTCTTGTTAACATTTAGAGCATGGGTACTTGAGACACTTCCACCCAATTTTGCATCAGTCAGCAGAAAAATTGTGTTTTACGGCTTTTTTCCCCCCACACCACTTTTCATGACAAATCCTTAAATGATCATCCAACTTTGACGCAATGTTCTGCCCACCTTTGATAGTGTAGGCATAAAAGTTTTGCAGTTTTGTGTCAATCCATTTGTCCTGCTTCCATGGTTTTGTTTTTAATTAGAGAAACCAATAGGAGACTAAGAAACCAGTATGGGATATAGGAGTGATTTCAATCACTGGACTCCTGACTGTGATGATGGGTCATTGGGGCGAATCCCCAAGTCGGAGTTCATCAAATTACGAGCCCTGGAATTTGGCCAAAATGGCTGCTTTAAAAATGGACAACTTCCACTTCAATTTCGGGAGTGGGTGCTTGAGACTTTTTTGTGCTTCCTGTTAATTAAGATATCCACCCAATCTCATCGATTTGTGAAAATGCTGTCAAGGGCTAATTTATTTATTTATTTATTTTTTACAGGGGGGAGCTGCTGAGCGAGTTATTTTTATGTGTGTTGGCGGGTCATGTTCAGGACCCCTAAAATAAATTTTCACCAGGATGCACCCACATTGAGGACCAGATATAGGCAATTCATTTATCAAAAGAACAATTAATACTTTTACCGTTCATTTGTTGTTTAAATCATTGGAAAATGACGCGCCTTGTATGTGACATTTTTTTATTTGACTTGACACAGCATTAAGCATTAATCAAACGATCAATTGTAATATTTTAAATATTTATTTAACAGGAAGAGGAGAATCTCTGTGAATGTTCTAAACTCCTGTTTCTGAGCCAGTGTGCTAATAAGCACAATACAGCTGCCCCGAGGAAGATGTAGCACAACCTCCCATAGCTGTTGTCATGTTAGGCTTCTTTCAGCAGCAAACTCGGACTGAATAAACAGGTTGGAGTCAAGAACTGCATGCCATTTTGCCTCATTTCCTCAGTTCGACTAGCAGCATCAGTCTTCGCAACAGATGAGCAACACCCTACAAAAGGGGGTGAAAATACCTCCACATAATCCCGCTGTTTCCTGCCCAGCAACATGCCTGACACATGAACCC